>NC_073626.1:13027500-13652500 GCF_029407905.1 Bubalus kerabau
GGGAGCAGGGCTATTGAAGGAGGGTCTCCAAAAAAGACGCCTGTCACACAGAGCCAGAATCCTGTCCTCACAGCAGAAAGGTTGTACTGGGTGAACAGATGAACAAAATAAGTATTAGCTTCTAATACACTATCCTTTTAACAACTTGGCTGAGAAAACTCGAGAACGCCAAGAGTAAAGAATGTGCAAGCCTTGCTCTAACCCACAAGAGACGAGGAAAGCAAGTTTAACTCTAAATAGATTTTATTACGGTAATTATTCACTTTTGCCTTCCAACAAAAGGTTCCAATAGTTTATATATTCTGTAATTCCTTTGATCATATGGGGGTGGGGTGGGGAGATTATTTTTTAAGACATAATTAAGGGCTAACAAAGCTTTCACATTCACCCTCCCACCACTACCAAATAATTCCTCATATGGTCCAAATGTTCCAAAACTGCAAAATTCTGTGACTGAGTAAACACCGCATGATGGCTCACTCAACATCCCACTTTTTATCTGTCTTCCTCCGACAGACGCAGGAGAGCTAACACCTGGGTCTTTCAAGCTTCCCCTACAGCCAGCGGTGGCCAGGTAATAATGCTCTGGCCCATGCAATGCACATGGATATCTCTGGTGAAAAGTATCCTTGCCAGGGGAGAAAACACCAAAAGAAAACTTTTTACCCTTCTCTATCTGGCACCGGGACACAATGCCTAAAGGTAAAAGGGATTATTTTAAAGGTAAAATAATCTTCCTGAGATCATGAGGTTAAATGGCACACATCAAGATGGGGGCTCAGGAAGAGACAGTCCCTAAATTCTTAATACTTTTCTTGAGCCGCTGTCCTGGCCCAGAATTGCCTGTTTGTGGATTCCTTGTCCTGAAAGAAAAAGTAACTCCCGTTTCGGACATTAGTAGCAGCGGTTTTAAGTACAGAGCTGAAGATATTCCTGATGTATTTGAGAATTTTCAGATAAATTCAATACTCACAAAGTAAATATTCAGAATTAGTTTTATACTTTCCTAGACATAAAAGAGTGTTTATAAAAACACTAGGAAACAAAAACTGAAGAAGCACTAAGCTAGCTCTTAAGGGTCTAAAGTATTATTAGAGTTGTCTTCACTAACGTGGAAAGCACTGCTTCTCCTTTCTTTGTTCTCTTCAGTGAGTTTTCTGTGCTTAAGGTGACACGTAGTGAAAGGCACGCCTGAGTGGGGTTTAATCTCAGCAATCTTCTCTAAAAATCTATTCCAATATGGGAATCAATTGATTTTCATAATAAGTAATTAAACCTCTATTCTCTCTTTGTAAAGAAAACCTCACATACCAGTTTCTGCCTGGTTCCAAAATGCTTTCCTTCTACCACCCTGAGTGATAAGCAAATGTCCAAGAGCCAAGATGATAGAGAGGTAATTTACAACAGCTCTTTTACAAAGAAATTATTACCCAGTCACTCTCAGAAAGAGCACCTTCTTGTTTGAATTAATTCTAAAGTAAAAGAGATTGAAAAATGGTTGTGAACCCCTCACTATGTATCACAGAAACAGAGGTACAGTACAGAGAACCTCAAACAAAGTATCTCAGCAATTGCTGGCTAACATGCTAAATGTGACATACTTCATATAAAAGACTAAAAAACAAAAAAACCTGCCAATTCTTTAAGTACAGTTTTCAATTAGTTTAATCCTGTATTTTAAAAATAATAAACTTACTTATAAATTAAGCATCCTGCTCTTTCACACAGCTAAATATCAAAAGGACTGGGTGAATAATACTCAGCCTCACTTAATTGGCTAGTGAACACTATAACTGGAACTGGATGTCTGCTTAAGACTTCTGACTTCAAATATTCTGACTTCAGCAATATATTAATTATATGATCCAAAGCTCTCAATTTACAGAGGAAAGAAGGAAAAAGTTCATTTATTTATTCCAAGAATCTAAAATAGAACAAGAAGTTAATCTTAACAGGGAAAAGTTTTATCTATGAAGGAAAAATTCATTTCAGGAAATAAAAATAAAAAATATTAACAAAGTAATATTCCACAGAAAAATAATCTGCAAAGAAATTTCTATCTATATGCAATCCTCAAATTTTCCCATCAATCAGCAACTCTTCTGTATGGCCTCTTAGAAATAAGAGGTCTTTTCATAGTACTGAACAAAAATATCTCCATTTATGAAGTCCCTAATGAGGCTGCCACTTAACTGAGTCTTCAAAAAATAGAAGAAAAAGGGAAAACAAAGTTACCATAGAAATTCTATCCCTCCTGCCAGCACTTACCTTTCAAAGGCAACTGGAGCCTTTCACAGTAACGGAATCAGCAATAAAGTTTGTGAGAATGGCCCTAAATGTGAAAGTCTTTAAATGAAAAATAACTGTTTGCGAGAGGGTGATTTAACAGAAAAAACAAAGATTTCTCAGTCCAGATTTTACTAGTATATTTTATGAAGTCTGTCAATACCAGCCCAAGCAGAAAAACCATACAGCATGATGATACAGCTTTTATATTGTGTGACTGTGTATTAGGTTGGTTGAAAAGTAACCGCGGTTTCAGACCATGAATTTTAAATCATTATAACTAGGCTCAAACACATCTTTATTAATCAAACTAGGAACCATTACAATCAACACATTTTTGCCAACGAGAAATAAGTTTCTTTATTCTCATAGCGTGAAAAAACCCATGCTGTGGGATTCGACAAGTTCCTGGAAAGCACTTTCTGTCTCCTGCTGGTTGTGGAAGTCTTCCCTGCAAAAAGTTGTCGAGATGCTTGAAGAAGTTGTAGTCAGTCGGCAAGAGGTCAGGTGAATATGGTGGATGAGGCAAAACTTTGTAGTCCAATTCTTTCAACTTTTGAAGTGTCAGTCAAGTGTGACATGCAGTTGCGTGTTGGCGTGGAAGAGAATCGGGCCCTTTCTGTTGACCACTGCTGGCTGCAGGTGTTGCAGTTTTTGGTGCATCTCATTGATTTGCTGAGCACACTTCTCGGATACGATTTCGCCAGGATTCAGAAAGCTGTAGTGACTGAAATGGGACCACCAAACAATGACCATGACCTTTTTTTGGTGCAAGTGTGGCTTTGGGAAGTGCTTTGGAGCTTCTTTTCGGTCCAGCCACTGAGCTGGTCTTCACCAGTTGTTGTATAAAATCAACTGTTTGTTGCACATCACAATCCAATCGAGAAACGGTTCATTATTGTTATGTAGAGTAAGACAGGACAGCACTTTAAAAGAAAAACTTTCTCATTTTCGGTCAGATCACAAGGCACCCACTTATCAATTTTTCCACCTTTCCAATTTGCTTCAAATGCCTCATGACCACAGCATGGTCGACGAGCTCTGCAGCAACTTCTCGTGTAGTTTTAAGAGCATCAGTTTTGATGAGGGCTTTCAGCTGGTCACTGTCAACTTCTGATGATCGGCCATGATGCTCCTCATCTTCAAGGTTCTGCTCTCCTTTGCAAAACTTCTTGAACCACCACTGCACTGTACTTTCATAGGCAGTTCCTGGCCCAAACGTGTTGCTGATGTTGTGAGTTGTCTCTGCTGCTTTACAACCCATTTTGAACTTGAATAAAAAAATTGCTCAAATTTGCTTTATGTCTAACAATCATTTCTATAGTCTAAAATAAATATAAACAGCAAGTAGTAAGTCATTAGCAAAAAAAGGTGAGAAATGCATATTAAAATGAATAATATAACCACATTTAAGAATGTATTCCCCCCAAAAAATACTCCAATATCAAATGGCAAAGTTCAACAATGTAAAACCGCAATTACTTTTGCACCAACCTAATTATGAATGTCTGAAAAGCATTTTTTTCCTTCATGGATTTTCATCATTTGACCTGGATTTCTAACAAGATCCTCATTTACGGCACTGTAGAAAGAAAAGCTCTGATTTGTAGTGGGACAGTTCCACGTGTGATCCTTATACAACAACCAACATAGTCACAAATCAGGAGTTATCTGCATTCACTGACAGCAACTAACTCTACTCAGAACAAAGGGACAATAATCTGGAAAGCAAGGAAAAAAACGAGTGTAAAATATCCTCACTTTTCAAGTTACACCTTAGTAATGACAGAAGACTGGATTTAGAAATCTTACATATGATAAAATGTCATCCTAATACTAACAGTAATAGCAGCTAATATTTACTTAATACTGTGCCATGCACTGCTCTACGCGCTAACACAACCCTGGGAAGACACTACTACTATTATCCCCGTTATACCGATGGGAAATTCAGATACAGAGTTTGTAAGTAACTTGCCCAAAGCCAAACAGTGATGACCAGAACACAGCTGGGATTTGAACTCACTTTCCAAAGGTCATGCTCCTAACCATAGTATCTCTAAGAAAAAATTAAATGTCTATATTCTAAGACAACTTTTCATGCTTTAAATCTGCCTTTGAAAAGGTTTTGCAAAGTTTAATGAATACACATAGTAGATAACCAAAAATGTGTTGAATGAGGAAATCTATTGCAGAATTGCTACTATTACATATTCACATGTAAACAAACATGTTTTCCTCCCACTTCCTTAAAATCTATTCCATAAAAACCTCAGTGCTCAGATTATTCATCTTCCTTCACACCAAAAATATATATTAAGATACTATTTATGAAACACCTGCTGGATCTGTAGTATTCTTTTTAAAACTAGGAAGTGTTTCATAGTTAGCTTTACACAAGTCTTTATAGACTCTGACATTAAAACACGCACAGATTTTTAAATACCCAAAGACAAACACAAAGCACAAACCTTTAAAAACATAGTTTACCACATCTTTATTCTAATAAAATAGTCATCAACTGAAGGTGATTTTGTCCCCAGGGGACACTTGGCAATGTCTAAAAACACTTTGGGTTTTAACTAAAGGTTGGGGGCAGGGGTGTGCTTACTAGCCTCTAGTAGGCAAACTCTACAATGCACAAGGCAGCCCTCCCTCCACACGGAAAAATCATCTCCACCCAGGTCAAGCCATGTTAACCAAGTCCCTAAGTAAAACAAGGGAGATTACCCAAGCAAGTTCTGATCATAAAAGGGAGCACTAAAACATGAAAACAGTCAGCAAACCACTATTAACAACAGGAAATCATTCCTTGTACCCACTCATCCTCATCTACTTGGCCAAAGGTACGTATCAAGAAGAGGGTAAGCTAACTCCTTAAATGGTTCAGCAACTCTCCTTCGAACCCTCTGGAAACTAAATATTCTCAACATTTCATTGTTGTTAAGTTGCTAAGTCGTATGTCTATTTTGTAACCCCAAGGACTGTTGTAGCCTGCCAGGCTCCTCTGTCCATGGTATTTCCCAGGCAAGAATCCTGGAGTGGGTTGCTATTTCCTTCTCCAAGGGATTTTCCCGACCCAGGGATTGAACCTGTATCTCCTGCATTGGCAGGAGTATTCTTTACCACTGAGCCACCATGAATGTCCCAACATTTAAAAAATACTCCAAGTAAAAGAAAATGGCAGGCATTCCGAAGTGATACAAAACTTGCCCACCAACAAAATAAACTTCAAATGCTGCCAGTCTCATTAAGCAATCCCAAAGTGAGATAAAATGGTGGTCCTTAAATTCCTTGCTTTTTTGCATAAAACAGAATAAAATAGCACAAGTCAATCAAAAAATACTGATATACTATGAAAAAATTCCCCTAAGATCTCCTTTATGGTCCTGTCACACACACCCCCGTCCCGCCTTCATTTATGTACTCTAGTCTCCAAGGTCCAGCTCAAATCCAGTCCACACCAACCTCACTCTTCCAACTCTTACACTCCGGTAATAAAACTAAAAGCTCCTTAAGAAAAAGAAAGGGCTTACACTTCATCATATCTGTGTCTTTGGAATTAAAACCCCCCAACATGGTATATATGTTTTCTGACCAATCTATTATACAGATGAATATTTAACTCTCCGCATGAAAAGAAATGAGGAAAAAGCGCCAATGTTTTACCTCCTCTTCACTCTCTTTATCTTCATCCTCTGAGGACTCTTCTTTGTTTTTCTTTTCCTCTTCATCACTGCTAGATTCATCTGACAGGATTTCAGGACATTTGGTTCGCTTAGCTTTCCTGGCCATCCCAGAACTGTTCCGTTCCTTTTTGTTGCCTTTGCTAGAACTTTTTTTAGATTTTGGCAATGGCTGCGTAAAATAAAGAATACCAATGAGGTCTTATAAAGAATACCAATGAGATACTACAGTTTCAAGTCAATCACCTGTTTCTCATAACTACTTCTCAACTCAACGGCTTCTTAAATCACGCTTCTTTCCTGACACAAGTTTAGCAGCTTCACAGAGTAATACACCTCTAACTTCACGTGTCATGTTAACCTTTGTGCCTGCATTACCAATAGCTTTTCATTACTCTGAACACCTAGGCAAGAGACTCTTCACATACTGATACAGGACTAGTAGTCTGAGTGCACACTGAGAACTGTGTGACATTTAAGACGTCTATTTACACTTCACCAGGACAATATTTTCAGTCAGACTCATAATTTATTTCATCCCTATCAACATTAAAACTGTCCCTGTCTTCCTGCTTTAGGGGACCCTTCAATCAACAGACTGAGAGACATCATCCATAAAGGAAATAAAACCTCACTTTACACGTCCTGATTTTATGAACCATATAGTTTACATTCATATTACCTAGGGGTTCTACTTTCAGTAATGCCAGGATTATATTCTCACTTATGATTTTAAACACGCAGTTAAGTGTTGAGTATGTTAATTATGAAACTAATTAGGAACTACAAAGTAAGTGCCACTGCCATTACTTTGATATTCAATTAAACCTTGCATATTTAAAAAGCAGAGATCACATAAGGAAAATGATTTGATTATATTAACCAACAAATTTAATTTTTAAATGCTTTCTTAGGGGAGTAATTGGTAACTTCATAAATTGAAAACCATAAAGTAACTTTGCATAAAGATTCTGAAAAGATATACACTGCTGCTGCTAAGTCGCTTCAGTCGTGTCTGACTCTGTGCAACCCCATAGACGGCAGCCCACCAGGCTCCGCCGTCCCTGGGATTCTCCAGGCAAGAACACTGGAGTGGGTTGCCATTTCCTTCTCCAATGCGTGAAAGTGAAAAGTGAAAGTGAAGTCGTTCAGTCGTGTCCAACTCTTTGGGACCCCACGGACTGCAGCCCACCAGGCTCCTCCGTCCATGGGACTCTCCAGGCAAGAGTACTGGAGTGGGGTGCCATTGCCCTCTCCAGATATACACTAAGGAATTAAAATTATGGATTATCTTTTGTCTTTGTTTTTGCCTGTTATTTTCTACAATAAGTAGAAACATTAAGGAGAATTCCATAACATTGTGTACACGTTCTCAGTAACTTTCAGTAGTATCTCTCACGAATACAACAGAACCACAGCTCCCTTCCCTTCCAGAACCTCCCAGGCTTCAGAGTCACTGTTACCCACACCAAAATTTACAAGTGGCTGTTTTGTGTCATGTGGCACTTTCAGGCTATCTACAACCCACGGGACAGCCTCCAGCTTGCCCAACCTACCCTTCTAAAGGCAGACTGGGAAACAGTCAATCTAGGTGCCTCCAGAAACTAAGGTAGTGGACAAAGATATTTCTCAGAGAGGTTCTCCATAAATCTCCTAGAATAAACATATATAGATAATTCCATTATGTGAACTATTGCCATTACCATCTATTAGCAGGAACCAATCCATTTTAATGAATTCTTTGATATGTGTTTGGAGAAAAGCTAACTCTGTCTAAACTCACTACTAATTAAATGAAATCCAAGATATGAATATATTTGAAAAAAGTGATCTCCCTATGTCAGCTCAGGAACCAGATGCAGGTGTTAAGAAAATAATCTGTATGTGAAATCAGTTAAGATGAGGACTGGAATGGGGAGGGGGGTGCTGGATAAATCTACACGAGAAAATGAAAGGATGTTTCATCATTCAAGAACCCAATCAAGAAAATTCAACTTCTAAAAATAAATGAAGAGATCTTCATTTTTAAAAAGTAATAATATGTAAGTGCCTTAGAACTTTTCTATATTGGTTCTAAAAATAGTTGAATATATTCATCGGAAACCAGTGGCAAGAGCATCATCCCCTTTGAGGAACAAAATTTAACAAACAAGGTAGAAGTACAAAAGGAAAGTAAAACAGTGTTAAACCAACACTTTTAAGCACGTTTAAGACTATTCTAGAAGATGAATACTAATGACTTTATAGTGTTTTCCTTAAATGATGAAAGCATATGGTAGCATAGAAAATAGCCTGAGATTGATACCATTAGATTAAGGAGTAATCATCACAAAATCAGATATGAAAAATGGATATAATAAGATGTCATTAAAAAAAAGATCAAACAATGGTTCTCAAAGTATGGTTCACAGACCCTGAGAGTTTCCTGAGACCTTCCCAAAAGCCCTAAAGGTCGGAACTATTTTGACAGTAATACCAAGAAGAGTATTTATTTGCTCTTTTCACTGCCCTGACATTTGTAGTGACTGCTCAAGAAACGAAGGTAGGCAAACCTACTGATACCTTATCGAGACTGAGGCAGGAACTTGGGTTTGTAGTCATTTTACTCCTCACCACCTCATAACCAACCACACACTAGTCCTTGATGTTGACTCTCAACCTCTGAGCACATCTTCACAACATCTGTACAACAAAATGGGAGGCTCACACACAGTACTCCCGCTGCATAAGGAAGTTCACGGATTTTCTTGACGAAAAGCATTTGTGCAACTGAGCAGTGAAAGTGCCTGGGAAATACCATGGACAGAGGAGCCTGGTGGACTGCTACAGTCCATGGCCTTGCAAAGTTAGCTCCTTTTTTCCTTGGAACATCATTTTTTAAAGGATAATTGAAAAATGATGCCTATTCAGACTTAGTATTTGATAGACATAGTCAAAAATGAATGTGAGTCTGTCACCTCAAAAAACAAAAACACCAACTGACAGCACTTGTTTCCAATGATGAATTTCAAAGTTTCAAGTGAAAATTAAATTTTGGAAAGTTTACCTCCACTATCATGGGCCTGACAGCCTCCCAAGTACTTGAAGATTTTTTCCCCCCTGATAATAGTTATGTTAATGAATGTGGTTTTTTGACAGTGAAATGTGCTAGCATTTGGAAGATGCGTAATTCAGGGAATCAGTAGTTTCCAAATGGAGGGTACCTATTACAAAATCACACACAGGTAAAAAATCCAAGTTTATTAACATGGTTTTAGATACTACATTACAACTAACCTTTAAGACTCTGCCCCCCCCACCCCCCACCAAACTGTGGAGGTTTAGTGCTGTATCAAAGGCGACTATCCAAAATTACCTGAAAGGCTTTTTAAATATCCCCCCTTTTTCTAACTACATAGCTGTGTGAAGTTGGATTTTTTTTCTTATACTTCAAGCAAAACAATACATTATTGCAACAGAAGGAAATGCAGAAGCAAATGAGAATAGATCTGTCTTAAATCAAGACACAAACAGATCTGCAAAAACAGAATGTCATTCTTCTCATTAAAATTTTGGAAAGTATAGCTATTTTTCAGACAAAATATTACTTTTGTTAACATGCAGTGGGTCTGTTGCTATTTTAGAACTTTTCAGTTTTAATTTAGAATACAGTATATATCAAAATACTGTACTGTAGCATATTCTAAATAAAAAAAAACTGAAAAATTTATGACAGTATATATCAAAATCACAGAACTATACAAAAAAGATTTTCACGACCAAGATAATCACGATGGTGTGATCACTGACCTAGAGCCAGACATCCTGGAATGTGAAGTCAAGTGGGCCTTAGAAAGCATCACTATGAACAAAGCTAGTGGAGGTGATGGAATTCCAGTTGAGCTATTCCAAATCCTGAAAGATGATGCTGTGAAAGTGCTGCACTCAATATGCCAGCAAATTTGGAAAACTCAGCAGTGGCCACAGGACTGGAAAAGGTCAGTTTTCATTCCAATCCCAAAGAAAGGCAAAGACAAAGAATGCTCAAACTACCGCACAACTGCACTCATCTCACACGCTATTAAGTAATGCTCAAAATTCTTCAAGCCAGGCTTCAGCAATATGTGAACCATGAACTTCCAGATGTTCAAGCTGGTTTTAGAAAAGGCAGAGGAACCAGAGATCAAATTGCCAACATCTGCTGGGTCATTGAAAAAGTAAGAGAGTTCCAGAAAAACATCTATTTCTGCTTTATTGACTATGCCAAAGCCTTTGACTGTGTGGATTACAATAAACTGTGGACAATTCTTCAAGAGATGGGAATACCAGACCACCTGATCTGCCTCTTGAGAAACCTATATGCAGGTCAGGAAGCAACAGTTAGAACTGGACATGGAACAACAGACTGGTTCTAAATAGGAAAAGGAGTACGTCAAGGCTGTATATTGTCACCCTGCTTATTTAACTGATATGCAAAGTACGTCATGAGAAACGCTGGACTGGAAGAAGCACAAGCTGGAATCAAGATTGCCGGGAGAAATATCAATAACCTCAGATATGCAGATGACACCACCCTTATGGCAGAAAGTAAAGAGAAACTGAAGAGCCTCTTGATGAAACTGAAAGAGGAGAGTGAAAAAGTTGGCTTAAAGCTCAACATTCAGAAAATGAAGATCATGGCATCTGGTCCTATCACTTCATGGGAAATAGATGGGGAAACAGTGTCAGACTATTTTTTGGGGCTCCAAAATCACTGCAGATGGTGACTGCAGCCATGAAATTAAAAGACACTTACTCCTTGGAAGGAAAGTTATGACCAACCTAGATAGCATATTCAAAAGCAGAGACATTACTTTGCCAACAAAGGTCCGTCCAGTCAAGGCTACGGTTTTTCCAGTGGTCATGTATGGATGTGAGAGTTGGACTGTGAAGAAACCTGAGCACCAAAGAATTGATGCTTTTGAAGTGTGGTGTTGGAGAAGACTCTGGAGAGTCCCTTGGACTGCAAGGAGATCCAACCAGGCCATCCTAAAGGAGATCAGTCCTGGGTGTTCTTTGGAAGGAATGATGCTAAAGCTGAAACTCCAGTACTTTGGCCAGCTCATGCGAAGAGCTGACTCATTGGAAAAGACTGATGCTGGGAGGGATTGGGGGCAGGAGGAGAAGGGGATGACAGAGGATGAGATGGCTGGATGGCATCACCGACCTGATGGACATGAGTCTGAGTGAACTCCGGGAGATGGTGATGGACAGGGAGGCCTGGTGTGCTGCAATTCATGGGGTCGCAAAGAGTCGGACGGGACTGAACTGAATTGATATATCAAAATGGGCATCCCTGGTGGCTCAGTCTGTAAGAAGAATCTGTCTCCAATTCAGGAGACCTGAGTTCAGTCCCTTGGGTAGGAAGATCCCCTGGAGAAGGAAATGGCAACTCATTCCAGTATTCTTGCCTGGGAAATCCCATGGACAGAGGAGCCTGGTGGGCTATCATCCATGGGGTCACAAAGAGATAGGATTTAGGGACTAAGTCACCACTACCAAATATCAAAATAACTCACATAAACAAAAGCTCTAGAGGTCCTCATTAACTTTAAGAAAGTGATAGGGTCTTGAAGCTAAACACATTTGAAAACCACTGAGGAAAAGTTTAATTAAACACATCCCTCATAATTCAGACAACTTAGTAACTGCTTCTGGGGAAACTGTTCAAACTCATCTTATAGATAAACCAATGAGAATTCCATCCCCATCACCTCTTCAATTTGTAGCTACATGATAAAAATATCCTTAGGCGTCACTGTCCAGCTAATAGTCAACAGGACCAAGAGCAGGCAAAAATAAAAGTCCCAGAGCTATTTCCCAGTTTTCTAATCTTAATGCCCTTCTCTCCTCACTAATGGACTCTGAGCTCCTAGGCCTTCTAGATCTCTTCTCAATTCTTTCCTATTAAGATGAGAAAATATGAAAATAACTGCTAAAAGACTTAAGCTGAAAAGGCAAGTTCAGATAATTACCACTTCAATTCAGTGATGTCCTTTGCTACTGTGTTTAATTTGGGCAAATCTAATCCAGATTTGAAGCTGAAACTCCAATACTTTCGCCACCTGATATGAAGAGCTGACTCATTTGAAAAGACCCTGATCCTGGGAAAGATTGAAGGCGGGAGAAGGGGACGATAGAGGATGAGATGGTTGGGTGGCATCACCGACTCAATGTACATGAGTTTGGGTCAACTCCGGGAGTTGGTGATGGACAGGGAGGCCTGGCAGGGAGCAGTTCATGGGGTCACAAAGAGTTGGACACAACTGAGTGACTGAACTGAATCCAGATTTTAGAAGAATGGCAAAAACCATAAGACCATTTCACTCCCCTGTCCAGCTCCTGGGCTCTCTTGATGTTTCTGGAAATCCAACCCAAGAAACTTCAAAAGGCCAGCTTTTTTCCACCCCTTTTTCATAACCTTACTCCAGTATCTAGTAAATCTCTGGCTCTAGCACACCACCTTGTCTTTCTGGATCTGATTACAGGCTGTACACCCTCCCTCACCAGCCCAATACTTCCTCCTCAGCCCTACTTCTGTTCAAGTATCTTCTAGATGCATAACTCTGGATTCTTTGTATTTCTGTCCCATTTGACATTTAGATAACAATTATCTATCTTTCTTAATCTTAAATCCTTTATGCTTGATAAGGGAGAACACATCTGTATGCCTTCTCTGTTTTCTCTATCAAAATTGTTGCGGGTATGTCAACCAAAGGCAAATTCTTTGAATGCAGACGATATTACTGAATATTGACGGCAATGCTGCTAACTATTAAAATGTTCATTAAAAAAAAAGAGAGAAAGGATAGGCTAAAAAGAATTGATTTGTTACTGAAATAGTAAAAATTGATCCTCACTTTGCCAGAAGGCTTTGGATGCATTAAAAAATTCAAGATCCTTTTCACCAGTTCACTATTTACACCCGATCTCTCCAAGTCAAGAACCTCGCAGATGCTCTTTAACATGGCATTTCTAAATCTGAAAAAGAAAATGGAAAAAGCCAATGTGATTACATAGGAAAATTTATAAACATTCTCCACAATATAAAGATAAGAGCTAACCCAACTGGCTCAGCCACAAACATTAAGAAAGCAGTCAGTGTTTCTCTGAATCTCAGAAGTACTCCCAATAATCTTGACTGGTGCATGCACAAAATATAGCCAGGTACTATTATAAACAGAAAACATCATGTACCATATAAGTTTTAATGGTGGTATAAGAAAAAACTTACTTCATTCACTAGAAAATAATGTAAAATATTTCATTACTTAAAATTCACAAACTTGTTAATTCTTCTGGCTGGTGATTAAATACTACATTTTCCCCTGAGTATTCCTACTGACAATGTCTCAAAGAAAGTAACAGGTAATCATGTTTAATACTCAAGTTTTAAACTACAGGGGACTTAATAAAAAACTTTTAAGAATGTATCATCTCATTAAAAAAATTGTTTAAAGAATATATCATCTTGTCTGCATTAGGGTGGAAATTATTTCTATTAACTTGATTATCTTCAAAACAGTTTAAATGGCACTTATAAGTGAGGGAATGGAGTGGCTGACACAGAATAGGAGTGGAAGAGTTTTTACTACATTTACATTCCCTTTGGACCTTCTGGATTTGGGGGGGGGTGAATGATTTACCTTATTCTTCTAAGGAACAGAAATGTCTTTGAGCTTTCAATAATTTTGATAGCCACTATTTTTCAGAAAGCAAGTTAATAGTTTATATGACATGGTCTTGGAATTTAAAGCAAAGAATCAGCAGTCTACTGAAAATGTAAGGGCAGTTATACTTAAATGTTAAAAAAAAAAGCTGAAGCACATTAATCTAAACGTGATTATTTATAAAGATAACTTACTTTTTCAACATTTCTTCCTTCTTTTTATATTGGATACTTCCTTTTTCAAATGGAAAGCCACTGAACTGACCCACATTCTTCTTTAATGAGGACACCTGAAAATGTTTCTCCTATTATTAATGCTACTTATTACCCAGTAATGTAAACAAGAAAAATTTCAAAGCCAACATTTTTCTTTTCACATCAGTCTCCATGTTACAATACTGGTTTATTCCACATTTTAAAATTCACAATGGAAAAGTGCATTTGTTACTAAAATATTAACATTATAAAATGTTTACAAACAAAATGTTATCTGATAGCACCCAGGGATGTGGAAAGTTACTACTTAAAAGACACTCTCATTCCCTGGCAGTTCAGTGGTTCCGGCTTCCCGCTCTCACTGTCAAGGCCCAGGTTCATTCTCTGGTTGGGGAATAAATATTCCACAAGCCAGGCAGTGCAGCCAAAATAAATAAATAACTGAAAAAAAAAAATTCCCTAAGTAATACAAGTTACCAGTAATATTAATTTTTCATTCAAGAAAGTCAGGGATTTATTCTTTAAAAAGTAAAGAACAGAGTCCCTCCAAAAGTCAATACCATTTAGCAGTAATGGGACTTGTGTAGATCAGACTATTGTCAGGGTTGAATGAAGTAACACATATGAAAACAAAGCTTTACCACACTTCAGAGAGTCTAACAATGTCAAGCTTTACTTTGCCCATGCACAGCCCAAAGCGAAGTGTCCTCAGGTGTATGGAATACTGAAGTTGTGTGTACAGTATTATGATCAGTAAATGAAACACTGATTTATTTTAACAAACTGTCAGCAAAAATTATCCCCTGATTTATCAGATATTTCCTCAAAAAATGAAACACAATATTCTGTATCGTTTATTCTGAATGGCTATAAATCATTCAAAAAATAAATTTCTTCTAACACAGTTAAAGATCACTAAATCAAAACTTGGATTTCACAATCTGAAATTTTAGTTTGGCTTAAAAACAACTATGGGGTTCCCTGGTAGCTCAGTTGGTAAAGAATCCACCTGAAGTGCTGGAGACCCCAGTTCGATTCCTGGGTTGGGAAGATCCGCTGGAGAAGGGAGGGATAAGCTACCCACTCCAGTATTCCTGGGTTTCCCCTGTGGCTCAGCTGGTAAAGAATCTGCCCACAAGGCAGGAGACCTGGGTTCGATCCCTGTGCTGGGAAGATCCCCTGGAGAAGGGAAAGGCTACCCATTCCAGTTTCTGGCCTGGGGAATTCCATGGACTATATATAGTCCATGGGGTCGAAAAGAGTTGGACACAACTGAGCAACTTTCACTTAAAAACAACAATATAAAGAGCTCTGGATGTTACAATACTAATGGCTATATCTAGCTACATGTCCTAGGATATGTCATTAAACTGTCTGTCAGTTGGCTCACTTTTATGGAATGGAGATTGACATAATTGATTTAGTTCTAGAACTGAAGTCCTTTCCAGAACTAAAATTATGTTCCTGTTGTAAAGTATTTTAACACATAAGTACACTACTAGGTAAAAAGTATAAAAAAGGTCTTACTGTTCCTGGTCTGTTGTAAAGCAGTTTATGGAGATTTCTAAGTTCATCTGTTTTCTTCTTACTCAAAAAGAAATGTATCCTTTCAATTTCACAAAGTTTCTGCCCTTTTCCTAGAGGAAAAAAAATACCATGGTAAACACCCATTATGTGTTAGAACATTTAATGAGAATTATTTTTAGAGCTTAGTTTACATATAACTTCTGCTCTCATAGAACAAATTAAATTACACCTGTAATATATTAGTACTTAGTAAACACTAAAAACTAAACACTGCTAACCATCATTTTGTATACTGAGGCATTTTCACTACAGAATGAAAGGAATATAAACTTACCTTGTGCGATTGTAAATGGCTCTCTTTGTAAGGAAGAGACTTGCATCGTCAACCTCTCTACTTTCTTCTTTTCCCTCTTGCCTTCCACAATGAGGCTCTTTTCTAGAAGTTAATTTAACACTTCTTAAGTAACAAAAAGCTTAAAGGATGTATTATATAAACATGTAGGGGAAAAAAAACTGTAGAAACCTAGTATCTTATTCTTCTAAGTATGATTTAGAGAAGCAAATGATACAACAGAGGTGAAAATACTTGGTAAGTTAGTATCATCACTGAAATTTTTAAAATTTTATCTACCCAGCCAACCTCACAGAGGAACTGGTGTTTAAAAAAAAAAAAATCAGAAAGCAAACAAACTTTTATCCAGCTACAATTATTGCTACAGAAGTCAATTTGTGAAAAATCACCAAGATGCTCGTTAATCTACAATTTGATTAGACATATTCTATTTATAGGGATTCTGTTTACTGTACATCAGAAAACAGCAAGTTAAAATTGAGATAAAAGAATTTCAAGAGATAGCCAAGGAAAGCAGTAATTTAGTAAGCTGACAGAAGAAAGAAAAAGAAGAACAATAAGGCAGAGCACCCAGGTTAGTTACTACAGCTAGGGTAAAATTATGCAAGTTAACATTTAAGGCAATCAACTGGGATGCCATTACTTTGTAGTGCAATAAATGATATTCATAATAATGGTCATAAATCCGTGGGAAAAAAAGTTTTGCAATGTTTCGTCTGGACTGAGTTTTTTACTTTAACACTTACAACATTAAGCTGGATTTTCTAAAACCCATTTACTTTCTGACTGAGATAAACTCAGACAAATAAGAGGACACTAATTACATATTGTTGGAAGGCCTTCCATTCATTCACCTGAATGCCTTTTTTGTGCTAAGCTGCACTAGATACTAAGGGGGCATCAACAGATGGTTAAGAAATTGAGGGACTCCCCTGGTGAGTTCTCAATGCTGGGGTCCTGGGTTTGATCCCTGGTTGGGGAACTAGATCCCACATGCTACAACTAAGATCATGTGCAGCCAAATAAATAAAAATAATATAAAAAAAAAAAAGGAAATTGAATATTTCCTGAAAAGAGACCATGTCTAGTCGAGTCTGCTGCTGCTAAGTTGCTTCAGTCGTGTTCGACTCTGTGCAACCCCATAGACGGCAGCCCACCAGGCTCCACCGTCCCTGGGATTTTTCAGCCAAGAGTACTGGAGTGGGGTGCCACTGCCTTCTCTGAGTAGAGAATTTCATGCAAAGATGGGCTCGATAAAGGACAGAAATGGTATGGACCTAACAGAAGCAGAAGATATTAAGAAGAGATGGCAAGAATACACAGAAGAACTGTACAAAAAAGATCTTCACGACCCAGATAATCACGATGGTGTGATCACTGACCTAGAGCCAGACATCCTGGAATGTGAAGTCAAGTGGGCCTTAGAAAGCATCACTACGAACAAAGCTAGTGGAGGTGATAGAATTCCAGTTGAGCTATTCCAAATCCTGAAAAATGATGCTGTGAAAGTGCTGCACTCAATATGCCAGTAAATTTGGAAAACTCAGCAGTGGCCACAGGACTGGAAAAGGTCTGTTTTCATTCCAATCCCAAAGGAAGGCAATGCCAAAGAATGCTCAAACTATTGCACAATTGCACTCATCTCACACGCTAGTAAAGTAATGCTCAAAATTCTCCAAGCCAGGCTTCAGCAATATGTGAACCGTGAACTTCCAGATGTTCAAGCTGGTTTTAGAAAAGGCAGAGGAACCAGAGATCAAATTGTCAACATCCACTGGGTCATGGAAAAAGCAAGAGTTCCAGAAAAACATCTATTTCTGCTTTATTGACTATGCCAAAGCCTTTGACTGTGTGGATCACAATAAACTGTGGAAAACTCTTCAAGAGATGGGAATACCAGACCACCTGATCTGCCTCTTGAGAAATCTGTATGCAGGTCAGGAAGCAACAGTTAGAACTGGACATGGAACAACAGACTGGTTCCAAATAGGAAAAGGAGTACGTCAAGGCTGTATATTGTCACCCTGCTTATTTAACTGATATGCAGAGTACATCATGAGAAACGCTGGACTGGAAGAAACACAAGCTGGAATCAAGATTGCTGGGAGAAATACCAATAACCTCAGATATGCAGATGACACCACCCTTATGGCAGAAAGTGAAGAGGAACTAAAAAGCCTCTTGATGAAGGTGAAAGTGGAGAGTGAAAAAGTTGGCTTAAAGCTCAACATTCAGAAAACGAAGATCATGGCATCCAGTCCCATCACTTCATGGGAAATAGACGGGGAAATAGTGTCAGACTTTATTTTTCTGGGCTCCAAAATCACTACAGATGGTGACTGCAGCCA
The DNA here is from genome assembly GCF_029407905.1 of Bubalus kerabau. Lineage (NCBI taxonomy): Eukaryota > Metazoa > Chordata > Mammalia > Artiodactyla > Bovidae > Bubalus > Bubalus kerabau. The sequence continues at coordinate 13,045,603 of NC_073626.1, forward strand.
TGAAATTAAAAGACGCTTACTCCTTGGAAGGAAAGTTATGACCAACCTAGATAGCATATTCAAAAGCAGAGACATTACCTTGTCAACAAAGGTTCGTCTAGTCAAGGCTATGGTTTTTCCTGTGGTCATGTATGGATGTGAGAGTTGGACTGTGAAGAAGGCTGAGTGCCGAAGAATTGATGCTTTCGAAGTGTGGTGTTGGAGAAGACTCTTGAGAGTCCCTTGGACTTCAAGGAGATCCTACCAGTCCATTCTAAAGGAGATCAGCCCTGGGATTTCTTTGGAAGGAATGATGCTAAAGCTGAAACTCCAGTACTTTGGCCACCTCATGCGATGAGTTGACTTATTCTGATGCTGGGAGGGATTGGTGGCAGGAGGAGAAGGGGACAACAGAGGATGAGATGGCTGGATGGCATCACTGACTCGATGGACGTGAGTCTGAGTGAACTCCGGGAGTTGGTGATGGACAGGGAGGCCTGGCGTGCTGCGATTCATGGGGTCGCAAAGAGTCAGACAGGACTGAGCGACTGATCTGATCTGATCTGAGTAGAGTCTAGGAGACTCAAATATACTCCAAAGAAGATTAATATACTTCAAGAAAGATAAAATTGAAGTTCTGTGAGTTGATGAAAGGGTAATTCTTTTAGGATTATGGAAAAAGGATCAAAACATTGGAGCTGGCTTTGAAGGACAGGCAAGATCTGCAGATGTAACGCTCAGCCCAGAAAGAATTAATAAAAAAAAAAAGGGACTCCAGCAGGTGTGTCCTGGCCATGGCGTGTATTAGCTGAACGAAGAATGAACAGACAGCACTCTAAAACAACTCTGAAGATGACCAGCTTCCCTTCCCTGAATGATTTATGTCCTTTACTGGCTGTTGATTACCATCTATAAGCTAATGACTTCCCTGGTCTACCTCCAGTCCAGAGCATTCTCTTGAGCTTCACACTGGACAGCTCCACTTCATGTCCTATAGGCACCAAACTCAATGCACCCAAAAGAGGAGTCATAATCATCTCCAAACTCACTCACCTTCGTGAATTCTACTTTTCAGAAAATGGTAGTATAACCTACCCAGCTGCCAACGACAGAAACCTAGAAGTTATCTTTTACGAGGCATCTCCTGCCACCTTTCCCTCACTCCCCAAACCGCTGCCAAGTCAAGTCAATTCCACACCGTATTTGGCACAAATTTCAGTGCCGTGTTTCTAGATGCCTCACTAGTAGAGTTATATTTTCAGGGCTAAGTAGGATAAAAACATCCTCCATTTAAATTGTCACACAAACACCTCAGAGCAGGAAAAGAGAACAGTAACAAATTTAAGACAACTACAAAACTGCCTGGGCATTTAAAAAAAATTTTTCATGTTAAAAAAAAAAAATCGCAATTTGAACTATCAATCTCCCAAGCATTACTGTACTGGTCATTTATAGTGCCTTTATTGAACACATGACTTCTGTAATTTTTTCCTGACGTGAAGAAATTCATCATCTCAGTGGTATCCAAAAGCAAAAACTGGAGGAAAAAATGCTGAGAAAGTCTTGGACTAGCAGTGAGATACTGCAGCCAATTTTCAGTTATTACATTATGAATAATTTAAAATTAATCCGTATTTTTCTCCTAAGCGTTTCTGTACTTAAATGCAGGCATGCTTCCCCTCTTAGAGCACCTACCACTTTAGACAAACAAAAAAGCACACCGAGTAATCTCAACCCAGATTGTATTCATAAAATGCTGATTATGGACTGGTTTAGGCTTGGAAAAAAAACAAAACCAAACAGTGAAACCTGGTTTGGCTGAGTTGTAATCAACTATTAAATAAATCCATATTGGGCTAATATCATCAGAGAATGCTAAGATCTCTGATACGGAGATTTAAGTGGCTGGAATCATTTCATGAAGCTGGCATACCTCAACACGCACTGCCCCCTGGATAAACTGACCGCGGGACCACTCCTCAATTCTGTAAGGTTCTCCCCGTTTCAAGCGTCCAGTCACATAGATCACTACTGTTCTCCCTCTACACCAAAACTGAGACAACTCTGAGCTCTTTAAGTTTCTTTTCACAGTTCACTGCTTTCGTACTCTACTTTAAGTAGCAACCGCTTTCACCGGTGTTTCCCCGTGAAAGTTAACTCCCTTAAGCCTCTGAAACGAACGTCTGCTGAAGCTCAGCAAATATACTCGAACGATTAAAATATTTTCAGGTCTAGCATTAACAACTTCTTCAATTCTTACTGTCAGAGCCTTACAATTTCGAAACGTAAAGGATGTGTACTGAAGAGCAAAAATAAAAGATTACCATAGTACCCCAAGGCCAGCAGTTTAAAAAAAAAAAGATCTGAAACTTACAAACTTCCTGTCAAACAGTGAAATGTTATGAACGTCTGTTGCTGGCGAGAAGTAAACTGCACTCGGAAATAACAACAACGGAACAAGGATTTTGTTCTTTTTAAATTGGAATTCACAAAGTTATTTTCTCCGCTGCTGCTCGGAGCGCGCGCGCGCGCGCGCACACACACACACACACACACAAACCACAGATAATTCCACATTCTTACTGAAGAAAAAAAAAAATCACTCCTACTGAGCGTCTCTAAGTGCACAAAGAGCCAGAAAAAGCGTTTTCGGTACAATCCATCACTAGGAAAGACGACATCCTCTCCCCACCTTTCTCTTCCTCCTCCTCTTCCTCGTCGTCGTCCTCGTCCTCCTCTTCACTTTCCTCTCTCGGGCCGGGCATGTCGGGCTCTTTTTCGGACGCGGGCTGGGCGGGGGCTGCCTCTCCCTCCGCAGCTGTGCCCGAGGAGGACATGCTGTGGACCTGCGGGCGCGGAGCACACCAAACCCCTCGGCTCGGTCTCCCCTCGCTCCCGGCCGCCCCAACCGGCCGGCCCACCCTGCGTAGCCCCAGGGAGCCGCGAGGAGCCCGGACCTCAAAGTTTGCCTCCCCGCGTATCCGGGACGACGGCGCTCACTCCCCCGGGGGGCAGCTTTTCCCTCTGGCCCCGCTGGCCGCCGCGCGTGCCGAGGCGGGAAAGCGCGAGCGCCGCGCCGCCCCTCCCATCTCCCGGCCCCGCGCCGCGCCGCCGGCCGCCCCGCGTCCCCTCCCCTCCCCCCGCCCCAGGCCGCCGTCCAAATGGCCGCGGAGGTGCGGGCGGGGCCCCGCGCGCCCTCTCGGCCTCCCCCAGGCCGACGCGGCCCTCACCGCGGGTGCCGGCGGCCACGGGCCTGGCGCGCGAGGGCACGAAGAGGCTCCCGGAGGCGGCGACGGGCGCCGAGGAGGACGCGCACGGGCCGCTCGCTGGCGTGACGCTCGCGCCGCGCTCTCGGCTGCCCAGAATCAACACGATTTTCAAAATGGCGGTTCGGGAAGGAAAGCGGGAATGCGGCGGCCAATCAGGGCCGCGAGCTGGGAGTTGGCGCGCGCGGGGTTGGGGGGGCGGGGCGGGCGCTCGCCTCTGAGGAAAGCCCTCCGAGCCGGGGTGGAGCCTCGATAGGTCGTCCCGGCGGCGGGCGCAGGGGGCTCGCGCGCTCCTGGGTCGCCCCGGTGGCGTCTCGCCGCCGATATGGCGCTCCGCTGGGACAGCGGACAGGCCGCGTCGCGGGCGGCGGGCGGGAGCGGGCGCGGGGCCGGCGTGGCGGCGCTGAGCGGAAGAACGCTAGGGGGCCTGCCTGTGTATTGTCTCCGCGGCTCGTTCCCGGAAAGGAGGAGGAGCGGCCGTGGGTCCGGGAGGCGGCGGGAAGGAGGGAGGGTGAAGAAGTTTACATCCAGTTAAGTCCCTGCTACAGTTATTTCCCAGAGGTTGCGGGGAATTACTAAGTGAGTGATCTCTTTTGGGTCCCAGAGATCACGCTGGTGATGACTCCTGAATCTGCTGTTAGGAGGACCCCATCGCTTGCAAAGTGCATCGCGAGGAAAAAGATCCTACTGCATAGAAAGTTCGCGTCACCGGAGACAAAAAGATTTCCAGACCTGTAAATGTTAGGGGGAAGTCGTGTGTGCTCGTTATAATAGAAGAAAAAACGGTATCGCCCAGTCCAGACTTCTCCTGGAGACGTGGGCCATCTCCGCAGAATCCTTTAAAACTTAAAACCAACAACAACACACTGCTCCCACAGCCTTGAGTTTCCGGGCCTGTAGGTCAAAACCCTCGCAATAAACTCGCATTTGGCTTTATTAAAACGGAACACTGCTCCTCCCCCTACACCTCGCTCCGATGCTCCACCGTTGTGTCTGTGATTCCCGTTGTTTCACATCCCCCCCTCCCGCCCCACCACTGTCTGACCAAAGGATCCTTTTATTGGACGTATTTATATTAGAAACAGGGTCAGTTAAATTTGCCCGAATGGATTCCGCTTTGTGTGCAAAAATTAGACATGGTCTTTGAATCTTCTCTTTTCCTTTTGTGCCCCTATGAAAACATAAGCAAGTTCTGTCTGAAAACAAGAAAATTCTGTCATTTCTTCCCTCAAATTTTAAACCATCTCCCACTCTGCTGGTGCCACTCAATCCTGTCCACTCTCTTGCTTGGATTTTGACATACTCCTTCCCTGATTAGGTGGCTTCCACGTTGCTACCTCCACCTACTAGTCACACAGCAGCCAAGATAATCTATTTGGGAGTTTTTTGTTTTCATTTACTCTTGCTTAAAACTCTCCAATAGCTCTATGCTCAAGTGCTTCTCCTACCCCAATACCATCACTATTCCCTTTACATTCTTTTTCAGTAATTCACTTATTCATTCAAAAATATTTGTTGCAAATCTCTTCTCTTCCAGTCACTAACAGCTGCCATCTTCAAGCTTATGTTCTAGTTGAGACAGTGAACAAGTGAATACACTATACAATGAATGGCTATAAAAGTAAAGCAGATTAAAGGAGATGGGAAGTACCAGTAGGATGGATGGTGTTTTATTTTACATATTGATACTTAAGGAAGATCTTGTTAATAAGGTAACATTTGAAAAGAGATCCTAAGTATTAATAAATGAGAGCAGTGGAGAAAGTGGATATATTCTAAGAATTCTCAGCTAGTCATGTCCAACTTGCGATCTGCATTGCAGGCAGATTCTCTACCACTTGAGCCACCAGGGAAGCCCAGTGAGATTCCTGTTAACTCCAAATGGAGATTCAGACTAGGCAATTGGATGTGAAAGTCACATTCAGGAGAAGCTCTAGCTCACGATATAGATGTGGGAATTGTCAATATATAAGAGGGCTTCTCTGATGGCTCAGATGGTAAAGAATCTGCCCGAAATGCAGGAGATCCATGTTCAATCCCTGGGTCAGGAAGACCCCCTGGAGAAGGGAATGGCCATCCAGTAGATGATTTTGAAAGCCCTTCACCTGAAGGACCTCATTTAGTTCAGTTCAGTCGCTCAGTCATGTCCGACTCTTTGCGACCCCATGGACTGCAGCACACCAGGCCTCCCTGTCCATTGCCAACTCCTGGAGTTCACTCAAACACATGTCAGTTTCGTCGGTGATGCCATCCAACTATCTCATCCTCTGTCGTCCCCTTCTCCTCCCACCTTCAATCTTTCCCAGCATCGGTCTTTTCCAATGAGTCAGCTCTTCGCATCAGGTGGCCAAAGTATTGGAGTTTCAGCTTCAGCATCAGTCCTTCCAATGAACACCCAGGACTGATCTCTTTTAGGATGGACTGGTGGGATCTCCTTGCAGTCCAAGGGACTCTCAAGATTCTTCTCCAACACCACAGTTCAAAAGCATCAATTCTTTGGCGCTCAGCTTTCCTATAGTCCAGTTCCCACATCCATACATGACTACTGGAAAAACCATAGCTTTGACTACACGGACCTTTGTCAGCAAAGTAATGTCTCCGCTTTTTAATATGCTGTCTAGGTTGAAGGGCCTCACTAGCAGAGTGAATATAAATAGAGGTGAGGAGAGGGTCAACACTGTACACTGGATCTCACCAGCGGTTAGAGGTACAGGAGAGGAAGCGGAAGCAGCAAAGGAGATGAGCCAGTGGGTTTGGCAGATACGTGGGAGCTTTAGAAGTTCATACTCCTTTGAGATGTCAGTGAAATCAGGAGTAGAATCCTTGACAGTGAGTGTGGAAGAGGACAGTTGTCAGTTTCAGAGAGCAGAATGGGAGCTATTCATATGGGAAAATGGGGGATGAATGTGGTAGGGTTGCCAGGCAGAGGCGAGGAGGACCCATTGACGTCAGTGGCCATGAAGTCAGAGTGAGACCAGCCAGGATTATATTTTTTCTGCAGCCATATTCAGCTACTAGGAGTAGGTGTAGAGGTGGTGAAGATTTGGATTTAACCAGGTTGGCCTTTTGTCAGACAAGTATAAATAGAGGAGAGAAAGGTGAGTTGAAGATGTGGGTGGGACAATGAACGTAATGATGGAGCAGAGAATCAGAGCTGAGCAGGGAGAAAAGAAACAACAGAGGGGTGAGACGTACTGAAAATGGGCAGGATGAAGAAGGAAGGTCTTTATTTCCTTCGCTGCATTTATCACTGCCTGAAAATTTTAGTTCCTTACTGTCTGTCTTCCCCACTAAAATGTAAGCTCCTTGTGGCTGCAGGGACTTCGTCTTGTTCATCACAGTATTCTTGGCACCTGAAGTAGGCCCTGACACCTAAGTAATCAATAGGGATTTGCAAAAAAAAAAAAAAAAAAAAAAGGGATTTGCCAAATGTGTGGACATGGTAACAACCTTTTATTGTGAAGATTCAGAGCTTTTTTTTGTTTATTGTGATGAGATGACATATCAGGATAAGATAGGTTCTTTTGGTAAAAGTTTACTCAACAGCAGTTAAACAGTTTAAAGTTTAACAATGGAAAGTTTGTTTCTTGCTCTATAAAGCTCTTGGTCAGTTCAGGCAATTCCGTGGGGCTTTCTTTCCTGTGGTTTAGTGACTGCTCTAAGCTCCTTTACGTCTTGAAGTCTCATCATCTCCATATGAGTCCTTAGTGTTCACAGTGTTAGGGGAACAGAACAGGACAAGAACTTGTACCTGTTCTTCCAGGGTTCTGCTTATTGGCTATTGGCCAGATGGGTCATACCACCCCACCTAACTGCAAAGAATCTAGGCAACCTGGGGCCACATATGAAGTAACTGGTGACATTGCTGTATCTGCAGAGAGAGACTCATAATTACAACCAAATAAGGTCATCCTGGAATGTGAAGTCAAGTGGGCCTTAGAAAGCATCACTACAAACAAAGCTAGTGGAGGTGATGGAATTCCAGTTGAGCTACTTCAAATCCTGAAAGATGATGCTGTGAAAGTGCTCCACTCAATATGCCAGCAAATTTGGAAAACTCAGCAGTGGCCACAGGACTGGAAAAGGTCAGTTTTCATTCCAATCCCAAAGAAAGGCAATGCCAAAGAATGCCCAAACTACCACACAATTGCACTCATCTCACACGCTGGTAAGGTAAGGCTCAAAATTTTCCAAGCCAGGCTTCAGCAATACGTGAACCGTGAACTTCCAGATGTTCAAGCTGGCTTTAGAAAAGGCAGAGGAAACAGAGATCAAATTGCCAATATCCGCTGGATCATGGAAAAAGCAAGAGAGTTCCAGAAAAACATCTATTTCTGCTTTATTGACTATGCCAAAGCCTTTGACTGTGTGGATCACAATAAACTGTGGACAATTCTGAAAGAGATGGGCCTACCAGACCACCTGACCTGCCTCTTCAGAAACCTGTATGCAGGTCAGGAAGCAACAGTTAGAACTGGACATGGAACAACAGACTGGTTCCAAATAGGAAAAGGAGTACACCAAGGCTGTATATTGTCACCTTGCTTATTTAACTTATACGCAGAGTACATCATGAGAAATGCTGGACTGGAAGAAACACAAGCTGGAATCAAGATTGCCAGGAGAAATATCAATAACTTCAGATATGCAGATGACACCACCCTTATGACAGAAAGTGAAGAGGAACTAAAAAGCCTCTTGATGAAAGTGAAAGTGAAGAGTGAAAAAGTTGGCTTAAAGCTCAACATTCAGAAAATGAAGATCATGGCATCTGGTCCCATCAGTTCATGGGAAATAGATGGGGAAACAGTGGAAACAGTGTCAGACTTTATTTTGGGGGGCTCCAAAATCACTGCAGGTGGTGATTGCAGCCATGAAATTAAAAGATGCTTACTCCTTGGAAGGAAAGCTATGACCAACCTAGATAGCATATTCAAAAGCAGAGACATCACTTTGCCAACAAAGGTCCGTCTAGTCAAGGCTATGGTTTTTCCTGTGGTCATGTATGGATGTGAGAGTTGGACTGTGAAGAAGGCTGAGCGCCGAAGAATTGATGCTTTTGAAGTGTGGTGTTGGAGAAGACTCTTGAGAGTCCCTTGGACTGCAAGGAGATCCAACCAGTCCATTCTGAAGGAGATCAGCCCTGGGATTTCTTTGGAAGGAATGATGCTAAAGCTGAAACTCCAGTACTTTGGCCACCTCATGCGACGAGTTGACTCATTGGAAGACTCTTATGCTGGGAGGGATTGAGGGCAGGAAGAAAAGGGGACGACAGAGGATGAGATGGCTGGATGGCATCACTGACTCGATGGACGTGAGTCTGAGTGAACTCTGGGAGTTGGTGATGGACAGGGAGGCCTGGTGTGCTGTGATTCATGGGGTCGCAAAGAGTTGGACACGACTGAGCGACTGAACTGAAGGTACCATTGAGATCAATGAATGTGCTTGAAGATATTTGTCGGTTTTATTTTAGAAACATTAAAAATCTTGATTCTTAAGTTTTTTGTTTCATTTGTGCCTTGAGGAGTTTTTACATCTACTGCACACTGATATCTTATCTTTCTTCTGCACACATCTAGCTCTTACACACACATATCTCTCTTTCTCAGACTACAGGTTTCAGGGGCAGAGCCCACGTCCATGCTACTTATTATTCTCTTCCAGTATTTGGCACAATGCCTGACACAAAATACTTTTAAAATATGTGTTTAATTGAAATGCATCCCCTTTGGGTTCTAAGACAGTGGCATGAGGCTGTTGTCTGGATGCTATTTAAAGACCTTCCAGCAATATCAGCTCTGTAAATGACCGTGGCTTATTCATGACCGATGACCAGATTCTCATATTAACCCGGTCATAAACATAAATATAGTGACACATTTGGCTCTTCTAAAAACAAGATATCATACTCTATCTTGGTGGAGTTAGCCAAAGTCCACAGGTTGGTAATTTGAGATTAGAAAATATGTCAATGCAATGATATCCAGTTGGTTGATAAACTGAATATTCTAGCTCTGACAATAGCCAGAGAAGACTATTCATAGTAAATGGTAGGAAATGGTGAGAGAAATGGTGAGACAAGAAAAGTTAGAGAACAAAGAATAAGTGGTTACCAAGTTTTGGCCCTAGAATCTAATTTTGCTCTAAATTTAGCAAATATCATTTGTAACACATTTATTAATATATCATTATCAATTGTTTTGTGGTACGAGACCAAGGAAAGTTTTTTTTTAAGATGTTCCTGCTGCTGCTGTTGCTAAGTTACTTCAGTTGTGTCCGACTCTGTGAGATCCCATAGACGGTAGCCCACCAGCCTCTGCCATCCCTGGGATTCTCCAGGCAAGAACACTGGAGTGGGTTGCCATTTCCTTCTCCAATGCATGAAAGTAAAAACTGAAAGTGAAGTCGCTCAGTCGTGTCCGACTCTTAGCGACCCCATGGACTGCAGCCTACCAGGCTCCTCCGTCCATGTTACCTCCTAATAATATTTTTTTTGGAAAAAATAAACTTGTTTTGTCTCTTTCCCCTTCCCATCTCAATCTAATACAGTGAATCTTAAGTGGGGGACAGGGTATCATACCCTGAGGGGACATTTGGCAATATGGAGACATTTTTTGGTCACACGTAGAGGGGGGATGCTACTGGCATCTAGTGGGCAGAGGCTCCAATGCTGTTTAAACATCCTTTAATGCACAAGAGAGGCCACATAACAAAGAATTATTTGGTTTGAAACATCAGTAGTGCTGAGAGGACTTCCCCGGTGGTCCAGTGGCTAACATTCTGGGGCTTCCGGTGCAGGGGGTCCAGCTTCAATCCCTGGTCAGGGAACTAGATCCTACATGCTGTAACTCAAAAAAGAAAAAAAATCCCACATTCTGAAACTAAGACCTGGTGCAGTCAAAAAACAAAAAAAAATGGTGCTGACATTAAGAAATCCTAACCTAATGCAACATATAATATTTTGTTATCCTAGCACTCCAGTTAAATTGCTCTCATAAAGACCAATAATGATCTCAGAATAGACAACTGAAAGACTCCTTTAGAAACTCCTATACTTTTTATTATACCTTTTTATTGGAGAAGGAAATGGCAAGCCACTCCAGTATTCTTGGCCTGGGGAATCCCAAGCACAGAGGAGCCTGGTGGGCTACAGTCCATGGGGTTGCAGAATCAGACACGACTGAGCGACTATCACACACACATACTTTTTATTGTTGTTTAGTCACTAAGTTGTGTCCGACTATTTTATGACCCCAGGGACTATAGCCTACCAGGCTCCTGTGTCTATGGGATTTCCCAGGCAAGAATACTGGAGTGGGTTGCCATTTCCTTTTCCAGGGGTGTTTCCTGACCCAGGGATCAAAGCCATGTCTCCTGCATTGGCAGGTGGTTTGTTGCTGTTGTTGTTGTTTTACCAATGAGTCACCAGGGAAGCCTTACTCCTATATTTTTACTTTGTTTCTATGCAGCATTTGGTACTGTTTAGCATTCCTTCTTTCAAAAGCTTTTTCTCTTGACTTGCATGACCTTGCTTTCTCTTGAGTCTCCTCCTTTGATGGCTATCTTGCATCTGTTATCCTCTTGAAAGTTGCTGTTCTTCAGGGATCCCCATAGGCCCCTTGGTTCATTCCTTACACGTGATTTTCCTGGGTAATTTCATCCACACCCGTGGTATCAATGATGTCTAGATTAATAAAGTCCAAATCAACATATTTAATAATTTACTTGCTCTTTGAGCATCATACTCTTATAATCACCTATTAGATTTCTTTACATAATATCGCATTAATATCTGAAATTCAACATAGTAAAGCGAAACCCATTCTCTAGCATACCTCTCCTCTTTTTATTTTCATTTATGTATTTTTGGCCATGCTTCGAAGCTTTCGGGATCGTAGTTCCTGACCAGGGATTGAACCTGGGCCATGGCAGTGAAAGCGCTGAGTCGTAATCACTGGCCCACCAGGGAATTTCCTCTCCTCTTTTTATTAGATTTATTTACTTACTTATTTATGAAGTAGAAAAGAACAGCTCTATTACTTTGCCAGGCAAAGAGGACCACAGCAGGCTACGCCCTCAAAACTGTGTCCTGACCTGGAAGGGGCAGAGAGTTTTATCGTCATGGGTTCAAAGGGGAAGATGTGATCAGTTTGTGGGCATTCTTCTGATTGCTTGGTGATATGGCAGTTGTGAGTCAGCATCATCAAGCTGGTTCCAGCCAGTCTGGGGTCTGTCTCCCTGCTTGTGGGCAGCAGACAGTTCACTTCTCCCACCTGGGGGAGTTTCAGCATCTGTCAAACCTCAGGGGGAGACAGGAAGACCTTGCAGAAGGGTTACAGGCCCAGCACTGTAGAGCCTTCCTGTGACATGGTCACATGGGATTTTAGAAATTGCCCCTCCGGGAGATCCAAGGTGTGTGCAGGCAGTCAAGGTCAGGTCTCAGACTTGAAGAAAAAAAAAGAAGAGAAGGAAAGAGATTCCTGATTGTATTCAATTCCCATTTCGGATGGTTGAGGAAGCCTGTCTGTATCTATATGTTTGGCTTCCAGGTGATAGCCCAGTTACCTCTTAAACAATTTCCTCCCCTCCCCCCTACCGAAGTTATGTTGAGTGCATTTCTATTACCTGCAACCATAGACTCCTGAGTCATACAATCCACTGACTATGAATTCAAGGATAAGGCTCTTGCCTTGGACTTCTTTGTAGATTCAGCTCTTACCCCAGTATCAAAGTAGATTGTACCATGTAGATACAAAATAGACACTGGATACAAAAATATCTGTGAGTCAATTAATGAAGCAAAAAGGAAAGGGAGAAAGGAAAAAAGAGAAGTGAAGAGGTAGTTAAAATTAAGAGGAGAGGAGAAATAGAAAAGAAAAAATATGAAGGAAAACTGAGGATGTGCTCAGTCATGCCCGACTCTCAGCCGGCCAGGTTTCTCCATCCGTGGAATTTTCCAGGCAAGAATACTAGAGTGGGTTACCATTTCCTCCTTCAGGGGATCTTCCTGACCCTGACCCAGGGATCAAACCTGCATCTCTTGCGTCTCCTGCATTGGAGGCAGATTCTTTACCATCTGAGCCACCAAGGAAGCCTGTATGAGCTAGAGTTATGTATAAATAAAGTGTTTTGTAAAAAAAAAAAAAAAAGAAGTCAAAACCCCAAACATACCATTTTCTCTCTCTCATTTCTAGTTACCTCTATTGTGTCTCAGTTGTTGACACTCACCGACTCTCCTGCCTCCAACCCTCCCGTCGTCTCTCTATGAGCTTGTTGTGGGGTGGATTTCCGAAAGGCGTGAGGATCCACTCTCTAGTATTTGCCTGGACAATCCCATGGACAGAGGAGCCTGGCGGGCTGCAGGCCACGGGGTCACAATGAGTCCGACAGGACTGGGAGACTAATGCAACCACATATTCATTGACCAGGTACCCTTTCTAAAGCTCTTCTCCCTGTTTTCTCTCATTCCTATCTCTCTTGTCCTCTTTTTTTTCCTGCCTGCAGCAAGTAGTCTTTCTTAAGCAAAAATCTAATCTTGTCATTATCTTTCCAATGCCTCGCTATTGTTTGTGGAATAAAGTTTGATTTTCAAGCATGGCCTAGAAGATTCTGTATGATCTGCTTACTTCTCTAGCTGTCTCTCCATTCTTCCTCCTAAACACTCCCACTCCTGCCCCTAGGAAACAATCTTCCAGCCAAAATCAATGAGCTTCTTTAAATTCTCTGAATTACTAAGTTTTTCTTATTTTGGTTTTCTCTCCACGCTTACCACCATCCCCCTTACCCCCACAAACTCTTTCTCCTCTGCCCCCCCTGGGCTCTCTGAGTGCCATCTCTGAGTGCCTCTTTGAGTGCCATCCTCCATCAGAGGATGGTCTATTTATTTATTTCTTTATTTGACTGCACTGGATCTTAATTGCGGCAAGCAAACTCTTCGTTGCGGCATGTGGGAATCTAGTTTCCTGACCAGAGTCCACCCCACCCAGCCCCCGAGTTGGGAGCAGGGAGTCTTAGCCCCTGGGGCACCAGGGAAGTCCCAGAGCATCTACTTTCAAACGCATGTCTGCTAGGCTATCCCTCTATGCAGCTTGCTGAGATAAAGGATGTTATCTTTTTTGTTACCTCTTCTATAAACCTCCTCTCCCCCTCTTCCTCTGTTACCTAAGGGGGTCCTTTCATTTGCAGCAACCTGTTTAAAGAGTTTATTTTCTGACACTGGCCTCCTGTACAATAGATAACTGACAATGCTAGTAAGTATCCTTTTTTTTTTCTTCAGCCCTTAGATTAGAAAGCTATCTGATAAATTTAGAAAAGACAAGATTCACTTAGAGTCTATTTAATAGGTATTTGTATTTTCCAGAGCTCTGCTATGAACTGGTTGCTTCTCAAATTATTGGGTTGGCCCAAAAGTTCATTTGGGTTTCTCTGCAACATTTGCAGAAAATCTTCCTGCAAATGATCTTCCTGACTCAGGGATCAAACCTGGGTTTCCTGCATTGCAGGCAGATTCTTTACCATCTGAGCCACCAGGGTCCTTATAAATGAATCCTACTACCCATAAATTATGGGCTTCCCTAGTGGCTGACCGGTAAAGAACTCTACATTGCAGGAAACGCAGGTACTATCCCTGGGTCAGGAAGATCCCCTGGAGAAGGATATGACAACCCACTCCAGTATTCATGCCTGGAAAATCCCATAGACAGAGGAGCCTGTAGGGTTACATACCATGGGGGCACAAGAATCAGACATAACTTAGGGACTAAACCACCCAGATAACCACGATGGTGTGATACTCACCTAGAGCCAGACATCCTGGAATGTGAAGTCAAGTGAGCCTTAGAAAGCATCACTGTGGACAAAGCTAGTGGAGGTGATGGAATTTCAGTTGAGCTACTTCAAATCCTGAAAGATGATGCTGTGAAAGTGCTCCACTCACTATGCCAGCAAATTTGGAAAACTCAGCAGTGGCCACAGGACTGGAAAAGGTCAGTTTTCATTCCAATCCCAAAGAAAGGCAATACCAAAGAATGCCCAAACTACCCCACAATTGCACTCATCTCACATGCTAGTAAAGTAATGCTCAAAATTCTCCAAGCCAGGCTTCAGCAATACGTGAACCATGAACTTCCAGATGTTCAAGCTGGTTTTACAAAAGGCAGAGGAACCAAAGATCAAATTGCCAACATCCGCTGGATCATGGAAAAAGCAAGAGAGTTCCAGAAAAACATCTATTTCTGCTTTATTGACTATGCCAAAGCCTTTGACTGTGTGGATCACAATAAACTGTGGACAATTCTGAAAGAGATGGGCCTACCAGACCACCTGACCTGCCTCTTCAGAAACCTGTATGCAGGTCAGGAAGCAACAGTTAGAACTGGACATGGAACAACAGACTGGTTCCAAATAGGAAAAAGAGTACGTCAAGGCTGTATATTGACACCCTGCTTATTTAACTTATATGCAGAGTACATCATGAGAAATGCTGGACTGGAGGAAGCACAAGCTGGAATCAAGATTGCCAGGAGAAACATTAATAACCTCAGATATGCAGATGACACCACCCTTATGGCAGAAAGTGAAGAGGAACTAAAAGGCCTCTTGATGAAAGTGAAAGAGGAGAGTGAAAAGTTGGCTTAAAGCTCAACATTCAGAAAACTAAGATCACGGCATCTGGTCCCATCACTTCATGGCAGATAGATGGGGAAACAATGAAAACAGTGTCAGACATTATTTTTCTGGGCTCCAAAATCACTGCAGATGGTGATTGCAGCCATGAAATTAAAAGATGCTTACTCCATGGAAGTAAAGTTATGACCAACCTAGATAGCATATTCAAAAGCAGAGACATTACTTTGCCAAGAAAGGTCCGTCTAGTCAAGGCTATGGTTTTTCCAGTGGTCATGTATGGATGTGAGAGTTGGACTATAAAGAAAGCTGAGCGCCGAAGAATTGATGCTTTGAACTGTAGTGTTGGAGAAGACTCTTGCGAGTTCCTTGGACTGCAAGGAAATCCAACCAGTCCATCCTAAAGGAGATCAGTCCTGGGTGTTCATTGGAAGGACTGATGTTGAGGCTGAAACTCCAATATTTTGGCCACCTCATGCAAAGAGCTGACTCATTGGAAAAGACCCTGATGCTGGGAAAGATTGAGGGCAGGAGGAAAAGGGGACGACAGAGGATGAGATGGTTGGTTGGCATCATCGACTCAATGGACATGGGTTTGGGTGGACTCCGGGAGTTGGTGATGGTCAGGGAGGCCTGGCGTGCTGCAGTTCATGGGGTCACAAAGAGTCGGACACGACTGAGTGACTGAACTGACTGAAACCACCAATAACCATCACTATTAAATTACAATCTAACTATGAATAATGCTACACTCTAACCTACTCCATATACATATATTGACACATAAATGAACAAATAAATGCCATTTAACAACTCACCACTGAGAGGATGAGATAGCTGGTTGGCAACATGGATGCACTTGACACGAACTTGGGCAAACTTGGGGAGATGATGAGAGACAGAGAGGCCTGGCTGCTGCAGTCCATGGGTTCACAGAAAGTCCGACTCAACTGGGCCACTGAACAACAACTCACCTTCTATATTCCCTGTAGGGATATGTCACTCGGAGAGCTTTCCTGTTAGTGATACAGCGATGTTTCACAACCCCTTTCCATCACTCTCATCTTTCATAGTATTGCTCAGTATGCTCTGCTTTTTGCTAGTTCATTTGCCAACTAGATTTCTCTTTGAATACATACAGCTGCTCCTCCCCAGAACTTCAGGACTGCATCACTCTTGAGAACGGAGACCCCAGGCACACTCAGTACCCAAAGCCAAGTGAAATTAATTGCCCTTGCCCTGACTTGGGGCCCTGATAGGTGGTTCAGTTCAGTTCAGTTAAGTTCAGTCACTCAGTTGTGTCCGACTCTTTGTGACCCCATGAATTGCAGCACGCCAGGCCTCCCTGTCCATCACCAACTCCCGGAGTTCACTCAAACACACCCATACATGACTACTGGAAAAACCATAGCCTTGACTAGACGGACCTTTCTTGGCAAAGTAATGTCTCTGCTTTTGAATATGCTATCTAGGTTGGTCATAACTTTCCTTCCAAGGAGTTAGCATCTTTTAATTTTATGGCTGCAATCACCATCTGCAGTGATTTTGGAGCCCCCCAAAATAAAGTCTGACACTGTTTCCACTGTTTCCCTATCTATTTCCCATGAAGTGATGGGACCAGATGCCATGATCTTCGTTTTCTGAATGTTGAACTTTAAGCCAACTTTTTCACTCTCTTCTTTCACTTTCATCAAGAGGCCTTTTAGTTCCTCTTCACTTTCTGCCATAAGGGTGGTGTCATCTGCATATCTGAGGTTATTGATATTTCTCCCAGCAATCTTTATTCCAGCTTGTGCTTCTTCCAGTCCAGCGTTTCTCATGATGTACTCTGCATATAAGTTAAATAAGCAGGGTGACAATATACAGCCTTGACTTACTCCTTTTCCTATTTGGAACCAGTCTGTTGTTCCATGTCCAGTTCTAACTGTTGCTCCCTGACCTGCATACAGGTTTCTGAAGAGGCGGGTCAGGTGGTCTGGTATGCCCATCTCTTGAAGAGTTTTCCACAGTTTATTGTGATCCACACAGTCAAAGGCTTTGGCATAGTCAATAAAGCAGAAACAGATGTTTTTCTGGAACTCTCTTGCTTTTTCCATGATCCAGCGGATATTGGCAATTTGATCTCTGGTTCCTCTGCCTTTTCTAAAACCAGCTGGAACATCTGGAAGTTCATGGTTCACATATTGCTGAAGTCTGGCTTGGAGAATTTTGAGCATTACTTTAGTAGTGTGTGAGATGAGTGCAATTGTGCAGTAGTTTGGGCATTCTTTGGTATTGCCTTTCTTTGGGATTGGAATGAAAACTGACCTTTTCCAGTCCTGTGACCACTGCTGAGTTTTCCAAATTTGCTGGCATAGTGAGTGGAGCACTTTCACAGCATCATCTTTCAGGATTTGAAGTAGCTCAACTGGAGTTCCATCACCTCCACTAGCTTTGTTCATAGTGATACTTTCTAAGGCCCACTTGACTTCACATTCCAGGATGTCTGGCTCTAGGTGAGTGATCACACCATCATGGTTATCTTGGTCGTGAAGATCTTTTTTGTACAGTTCTTCTGTGTATTCTTGCCACCTCTTCTTAATATCTTCTGCTTCTGTTAGGTCCATACCATTGCTGTCCTTTATTGAGCCAATCTTTGCATGAAATGTTCCCTTGGTATCTCGAATTTTCTTGAAGAGATCTCTAGTCTTTCCCATTTTGTTGTTTTCCTCTATTTCTTTGCATTGATCGCTGAGGAAGGCTTTCTTTTCTCTTCTTGCTATTCTTTGGAACTCTGCATTCAGATGTTTATATCTTTCCTTTTCTCCTTTGCTTTTCGCTTCTCTTCTTTTCACAGCTATTTGTAAGGCCTCCTCAGACAGCCATTTTGTTTTTTTGCATTTCTTTTCCAGAGGGATGGTCTTGATCCCTGTCTCCTGTACAATGTCACAAACCTCCGTCCATAGTTCATCAGGCACTCTGTCTATCAGATTTAGTCCCTTAAATCTATTTCTCACTTCCACTGTATAATCATAAGGGATTTGATTTAGGTCATACCTGAATGATCTAGTGGTTTTCCCTACTTTCTTCAATTTAAGTCTGAATTTGGCACTAAGGAGTTCATGATCTGAGCCACAGTCAGCTCCCGGTCTTGTTTTTGCTGGCTGTATAGAGCTTCTCCATCTTTGGGTGCAAAGAATATAATCAATCTGATTTCAGTGTTGACCATCTGGTGATGTCCATGTGTAGAGTCTTCTCTTGTGTTGTTGGAAGAGGTTGTTTGCTATGACCAGTGTGTTCTCTTGGCAAAACTCTATTAGCCTTTGCCCTGCTTCATTCCATATTCCAAGGCCAAATTTGCCTGTTACTCCAGGTGTTTCTTGACTTCCTACTTTTTCATTCCAGTCCCCTATAATGAAAAGGACATCTTTTTTGGGTGTTCTAAAAGGTCTTGTAGGTCTTCATAGAACCGTTCAACTTCACCTTCTTCAGCGTTACTGGTTGGGGCATAGATTTGGATTACTGTGATATTGAATGGTTTGCCTTGGAAATGAACGGAGATCATTCTGTTGTTTTTGAGACTGCATCCAAGTACTGCATTTTGGACTCTTTTGTTGACCATTTTGGCTACTCTATTTCTTCTAAGGGATTCCTGCCTGCAGTAGTAGATATAATGGTCATCTGAGTTAAATTCACCCATTCCAGTCCATTTTAGTTCACTGATTCCTAGAATGCAGACGTTCACTCTTGCCATTTCCTGTTTGACCACTTTCAATTTGCCTTGATTCATGGATCTGACATTCCAGGTTCCTATGCAATATTGCTCTTTACAGCATTGGACCTTGCTTCTATCACCAGTCACATCCACAGCTGGGTAGTTTTTGCTTTGGCTCCATCCCTTCATTCTTTCTGGAGTTATTTCTCCACTGATCTCCAGTAGCGTATTGGGCACCTATCGACCTGGGGAATTCCTCTTTCAGTGTCCTATCATTTTGCCTTTTCATACTGTTCATAGGGTTCTCAACGCAAGAATACTGAAGTGGTTTGCCATTCCCTTCTCCAGTGGACCACATTCTGTCAGACCTCTCCACCATGACCACCCATCTTGGGTGGCCCCACAGGGCATGGTTTAGTTTCATTGAGTTAGACAAGGCTGTGGTCCTAGTGTGATTAGATTGACTAGTTTTCTGTGAGTATGGTTTCAGTGTGTCTGCCCTCTGATGCCCTCTCGCAACACCTACCGTCTTACTTGGGTTTCTCTTACCTTGGACAATAGGTGGTAGGTATTGACAATACTAGCAAAAGAGCTCTGTCCCGATTTGCACAGCTGAACCTATCCTTCTCGGGGCCAATCGAAAGTCCTGGCAACCTAAGTGTAACTAGTGGGGACGTCTACATTTTTAAAACAATGAAATGGAAAGAGCTATTGTGGAAAAATTTGACTGGCAGGCGATTCTCAGAGCACAATCAACATCAACTGTCGAGAGATGCCGTGATTAGAACAAATGAGGACGGAGGCAGGGGATGAATGGAAGTGATTCCTGCTTTGAACCTCAGAGGGTAGCTCAAAGATTTTAAAAGGTTGTTTTGTTTTTTTTTTCCTGAAATCGCCCAGCCTCAGAATTTCAAGGATCGCGTTCGCTGCCTGCTTCCTAAAGAGAGCTCGTTTCTCGGGGAGGTGTGTGCGTGCACGCGCGGGGGAGGCAAGGCTCGGGAGAGGGGCCCCAGCTCTCCGGAATAAACAGCAGGGGGAGAAGGGGAGCGCGCCGAGGCGGGCGGGAGGGGTTGGGGAGGCAGCATCGGGGGCAAGGGCCAGGGGAGGGGCCTCGAGCCGCGCGCAGGGGCTGGTAGCCTGGAGATCGGAGCGCCTCCGGTACCTGGAACTGCTGCCTGGGGAAGCTGACAGCGGACCTCCGCGGGCCTGCGCCCGCGCCCTGCCCGTCCTAGTCTCCCCGCCCGGGGCGCCGACCTCACGCGCACGGTAAGGAGGGGCGCGGGGTGCTGCCCTCGCCCCGGTCCAGGTGCCTCCTCGGCCTCCCCAGGCTGTCACCCGCTACTCCCTCCCTCGCCCCCTCCCCGGCCCGGTAGGCGCTGGGCTGAGCCTCGGGCGGTCGGCCCGCTGGGACTCGGACCCTCGCGGACCCCCGCCTCCTCTCTGCCCTCACCCCTCTCTTTACCGCCCTTTCCCCCCAGGCAGCTCCGAAACCCCGCGCCCCCGGCCCCGGGAGAGAGGGGCGGCGGGGGAGGGAGGGTGTCGTCCACCCTGCCCAGGTGTGCGTCTCAAGCAGCGGCGCACCGATTTTCCCCGGAGTCTAGTCATTGCCAGGCTGAGATCACAACTCTTCTCCTTCCAACACATACCCTCCCCCACTTTTGTTACTGTCCTTACTTTGGGAGGATATAACCCCTGGTCAAGGTAGCTGTCTTATCTTTTGTATCTGCACCAGACAGGGATTGAGGTGCCTTGGTTTTATTTCTGTTTTTCCTGAAAATGAAACACTGTGATAAGTTTACAGGGTGTTCTTGGTGATTGCGGCGTTAGAACTTTATCATAGTTTAAAGCAATAGTTCCTACTCGGATGCCGAGAGCCTGATTAAGAAATGGCAAGGTGTGTGCGTGTGCGAGCAGTCTTCCGTGTATTGAAAAAAAAAAAAAAAAGAACTCCAGGTGATTGCGATGCGCTGTCTCTTGTAATTACCTGAAAATATCTATCAGGTCCTTCTGGGAAGGAGAGTGGGCACCCAGCTGTTGGTAAACATCAGCTGAAAATCGTAGAGTGGACAGGGAGTTTAAACGGAGTGAAAGCTGGTTCCCTTCAAACTGATGAGTTTGGTGCGTGTCATTGGCTTTAAGACGGCAATTTTGGGAAGAGAGCGGAGACAGTTCTTCTGAAATTCAGATATAGGTTGGAGAGAAATACTGCACTTCTAAGAGCCCTTGTTAAAGAGTTAGCTTTTACACATCAACTTTTAAAATGTAAGAACTGCTTCACAAGTACTCTGGCTGTTAGAGAGGACTGAGGCCTATTCTCCTGGCAATCAGAAACGCTTCCTTCATTGTCCTTGCACTGCCTGACTTTCAGTCACCACTGGCAGTTTTCCTTGTTGGTTGTTTTAAGGCTAAAGACCCAAATGAACTGTATCTCTAGGAACTAAAAGAGGAATTATCATATAAATTGATTTAGGTCTCACTATTTGAACCAAGCTCTTCTACCCTGACTTGGTTAAGAATGTAAATTGTATTGTATTTGAGTTTGCACAAGTACTGTTTCTCCATCTCAAACTGTGTCATTGATGTTCACCTGCTGCTTTTCGTGTATATGTATACCTGAACCATTCTAAGTACCTAACAAACTCTGAGTGCAACTGCTAGGGAAAATAAAGATTTGCATTTGTCTTTTGGAAATTTGAGGTGAAGGACTAATTTTTTTCAAACACCACGACGTAGGTATAATGGTAAATCATACAACATTTTATGAAATAAGATGCTTGTTATGAAACAGGAATAGTATCTGATACTTGCTTTCAAGGATATTAAGGACAAGTAGGAGACTGTCTGTAAAGCATTTTGAACTTTCAGAGTCACTGTCTAGGTATTGAGCCAATGGGATTGCTTTCCTGGCAAACTTTTTCTCCTTTCTAAAATTAACTTTCCCCTAGGAAAAATAGTGCAGATACATACAATTTAGCCAACCAAGTCCAGAAAATACTGTGTTTGAGTTTTAACAGTGACCTTAATTCCTTCCTACATATCTCGTGTTTGCAGCTTATGACACAAAATATGCAGAAATATTCATTACCCACTGACATTCTCAAAGCATTGGCTTCAGGAGGGGAGTTGTGGACAGAGTACAACATTGTGTTATAAAATCTGTTGGCTTGGGGAAAGCTATTATTATTTTCCTAAGGTTTTTGTGTATTTGTGTGTACACTGGGTCTGGGACTTACATAATTATGTATATATATGTAACACATGTTTTTAATAGGAATGAAAACCCACAATATTTTTCTTTGTGGCAGAGCACTGTAAGCATTAGGTTTTGATTACTTTTTCATGCCAATTTTAATATGACAGAACTAAAAACTTCAAGGAAATAATTCCATAAAGAGCAATTTGGAACTGAAGGCTTTTTAATGAAAGATGTTTGAAGCCCTTAGTCTATGCGCTTAGCATCCGCTGAGCAATTCTTTGTGAGCGAGTAAGGGTGGTAGATCCAATTCTGGCAACCTCAGACACTGGATGATTAGACCCTGTCACTCTTCTCCAGGCCTTTAATTTAGTCTGTAACTTGATGCTTCACTGACCCCACACTCTCCCTGCCACGCTAGCTCATAGAGGAATTGTTGGCACTCTGGGTTGAATTTTTTCCCCTCCCATCAATTACAACGTTTGCATTGGTTGCAGAATGCAGTTACATTTTTAGCTCAGTATTCTAAGAAATACCTTTAGCCACAGAGAGAGTAGGCTTAGGGCAGCCTCGCTCACAAATTGCCTTATTTAATCATGCTATGTTAATTTAATTTCTATGATTCACCGACATAGAAATAATTGAGTCATACAGCATTAAAATTGGAAGACACTTTAGAAGCCATCTAGATTCTAATAATGTCTTCCTACAGATGAATATTGATGCCATTGTAGCCATAATCCAAACTTGGAGGATAGACTTTACGTTTCATATTCTTTTCATAGGCATTCAATTTTATATTCTTTCCAGTTCTTGTAGTACTGAGGACTTTGCTCATTTGAAATGAATTTCTTTACAAGTTCAATGATACAGGAATAGCAGTAAAGTAAGTTGCAAATCTCTGATTTTCAACGAAACTCAAAACGTGACCTTAAGGGCAATGTAGGTTGTTTACAAAGCCAATGAATTATTGTAAACTAGCATCCTGTGTTTTGCATTGCTTTGGATGTGGTCTATTTCAACTGACTGACAGAAGAAAAGGAGTATCCTAAGCAAGATGATGGTAAAGAAAGAAAAGTAAAGTGGTGAGGTATGTGAAGAACATGAATTACTAAGTCAGCAAATCATTCAGAAATGATTGGCCTTCAGACCCCTCCTCGAGATTTTATTCTGAAATAGTAGAGATAATCACTGGAGTTTCCAGTCCTCAAAATCCTACTTAAATAAGACTTGGTTTTTGGAAGTTCTACTTCTTGATGTTTCTGCCTTTCAGGATCTTCTGTCTTAAAAGATCTATCTTTCCAAGTTCTTATGGTTGAAGATTTCCAAAAGAATTTATCCCAATACATAGTCACTGAAAGGATTGGATCCAGTCTTAAGAAACCGTATAGATTCTAGGGGAGTACTCTTGCTAGTGTTACAACTCTCTACCATTTATTTATTGAGGTATTTTATATACATTAAAAAGTATCTTTATAGCCCTAATGGATAGACGTTATCATCCGTTTTATATAGATCTGTGACTCAGAAGTTAAGCCTCTTGGGCATACTCACATACCCCTTCCAACACCCCACACTGCTTCTCAATGAGTACAAGCTGTTGATTGAATCTGTAGATGATAGCATGCTAATTTGGGGATATCTGGCAAATTTCCTAATTCTGCAAAGACCTTATAAAGGCTTCTCTTGTCCTTATATTTCAGGGTAAGTGTGTTCATTGTGTAGAACTCAACATTCTTAGATAGATTTAATGACTAAAGACAATTACTACATTTAAAATATGTGTTCCAAAGTAGCATTAATCCTTAACAATCAGGATGCTTTTAAAAATATACTTTATAATTTCATGACATTTGGTGATTTACATCTATAGTGTGACTATTTGCTACATTCTCCATTGCTCCCTATAAGTGATTCTCTGTTACATTGAATCATTCATTTCCTTCAAAGTTTTTAGAAATTCTGTCTCCTTGTGTTGTCCTGCCAGAGCAATTATAAATTAAAATGTGTATTCCTTTATTAAACTGTCTTTTAAGTCTCCTTTATATTGTATTTGTTGTTGTTGTTCAGTTGCCAAGTCATGTCCATCTCTGTGACCCCATGAGCATGCCAGGCTTTTCTGTCCTTCTCTATCTCCCAGAGTTTGCTCAAACTCATGTCCATTGAGTTGGTGATGCCTTATTTAGCAGTAAGTTTTAACGTTTAGTTCAGTTCAGTCGCTCACTTGTGTCCGAGTCTTTGTGACCCTATGAACCACAGCACGCCAGGCCTCCCTGTCCATCATCAACTCCCAGAGTCCACCCAAACCCATGTCCATTGTGTCGGTGATGCCATCCAACCATCTCATCCTCTGTCATCCCCTTCTCCTCCTGCCCTCAATCTTTCCCAGCATCAGGGTCTTTTCAAATGAGTCAGCTCTCCCCATCAGGTGGCCAAAGTATTGGAGTTGCAGCTTCAACATCAGTCCCTCCAATGAACACCCAGGACTGATTTCCTTTAGGATGGACTGGTTGGATTTCCTTGCAGTCCAAGGGATTCTCAAGTTTTAACGTTAGTCTCATAAGTTTGTTTTAATCAACTTCTTTTGACTTTGTTGTTTATTCTGTCTGGTCAACAGTAAACCGTACGTAAAGAGGGGACGAGTTATCTCAAAGTTTAATCTTTAAGGGTAAAAGCTGCTAGTCCAGGAGAGACTCTTTGCACCTGTGGAATGCATCCTTTTCTTCCATGTCCCCAAAGGCAGACATTATTCTCTGCATTTAGCTGGTTCTTAAAAACATCTTTGTACACAGAGCTTTGTAAACAGAGGCTCCACTGCTACGCCTAGTATGTATTTAGTTCAGTTCAGTTGCTCTGTCGTGTCCAACTCTTTGTGACCCCATGGACTGCAGCATGCCAGGCTTCCCTGTCCTTCAACTCCTGGAGCTTGCTCTGACTCATGTCCATCAGTCAGTGATGCTATCCAACCATCTCGTCCTGTCATCCCCTTCTTTTCCTGCTTTCAATTTTCCCCAACATCAGGGTCTTTTCCAATGAATCAGTTCTTCACATCAGGTGGCCAAAGTATTGGAGTTTCAGCTTCAGCATCATTCCTTCCAAAGAAATCCCAGAGCCGATCTCCTTCAGAATGGACTGATTGGATCTCCTTGCAGTCCAAGAGACTCTCAAGAGTCTTCTCCAACACCACAGTTCAAAAGCATCAATTCTTCGGTGCTCAGCTTTCTTTAGAGTCCAACTCTCACATCCATACGTGACTACTGGAAAAACCATAGTTTTGACTAGACGGATCTTTGTCGGTATGGTAATGTCTCTACTTTTTAATATCCTGTCTAGCTTTGTCATAGTTTTTCTTCCAGGGAGCAAGCATCTTTTAATTTCATGGCCACAGTCACCATCTGCAGTGATTTTGGAGCCCAAGGAAATAAAGTCTCTCACTGTTTCCATTGTTACCCCATCTATTGGCCTTGACGCAATGGGACCAGATGCCATGATCTTAGTTTTTTGAATGTTGAAATTTATTTCCTAGTATATATAGCAACTGTCTTGTTCATACAGCTCAGGTTCTAGGTCTGCGAATTGGGACTGTTGCTGCCAGAAACTCATGTAGCCCTGGTTCTCATTTCTGCCCCCTCTTGGAAAGTGCAGAAGTACCTCAGGAAATTTTGCTTTAAATCTTTCAGCGAGGTCCTGTAACTTCATGCTTATTTCCCATAGTATTTAATGAGTCCAGCCTTTTTCCCTTTTTGAAATAGTACTCTCCATTAGCATACTTGAGCAACTTATCACTACTGAAATGTTTCTTGGGAAACCATGTGAGCAGAAAAAGGTAAGAGTATTTGGAATAGCGTATGTGAATTTGTATATAAATATATTTCAGTTTGTAAGTAGGCTTATAAAAGAGGTAATCCTTAGTTTCCTTAGTGTTGTCCAAGACCAAGGTGTAAAATTAGTCAACAGTCTGATGTGTTCCTGAAACATGTCTATTTTCAGTTGTATACCTTATTTTATCCTTTGGAATCAGAGGACCATGGCCTTTGGATTCGGAAGGTTGTGGCTTATTAGTATTCCTTAATACGAATCATGCAGCTTTTGCAAATTAGTTTTCTTAGCCTCATCTCCCTCATCTGGAAAAGGTGATAGTCACACCCAAGAGTGGTACGGATCACACAAGGTGATTATAGAGGAGTTGTCAGAGTACATGTCATGGTAGAAGGTGTGGGTGAAGTAAGCCAAGAGAGTGGAGCAAAGAGAACCTTCAGCAGCGAAACTCAGAGAACATAGGAAGCCAGTCAACAAGAGGAGCCTGAGGAAAGGTGGACAGAACAGAGGACAAAGATCAGGAGAGCGTGAAATCAGAGAATCAAAGGGAACGGAGAAATTTAAGATGGACTCTCATTAGCATCACAAAGACAAAGAAGGTACCATTGGGTTTGGCAGTTGGGTCAGTGTGACCTCAGCCGTGGGCAGTTTCCATTGTGAGATACAGACAAAAGGAAGTGGAATGATGAATGAGCATCGGGAAGATAGGAAAGTACAAACAGCCAATAGAAAAATGTTTCTCCCTTAGGTGGAAGGAGAGAGAGAGAGGTCAGTCGTCAAGCAGACACTCAAGATTGGGGTACTGGATTTGGACTTGAGGGAGTAGCAAAAATCCTACCCCAGAATTTTAGGGACTGAATGTTTGCCAATTTTAAATCTTTTTCTAGTAAGGACATTAAAAACACTACCATCTCATCTTATTTCAGAAAAGAAAATATCAACATTAGGGAGTTAAGTAAATTTAGCTTTATGAACAAGTCAGCTTCTTAAATAGTAGTTTTTCTTCTCTTGTTCAAGATTTATCAGTACTTTCAAGTTTCCATCTCTTCTTTAGAGATCTGGCCTCACTAATTGCCTTTTCTCTCAAATATTTTCAATCTCTTCTTCTGGACTGATTCTTTTTCGTTAACATATACACATACTCCACTCTCTTATCTTAAAAAAAAAAGGTCCCTATTAACTCTTACGAAAATTAAACAGTGTCAGGAAAGAAGGGATGCTTTATATGTGGCAGTAATAAAACTTGATTACTGATTGGACTTGGCAGATGAGAGAAAGGGAAGAATCTAAAATAGCTCCCCGATGACTATGCCACTTGGTATCATGGACGAGGAGCCAGGCTGGGAGAATAGAAGATCCTGGGTTCAGTCCGGCTACATAGATTGCGAACTCTGACTGTATCTTTGACTCTTTCTACAGTGTACTTCTAACTAGGTCCCCACCTTACCTGTCTCAGTCATTGTCATTTCATCCTTCACGGTTGGTGCTTAAACCTCGGTTTCTAGAATTATTTCACTCTTGAAAGTTCAAACCCTGCTTGTAGGTGTCACTGAGCCAACAGCGTACATGTTTTCTACTTGGGAAAAAAAAAAAAATAGAAATGGAGCACTTGAGAGAAATATGAGTACACGTGGAACCTGTTGATAGTTCTCAGTTTTAGCTGTGTGTGGCTCAAGACAAGAGAGGCCTCATTCCAAAGTTAGATGTAAGACCACAGTGCCCATGTGGGAAAGGAAGTACAGGAGAACCAGTTCAAATTGTTCATGATTAGCTTGTTGGCCATTTCCAGGTGATAAAACATGGTTCGAGAGGCCAAGGAAATAATTATTAGAAGGTTTTTAGAGAGTTGGTGGTGTATTTGAGTCCTCCATCCTGGCCGCCAACAGAATGGTGTGAGGTACCTACCCCTCAGCTCACATCTAGTGAAAGGGTTTTCTACAGATCATTTGGAGTGTTTAATGTGTATCCCTTCAGAAGGAGAGGTGTAGAGATTCAGGCCTGAGAAATCTGAAGGATGAGGGACTGGCTAGCTAGCTCCTCTGATGATGGAGTGAAAGAGATGTCACTTCATCACTCCTTAGTTTGATCAGGCACAGAGCGCATGGGTTATTACCTAAAGAACAGAGGTAGGTCATCACTCCAGAGCTTGAGCTAGCTGGAGTCCTCAGGTCATGTGGAAGAGGGCCCTTGGACCCCAGCTGGGTAAACTGAGGAGGGGGTTGTAAGTAACCATCTGCAAAAAGGGATCTGTAGGTGAGAGATCCCCGGTAATGAGGAGATTCAAGGTTTTCAATCGCTCTAACTTCCGTTATCTTCATCAGCATCCCACTCCTGGCTCAACAGAAAAAGGAAGCTTTTTAAGCGTCCATCAGGAGATGAATGGGTAAAGAAATTGTGAAATATATAATGGAATATTCCCCAGCCATAAAAAAGAATGAAATAATGCCATTTGCAGCAACATAGATGGACCTAGAGATGACTATTACCGAGTGAAGTAAGTCAGGCAGAGAGAAAGTCAAATATCATGTGATATCATTTATACATGGAATATAAAAAATAGTATAAATGAACTTATTTACAAAACAGAAACAGACTCTAGACATAGAAAAACTTATGGTTATCAAAGGAAAAGTGAGGTGGGAGATAAATGAGCAGTATAAGGATTAACAGATACATACTACTAAATAAAGAGATAACAAGGATTTACATAGGGAACTATATTCAATATCATGTAATAGCCTACAATGGAAAACAGTTGAAAATATATATATATTTGTATATTTGAATCACTTTGCTATACACCTGGACCTAAAGCAATATTGAAAATCAGCTGTACTTCAATTGAAAAAAAAAGTAAGCTTTAAACACCCACTATGCTCACAGATCACCAGCATTAGATCTAATGATCTAATTAGTCTGTATTAGTCAAGGAAGAATTTTCTGTCTCATTTTCCCCCACCTCATCCCACTTTTGTATCAGAAAGTGGGGCAACCTCAATTAGCAATCTGGCCAGAGAGAGAGTCTTTGTATTCCTTTCCCAATACACCTGGGAAGTGTTCAGTGGGTCATACCTAGTTGCAGGAGGGAGCCTTGTCACTTCACGTGAAGTTGGAAGAGTTTTAAGTGCTATATTCCATTAGAAACATTACAGAACTGTGATTTTTTTTGGATCTAGAGTGAATTGAAAAGACTTCATTATTTGAGTGATTATAAGTCATGACAACTGTCTTCGAATTTCATCCAAGGACAAAAGAAAAACCCCACATAATAAAATTAAAGAGTCAGTGGAGGAAACAGTCATTTTCTGATTCTATCCCACGAGTCTTGCTGGTTCATTTTAAGAGTCACACATACAAAACTATTTATAGTTTTTCAATGATACATAATTGGCAACACGATAGGAGGGAAAGGCAGATACGGTTATCATAGGAATCAAATTTATCCAGGGAAATGTCACAATAACTGTTTTCATTTCTTAAAATGATGCTACGAGAATTTTAATTAATCAATTAAGGTACACATTTGGTAATTTTAAGATAAGGTTTGCAATCTGTTCCACAGCTGGGGAAATGATCTGAGATAGGGCTTTTGTGTAATAAGCAACATGAGACATTTCCCACCTTCTGTTTCTAGAGAATCATAGAAGCAATAAACAGCTAAGATGAATTGTTCACCATTTGTATTCTGCCACTGATCAATTTTTAAAAAGTGTATGTGTTCCTGTAAAATGATAAAGAGGATATTCATAGGCCAATAAACTCTAAAATAAACAAGAATGCTAATGGATGCCTCTTTTCAGCTTTTGGGAATTTTAAACTGTTAGCTTCCATATAATCTTTGCAGCATTTGCAGTGTTATTCAAAGACTTTTATGGTCAAGGAGTGACAAGGGGACAATCTAAATAATATTTTTATTAATGCATTCCTAGAGTTGAAAAGTGAAAGTGAAGTCACTCAATCGTGTCCGACTCTTTGCGAATTGAAAAGACAACTTGAAAAATACATTTGAGTCACACAGAGTATTTACATTGACAGCAAGTGTGGTTTATACCATAGAAATGGTATCCAGTGGTAGTATATTAGATGGACTAATATATTAGGAAGAGAGGTGATTACTTCGTATGGGGGCGTGAGTCAGTCTTCAGTAGAGGAAGTCCTGTACGCTTAAGATCCTGAGGACAATGCCATGCTGTTCTAGTACAGTTCCCTTAGCGCAGTGGTTAAGAGCAAAAGTGCTAAAAGTGATGTGACCTGGGGCATATCGTGAAATATTGCTTTTTCCCTGTAGAAGGCAAAATTCCAAGATGTCTCCTAAGATTCTCCTCCCTGGTGTTCAGTTCAATTCAGTTCAGTTGCTCAGTCGTGTCCGACTCTTTGCAACCCCGTGAATCACAGCACGCCAGGCCTCCCTGTCCATCACCAACTCCTGGAGTTCACTCAGACTCACGTCCATCGAGTCAGTGATGCCATCCAGCCATCTCATCCTCTGTCGTCCCCTTCTTCGCCTGCCCCCAATCCCTCCCAGCATCAGAGTCTTTTCCAATGAGTCAACTCTTCGCATGAGCTGGCCAAAGTACTGGAGTTTCAGCTTTAGCATCATTCCTTCCAAAGAAATCCCAGGGCTGATCTTCAGAATGGACTGGTTGGATCTCCTTGCAGTCCAGGGGGCTTGCAAGAGTCTTCTCCAACACCACAGTTCCAAAGCATCAGTTCTTCGGTGCTCAGCTTTCTTCACAGTCCAACTCTCACGTCCATACATGACCACAGGAAAAACCATAGCCTTGACTAGATGGAGCTTTCTTGGCAAAGTAATGTCTCTGCTTTTGAATATGCTATCTAGGTTGGTCATAACTTTTCTTCCAAGGAGTAAGCGTCTTTTAATTTAATGGCTGCAGTCACCATCTGCCGTGATTTTGGAGCCCCAAAAAATAAAGTCTGACACTGTTTCCACTGTTTCCCCATCTATTTCCCATGAATTGATGGCACCAGATGCCATGATCTTCGTTTTCTGAATGTTGAGCTTTAAGCCAACTTTTTCATTCTCCACTTTCACCTTCATCAAGAGGCTTTTTAGTTCCTCTTCACTTTCTGTCATAAGGGTGGTGTCATCTGCATATCTGAGGTTATTAATATTTCTCCCGGCAATCTTGATTCCAGCTTGTGCTTCTTCCAGCCCAGCTAAGTGTGGCTCTGTTAAAATGGTCTACTTTTTTTCTTTTTCCATTCAAGATATTTTCAATTCTAGATCTCTGTGTGGTTCTTCTTGAAATTTTGTTTTGTACTACTTTCCTTTTGAGCATGCTAAGCCGTTTTCAGTCATGCCTGACTCTTTGTGACCCCATGGACTGTAGCCTGTCCGGCTCCTCTGTCCATGGGATTCTCCAGGCAAGAATACTGAACTGGGTTGCCATGCCCTCCTCCAGGGGATCTTCCTGACCCAGGGAGAGGATGGAATTTTTCTTGTCCTTCTACCCTCCTGACTTTATATAAGCCTCACCTGGTAGGTAAATTCTACACTCAAAGGTAAATATCCTATTCTCATATTCCTACTAGGTCTTTGATTTCTAATCACTGTTGTGGGTTTTGAGTTTCTTTTTTGTTTCTGGGAGACTTCCTTTTCTTGCTTTCTGCCCAGCTATGCACTTAAAATAGTTCATTATATTTATCTAGAGCTTCTGTGTGTTAGCAGAGAAGGGGATGGGATAGGGTGACAAGGGGTGTGATGAAGTGGACTTTCCAAGTCGGCTCAGCATGCCTTATTGACTAGAAGTCTTTCACTTCATTTTGTGATCTATCCCCCTCCCCATTCCATTTTACTTTTTATTGGAATTATATTGAATTATATAAAAATTAATGTGGAGAGAATTTATATATTTACAACATTGAGTCCTTCCACCTGTGAATCTGGTATATATCCCACCCTTCATTTGAAATTTCTCCTTAATGTCCTACTGAAACTACAATTAAAAATTGGTACTGGGGACTCCCCTGGTGGGATCCAGACTCCAAGCACCCAGTGCTGGGGGTCCGTGTTTGATCCCTGGTCAGCGAACTAGATGCCACATGTGGCAACTAAGACCCAGTGCAGCCAAAACTAAAAATAAATACTAAAAAAACTTAAAAAAAAAATCGGTACTGTATTCTTCTTGAAAAATTTAGTTCTAGGTTTTATGCTTTATTCTTAGGTATTATTCCTGGCTTGTTGAATAACCATGAGCAAATTATCTAATCATAATAGTGTTAATTTGGTGGAACTAATTACTATTATTTAACTCAATTGCTTAGTGAATATTAAGTGACAAACTTACTGGAATAATTCAGGTTAACATTTTCATTTATGAATTTACTCTTACTATAGTTCAGAAGTCTAAAATATGCATTTATCAAAATGACTCAAATGCATAAAGTATGCAAAAGCATAGAGCTTTTTGAAACATGGGTAAAAATGGAAACTACTAACAGAGTAGTAAATAAATTGATATGTATGGTTTTTTTTCTTGTTTAATATTATCTTTTTTTTTTTTACTTGATGCATGTCAGAATCAGGATTTGAAATGATAACTTGAAAGAGGGGAATTGTGGAATCTGTGGCTAGACTGGGGAGCTCAGATTTAGGTAACAGGCGTTGAGTGAGCTCCATCTTCATTGCTAGGATATGGCAGAAGTCAGCCCAGACACAACAGAAATGTTACGTTCCTAAAGCGGCTTTCAGTGGAAATTTTGAAACCACACCCTCTCTTGGCAGTGAAAAAAACTGTCTACCCTGGTTTCATGTACCCACAGTTTTGAAGGATTTTGCAAAATTTATCATTTCTTTTAATTAAAAAAATAGATGTCTGCCACCATATGTCAGGTGATACAGGAATCTAATGGAACATCCCCAAGTCAACCAAGCGTAAAGGGGCAAATCTTATAATATGTTAGGAATTTCTGGGCTGCAATATTCTCTTTAGTTATTCTGTTATGCTTAGATAGCACCCTATATTAAAATTTGCTCATTTTAGAAAATTGTACCTTTGCTGTTCATTTTCATTATTTTTTCATGTTATTGGAAAAATAAAAATATAAAGCCTAATCCATGTTTTTTAAACTATGATTCCACCCACAACTGTTCTGAGAACACATTAGGGAGGTTATGGGAAATAAAAAGCCTCATTATATGATTTACTAAAGTGAAATCCATATATGAAAACAAATGGGATATGCATTATTAACATTGGAATCTGTATATGGTGTTATGGTTACAAATCAATTTATTTATCAAGTATGTATACCTTCTTCACATGCAGCTGATTGGTTTTGTTTTTACCATCTCCCTTAAAATATGGAGATGAAAGAAAATGAGAGTGAAAACAAGTCAAATTTGTTGTATCTGAGAAGCCTAGTGAAAGGCTGATCAGAGTTGCTATATAATAACCTCCCTTGTGGCTCAGCTGGTAAAGAATCTGCCCACAATGCGGGAAACCTAGGTTCAATCCCTGGGTTGGGAAGATCCCCTGGAGAAGAAAATGGCCACCCACTCCAGTATTCTTGCCTGGAAAACTCATGGACAGAGGAGCCTGGAGGGCTACAGACCATAGGGTCACAGGAGTCAGACAGAACTTAGTGACTAAACCACCAGTACTTTATCTTTAAGTAAAAATGTCTGATTTGTTTTATAATGAAAGTGAAAGTGAGGTCGCTCAGTCGTGTCCGACTTTTTTGCGACCCCATAGACTGTAGCCTACCAGGCTCCTCCATCCATGGTATTTTCCAGGCAAGAATACTGGAGTGGGTTGCCATTTCCTTCTCCAGGAGATCTTCCCAACCCATGGATTGAACCTGGGTCTCCCACATTGTAGGCAGATGCTTTACCATCTGATCCACCAGGCAGATCTCTGTTTTATAATGAGAGAAGCCTTAATAGAGATAAGGAAAAGGCCTACCTTGATAAACAAGGAGGCAGAAGCAGAAGGGAATATGATCTGTTTGGAAGTAACATTTACCCAGCACCTATGCCCTGTGGGCTTCTCTGGTGGCTCAGATGATTAAAGAATCCGCCTGCAATGCAGGAGACCTGGGTTCAGTCCCTGGGTTGGGAGGATCCTCTGGAGAAGGGAGCGGGCTACCCACTCCAGTATTCTGGCCTGGAGAATTCTGTGGACAGAGGAGCTTGGCAGGCTATATAGTCCATGGAGTTGCAAAGAGTTGTACATGACTGATTTACTTTCTCACACACACACACACACACAGCTCTGTATGAGGCACTGTGCAGTGACAAAGTGAAGTCACTCAGTCGTGTCCGCCTCTTTGTGACCCTGTGGACTATAGCCTTCCAGGTTCCTCTGTCTATGGGATTCTCCAGGCAAGAATACTGGAGTGGGTTGCCATTTCCTTCTCCAGGGGATTTTCCCGACCCAGGGATTGAACCCAGGTCTCCCGCATTGCAGGCAGACACTTTAACCTCTGAGCCACAAAACTGAGGCTCAAAAAAGGCTTAAGAGCAGTAACCAGTGCAGGTTTAGTTACTTGGCTACTAAAGAAGGAATGAAAATTTGAACTTGGGCCAAAGCCTACACCCTTTCTCTATCCAAGACTATGTATGACATGAAAATCTAACAGTAAAACCTTTTCAACAGCTGAACCACGAGTGGAAGCCAGGTGCCGCTCTTCTTTCACTACAATCTCACCGTGTAATCAACAAATCATTATTGCTTGCAGAGCCTTATTGATTCAACTCTGTAGAAGTCCTTTCTCATTGGCTCCATTGATTGATGTAGCACCTAGGGCTGGAAAGAACTTCAGAGATTTAGAATTTACAGACTTTAGATGTAGATCAGAATCCTTTTCTGCAAGGTTTTCAAAACAGACACGTCACCTTCTGATTAAGTAGGTCTGAGGTGTGGATGGATGTGTGCGTGTTTGGAACCGTTTCGGAGGTAATCTCATGCACTCCTCTGGTGAAGAATCATTTCTCTTGTCTAGCCCCTTAATTGTGTGGATGAAAGAGTTTCCTTGGAAGGAAGGAAAATGCTTCTAATTTAAGATTGCCTTGGTTAACATTGGCAGTTTGAAAAGTTAAGCCTTAATGAGTCTGTTTCTCCAGTTCTGGGCTCACATTTCACTACCATCAACTTGCAATTTAATTTCTGACTTAATGACTTGGGGCTTTAGGTAGATTTTTATTTTCAAAACAAATCTCTGTTTTTCTGTAATGTAGTTGAATGACCAATGCTCTGTACTGTTATTTTGGGTTCAGAAATTGGGAGAAGCTTTTTAATGATAATAATTCAAGTTAGTTGCAAACAGCTGCAGCGGAGGGGGAGCGGACAGAGCTGCGGGGTCCAGTGTGCTGGCAGCCACACTGAAGTTCGTACAGTGCAAATGGGACCAAGATTTAATTCTAGGCAGGAAAATAATCGTTTAACCTTCTAAGTTGATTTTACACGTGTTGCGTGTATATCTGAAGCGATGAACAACAGCGTGTATAGTTTATGACTTAACTTCACCTCCCAATACGATTGTCTTTAATGACTTTAAAGCATGAGTTCACAAATTCTGAGGTTTATGCAAATATAAAAGTTACCTTTTTTTCAGATGAGTAAAGCAGGCTCCTGGAGACAACTGGAAAGCAAGAGGGTCTTTTTCTTCCCATGGAGGATTGTATTATTTGTGGAAGAGAATAGTGCATTGCTTTCGAATTGCGGTGCTGAAGAAGACTCTTGAGAGTCCCTTGGACTGCCAGGAGTTCAAACCAGTCAATCCTAAAGGAAATCAATCCGGAATATTCATTGGAAGGACTGATGCTGAAGCTCCGGTACTTTGGCCACCTGATGTGAAGAGCCAACTCATTGGAAAAGCCCCTGATGCTGGGAAAGATTGAGAGCAAAAGGAGAAGGGGGTGGCAGATAATGAGATGGTTAGATAGCATCACCAACTCAATGGACATGAATTTAAGCAAACCCTGGGAGATACTGGAGGACAGGGAGAGTTGAACACGACTTAGCTACTGAACAATAACAACAAATAGTGAGCAGTTAATTTTAAGCTTAGTTGAGATCATCCACCATAGTTGATCAAAAGCTAACTAAGCTTCTTTTTTTCATTCACTAGGCCCCAAATTTAGCTTCTGTAACAACACTGATCGAGATATTTAATAACAAAGTATTTTGGGTTTAAGTGACTTGCTTTATAACCTACCTTTTATTAAAACAGATTCAGTTTTTTTCATTTAAAAAATTTTATTGAAGTATAGTTGATTTACACTGTATTTAATTTCCGCTGTACAACAAAGTGACTCAGTTATACATGCATTCTTTTTTCATATTCTTTCCATTATGATTTATCATAGGATATTGAATATAATTCCCTGTTATACAGTAGAACCTTGCTGTTTATCCACCCTATATGTAATAGTTTGCAAAAACGGATTCAGTATTTAAAGGGAGTTCTATGTCTAAATTCACATTTTCCTTTCTCTAAGAGGAACCTCTACTGTTCTTTCCGTAATATGTAAGGTAAATGTTTTTCCTGTTAAGAGTTTTCTTAATGATCAGAAGTAAATGTGAGCGTCCATATTTCTTCAGCTGGTTGAAGAGAATGACCTTGACTCAAGCGAAATGTCATGAACTGACCCCTGTAAGAAAAAGTATAATGCTACATTATATCTTGTAGAACTTACAATTCTTTCAACACTGTAAGAAAAGGGACACATAGCAGCAGAGAGAAATAGATAACAAAAAGATTGTGTACTGAAACATAGTAGTAAAGTGTAGTCATGTACAGAATGAACAGAAAACTTTTGCTTTGGTTAGAGCAAATTTTCCTAGCTGTGGCATAGGATTCTTTGGAGCAAGCCCTTTGCAAGCTGCATGCCATAATTCCTTGAGCAAACAGAATTTCCTCTTACATGGCTACTTGGAAAAAGCAAAACAAAGCAAACAACAACAGAACCCCCAAACCAATAGTCAAGTATTCACCATTTGTGTATGAAGTAACGGAGAAGGCAATGGCACCCCACTCCAGTACTCTTGCCTGGAAAATCCATGGACAGAGGAGCCTGGTGGGCTGCAGTCCATGGGGTCGCGAAGAGTCGGACACAACTGAGCGACTTCACTTTCACTTTTCCCTTTCATGCATTGGAGAAGGAAATGGCAACCCACTCCAGTATTCTTGCCTGGAGAATCCCAGGGACGGCGGAGCCTGGTGGGCTGCCGTCTATGGGGTTGCACAGAGTCGGACACGACTGAAGCGACTTAGCATTAGCATATGAAGTAAAGGCTTCTATATTTGAATATTACATTTTCAAAAGAATATATCTTGATTTTAGCATGGCCAATGCAACTAGTGACCATTAGTTAGCTAGTGATTGAATAAAGGTTTTTGCTGAAGGTGTTTGATTCTTGGTGGCATTCTTTTTAGCTAGCTTCTGCTTGTGATGAAAAAACGAACAACTAGGTACTTAATAAACGTGAGTATTCAATCAGAGAAGGTCAATATCCAGTTATTCATGTTTCAGAAATAACGGTGTGTTGTGGTAATGCTGTTCTTCAAATATTTCTGGTTTTCTGCCTTCAGTATTGCATTTTCTGACTCCTGTGTGGTGGATGGGATCATGTGACCAGTTTGATGATGTGTTAGTGGAATTGTGTGTCACTTTTGAGGGGTGATGTTTAACCCACAGTAAGAGACCCCTTGGGATCTAGCTACTCCATTGGCCTGAAAGAGAATGATGGACAGCGCCCCCTGCTGAGCCAGAATGGCCATTTAGCCTGAGTCAGAAAACCCTGTTCAGGTCACTAAGGAAGAAAATGCTTCCAATTTAGTCTATGGGTTTAAAGGGAAAGGATGTAGGCAACACATTTGACAATTTAGAGCAAAAAGAATGATAAGATTTTCTTTTTTTTTTTTTTTTTTTTTGCTTTTTAAGGGTATCTTGCTTTTTTTTTTTTGGATGGGAGGAAGTGGAAATGTTTCTGTATCATTATCTTTCTATTTATTTATTTTTGGCTGTACTGGGTCTTCGTTGCTGCATGAGCTTTTCTCTAGTTGTGGCAAGTGGGGCTACTCTCTAGTTGGGGTGTGCGGGCTTCTCATTGTGGTGATTTCTCTTGTTGTGGAGCACAGGCTCCAGGGCGTGTGGGCTTGCAGCGTTTGTGGCTCCCCAGCTCTAGAGTGCAGGCCGAGTAGTTTCTGCACAGGCTTAGTTGTTGTGCAGCATGTGGGATCTTTCCAGATCAGGGTTCCAACTCAGGTCTCCAGCATTGGCAGGTGGGCTCTTTACCACAGGGAAGCCCCCCGTATCATTATTTTGATCTTCCCCTTTGGTTATTTTTTATCACCTATGGTAGCAAACTAGGTCCCATGGTGGCTCAGACGGTAAAGCGTCTGTCTATCAATGTGGGAGACCTGGGTTTGATTCCTGGGTCAGGAAGATTCCCTGGAGAAGGAAATGGCAACCCGTTCCAATATTCTTGCCTAGAAAATCCTATGGACGGAGGAGCCTGGTGCAGGCTACTGTCCATGGGGTCGGACACGACTGAGCGATTTCACTTCAGGTTCACTTCAGCAAACTATGTCTGGAGTGACTGCTGCAACCAATCTCAAAATTTTTTGAACTACTATTTTAAATCACTAGTAAGACCCAGTCAACTAAGAGTCGAGGGCTCTGGGTCCTACTTTTCATGTTGCCGCTGCATGACTTCCATCCTATCTGGGTCTTCCAACCATATCTATAAATAGGTGTTGAAACAAATCGTCTTGAATATCTTTCTAGCACTGTTGATCTGTAATTCCAGGAAATCAGAGTAACATGCCGCTAGCTATTTTGGGTTAGAGATCTTAGACACAACTTTAAAATATAAGAACCAAGTTTAAGTATATCTTGGTCTAACAATTCAAGGAATAAATGATCCTTAAATCATCCTAGACTTTTTTCCAGAACATGATATACTATGCTTTCAGAGTTCTTTTGTAAGTGCTATCCATGATTTTAAAAGTATATATTTGACCAGGTTTTTCTGATGAGTAAATATATCTTGCATTTACTTAAGAACTTTTTTCTTTGGCATTCACAAAATTTCCCAAGGATGTGGTGGAGTTATGTCTGTTTTGTTCAACTTGTTTCCTTTTTACTCTTTGGCTCAGCTGGTAAAGAATCTGCCTGCAATGCGGGAGACTTGGGTTCGATCCCTGGGTTGGGAAGATCCCCTGGAGAAGGGAAAGGCTACCCACTCCAGTATTCTGGCCTGGAGAATTCCATGGACTCTATAGGCCATGGAATCACAAAGAGTGGACACGACTGAGTGACTTTCCCTTCACTTTCCATTTTTTAAAAAGAGATGTGGATGCCAGAATCTTTAACTTTTACTCAAGATTGTGTGCCTAGTTGCTCAGTCGTGTACAACTTTTTGTGACTCCATGAATTGTAGCCCGCCAGGCTCCTCTGCCTATGGGGATTCTTCAGGCAAGAATACTGGAGTTTGTTGCCATGCCCTCCTCCAGGGGTCTTCCCAACCCAGGGATCGAACCCAGGTCTCCCGCATTGCAGGTGGATTCTTTACTATCTGAGCTACCAGGGAAGGCCAAGATTCAGTTCAGTTCAGTTCAGTCGCTCAGTCGTGTCCA
This sequence comes from Bubalus kerabau, assembly GCF_029407905.1. Classification (NCBI taxonomy): domain Eukaryota; kingdom Metazoa; phylum Chordata; class Mammalia; order Artiodactyla; family Bovidae; genus Bubalus; species Bubalus kerabau. The sequence goes on from NC_073626.1 coordinate 13,084,784, forward strand.
ACTTTTTGCAACCCCATGAATCGCAGCACGCCAGGCCTCCCTGTCCATCACCAGCTCCCGGAGTTCACCCAGACTCATGTCCATCGACTCAGTGATGCCATCCAGCCATCTCATCCTCTGTCGTCCCCTTCTCCTCCCGCCCCCCATCCCTCCCCGCATCAGAGTCTTTTCCAATGAGTCAACTCTTCGCATGAGGTGGCCAAAGTACTGGAGTTTCAGCTTTAGCATCATTCCTTCCAAAGAAATCCCAGAGTTGATCTCCTTCAGAATGGACTGGTTGGATCTCCTTGCAGTCCAAGCGACTCTCAAGAGTCTTCTCCAACACCACAGTTCAAAAGCATCAATTCTTCGGCGCTCAGCCTTCTTCACAGTCCAACTGTCACATCCATACATGACCACAGGAAAAACCATAGCCTTGACTAGATGGACCTTTGTTGGCAAAGTGATGTCTCTACTTTTGAATATGCTATCTAGGTTGGACATAACTTTCCTTCCAAGGAGTAAGCATCTTTTAATTTCATGGCTGCAATCACCATCTGCAGTGATTTTGGAGCCCAGAAAAATAAAGTCTGCCACTGTTTCCACTGTTTCCCCATCTATTTCCCATGAAGTGATGGGACCGGATGCCATGATCTTCGTTTTCTGAATGTTGAGCTTCAAGCCAACGTTTTCACTCTCCTCTTTCACTTTCATCAAGAGGCTTTTTAGTTCCTCTTCGCTTTTTGCCATAAGGGTGGTGTCATCTGCATATCTGAGGTTATTGATATTTCTCTCAGCAATCTTGATTCCAGCTTGTGCTTCTTCCAGTCCAGTGTTTCTCATGATGTACTCTGCATATAAGTTAAATAAGCAGGGTGACAATATACAGCCTTGCCGTACTCCTTTTCCTATTTGAAACCAGTCTGTTGTTCCATGTCCAGTTCTAACTGTTGCTTCCTGACATGTATACAGGTTTCTCAAGAGGCAGGTCAGGTGGTCTGGTATTCCCATCTCTTTCAGAATTTCCCACAGTTTATTGTGATCTACACAGATAAAGGCTTTGGCATAGTCAATAAAGCAGAAATAGATGTTTTTCTGGAACTCTCTTGCTTTTTCCATGATTAGGCCAAGATTGCTGCTGCTGCTGCTGCTAAGTCGCTTCAGTCATGTCCGACTCTGTGCGACCCCATGACGGCAGCCCATCAGGCTCCACCGTCCCTGGGATTCTCCAGGCAAGAACACTGGAGTGGGTTGCCATTTCCTTCTCCAATGCATGAAAGTGAAAAGTGGAAGTGAAGTTGCTCAGTCGTGTCCGACTCTGAGAGATCCCATGGACTGCTGACTACCAGCCTCCTCCATCCATGGGATTTTCCAGGCAAGAGTACTGGAGTGGGGTGCCATTGCCTTCTCCAAGGCCAAGATTAGTCAACTTTAAATTTACTTTATTCCTCTTGAGTTCTAGTGTTAGTCACTCAGTCGTGTCTGGCTCTTTGTGACCCCATGGACTGTAGCCCACCAGGCTCCTCTATCCATAGAATTCTCCAGGCAAGAATACTAGAGTGAGTAGCATTCCCTTCTCCAGGAGATCTTCCTGGGATTTTACCTGGTCTCCCACTTTGCAGGCAGATTCTTTACTGACTGAGTCATGACCCTGGGAATTGGCAGGCTCCCTTTTGATGAAGGTAGCAATATAACAGTAGCAACATTTAAAGTTCAGCTATCAGATCTTCAAAATACTTTGCCATCAGTTTGGCTGAAAGGATCAAGTGACAAAGCTTTTAGGATCAATTGTCATGTTCCTTAATGGTCGAGTCAATGTCACAGGTTTCTTGCTCTGGCTACTGACTGACTTTTCTCAGAGCCCAGAGTAAGCGCACTACAGAACCATGAAGCCACAGACCCTGGCCAAAGGCACATCTAAGTTATATTAATATCATTGGTATCCTCGTTGGTAAGAGGACTAAATGATCTATGAAATCGTAATTCAGTTGTGTGCTTTTATGTAGACAATCCAGTTTTCTTGCTTGGGAAATCCCATGAACAGAGGAGCCTGGTGGGCTTCAGCACATAGGGCTACAAAGAGTCAGACAGGACAGCAACTAAGCCACAGAGAACAGACAGTGTTCTGGATTGTTCAATTTGTACTCGTCTTTCTTTTTTTTTAATATTGCAGTTTCATATAATTGGTATTACAGCATAATATTTTTTACTTTAGGGAGCTATTAATGGTGGAGAAAGTTACTCATAATGATTGTCACTCTTGTTGTTTGTAAAATACACTTCTGAGAATCAAAAACTGCCTGAAAATATAAGCCTACTGAATTGCACAGATTCAAAGGCAAATAAAATGCTCTTTATGAAATAACACTCAATTTTTGGGAAAGCAGAGTGTGACATTTAGACAACTGTTACTTATTTTGTATTCCTAAAACATTATTTTCATTCTCTGCTTTCAACCGAATCTTAAATATAAAGGCAGTTTCGGTGCATTTACCCAAAGAAAGAAAAATAACTAAACACGATACAGACATTACTCAGTCACAGGAATTCTTATTGAGCTTAAAGTCCCTTGTACAAAAGCACCATTCAGTGCTTTAAAGAGCTTGAAAAGAGTGATCTTAGTGGTACAGTCTTATCACCTCCAACTCTTCATCTTACCTTGTCTTAAACATTGGCTGCTTACAATGGAGAGCAGTGTTAGAAAAAGGGATTCAGTGCCTACAGATTCACTTAACCCTGAGGAATGCTTAAGCCCCCAAGGCCGAGGTAATGCACTGGAAGCTTTCTGTGTATGTGTGAGCCACAGTCATGGGGTCTCTCCATAGGTATGAGAGGTATGTGGAGTGAGGTATTTACTGACTCCTTTCTGCCCCCAGCACTTAACTGAGCTAAGCCAGAATCCACATGTCACAACTTGGGTGGCTTAATTGGTGAGGACTGTAAACCGGATGGAATGCAGTTGACACTGAGGCCATCCTGAATGTGTTCAGATTTGATGGTGTGAGAGAGATGTGCATTTTGGCATTTTGTGTGATTGTTTTCAGTGGAACACTTGTTATTTTAGACATTCTCTCTTAGCCTTCTACAAACAAGTAGTGTCGTTTGCTTGATTATAGCCGTTTCTCCAAGTTCAATGGATGTTATTAAGCAAACCCTAATAAATATATGACTCTAGACCTTCAGTTAATAGACCTGTAAGATTTCTGGGCTTCCCAGGTGGTGCAGTGGTAAAGAATCTGCCTGCCAATGCAGGAGATGCAAGAGATGCAGGTTCGATCCCTGGTTGGGAAGATTCCCTGGAGGAGGAAATGGCAATCCACTCCAGCCTTCTTGCCTGGAAAATTCCATCGGCAGAGGAGCCTGGCAGGCTACAGTCCATGGTGCTGCAAAGAGTCATACTCAACTGAGCGACTGAGCACACACAAGATTTCTCTTACCTTAGCAACTGTTCACAGAGGGGATGAGCTGTATGTTAGGGTACTTAGTATCTGAGGTAAGTATAGATTTTTTTGCATTCACACTTGAGAGCTTTTGCAACATACTTAAATAACTGTACCTACATGCCCTAAGGGATTATTGACAATAGTGGGTTTGATATTTGAGGGAAAAAAAAAGTTGGAACTCATCAAAGGAAAAGCAAATTGAAGAGCAGGCAAGCCATAATTCTTGCATAAATGTTCTGTTTACGGATCTCTGTTGGACTCTGAGAGCAAGAGTGAGCCATGTCTCCTGGGTGAGCATTGGGTCCACAGTTTGCATCAGCTGCTGTTGCTAAGTGTCAGCTATGCGGGGCCCCTGACCCCTTTCCACTTTCAGAACAAGAATAGAACTAATTGAAGCATGAGGATGCAGTACATTCCAAAATATATTTACTCCAGAGCAGTAATCTCTTCCACATCCTGCAAAGCAACCAAGGATTTTTCTTTTTTAATCACTTAGAAGCTTTTTGATATTGGGTTTGAAACTCTAAGCCTTAAATGTGCCCCCCCCCATATAATACAGATAATCCAGTTTGTATATAGCTCAGATCTTTTCATAATGAACTCATGAAACCATGCATGTGCTTTCACTCTGTTGGAATTGTGCTGTGTTCATTTTTACCCCAAACAACCAGCTTTAGAGAAGGTCTTCTGACAGTGATTATTTGTTGTGTTGATTGAATCTGCGTCCACATCCAGCTTTAGGTCAAATCATAAGCTTGGTAAAGTTTGCATATTTTTCTTCGTTTTCTTTAAGTTTTCTCTCCTGCTCAGAAGCCCTCACCCTCATTCCAGTAAAATACCAGTATTGGACAAAGTCCCTCTCTAAGTACAGTTTAAAAAAAAAATCTGATCTTCAGAAGGAATGTAAAACCAAAACACAAAGGTACAATTAATCAAAAATAATGACCAGAAATAGGAAACCTCTAAGTTTAATGCCCCCGAACTAGCTTCATCTAAAACAATAGGGACATTTTCATAGTTCGTGCTGTACATGGAGCCAGAAGACCTGGGTCCAAGCCTGGCTTAGTCCTGCTCTTAGCAATTCATCATTCTCAGCTTCAATTTGTATCTTGTACCTGGGGGCTGTGGTGATTCTGCAAGGTGGTCTGTGTAGAAATGTTTTGTAAAACGTGAAGCACTTTGCAAGTGTTCTTTTTTTAAAAAAATTGCTTTAAAGTCCTGCAAGGAACTATCAAAGTAGGAAGTCAGAAGTCTTAATCTTTGGGACTTGGGAAAGTCTTCTAATCACGCCGGGCCTGTTTCCTCACTACGAAACCCTGGAGGTTGAACCAGAATATCTGTAAAGTGCTTTTCAACCCCAGGGCATTTTAGAATTCCATGAAATAAGATGCTGCCAGCTAGTACCGGGATCACAGAGATGGCATGAGTTTGAACAAAACTCATGGAGTTGGAGGAATAAAGGAGATGACGCTTACGGGGGAATTGGCCTTCATCCTCCCTGAGGTGTGCAGAGGGGGCTGTATGGCAGGAGCCGTAGGAAGTGGGGGCATTAATTTAGAGCCATAGGAAGTGGGGGCATTAATTTGGATGGGCTCATGGGTTTGGGGTGAAGATTACAGGGAGCAGACACTTAGGGAGCTGAGCGATTAGAATGATCAGACTTTGGGGGCAGTGTTGCCAGGTGGGTAGGGTCTAAGGCTGCAGGAATTTTGGTATCGGCAAGGGCCGGGGTGGAAGTGGCAGGATGCGTCACTACACCCACTGTTTTCCTTACAACCTGTCTCCCCTGTACCATCCACTGGGTAGTGGGAAAGATCAACTCTTTCCTGCTTAAGATCCTTTAATGGCTTTCATTATGTTGAGATTAAAATGTGAATTCCTTAAGTGGCCTTTCAGATGCCTGAATGAATCCACCTCCAGTCTACTCTGCCTCTTTTTGAATTCCAGCCACGCTGGCTAGTTTGCAGTCATCAGGGTTTTCCTGCATCAGGGTTTTTCTGCATCAGAGTATTATCATGTGCTGTCTCCCCACCATTCTTCTCGGGGTTAGCTTTGATTTTTTGGGAGCTTAGCTAAAGTATTTCTTCAGACAGACTTCCTCTGACCACTCTATGCATATAGCAATCTCTGCCCCTGTCTGAGCCCTGTATTGGTTTCCTTACCCACCACAGCCTGCAGTTATTATACCCTTGCAGGATGTCCAACTAAATAATTCTTTGTCGAGTGAATGAATGAATGAGAAGCTCAGATTCTTTTCTTCCATGTTTTCTCTTCTCTTCCTGTATCTTTATTTATTTTGTTTTTCCCTCATTTTTTTTCCAGGGCTTCCCAGGTGGCGCTAGTAGTAAAGAACCCACCTGCTAATGCAGGAGACCTAAGAGACGTGGGTTTGATCCCTGGGTTGGGAAGATCTCTTGGAGAAGGAAATGGCAACCCACTCCAGTATTCTTGCCTGGCAAATTCCATGGACAGAGGGGTCTGGCAGGCTACAGTCCTGCCAGGGGTTGCAAAAAGTCAGACACGACTGAAAAATCTACTTTTTCAGCACAAAATCTACTTTTCAGTTTTAAATAGCAGTTGAGATCAGTATTTTTCTTTTCAAAATTTAAAAACCAAGTTCCTTTCCTCTTCAAAGGCCTTCAGTTAATTGGGTCTATGCATCCTTCCCAGGAGCCTTTTCCTCCCATTGACCTTGGTGCTGTTCTTTTCTGTTCCAAGGAGTCAGGCTGATCCTGCCTTTTTCAGGCGTAATCCGGTGGCATTTATCTTTGGTTAAAAAAAAATAAAATAAAACTGTTATTCTTGTCTTTAGCTGCCAGCATTGCAGACTGGGCATTTCAGTGACTTGGATGGTGTATTTGGAGAAGCTAACAGCTGCTTGTGCTATTTCCAATACTTTTAAAGATCCACCCAGGATGTGACAAAGGGAATGCTTGTCATTTTTCAGAGTGGGGGTATAGTTGTAAAATTGGTGAGTGATAAGCAGAGGTGAAAACTAGGTGAGAAATTCTTCAACAGATTGTAGGCTTGCCATCTGATATCTGGAGAAAAGTGCGTTCCTTTGAGCAGCTCTCATCTGCCTGAACTTGGGGGCAGCCATAGATGTGGAGGGCTTTGGAGACTCAAGGAGCATCAGTCTGTTTCCAAAACAGAGCAAATTCCTCTCTCTCCTGCCATGTATGTATGGCGAAACCAGTGCCACATGTCCTGTGCAGCACTCCTGTTCTCTTAATATCCAGTGTTCATGTATACATAGGGCTTCCCTGGTGGTTCAGTGATAAAGAATCCACCTGCAATCAAGAGATGGGGGTTCGATCCATGGCTCAGGAAGATCCTCTGGAGAAGGAAATGGCAACCCACTCCAGGATTCTTGCCTGGGAAATCGCCAGGACAGAGGAGCGTGGTGAGCTGCAGTCCACAGAGTCACGAAGAGTCAGTTACGACTTAGTGACTAAACAAGAACAATGTGTATACAAAGTACTGTTGCAACATAACATGTTGGAGAACAGCACTGTTGCATAGTCTGTAAATTACCAGCCCACCAACAAGCAGAAACACACACGAAAACCTTGATTTTTCTCTTTAAAAAGGAGAATATTTGTATCAATTAGGGGGCCATGAGCAAGTCCTTCTCTTCATTAAGTATTGAAATTCACAGTTGAATCCTGTTTCTGTTCACCTCCAGCTCAATCCATGAATGATTCATTGACACTGTTTTGGGATCTGATTGGACTCAGAAATCCTTGTTATATTTTGGTAGGGCCAATTTCATGGATTTTCTCAAAATATTTTGCAACCCAAAGCCCAATCGAAGTATAAATCCTTGTTTCTGTTCTTTCTGTACAACATTAAATCGTTTGATATTCTAGACATTTTTTGTTTGTTGTTTAAATTTAGAACTATTTTCCTTAGCTATAATTACTTAAGAAAACTATCACTGCTAGGTTTTGACTATTTGTTTTGGGAGCAGGCAGGCAGTTAGCATTTTAGTATTTGCATAATTACTTGATGTAAGAATGTATATTACCCCTGGAAGTGTGTAGCAGGTACTGTGGGTGGCCTGCCCATATCCTTTATCATTTCATTGGCTTCAGAGTTCCAACCGTGAATTAACACCAACCCCCAGAAGGCTCTTAATCTGTGGTTGATGGGAGTTAGGGTGTAATTACTCCATCTCCTTTACCAAGGCTTGTTTGTCTCAAAGTTTCCTGGTGGATTTAAGTCCTAGTGATGGCTTAACAACACAGCCTTCATTAGTTATCCTTCCTTTCCTGCTATTCCCCCCTTAATAAACTGTTTGCAATCAAATTTTTGTCTCAAATCAAATAAAATCAAATCCTAGATTTGGAGGATAAGTAAGTAAGTGTTAGTCACTCACTCGTGCCCGACTCTTTGCGACCCCATGGACTGCAGCCCACCAGGCTCCTCTGTCCATGAGATTTTTCCAGGCAAGGATACTGGAGTGGGTTGCCACTTCCTTCTCCAGGGGATCTTCCCAACCCAGGGATCAAACCCGGGTCTCCTGCACTGCAGGCAGATTCTATACAGACTGAACTACAATACCTAATCTTAAACCTCTTACCTTCAGGCAACATTTTCATCTGTTATCCCAGGGAGATAAAAACACTCCTGGCTTAATCCATTTTAACAGGTACTTGATATATTTTCATTAGCACATATTGTTAATCGTCTACTCAGTACTGTCTTTTATATTTTTCTTTTTCTTAAAAAAGGGAAAGCTTTTCAGCATCTAAAACATGATTGAAACAAGGAAAATATAATACAATAAGAGCATTGGAAAACTAGGTACCTAGGTTAAGTACCATCATATGTTAAAGAGTTCACAGTCTCAATAGTGACATTTTTTTTTAGTTCTTCCCTCCGATCTTAAGACCTTTTGAATTTTTAATTATTATTATTTTTTTGGCTGTGCCATGCAGCATGCAGGATTCTAGTTCCCTGATCAAGGATGGAACTTTTGCCCTCTGCATTGAGTGTACAGAGGCTTAACCTCTGGACCACCAGGGAAGTCCTGAAAGGTGATACTTTAAAACAGAACAGAATATGCATCAAGTGTTAAATTTAGTGACTAAACTTATCAGTATACTTTTATTGTTACTTTTCATAGCATCTTCTGACTTATAGAATAGCCAGAGACTTATAAAGAATTTGTAATTTTTTGTAAAGGTAAGGTTAGAGGTCAAAAGCATGTAATTCACATCAGTGTAAGAGCTCTTCATGATGGCCTGCCCCTTAAGTGGTGTGAACTCTTCATGATGGTCTGCCCCTTAAGTTTCTAGGATGCCACTGAGTGCAAAAATAAAAGATTTTGCAGAACTGGCAATGATACATGCAAAAGGCACCTGCTCCTTGAAAGACAGGAGGTAAGTGTAACTGGGGGCAGTCAATCGCTTAGCTTCACAGCTATAGTTTAGCTTCCTAATTGTGCTGGCTGTCCTGAAAGTGTGTATAGCCTAGGCCACATGGGTAATGGGGTCAGAGGTCATGATGGAACCAGATTCAAGATTACTAACTGCAGGGTTCAGTCTGTGTTGGGTTGAAGTGTATCCTGAGATGTAAGGAGAGGGGCAGCAGAATGTGGTGACTGGGGAGTCCAGGCCAAGGTGGGGGACATCCTGGGTGCAGAGCCTCACTGCCACTTCCTGTCCCCAATAAAACAAAGATAATTTTGACTCTTCAGGGTGTTTGTAGAGATTAAATTGATAAAGTGATTCAAGCACAATGCCTGATAAGTAGTAAGATCTTGATAAATGTTGTTATATTGCTAAGTCATGTCCAACTCTTTGTGATCCCATGGACTGCAGCGTGCCAGGCTTCTCTGTCCTTCACCATCTCCCAGAGTTTGCTCAAACTCATGTCCATTGAATTGGTAGTTCTTTCTAACCATCTCATCTTCTGTTGCCCTCTTCTCCTCTTGCCCTCAATCTTTCCCATCCTCAGGGTCTTTTCCAGTGAGTGGGGTCTTCGCATCAGGTTGCCAAAGTATTGGAGCTTCAGCTTCAGTATCAGTCCTTCCAATGAGTATTCAGGGTTGACTGGTAGCTTCTATTAGGGTTGTTTATTGTCCAAACCAGTACACTTTCAAAAATGAAAAAGGGTACTAAGATGAGATATATATATATATATATATTTTACATAATTATATATTGGCTGAAAAACTGGTTTTATTTTATGGATAGGCCCATAGAATAGTTCTATTTAAACATGTTAAAAGATGAAATTCTTTCCAAAAAATAAAAATTTGTGTACATTAACGCAAAAAAGCCCACAAAGCTTTATAATATCTTATTTGAACAGTATGTATCTTTTTGAAATATTTTTTTCATTTTCTTCGGATATATGCTCGGGCGTGGGATAGCTGGATCATATAGTAGTTCTGTTTTTAGTTTTCTGAGTAACTTCTGTGCTGTTTTCCATAGTGGCTGCATCAATTTTACACACCCACCAACAGTGTGCAAGCGTTCCCCTTTCTCCACATCTTTGCCAGCATTTGTTATTTGTGGTCTTTTGATGATGGCCGTTTTGAAGTGATACTCTGTGAAGTGATACTGCATTGCGGTTTTTATTTGCGCTTATCTGATGATTCGTGATGTTGAGCATCTTTTCACGTACTTATTAGCCATCTGTCTTCTTCGGAAAAACGTCTGTTCAGGTCTTCTGATCATTTTCACATCAAGGTTTTTTTTTTTTGGATATTGAGTTGTATGAGCTTTTTATATATTTTGGATGTTAACGCCTTATCAGTCATTTGCAAATATTTTCTCCCATTTAGTAGACTGTATTATCGTTTTGTTGATGATTTCCTTGGCTGTGCCAAAGCTGTTAAGTTTAGTTAGGTGCCATTTGTTTTCCTTTTGCAAGTTTTGTTTTCAAAAATTGTAATTCCCCCAAAGCTTAAGAAGCTGAAGGTTTTTGGCGCTCCCTGAATTCTTGATTAAAACTTTAATCGATATTGAACAAAATGCACCCCAAATCGGGAGGACTTATTTACAGAAAAGTTCAATATCACACATAGGACACAGATTGACTTCTAAGTCGTTTCAGTTGATGACAGGAAGCAAAGAGGAAAGTTTGGTATTGCCATGCTGAAGTGTTTCTTTTTTTTTAATTCAACATCAGCTTTATTACAAAAATTTTGTAATTTAATTACTCGACATATTCAAATTTTGTAAATTTGACATGTTAGTTTCCATTTCAACTGGTAAAATAACGCAATTTTTTTGGATGAAATTATTTTTTTTGAAATTATTACTTTTATATATACACTCTAGCCAATTCCAATTATTTTTCTGCTCCATATCTTAATTTAATTTAATTTAATTTTATTTTGATTTCCAAATCTTTTAATTTATTTATTATTATTATTATTATTTTTTTTTACTTTACAATATTGTATTGGTTTTTGCCATACATCAACATGCATCCGCCACGGGTGTACACGTGTTCCCCATCCTGAACCCCCCTCCCACCTCCCTTCCTGTACCATCCCTCTGGGTCATCCCAGTGCACCAGCCCCAAGCTTCCTGTATCCTGCATCAAACCTGGACTGGCAATTTGTTTCTTATATGATATTATACAATGTCTTAATTTTAAATTAGATATCTTAATTTTAAATTAGATATCTTAATTTAGTGAAATGTTGTTTTTGCCATGGACACCATAGTCCACCAAAATTATATTATCAAAGTATAATATGTTTTGATTAAAAAACAAGTACTTTTACTTTTAATGTTGAATTTTTTTATATTTTAATTTTTATTTATCTATTTATTTATAGACCTGAAGGCATGACCAGCTATATTTAGCCAATGAAGTTTAGTGTAAAATAAGAGTATGTTTTTGCTGACATGTATTATTTACAAATCTCTAATGTTCTTCTAGGTTTTGTTTACAAACCTGAGTTGTTGAGTTTTTAAACTAAATTTACAGGAAGATTCTCAGTAATGTCAGATGTTTCATCTTAAACAGGCTAAGTTTCCAAAAGCTTTGATTCCATGAATTAGATTAAAAAAAAAATTAAATGCTTGTTGGAATTAACCCATCTTTCTAAATGAAGCCTTGATGATACCGAGATAAAATTAGCAAAATCAAACTGTTTATAAAATTCTTCTGCTTTCACTTATCAACACATTATGGCTTTTGCTTTCCTTTTTGTGCATGAATACAAAAATTTGAAATAAAAAATTGGCAAAGTCAATTCGAAAAGCAATCACTGGATCTAAAAGTTATGTAAGCACCTTCTACAGCTGCATGTGATAAATCAAAATACAAGTACAGGGTTCTCAAAACAGCTACTAATTTTTGATGTCTGTTATAATGCTTCTTCAGCAGGTTTGTGTTTTGGGGTTTTCACTCGATTATTGTTATTGCTTTCTCCTTCATGGCTCTGGGATGTGGCAAATGATGACATTTTGTGCAATTTCACTCATTGTTCACTTACTTGAGAGTTGAACATTCAGCACTTTCACTGTTTTACTAAATATAAACTTCTAGTTTTTGAGCTCATGGCTGTTAAAGGGCTTTTTCGCAAAATAAAAAGGCAATGCCAAACAGAAACATAAGTAATAGTTGTAGAGATATATCATACAAGAAACGAGTACAGGGAACTATATCTAATCTCTTGGGATAAACCATAATGGAAAAGAATATGAAAAGAGAATGTATCTGTGTGTATAACCGAGTAACTTTGTGTAGCAGCAATTAACACAACATTGCAAACCACTATACTTCAATAAAAAAACTTAAAAAAAAAGACCAATTCCATGTTGGTTACATGCTCTAACGCAGCTTGTTCAGTCTCTCTTCTGCTGCAAATATTTCACATACCCCTTCCCCATAATTTTCCACCTTCCCATTGACCCCACCAGCTGTGCTTTGGCAGTTTTGTGGGTCCCAGCATGCGCCTGGCACACCTAACTTGTACACCCACAGGACACAGCATGGCAGTTATCAGGGTTCTCCCACCACCACCAGAGGCTGGAGGGTCTAGCTGACCGTGGCAGCTCCTGTTTGAGTACATTTTCTTTTGTGAGCAAATAAATGCCCTGGTGCTCTGAAAGGGAGATGTTAGTTCCATAGTGTTTGGCAAGGGTTCGGGAGGTTTGGGTCATCTCTGAGCACCTTGGAGATTTAACCTCGTTAGTAGTGCAGCTCTGTTTGCTGCTTGTCTTAGCTCGAGTTGCTACTAAGTAGCATAAATTGGGTGGCTTAAACAACAGAAATGTATTTCTCGCAATTGTGGAGGCTGGGAAGTCCATCAAGGTGCCAGCAGAGAGTGTCTGGTGAGTGCCTGCTTCTTGGTTTGCTGATGGTCATCTTGTTAGGACCTCAGTGTTTGCAATGAGAGACACACAGAGACAGACTGACTGGTGCTTTTCTCATGAAGGCACGGTTTCCATTATGAGGGCCCCACCCCTGTGACCCCATCTAAACCTGATTACCTCCCACTGGGAACTGGGGCTTCAGCCTGTGGACGTTTGGAGGTGAGCACCGTTCAGTTCACGGCATGGCTTGTGTGCCTTGTGCTCTGCTCCTGGACAGGCCCATGGAGGGAGCAAAGAAACACTAAGTGGAGGGCTACTAAATCAATTACGTCTGATTTTAATGCGATTATTAATGTAATTCTATTACTAGTAGTAATTCATTAAAGTGAAATTCCCCAGGCAAATGTTAAGCCTAATAAGATGGCAGGGCAATAAGACTAAAGCAAGACTGTCCAGGGCAAAAAGTCCTAGCCATTTATCACTAGGAAGGATGGAGCCTTATCTTAAAAGAAGTTTTTACATAGGAACACTAGAGGGCGCCCTAGACTGTAATTAAGAATCATGCTTATCTACACAAGGAAATACTGTACCAGCTTGATGATACAAAGTTTAATAGTGAATGTTTATAAAAATGTGGGTAAATCTGTATCAGTTGATTTTCAGTGTTCTAAGGGCATGATCAAATTCAACACATGTTTTGGAGTGTGTGTGTGTATGTCCATGCTGGAGGATATAATAATCCTATTTTATTTCATTATTTTTTTAATTGAAGTATAATTATTTTATAAGGATAATCCTATTTTTATTTTACTTCAGAATGTCTTTTTTTTTTTTTCTTAAATCTTCAGGAGTGCCTGCCTTAAGGTGAGATAAAGATTGGGGTGTGATCTGTCCTCACTACCTGGGGTTTTGTTTTTTCTTGGTGGAGGGATGGGGTGAGGGAAGGCTGTAGAGCCCATTAAAACAACTATAACCTTGTCCTTCTTTGGCGATAAACCTAATGATATTGTTATTTATTTATTTTTGGCTGTGACCCGCGGCATGTGGGATCTTAGTTCCCCGGCTAGGGAATCAAACCAGTGCCCCTGCGGTGGAAGTCCTAACCACCAGACCTCCAGGAAAGTCCTTGATGATATTGTTTTAAATACGTGTGGCACCACTGTTTTTATATGTGTTAAGACTTCCCTGATGACTCAGATGGTAAAGCATCTGCCCGCAATGCAGGAGACCTGGGTTTGATCCTTGGGTCAGGAAGATCCTCTGGAGAAGGAAATGGCAATCCACTCCAGTACTCTTGCCTGGAAAATTCCATGAATGGAGGAGCCTGGTGGGCTACTGTCCATGGGGTCACAAAGAGTCAGACACGACTGAGCAACTTCACTTTTATGGGTGGATTATTAGGCAAGGACTCCAGTCTTCAGGGCAGCAGTATCAACAATGGGGAAAACATCGATTCGTCATCTAGTTTGGAGGCCCTGCTTCTGTCTCTGGCTCTGTGACTGTGGAAGATCTTATCTTTCTGAGCCTCTCTCTTAGTAAAGGGGTGGCTTGAACTAAATGACTCAGTTGTCTTTTTCAAGTCTAAAATTCTCTCACTCTGACTTTCACGCCTAACATTGGCTAGTCTTAAATTTACGTTCACAAATCCGTGCCCTGTTTAGAAATTACTTTCAGCTCACATCATAAAGTTCCATGACACTGGGAAAACTTGATTCAGGAGAAAGTGGAGAGGTGATGGTTCCCTGTTTTGGGGCCCTGATCAAGTTCTTTACAATGGCTTATTTTACCCTAGAAACAGATAGGTCTTTGTCACCTGCTAGAAAATACTCACACAAGCACTGCTCCCCAACCTCAGACTTCCCTGGAAGCAATAATGATGGTCAGATGTTTATATTCATTGACTTTGCTGCTAGGATTCAGTCTAGATAAACAGTAAGAGGCCAAAAAACTCACTGGAGATTTTCATTTAAGTCCAATTAGTTTATTTCTGAGGTTATGAAAACACCTGGAATGAACGTTTGCCAGACAGATATAAGCTCTCTCTGCCTTCAGATATTTGAGACAAGACAATTTATGGATCTGGTGTTTGACTAAATATTGTTGCTGCACAGTTTAGATCTCCAAGAATTCTCTGACATTCCTAACTGAGTTCTGCTTCTAAAATAAACACGTTGAATGGGGTACCCTTGACATGGAAAAATGAAATGTTTGCAACATTCATCTCTGTTGGAAGGAGAATGATTTGGTTGGTGGAGTTATACGACTCCTGTTGTATAGAGACATAGAAAGTGACGCTTCGCACATTTCTCATTGGTAACATTTTCAGTAATCTTTTGTGTGTGTGTGTGCATGTCTGTGTGTGTGTGTGTGTTTGCGTGCCTTGTATCAGCAGGTGTCTCTGTGAGATCATGCTTCATGTTGACAGTCACATACATGCAGTAACTCCTGCCTGCTAACTCTTTTCAGATCTTGGAAGTTTTTGACACTTGGTAGTTCTCCATCTGTGATGGTGAAATCAAAATGAAGGTGATCCCAAGGGAAACTTTGATCTCTTGGCAATTTCTTCATGACTCCTAACGTCTGAGCTGCGCCTTGGGAACAGCAGGCAGAGTAGGGGAGGGGGGGACCCTGAGGCCGAACTAGAGAGGAGGGAAGGCAGGGGTTGGGATGCGTCTCACGCCAGGGAACCTGGGCACGTGGGCCAGGGCATCACCCTAGAAGGTTGTGGAGGGCAGGAAGACGCTGCCCATCCATTCTTCAGACCTGTACTGAGTGCCTAGTTTGGGCCAGGTGCTATGATTGGTGACATGAATGTACAAGTGTTTCCTTCAAGCTTTTCCCCTCCAAACTTTAAACTTTTTATTTTGTATTGGAGGAGAGCTGATACATTGTTGAGGCAGTTTCAGGCACACAGTGAAGGGACTTAGCCATACATATACATGTATCCCTTCTCTCCCAAACTCCCCGCCTATCCAGACTGGCATATAACATTGAGTAGAGTTCCATGTGCTATACAGTAGATCCTTGTTGGTTATCCATTTTGAATACAGCAGTGTGTATTCGACCTTCCCAAATTCCCTAATTATTTCTTCCCTGCAGCACCCATAAGTTTATTTTGTAAATCTGAGTATCTTTCTGTTTTTTAAGTAAGTTCTTTTGTATCATTTCTTTTTAGATTCCACATGTAAAGAATGTCATACAATATTTCTGCTTTTCTGACTTACTTCACTCAGTATCACACTCTTTAGGTCCATCTTCAGGGCTCCAAATGACATTATTTCATTATTTTTAATGGCTGAATAATACTCCATTGTATATATGTACCATATCTTCTTTATCCAATCCTGTGTTCCTTTGAGCTTTTTAAGGACCAGTTGCTGAAACAAACATAGAAATAAACCACGATAAAATCATCGTGACAGTTGACAGTCTCACCAATGCTAAGAGAGCCATGGGAGCCCCAGGGGTTCAGGTTATGAGGAGATGACCTTACTAATATGCTGATGTCTTTCAAGGGAAGACACGGGTTCCAGGTGGACAGCAGGCTTTCCGAGGTGTGGATAGAGGGAACATGGACCCTGGTCCTGTATGCCCTGTGGTCCAGGGGCAGATATACCTTGGGGAAGACAGAAGTGCCTTCAAGAGATGGAGCTCTTAGTTCTTTCAACACATCCTAACGTCTTTGATGGACACGTTGGCTTGAGTTCAAGATAGTGTTTCCTAAACCCATTTTTGCTGTTCCTTAGAGAACCTTTGTGTGCTTAAGGAGTACAAACATTTCCTCAGTCATTTATCCAAAAATTTATTTTACTGCTTGTCCTTAAAAATAACACTGGGGGGAAGAGACGAATCCAATGGATATCAATATTTCCACTGTCCTTTTTAACAAGATCATTTTTGAGCTTATCAGTCAAGTCTCTCTTAGTTGCAGGTGACTGAGATTCCATTCAAATTAGCAGATGCAAAAAAGGGAATTTGTGGGCTCACATAATTGGGAAGTCTTAGGGGGTAGGAATAAGTGGATCAGAGATTTGAACATGGCCATGAACTCTCTCCATGTCCCTCAGCTGTACCCACTTCTGCTTAGTTTTGGATCCTCAGTTCAGTTCAGTTCAGTCGCTCAGTCATGTCTGACTCTTTGTGACCCCATGGACTGCAGCATGCCAGGCCTCCCTGTCCATCACCAACTCCCGGAGCTTGCTCAAACTCATGTCCATCGGGTTGGTGATGCCATCCAACCATCTCCTCGGTTATCCCCTTCTCCTCCTGCCTTCAGTCTTTCCCAGCATCAGGGTCTTTTCCAATGAGTCAGTTAAAAAAAATTATATCTTTCTTGAGAATTGTAGTGAGGTGCAGAACTTTGTTTGGATTAGCATGTGCCAGATGGCTGGCTGGTGTTTTGGCCACTATAGTACAAGTGATGAAAAAACTGTCGAGAAAATTAGAAAATGTAAATTCATCCTCTCGTACCCCATTCCTCTACTTTTGTGGGGCAAAAGTGTCAAACACTGGGAATAAAAAATGTCCCAGGTCAGCAATGAGCAAGGAATTGATGATGATGAACTGACTCAGATAAAATGAGAACAGCAACTTACCTTTATGCTTGGCTATTTCCTTGCCATTTCCAGCAGCCTGGGAGGGGTGTGATTTATCACTGTTCACCCCATCTGTCCCTCAATTCCTTGTCTCCAAAACACAGGGACTAAGAGAATAACTTGATTTCACAGTGAAAGAGTTGGGGGTGAGTGTTGAGGTAGGGAGACACGTGTTACTTATTCGCACTTGAATGTGAATTCATGTCACCCTCTGGTTCTCCAGCATCCTCAACAGAATTAAGCAAATAGGACTTACGGAGTTGGAGTCAAGGATGGGGTAAGTTCTGGAGTACAGGTACGGCAGCCTTATTCAGGCACGCACAAGGCCCCAGGCATGTGGGGAGAAGGAAGGAGAGAAGAGGGAGCTGGGGTTACGAGGAGGTGGTGGGACGAGCCAGCCCTGCTCTCGGTGGTCTTCACCAGCACCAGTCAGGACACCTCCTTGCTCACTGTCATTTAAAGCATCTCAGGTGGCTAGCCCACCTGGAGTCTTGCAATGGTGTGGGGAGAACTGCATTAAAAAAAATAATAATTTGTACTTATTTCTGTCTGTGTTGAGTCTTCATTGCTGCATGAGCTTTTATCTAGTTGCAGTGAGTAGGGGATACTCTTGTGTTGCGTGGGCTTCTCATTGCGGTGGCTTCTCTTGTTGCAGAGCACGGGCTCTAGAACGTTCGGGCTTCAGAAGTTGTGGCGAGTGTGCTCAGGAGTTGTGGCTCCCGGGCTCTAGAGCCACAGGATCAATAGTTGTGGCACACGGGCTCAGTTGCTCTGCGGCCTGTGGGAGCCTCCCAGACCAGGGATCAAACCCATGTCTCCTGCGTTGGCAGGCAGGTTCTTAACCATGGAACCACCAGGGAAGCCCTAGGAGACCTGGATTTTGCAGCCTCCTTCCTTCCTTCTTTGCAGATTCTCTGGGGATAGAGACGTGGAAGAAGTTTCCAAGGCTGCCTCTGGGTCAAGCCATGCAAAACAGAAGCTCTTTGTGGACATGGTTTCTGTTCTGTTCAGCCGTCCTCACACGTTCACTTTGAGCTCTGAGCTACTCTGGCCATGATTCTGAAGAACCTTCCACGTAGGTTTCCATACTCACAGCCCCTGTCAAAGCAGGGGGGGCTCTTTCCACCTCACTGCTCTGCTCTCTTGGCTTTTTCACACTGGACTGGTGGTGAAAAGGCAGTCAGCCTTGGCTGTAGTTTGCGTGGGGTGGGGACAGGAAGGAGGTTTCTGGGTCTGTGTTGCTGACCTAATTCCACATTATGTTTTCATTGAATGAGTTGATTATTTTTATATCACTTACTGGTAAGTGAATGACCTGCACTCCTTTCAATTTTTCCATGTCCCAACTTCCAGTTCCTGACCACATTTTATACGCACTTGAAAATCCCCTTCTTAGGCTCTTTTCTTGTAAGCCCGTAGGAACGATGTTGCCTGCTTATTGTTGGAACAGCACCTTTGCTGCCAGTATTATAAAACCCTCGTCTTACATGTAATTTGTATGAGGAATAAGTTAATATTTATTGTCAAGGCTTTAAAGCAGCTGTGTTCATCATGCTGCATTTTAATATTTAATGGACCAATGGAATCTTTTCACTTTAATCACCTTCCTTATAGTGATTAATATGCATCACTTAATCCGGCTTTCTTTCACCGACTCTGAAAACTGGTTCCTTGTTAAACAAGTTAGTTATTTCTTCCCTAAAGTTATATTCACTGTGTACTTTTTGTGTTTGACATAGCTTTTTATGTTTCAAGTTCAATGAAAAACATGAAAAAAAAAAGTCATTTTAAGAGTATATGTTCTCTTTGTATTTTGAAACTGGGATGCTTCTGTTAATTTGATGTTAGGCTGAGCATCAGAGAGACTTTCCAAGTTCAAGTTCAAACTCACAAGCATCATGGCTTTCTTTTTTTAAAACTTGCTCATACCCCATTTCTGCTGGTATGACATAAAAAGGCTCAATTTTTGAGTGTAAATTTGATTTTTGTATCCCTTCCCTGCTTTTCAGTAAACTTTGAGATTCTTTTCAGTCCTAAACTTTAAGTGAGAATAATAATTCCATGAAGTGTGGCTTTTAAAAATGTTTAATAGACAAGACATTATTGTTTAAAAGTTAATTGTAAAAATTAAAAACATTAAAAATGATTATTATGGCAGCATTAATTTCCTCCTGTTACATGTATTGTTAGTGTGATTGATTTACCTGTGTGAGACCTAAGTTAAAAATAAATAAGTGCATTTAGTAAAACTTTGAAAACAATTCCCCATCACCCACAGAAAGAATCCATTTGTTTTACAAGAAGTGATAAAATGTATATTTTGTAAGAAATAGAATTTTAAGTTTAATTTAATATCAGGTATTTTTTTGTGTGTACTAAATATGCAATATAGTATTTGTGTTTCCTGTTGCAAAAAGTAAAAAAAAGTAGTGGAGAAAGCAGAAAAAAAGCTTCTGGGTCTCTGCCCTTTATTCTGAATGTATATTCCTTTATTGTAGATGTATTAACTGAGTAGATTACTCTAATTACATAGTTCATGTTTGTGGCAGCCTCAACTAATTCAGTTTAAAATCAGATTAAAACAAAACTTTCTTCTTCTTGTGTGTCCAAACCCATAATTTAGACTGTTCTGAACTTTTAAAAGAACGCTTAGCCAGTTTTTTCCTCCAACCACAATTTGAGATAATTTCCTTAAAAAGCAAGAAAATTGTGCCACATTCAAAGATCCTCGATTTAGCTGTTTAGGGATTGTTTCTGTTGATGGGGAGAAATTAAGTGGACCACCAATGCGCTGTAAGTAATAGCAAGCCCAGGACTGGGAAGCCGGGGGTGAGTCTTGATTAACTCAGAGGAAGAACTGGCAAAGTCAAATTCTCCATCTTTGACCTTAGCATTTCAGTGGGCCTTTGTTTTTTATGGACTTTTCTCCCCTCCCCCATTTCTTTCTCATTTTTAATTCATACAAGCATTTAACAGTTTTGATAGTATTTGGATGCCCTCTGAGCTTAGAAAGACATTTTCTTTGGGTTCAGTCCATTGAGTCCATTTAGGTCTGTTGTGTTTTCGTACTGTGTTCATCAGAAAAACCTTAAGTGGAAGGAAGCACACAGATGTTAAATTGTCTCAAGTTCCTTCTTGAATCATGTCAGCTGCAGAGGTTTCTCTTCCTTTTGCTACTTAAACAATTGGGACTTTGAAAGTAGGGATCCCCCTGGCCACAAAACTGCCACTGTTCCTCCAGTCCTGAAAAATATCTTCTCACTTCCCCGTGTAACTAACTTCTCCACTTGCTTTGTGATTTGGTCAATGTTGAAAGGAGGGCTTTGCCTTACGCAGTTGTTTCCTGGGTTAAAGGTACTCCTGGATAAAGTAATTTGACAAGACATTCAATGGTACTGATGTGATATATCAGAGGGACTCTCCCTGCCTCCTGCCTGATAAAGCACTGTCTGTCTTTTCAGTTCAGCTCTGTAACCATGTCGTATTTTAGCCTACACATGACGTGTTTTCTTGAATTTGAGTAACATTTTTAAAATTAGCATTTATTTTAAAAGTTGTTTTAAAATTAAAGAAGGAAAAAAAAAGAATCAATATCACATCAATGATTTAGTAGTTTCCCCAAACTCTAACTTCTTTAGATATTTCATTTTTGTTAAAATTTCTTATTCAATTATGGTAATATTATTCATCATGTATATAGATAATTCACATCCATTGATCATATATATAGAGAGACCGGTGTGTAGATCTGTTTTTCCCCTTTTATTCTAAAAAATATATTAAAGTAGTGAAGGGGTATTTGATTCATTACTTTTTCCCCTTTTTTGAATGAAAATTTCTTTTTTCTATTCTTTATTTTTTATTGACATAGTTATATGTATGTATTGAGTTCAATAAAATAAAAGTCCCTGCCAAAGCCCCTTTTCTGGCCACTGTTTTCTTTTATAATTATGACTAAAAGGATAACTTGGTTGTATAGAGAAGGGTGTTGTTAGATTTATTTCAGGTCATATTTGTTAGGCATGACATTATTTCTGGGATAATTACCACATTATTATTATTTTTTAACCTTTTCTGATAACTTTCCTTGTATTTCATGTTTAGTAAAACAAACAAACATATCTCGCTCACTTTTATATCATGACATGTCCCTGAAAAACCTGTATATAATCAGAATCTTTGGAAAACAGATAATTAAAAGATATTCTTTGGAACATAAAAGTTGTCCACTTTCTTTTCAGCATGCTTAAATCCCATTTATCTTTTTATTCTATTAAAAGAAAAAGTAGAAAGCACCCCTAAAGAAATATTCTGTGTCCTGAGCAGAGACGATAGATGCTCTTCCAACTCACTCTACTCCTTGCTCTGATTAAGGGGGGCATAGCTTCTTTCAGCCCTGTAATGATTTTGTTCCATCCTCACAGATCCTCCTTGGACCTTAAAACTCTTATTTCTTACAACTCTGAAGTTGCAGGTCAACTTCTTTACCAGCTAGAACCAAAACAGCAAAAGGCTCCCTGCCAAAGACAGTGCCTGAACTCCTCAGGCCAAAGATGAAGACATTTCTGGTTTTCCTGGTGTAGCCTTAGGACACAGTAGATGGAAATCGTGTCTGGGAAGAGGCACGTAATATGTGCTTGATTATATTGGCTGCATGGATGGACTCTGCAACCTCCATACTAATCAACCAGGAATTCCTGAATGTTCTTGAACTCATCCTGTGGAACAGCATCGTCAAGTTCTTGAATTTCTTCCTGTCCACAGGCTTCTGTATATTCACTTGTGAGTTTTCCCAAATGTGTTTTCCAAAAGAGCTCTATTAACAGAGTGGCTGGGACAGAACTTCTTTGTAACTTCATCTGTTAGTTCAAAATATGAAAAATGTATACGGTGGGGTCGGGGTGGCTTGCTGCCTGGATGTCACTGTCATGCTATCAGAGGTCAGGGAGCCCCCCACCCCATCCTTTTATTTTTTTTGCTTTGTTGGGCACAGGTGAATGCTCCCTATTCTTTGGTCTCTCCCTGCAGTGTCAACTTTACTTTGTTTTGTAAAAAAATTATTTCTGGCTGTGCTGGGTCTTCGCTGCTGCGCTCAGGCCTTCTCTCGTTGCAGCGAGAGGGGTACTCTGTAGTGGGGGTGCATGCTTCTCGCTGTGGTGGTCTCTCTCGTTGCGGAGCACAGGCGCCGGGGTGTGCAGGCTTCATAGTTGCGGCCCGTGGGCTCAGTAGTTTTAGATCCTGGGCTCTAGAGAGCCTGGAACTTAGTTGCCTTGTGGCACGTGGGATCTTCTCGGACCAGGAGTTGAACCTGTGTCCCCTCTATTGGCAGGCAGATTGTTAACCACTGGACCACCAGGGAAGCCCTCTGCTTTCTTTTAGATGACAGTAACCGTTAATCTGGGATGCTCATCTGAGTGAATATGTTAGCTAAAGAGTGTGTCATTCTCTTGGATAAGCAAGACATTTCTTGAAGATGTTTAAGGAGACCAAACACTGGTCCAAATTTAAGGCTAGCAGGGGGAGAAGTCACATGGAGAAGGAATTCTGGCCTCAGCATTAGACAGACCAGGGTATAAATCTTGGTTCCTTGACCTCTTAGCTTGGTGCATGTGTGCTAACTTGCTTCAGTTGTGTCCGACTCTTTGTGACCCTACGGACCATAGCCCGCCAGGCTCCTTTGTCCATTGGATTCTCTAGGCAAGAATACTGGAACGGGTTGCCATCCCCTCCTTCAGGGGATCTTCCCGACCCAGGGATTGAACCTGAGCCATAATCTTATATCTCCTGCGTTGACAGGCAGGTTCTTTACCACTAGCGCCATCTACTACTACTACTAAGTCGCTTCAGTCGTGTCCGACTCTGTGCGACCCCATAGACGACAGCCCACCAGGCTCCCCCATCCCTGGGATTCTCCAGGCAAGAGTACTGGAGTGGGTTGCCATTTCCTTCTCCAATGCATGAAAGTGAAAAGTGAAAGGAAGTCGCTCAGTCGTGTCCGACTCTTAGCGACCCCATGGACTGCAGCCTACCAGGCTCCTCCGTCCATGGGATTTTCCAGGCAAGAGTACTGGAGTGGGGTGCCATTGCCTTCTCCAAGCGCCATCTGGGAAGCCCCCAAACCTGCCCTCTATGAGGCTCAAACTCAGGACCTTCAGATTATGAGAAGCACTGCCCACTGTGCTAAGAAGGTTTAGTGATCTGGAGCAAATGACTGACCTCTCTGAATCTTAGTTTTCTCATCTCCAAGATGAGGATGATATTTCCAATTGGCAGGGTTGTTGTTTGAATTAGGTAGGATAACAGATGGTAGAATACTTAGCACCTAGTAAGCTGTATTAATTAGCAGGTGTAACTGTGATATTTAGGGCCATCTTAAGGCTTCTCTGAAGCCTTCTCCTATGTCTGAGCTTCTGCCTGGGTAGCTAATATAAAGCTCTGGTTTCCCTTGGCATTACTAGGTAAACTCTTTTTAATAGTAAATGGTACCCAAACACTTGGAAACTATGAGTCTGGATGTTAGCTTATTATTTGCTTTGTGTAGATTGTTTTATTATTCTTAAATCATCTCCCTTTGAATTTATTGGCGTCTCTTCCAGCATACATGATGCTGATGACTGAATAATTTGAAGGTTATAAGAATGATGCTGTCGGGTGGAGGCAAAAACGTCTCTCCGAAAAAAGGTCAACGTTTGCCTCTTAAAGTTGAGGGTGGTTTTACATATAGTGGCAATAAAGTTAAGAGAATATTTCTCAGGTGAATATCTTATATTTATTTATACGGGGTCTTGGGACTACCTCAAGAGAGGCACACAGTAGCAACCTGAATCTGTGCTAAAATGATCAGCCTCAGGATTTTCAGTGTGAAAGGGAGAAAAAGACTGTAACTCTCTCTTTATGAAAAACCCCTATTGAACTAGTAAGGCGCTTTAGAAGGCTCTGATAAAAGATCCTGAGAAGGTGATCGAGCTGTTTATTTAACCCATTCATCCAGTGTGTTGAAATCCTTTGGGCTAGGGAGGAAAATTATTTTTTTTCCCCTAAAAAAAGTAATTTCCACATTACATGAAACACTTACACCCTGGTGTCTATTTTTAATGCATGACTATGAGAACTGGGAAAGCCATTTAATTTGCCAATGTGTCAGTTTCTTTCTCTATAAAATGAGAGTTGGACTGGCTGCTCAGACCTCTTCTGTTCTCACAGGCTCTGATTTGTAATGCAAATTATAAGGATTGAAGGACTGTTGAACATCTGTCAGACATTCCCAACCCTTTCATTGAAAGTTGACTGGCCTCCAGAAGATTGTATACTTTCAATATTCCAAGGAAAGAAGTCATTGTAACTTTTATGAAAGACAAAAAGAGGCACAAGAGAATTTTGACTTTGCAGTGTTTTTTTTTCCCCCCTCTCTTATCAACCAGCTAGTCACTACTGCTTCTTTGATGTTAAATAGATGCTTGTTTCCATTGAATTTTCTGGGTGACTTGTCAGGTTGGTTGTGCTTTACTCTGACGGAACATGTGACGTTAAAAACATTTTTCCCCCTCTCTGGAAATTCTTAAACTAGCAGCCATACCACACTTTTTTCTGTAGATTTTGTTACAGATTTGCTTCATAAAGCTTAAAAATGCAAAGTTTAAGGAACATGGTATTAATTTAAGTGATATTTTAAGTTCATACTTTCTATTAAATTTTATTTTCTCTTCTGTTCTTTAAATTTCACTTAATTTTTACTAGCTATTTTGGTGAGAACTTTGAGAGAAACATCTATTACGTTACTCCTTCTTAGAGTTTACATTTTGTTAGCATATACTCTGCATTTACTGAGTGCTTTGCTTGTAAACTCATTTGATCTTCTTCGACCAATGTGAGTCTTATGAGACGTTTATAAAGTTAACCAACCAATTATAATTATCAACTTTTTTTGTGTGTGTAAATTAGGAAATTTAGGGAGGTTAAATATCTTGCTGGCCATGCTGGCATGGAAATCTGTAGTCTGAATTCAATCTCCATGGTTTTTCCACTTCACCAGCTCAGTTCAAATGAGCAAGCTTGATGTAACACACGTTTGAAAGGTTTTCAGAAGACCCCTGAAGAATGAATTTGCAGAGGCAGACTTTTACTTGCTGTGCCACTTTGGACTAAAGAATTTTCTCTCTCTTAAAATATGCTATGTTGGTCACTCCTCATCCTTTCCTGAAGCTGGCCCTGTAAAATAGATGCGCTTTTCAATTTAAGAGTTTCAGAGTGTTCACCTTAGGAGGATTCCATAGGCCAGAGTCCATTCGTTCATTCAATAATTCAACGAGGGTCCGCTCTTCCAGGGGCTGAGGAAGCAGCAGTGATTTGCAGAGTCAGAAATCCCATGAAGCTATCATTCTAGGAGCCTGCAGTGGGGAGACAGACAGTAAAACAAATAAGTTAAAAACATCGTGTGTCATTGCGTGGGGGTATGTGCTATGGAGAAAAATAAAGGAATTGTTGTTGTTTAGAAGAGGATGATTGAGAAGATGATATTTAAGTGTGGAGGGGAAGGAGGCAGGCGAGGGTGGAGCCTCTGGATAAATGGGAGACGAAGGCTCCTGGTGGGGAAGCAGCAAGTGCAGAAACCCTAAGGTGAACGCGCTCCTGCACGGTCAACGAAACCTTGCAAGTGGAGAAAAAGAACCAATACAATGATTATTTTAGGAGCTTCACCGTGTAGTAAACAGGTACATGAATGGCCCTTTGTGTGATTATAAGATTTTATCAGGCTTTTGTGTTAAATAATGAAAATGATATGCTTCTCAGGTGGCTCAATGGTTAAGAATCCGCCTGCCAATGCAGGAGATGTGGGTTCCATCCATTGGTCGGGAAGATCCCTTGGAGAAGGAAATGGCAGCCCACTCCAGTATTCTTTCCTGGAAAACTCCATGGAGAGAAGAGCCTGGTGGGCTGCAGTCCATGGGGTCATGAAGAGTTGGACACGGCTTAGTGACTAAACAACAATGAAAATGACAGCCATCCCTCACCTCTTTACATAAAGGGTGGCATCATTGCTGAGTTTCTTGATTCTTATAGCAATTTCAGCTTTCACAAAACCTTTTGGGAGTATATTATTTTTTCTGAATAGGGTGTATATTCCTAAAGCATAAAGTCCCAGAGATACATAAGGGTGTATAAGCTAAAATGATCCCTTCTGTATCACAGATACCCAGTTCTTCTCCTGGGAGGCAGGACCGTCCTATTTTTCTGGGCCTAGAGACAATCTAGGCCCATAGTTACAAGCATAGCCGAGGTTGGGGGCACCAGCTTTGGAGCCAGACTACATCAATTTTAGCCCTGGTATTGGTCCTCACTGACCAGTGTGACTTGGGCCCATAGCTAAGTGTCCAGCTGCCTCCATTCCCTCATCTGTAGAATGGGGAGAATAGTCATAGGGTTGTTGTGAGAATTAAATGAGATTCTGTGTTTACATAACAAATATAGAAAATATTATGTACCTATAAAGAATTAAGCAGTTTCTAGCAAAGAGTAAATACTCAGTAAATATTAGCTGTCATCAGATAATCTTTAGCAATCCTGTCCTATTATGCAGATGAGGAAAATATGAGCCTTAGAAAGGTCAAGAAGTTTCCTGGGAAGCCTGGCCAGTAGGTGAAGGCACAGTGATACTTAGTCAGAATTCTAATACAATGGTCCAGGGTTTCCCAGATGAGAGTCATTGAGATGGCTCTCTTACGGGTCTTCTTTTCCACCAAATAATGTGTTAAATGCCAGACAAACGTCAGTGTAGAAAGACTTGTAGGTGTTGGCTGAGAGCCTAATCAAATCCATTTCTTTAATTTTTAAAAATAGTTTGCACCAAGGATATTTCACAAATGCATAATGTTTTGGTTTTTTATGTTGAGCGACTTCTGTTCTTCCAACCAGTGTTTACCGAGTGTGTATTATGTTCTGTGCAGTGTATTAGGCCAAGTGAGTGAAAAAACTAGAGGAAGGCTCTGCCTTGTAATGGTTACAACTGAATAGGCAACAGACAGGGGGCTCTGTAAAATACAGGGTCATTTGCTCTCAAGGGGATTTGTCCAGTTTGGGGAAAGGTTGATTTCCTTAAGCCAACAGGTGTTTCCAAAACTTTTTTTTTTTTGGTTGAGAATTCATCAGGTTTGCTGTTTATGGATGTACGTCAAATACTTCTTACTTGTTTTTTATTTGTCATGCCTAGGACGTACTAAATATTCAGTAAGGCTGCTTGCTTTGAAGGTTCAGTGAGCTGCAAGAGGTATTGTATTGTTTGCCAATGGAGAAATCATTAACAATGTAGCACATAAAGGAAATGATGACTTTATAATGTACAAAGGAAAGACAATACGTATGGATTTGAACAGAATGTGTTAAAGGTGGGACATGGGAGTGCTGGCTGCCTTGAAACAATGGTCAATTCTAAACGCTGTCAGCTATTATTTCTTGGATGGAAGAAGTGAAAAAAGCTTCAAGCATGAATTCTAGTTTGCCTGATTTATATGGTCCACTCAGTCTTACATGCCCAGGAGGAATAAAACACATAGAGGAAGGTTTGAAAATAATAAACTCTTAAATCAGCCTTCTTTTTTTTTTTCCTTTTGCCCTCCTCCCTTCTCCCCTTTGTGGGGTAATGCTTGTTTTGCAAATTTGCTAATAAATTGTGGTAGGAGCTCAATAAAGAAAGGAATGAAATATAGAATGATTTGAAATATTTGCTTAATATTTATTGCCTTCAGTGAAAAATGATTGCATCTGTTTCCTCTTGATGACTGGCCCTTCTTTTAGACTTTATTGTACTTTGCTTCCTTATATATTTGCCTCACTTCTCAGATTTCTGTCCCTCTCATGCAACTAACTTACCTGCTCTTGGTCTTGGATGGGACCACAACTCTCAAGGAAATCTTAGCATTTCCGCCCCTGCTTCAGGTCAGGATGAGGTTCACTTGCAAACTGCCTACCTTTCAGTTCCAGCTAATGCCTCTGGGTGCAGAGTGGCCCACAGCTCATGTGAAAAGACCATAGTCTAGGATCAGAGCTGTTACTTTTTAAAAAATTAATGAATTAACAAATTTTTGACTGTTCTGGTCTTTGTTGCTGTGCGTGGGCTTTCTTTAGTTGTGGTGAGAGAGGGTTAGAGAGCTGTTACATTTTTTTGAGTCTATTTGTTTTTAAGGATGATTACAATATTGTGTTGGTTTCTGCCACACATCAACATGGCTGAGCCATAGGTATCCGAATGTCCCCTCCTTCTTGAGCCTCCCTCCCCCTGCCCACCCCATCCCACCCCTCTAGGTTGTCACAGAGCCTGGCTTGAGTTCCCTGATTCATGACAGCTGTTACTCTTGAGTGATTATCCTGAAATAAGAAATTTTTCTTTCCTTTAACCAGCTAGTCTAGACCTTCCCTTTCCAAACTGTCTGGAACTCATCTGTGTATCTAGTTCCTGCTTTCTTTTCAGCCTTTAGTGGTCAGCTGTTCAGTGGAGAGCTCCAGTTCTGCTAGGGCCTCCTTGTGTGCGCCTGCTACTGCTGCTAAGTCGCTTCAGTCGTGTCCGACTCTGTGCGACCCCATAGACGGCAGCCCACGAGGCTCCCACGTCCCTGGGATTCTCCAGGCAAGAACACTGGAGTGGGTTGCCATTTCCTTCTCCAATGCATGAAAGTGAAAAGTGAAAGTGAAGTCGCTCAGTCATGTCCAACTCCTAGCGACCCCATGGACTGCAGCCCACCAGGCCCCTCCGTCCATGGGATTTTCCAAGCAAGAGTACTGGAGTGGGGTGCCATTGCCTTCTCTGTTGTGTGTGCCAGGACCTAACAAATAGTACTGACCTCCGGAACCCTGGGGCCCCACAGATTTCCATGTGGCTCTTCTTAAACAGGTGTGTTACTTGGGATTGGCAGGGTGGGGTGTCCCTAAACAGAGGTAGGAAAAAGGTGGCTTTTAGCAGTCATTCATCACTGTTTCCATAAAGACACAGGCAGTCTCTCGGCCTCTTGCTGAAAGTTGAGATGCCTTGGCATTGGGTTTGCAGCTCCTTTCTCCCTCCCACTACTCAGGGAGAAACAGGAAGCAGGACTAAAGGAATTCCTCTTGTGTTGCCCTGCAGGAAGTGGAGACATCAGTTTATCTTTCAAGGCAGCTTGTGTCATGTCATCCCTCCAAGGGGGTGTGTGCATGGGCACTCAGTCGTGTCCGACTCTGTGTGAGCCCACAGGCTGTAGCCCGCCAGGCTCCTTGTCCATGGGATTTCCCAGCCAAGAACACTGGAGCAGGTTACCATTTCCTTCTCCAGGGGATCTCCCCAAACCAGGGGTTGAACCCGTAAACTGTTGCGTCTCCTGCATTGGCAGGGAGGTTCTACATGGTGGACCTCTGCCATTTATCCTGACTTGTTAAGATTCATTATGAGAAGCATTGCGTCTGCATGAAACTCCCATCCCTTCCTGAGATGTCAGGAAGCCCCGTCCTCTCTCAGAGTCAGAGATCTCCACGGCTCCACCTCGCTGAAGAATCTGTCCACAGCCAACCCCAGTGCCTCTCCATGCAGCCTTCTCTTGCCCCAACATGCTAAACCCACAACTGGCTAATTCTTCAGTATCCCGTCTGCCAAGTCTACTTGGAAGGTTTCTTTGACTGCTTTGTTTTATTATTATTATTATTTTTGCATAATGCTCTACAACTGTTAACCCTTCCCATCACTCATTAAGGCAGGAGACTGTGTCCGTGACAATAGGGACTCTATCTGACTCTTGGATTAGATGAAATAATATACATAAACTTCTAGCCCAGTCCTTGGGACACATAAACATTAGCTTCCTTGAGCCTTTCTGTGTTCTCTTTCTGGCAGCAAGTGGTTACGCAGGCAGGCTCTTCAGCTTTTGTTTGGTGAGCCCTGTTACAGGGTGATGTTGGTCCCCCCAGGTTTGGGTTCAGAGTCATCCTCTACCTGTGACTGTGGGTAACAGGCAATTTGTTCAGCCTCTCTGCCTCAGTTTCCTTATTGGTAGAGGTAGCACCAAGAAAGTTCCTATTGGTAACGTAGTTGTGAAGATTAAATTAGTGAATATACTAACTACTTACTAATATACTAAGGTGCAGATAAGACCTTGCGCACAGTGCTCAGTGAGTGGGAGAGAGGATTTGTTCTATCAGGAACAGAAGTGAGTCTTCAGCAGTCACGGCCACATAAAGCAGTGATTCTCGCTGCTATGTAACATCAAGTAAGGTGAGTTCCCTCTCTCTTTGGGAAAACACGGGCTAGATTGGAGTTGATTGTACAGAATAGAGGTTCCAAAACTGAAGTCAAAAGTCCTATTGGACCAGCCTTGCTGGAAAAGGGAGTTTGTGATTCACCTAAGCAAGATAGGCACATTTCTCAAATCCCGTTGTAAGAATCCCCCTGGGGCACCTGTGTGACTGGTAGATTCTAGGGCTGTGCCCCAGACAGACTTAGTGAATCAGAATCTTCAGGGAGGGCCTTGGAATCTGATGTCTAACAACCCAGACAAATAGTACCACCTGGAAACACCAAACATTCAATTCCCTGGGAGCCTTGAAAGAACACTGATGCCTAGGTCTCATGCACTGGGCATTCCGATCTGATTGTTTTGGGGTCTTGGTGGACTGTGTGCAGGCATTGAGAACTTTTTTTTTTAAAGCTGATTATAGAAATCAAATGTGAGCCAGAGTTGAAAACCACTAAAATAGATAGTGAAAATTCAGACTTAAGTCAGTATTTCTCGGAATCAACTGGGGAGGAGGGAGTGGTATTTAAAACATAGATTTCTAAGCTCCAGCCTGCTGTATCTGACTTTCTGGTAGCAGGGGATGGGATGGGCTGGGCTGAGGGTGGATTAGAGAGAGTGAGACCCTGGGAACAGACGTTCCAGATGATTCTTCTGCATGCTGGATTTCAAGAACTACCCACCACGTGGTGTTTTCCCTTAGTAGGCATGAGTGGAAACAGCTGAATGACTGAAATGGAATAATTATTTCCTCTTCTGCTGAACCAGTCTGTTAGAAAAATATACTTCTTCATGTCCTGTTCGTAAATTCATTATTTGCTCTCTCTTGATTGGTACTGGGTTTGCAGAGAGTTGTCTCCTTTTTAATATGCTTTGATTTGACCCGGCAGAACTTTGTGGAGTTATTCTTTTTTTTTTTTTGCAGGGTCACATGAACATAAATGGGCAGACGATAAGACTGGGGGAAACTGCTGTAGGATGCATTCAACCCAGCTGAGCAGGTTGTGGTTCAGCGTGGGTGTCTGTGTCCCCAGGGCTGTTAAACCCAAGGTCTGAGAAAGCTGGAGCTGACAACAAGGAGAAAGTAGAAGCTCACAAGATGAGAAGTTTTGCGGAGCTGTTCTGAAGACAGGAAGCCTGTCACTGTTCTCAGATGGCTACCTTGCCCTCAGGGCTGGAGTCTTGTGTGCTTTTTGCTCAGCTCTATATTCCCTCCGCGGGGGCTCCATAAATAGTTTAGAAATGAGAATCTTTTCTACTGTGGCAACAGTGTAAGAGCAGTGTTTCATCTTCTCCATTAAGACATAGGGAGGGACTTCCCTGGCGGTCAGGTGGTTAAGAGTCCACCTTCTAATGCAGGGGATGTGAGTTCGATCCCTGATTGGGGGACTAAGATCCCACACATCTCAAGGCAACTTAAGAGCCCGCACACTGCAACAAAGAGTGCAACCACAAAAAGAAAAAACTAAGGGAAACAACAATTTCTTTAGAGAGCCCATCTAGGAAATTTATATGCACTAGGTCAGTGCAGAGATTTACCAGGTCCCCTTGGAGTGAATGAGTCGCAAAACCAGGTCATAAACTAATTGAAGGTGTTTTATTTGCACATGAAGAATCTGTTTCTCCCACTGGAGGTGAGAGGAGATTAAGTGTGGAAGCATAGGTAGGAAGAATCTCTGCACGTTGGCAATCCCATATGAGCCTCATCCAGAGGAAAGGATACCACAACTGCTGAGAGCTGGTAGTAGTGGGTTTCTGTCTCTGCTCTGGAGATGGCTACATCAGGAAACCAAAGCCTGCTGGCATTAACAGTTAAGTGGTCGACCTCTCTCATGATCTACTTAATACTCAGCTCATCAATAAACTTGACACTTTGGTTTCTCTTGTAGCTTGCTCAGACCCTTGTTATTCAAAGTGTGGTCCATGAACCAGCTGCATGGGCATCGCCTGGAAGCTTGTTAGAAATGCAGACTCTCAGGCCCCACCCTGCCCAGCCCTGTGTGTTGGGTTTGCCTAACAGTGTGGCATTCTCTTTCTCTGTATCATTCTCACGGATATTTAGTTAGTATGAGTCATTATCCGTGGATTTGATTAAGCTCAAGATACCAGCGAGTAGTTTGCTGAGCTCGTCAGGCTGAGGGCTGGCCCCAGGCAGAGATGAATTCACCAAGGGAATGTCACTGAATGGGTGGCCAGTTGGCCTTCTTCAGGTGACCTCCCTTTGTGTTATGTGCTGCCTTTGAATTTCAGCACTGACACCTGCTACCCGTTGCCTCAGATAACTGTATGGCATGTACACTACAATGAGCTTGCCTCCTTTCCTGCTCATAAGCATATTTCTCCCATCCTCTTGGATAGCAGCAGTTTCTGAGATTCTTTGCAGGAGTGAAGAAGGGAGCCTTACCTGTAGGGCACATTTGTCAGTAGATTATCATCATCATTTTAAAATGAATCAAAGTTCATACTTTATTCTGACTTCCTTAGTTTCTACCCTATGCCCTCTTTTTCTGCTCCAAGGTCTCATGGACGATACCACATACAATTGAGTCATCATCTCTTCTCAGGCTCCTCTTGGCTATGTTTCTGAGACTTTCCTTGTTTTTGAGGAGTATTGCCAGATATAGGCTAAACATATCTGGTCATACACACTTAATCCCTCAACTGGGATTTAGGATTTCTCTGATGCTCTTCTTAGCGCTTAGGCTGGGGTTATCTGTCTAGTCAAGGCTATGGTTTTTCCAGTGGTCATGTATGGATGTGAGAGTTAGACTGTGAAGAAAGCTGAGCACCGAAGAATCGATGCTTTTGAACTGTGGTGTTGGAGAAGACTCTTGAGAGTCCTTTGGACTGCAAGGAGATCCAACCAGTCCATTCTGAAGGAGATCAGCCCTGGGTGTTCTTTGGAAGGAATGATGCTAAAGCTGAAACTCCAGTACTTTGGCCACCTCATGCGAAGAGTTGACTCATTGGAAAAGACTGATGCTGGGAGGGATTGGGGGCAGGAGGAGAAGGGGACGACAGAGGATGAGATGGCTGGATGGCATCACTGACTTGATGGACGTGAGTCTGAGTGAACTCTGGGAGTTGGTGATGGACAGGGAGGCCTGGCGTGCTGCGATCATGGTGTTGCAAAGAGTCGGACACAACTGAGCTACTGAACTGAACTGAACTGAACTGATGGGTTTTCAGGAGGATGACCACAGAAATAAGGTGTCCTTGTGTCAAGGGTATACACTGTCAATACGACTTGCCACCACTGTTGATGTTGGCTTTGATCACCTGATTGAGTTGGTGTTTGTAAGGATTATTCACTTTCTTTTTGGCCAGCTCACTGTAAGGCATGTTGAATCTTAGTTCTCTCACCAGGGATCGGATCTGTGCCCCCTGCACTGGAAGCTTGGAGTCAACCTCTGGATCACCAGGGAAGTCCCAATAGTGATTTCTTGACATCCTACATGTCTAACATCTTACTAATCCTCCAGTCCTGCCAGTTCTGTGTCTTACGTAATGTAAGAAATGCTTACTTTTCTCCAGGCCCCTTGCTACCACCAGCATCATTTCTCACCTGGACTACTGAAACATATTCTTACCGAGAGGCACCTGCATTAAATTTTGCTTCTGTTCAGTCTATTTCTATGCCACAGCCTGGGTGATACTAAAAAAAAAAATAAATTTCTGCTAATGTCAAGTTGCTTTAAAAAGCTTCCCATGGTCTTTTAGTTCAGCTTTTAAACTTACTGATTTCTTCTCCATTGTCTGGTCTACCTCTTCAACCTAATCTCAGAGCAATCTTTTTCACCTTCTTTATAATCCAGCCTTATTGAATTCTGTAAGTCCTTCAAATACACCATGCTTTCCCTTCACCATGAAGGAACCTGTGGTAGATGATAGATTAAAAATAATTTTATATTTAAACCATTTTTAGATTCTCTTCATATGTGCTCAGTAGCTTCAGTCTTGTCTGACTTTTTATGACCCCATGGAGCATAGCCTGTCAGGCTCCTCTGTCCATGGGATTTTTCAGGCAAGAATACTGGAGTGGGTTGCCATGTCCTCCTCCAGGGGAATCTTTCCTACCCAGGGATCGAACTCACATCTCCTGCATTGAAGGTGGATTCTTTACCTGCTGAGCAATCAGGGAAGCTCTACTTTTTGGGCTTCCTAGATGGTGCGGTAGTAAAGAATCCATCTGCTAATGCAGGAGATGCAAGAGATGTGGGTTCAATCCCTGGGTTAGGAAGATCTCCTGGAGAAGGAAATGGCAACCCACTCCAGTATTTTTGCCTGGAAATTCCCATGACAGAGGAGCCTGGTGGACTACAGTCCATGAGGTCACAAAGAGTTGGATATGACCGAGCAACTGAGCACGTAGACCGTACTCGGCATATACTAGAGAAGCTCAGTAAAGAAACTTGAGTTGACAGGAATTCCTGGTGGTCCAGTGTTTAGGACAGGACAAAGGGCTCAGGTTTGCTCCCTGGTTGGGGAACTAAGATCCGCATGCTGCTTGGTGGGCCAAAAAAAGAAAAGAAACTTGGGTTGGATTGAGTTATTTTGTCAAGTAAAGAGTTTAAGAAAAGTATCTTTCTGTGTCTGTAATTCTGGTTTTTTATACCCCTGCTATCCCCAGACCCATGGCCATAGCACTACTGATATCACGACTGCTGCTCCAGCGATTCTCCTGGAAGTTACCATTTAGTCTGTGCTGTCCCCAGGCTCTGTGTATGATCTTCTGATTTTCACAGAAACTGTGCATGACAGTTATCTGAGACCAAGCCTCAGAGAGGCTAGGAAACTTCCTCTAGATGAGACACCTAATATTCAGTGGAGCTAAGGTTTGGATTCAGCATTGACAGATTCAAAAGTCTATGTTTTTTTTCATGGTATGTCGATTTACTTTATGGTAATGTGGTTTAACCGAGGTGTTTCTGATTTCAAATAACTGAAATAAATTTGGGCTAGCTTTAACAGGAAAGAATTATCATAAGGACAAGGCATGTCTTAAGAAACAAAGATAGGAATGCAGCCGGCTTCTGGAAGAAACTGGAACTGAGAACTGGAGAATCACCATTTTCTTTCCCTGGCTCTTTTCTTACCTCCTCTCTTGTACACCTGCTTTATTGCTTCCTCTCTAGTTCATTCTGTTGTTTGTATACATGATGGAATATGGCTACCATACAGTTTCAGCCAAGCACAGAGATGTCTGTCCCTAAATCCAAATTCCACATTCCTGATAGAGAAAATCTGGTTGGCTCTGCTTCAGACATCCATCCATCCTGGGCCCAATCAGCTTTTAGCTAAAGGAGGCAGAATTACATCATCCAAACCTGGCTGCTATGGGGTTTGGAGACACCATCCTTTGCTGGTAGGAATGTCTGACTCTGGTCTTTTTCTCACTCACATTGTTTGACTACAACTGATTCTGGGTACTCTAATTGTTACATGGGAAAGTCTTAAAGTTCCCCTTTAGCTTCGACCCATGATTATAGCTCTTTGAAGAGAAATTAGAACTAGAGTAGGCTTGGCCAGTATATTGTCATATCAGTGATCATCCTGTTTTGAGGTACATCATCATTGTCCCCTAATCTTGTTCTTTCCAGCTCAATTGGCTCTACACAGACAGACGCACATGCACACGGACACACACACGCACACGCACGCACGCACGCACACACACACTCTTACATTGGAGTATGTTTACAGTTTCTGCTCAGAAGAAATGACATGCCTCCTTGGAACTCACTTCTGCCTTAAGCTGCAATGGCAGCAATTCCACTGACTCTTTGCCAGTGTAAAGTGAGTAAAACTATCTTCCAGCCTATTGTCTTTACTGTCTCTTTATGATAATGCTGAGTGTCCTTTCCCCTGTAGTCACTAATTATCAGGAAGTGAGTTCCATTTCTCTCACTGAACACAGTGAGAAGAATAAATTCACCTGGGATTCTTAGGGCACCAATGGTCACCAACTCTTTTCTCACTTGGAGCAGCTCCTAAGGAAGGAGGTCAAATCTCAGCACCCAGTTATGCGTGTGTATACCTTCTATATATTATTCTGTAGCTGTAAAGAACAACTCAGGGGGAAACATTGATTGTTACAAATTTTTGGTAGGTGGCCCAAACTTAATGAATATTAAGTGTTCCAAAAGTTTCTTTGCAGATCAGTGGTTTAGAATTTGGAACTCACTTTACTATGGAAACAATAATACACTTGCTAGTTTCGGTCTCTAGCCAAACTATAAATGATCATTTGGTCTACAACACAGCTGAAATGGTTTCCTTGCCCGTCAAGTGAGAGTCTGGACTCTTCTGTGTCTAAAGCTCTGAAATCACTAGCTTCCTGAATACCAATTCCCCTGCATTTCTCTAGTTTGATTCTCTGTGGACCTCCCTTTTTTTTCTTGGTCTAAAGAAGAAGGGAGAAACCACAGAGGTGTACAGGTGAACGATAGGTGTGGGCTCTAGGTATTGAAGGATGCCAGGGGTACTAGATGGCACAAAAGGAAGGGGAGGGTGGAAATTAGTGAGCTTGGTGTCCTTTGTGACTCTCATAAGAAACATTGGAAAGTGGGGGGTGGGGTGGTGGAGGAGTAGAAGGAGAAGGATAACCGCATCATTTGATAAATAGGTGTTGTCATTAGTCAATGCCTGTGTGTAAAATATTTATTAGCTATTTCTTGTCATATACAGTTGTTCTTTGCCTTCAATTAGCCTGCAGTAAATTAAGAATGAATTTTACAGTATCCCCCATTGATTTAGCCGAATTCCTGAACCCTCCTCCAGCCAGGTAGTGAAAGGTATGCACTGGCCTCTAAGGGCATGGCCATGTTAGGTCAGCACTGTGTCTTCATGGCGCTCCTGCATACATGGCTTTAACAGATGATTTCATTCTCTTTTTTGGCTTGGACCTAGACAGCTTTACATTCTCAGCAAAACAGATGGACAACAAGGGTGAAACAGGATCTCGGACTAAAATAGTCTTTTGAGTCATCCTCTTTTGACTGTTCACTCTTCCAGGAAACTTGCCCCTTCCTTCTTGCAGAAGGCTACTGCTGAGAAGTAATGCACTCCGTTTCTGAACTTTCTTTTCAGTGTAACGTTTTCTATTTTTTTTCTTGGTCGAGATGGAGCTTTTGCTAAGCTAGAAGTATTGTCTAATTTGTTTTGGCATAACACCTGGATTTTTGCCCGAGGTAAAGATTTAAAAATAGAATTAAACATTTTATGTCAACCTTCCATTTTTGTCCTCTTTCCAAAAAAGATTCCAATTTGAGAACAAGGGGAGCTTGATTTCACATACAAGTTTATTTTGGGAAGCAAGGGTTAGATCACTTGATGAGGTTATTAGGTTCTAGTCCTTGTTGTGACAGTAACTGCCTCTTGGACCCCAGGAGAGTCTGCTCATTTTTCAGTGCTCAGTTTTCTCATCTGTAAAAGGGGAACGATACTATTTCAGCTGAAAGGTGGTTGTGTGTATTCAATGAGAGGATATTTGTGAAGGCACTCAGATGAAGTCACATTGCTGTAGTAACCTAGGTTTTGATTAGTTCTTAGAGGTTAGAACTATCTTCCTCTATAATGAAATATTTATAATATCTTGTAGCAAGGATTCATTTGTTTAAAGATTTATTTGTTCTTAAACTAGGATATTGTGCTCAATGCCTTTCATTCAGTCCTTGCAGAAAAGAGGAAGTAATGTACATGCCATTGTCATTTCATCTTTTGTTTGGTTTTCTGTTCATTCATTCATTCATTTATTCTGAGGTATAATTGACATATCACATTATATTGGTTGCAGGCATACAACATAATAATTAAATTTTTTTTATTGTTGACCATTTGATCTTTCTTGAATGCAGCGTGAAATCAAGGATAGCATGATTCAGGGCATGATGTGGCTCACAATGACTCTGCTTCTTTGGGGCATTTATTGCTACCATGTTTTCTTATAATAAGCAGGCATAAGCTGATGTCAGAGGAACATCTGGAGCCATCTGAACTGTTAAACTGAAACAGTCAGCATGAACAGGCAGGCGGCCACCCAAGTCTACCGTGTTCTTTTGAGGATGATGGTATCTGATTTCTGTTTCCTCATTTCCATTTTGGTAGCTAGAGGTAAGTACTGCAGATGCTATGTCGTCTAAGATCCTCTAGGAGTATGTATAAAAACTGCAGGTTAAAAAGTTTGGAAGTTTTTTTTTAGAACTTAAGTAACAATGTCATTACACTGGTCACTCTGAAAAGTTTTGCCTCTGTTGATCAAAGAGCATACAGTTTTTTAGATTGATGATTCTCCAAACCGAGGAGTGTGTGTGTGCATTAAGTCATGGAAAGGAAACCGATTCTTGACCAGGGCCCCCTAATCCCAATAGAATGGTCTAGGAGCCTTGCACCCACGTTTGTACCATTTGTCTTGTTTCATTCTCATCCTGACAAGGAAAGGTGAGTGAGTCTCACCTGCTGACCCCATTTCTCAGTTTGCTGTGTTAACGTCTCACACAATGAAACGGTTTCTTTATTCACGAATGCCTATCAGAGCAGTTATATCTACCCTTTTATTGACATATAAACACTACTATGTATAAAACAGAAAACTAATGAGAACCTACTATATAGCACAGGGAACTCTACTCAATGATCTGTGATCTGTGATGACCTGAATGAGAAGGAAATCTAAGAAAGAGTGGATGTATGTTTATATACTAGGGGATGTAGCTCAGTGCTAGAGCGCATGCTTTGCGTGCATGAGGTCCCAGGTTCGATCCTTGGCATCTCCACATGGTTCCGTTTTGGCTTCCCTGGTGCCTCAGAGAGTAAAAAATCTGCCTGCAGTGCAAGAGACCTGGGTTAGATCCCTGGGTTGGAAAGATCCCCTGGAGAAGGGAATGGCTACCCACTCCAGTATTCTTGCCTGGAGAAGCCCATGGACAGAGGAGACTGGTGGGCTACAGTAAATGGGGTCGCAAAGAGTCGGACATGACTGAAGTGACTTAGCACGTGCACATATAACTGATTCACTTTGCTGTACAATTGAAACTCACACAACATCATAAAGCAACTGTACTCTAAATACTTTTGTTTTTAGATAAAATTTGAAAGTTTTAACATATCACTAATAAGCCTTTTTAAGAAAGCCCTGGATATTAACAACAATTAGGAGTAAAATTAGGGTTGACATTTCTATGATTATCTTTTGCTTTTATAATAGCTTGAACAAGTTTTGTGAGTCATTTTCGGTTTATTAATCAAATGCCTCTGCTGGAGCAATTTTCTGCCATCAACAAAGCTTATCTGTTGTCCATCTTTCTACACGTACTCACGCAATTTCTTTTCCCCAACCTCCTCCCTGTTGGATTCTCACACTTCTACCCACTCGGTTCCTCCTCTGCTACAGGGCGGGGCTCACACAGCTGCCTTCCTGGATCCGGCTAGCACTGCTCTCACCTGCATAGATGTCTGTCTTTTCTTACACCACCTGAAGGCTTATTTACCTTTGTAGTCCCAGCACTTAATAAATAACCTGGTCAATAATAGCAGCTTAATAAATATTTACTGAATAAAAGAATGAGTGTTATAATAGAGTAAGATCCTCGTACTAAGGGAGGAAGACCAGAGGAGGCCATCTATCAAGATACGGGAGAAGGTAGATAGAGGGAGGGGGTCCCAGAAAAGGGGCACCTTGGGTGATATTCTGGTAAATGAGGAGTTCTTCATCAGGTGAAAGAGGTGGGGAAGAATCGCCTGGGCTTGGGAAATTCCGTGTGCCTGAAAGTAGCTTAGCATGGCTGGAATTTAGATGCAAAGTGAAGTGGGCAGAAGATGGATCTAAAAGGGTAGATAGGTTGCATGTTACTTTGAACTTTGTGCCAATTTAAATTGTTTAGGTTATTAACCAGAATTACCTCTGTGATCTGCTGGGTCAATTGGTTAATACCAGCTGGGATTAGATCTCATGAGGTCATTTGATTAGATGACTTATTATTTAATTAATTTTTGCACAACAATTCTTTGAACGTAAATGGATGGGCGTATTTGTCCGTGTTTAAGACAAAAAGTTTGCTGAAATCACAAACTGAAATCTTAGAAGTTTTAGGGGACTCTTCTCCACTTAGAGGTAAAAATATTGGAGTCTTTAACTCTAAATGGACTATGTCATGAGAGAACTTTGTAGCTGAATTTATGTTTTAATGAGTCTTTCCTGTATATCCATTACCAATCATTTAAAAATGCAGGTACATAAGACTATTTTCTGAAATAAGATTATTTTCTATAGTGATGACTTTTGTGAAGGTTCAAAGAGAGAAAGTATACAAAATGCTTAGTACCAAGTACCTTGCCTGGTACACAGTAGATGCTCAATAATATAATCTATTCCTTCCTCAAACACACCAGGCTTGAGGGAGTTTTCACTTTACCTTTATGAACTTTCAGGAGAAGCTTTTAATACAACAGCCTGCCTGCAAGTGTATCTTTGCTGAAATATCAGCTGGTTCTTTTGTAAAAGTTTGGAATTTCTTTGGTGTTTTTAAACAAGATTTCCTCTCTTAAATGTGCTCATTGTTTGTGTCTTAGATCGCCAAGGTTTGATTTGAGTACAGAATCTTCAAAGCGTTGGTGGAACTAAATATTTTAGCAGATGCTTGCATTTGAAATACTTCTAACCCCTTTCATGTCCAGGTTTCAGTGAATCACGCCGAGGCAATCTTGACATGCAAGACAAATGTGTTTCTCTTGGATTTGAAGCACAGAGGGTTTGCCTGATGCTTATGAATGTTTACTAATGCAGAGGAGAAATTGAGATGCCAGGTTGGAAAAATAAAAACTTGAATGAGGTGCTTGCTGGGCACCATTCAGGAGTATTGTATGTCTTTGGGGTTTTTTTTTTTGATTAAATTCCAAGCTGGCACAATCCATCTGTCTGTTAAAAATAATTAGTTGCCTTGTTTTCTACTTAGAGATGTAACAGTTCCAGATTTGCAAGTGAGAATTCTTTTGCAACATGAGCCATTGTCTGGGGGTTAGATTTTAGGTGAGCAGTGCAGGTTACCCAGTCACATCACCAAGTAAGTCCTCTTTCAGGGAGCATTTCTTTGGAGACGTGCAATTTTCCAAACGCCAATGACTAGAAATAGAATTATTAAATTGGCCTAAAACAAAGTAAAACTAGAAAAAATATCCAAAGTAGAGTTTTTTTAGATCATATTCCTTTATCATAAGCCAACTAAATTAGAAACTAATAATAAAAATATGATGCCCCCCCACCCCCAAACCGCTGGGAAACTAAGAAACTCTTCCAAATAAACCTTTGATAAAAGAATAAAGAGAAAGCAATAAAAAATTGCACATATCCAAATTTTTAGGGCATAGCATATACCCAAAACTTTACTCAAAGGAAAACTTATTAAAGAACTGATAAAGTTTTAAAAGTTGGAATTAATGTAATGAAGAAAAAATAGAGAAAAAGGCTAAATAAGATTTTAAAAGCTGGAAAAAATATACACAGTTAGGAATGAGGAAACAGACACAACCACATAAAGCAGGGACGTTGGAGAAATTATAAGAATTATACATGAAGACTATGCACAAAACTCTATAGAAACAAATCGAAAATATTGAAGAAATGGACACTTTTATAAGTAAAACATAAAAGATCAATATTGACTCATGTAGAAATTTTAAACAGATAATTACTATATAATTTCCAGTTTGTGCTGGTTGTTGTATCCCGTTTGGCATTGGTTCTGGACTTTAAGGAAATATTATTTTTAAATACACTAAAATAAGATGAGAGGATGAGTTGGTTCAATAGCATCACTGACTCAGATGAGAGGATGAGATGGTTCGATAGCATCACCGACTCAATGGACATGAATTTGAACAAACTCCAGGAGATAGGGAGGGCAGAGAAGTCTGATGTTTTTCAGTCCGTGGAGTTTCAAAGAGTTGGACATGACTTAGCGACTGAACAACAAGAAAATAAAATGAGATAGAAGACTTCCTCCTTATAACTTCAGGATTTACTGTGGTCTCCTCGCATAGTATGTGAGAGGTATGTGTTGAAAAGAGTGTTTGCACTTTAACACATGTTTAAATGTGAAAGATGGTACATATAACCCTGTCTTCCCCACCAATTCTCTCTAATTCCAAGTTAACTTATGCCTCCCTCTGGAGGACAGTGTTCAGAGCACTCACTGAGAAAATGAAATATGTTCCAGCGTTGGTGGCTGAGGACAACGAACTCAGTCCAGTCTTCAGGGAGTGGGAGGAGAACTTGGTGCTGCTCACCCTGTCAGCTCCTTAGTGGACCACTTGTGCCAAGACCCCCACTGTGGCCTATGAAAAGCATGAAGCTGCCAGGCTGACTGCTGGTGAGGTGGGTGGCAGTGTAGCAAGCTTGACTGCTCCTGATACGGTAGTTTTGTCACTTGCAGGGTGCAAATCTATAGCTATTTATTTTATTGTTGAAAACTTTAACATTTATTGTGGGATAATCCCCTTTGGCAGAAAATGAGCTAAAGGAATGCAAAGTTTAAGGAAAAATTAAGTAGTAAATTTGTTTCTTTTATTTTTTTCAATTTATTATTACTTATAAACTTTAAATTTTATATTGGAGTATGCTGCTGCTGCTGCTGCTAAGTTGCTTCAGTCGTGTCCGACTCTGTGTGACCCCATAGACATCAGCCCACCAGGCTCCCCAGCCCCTGGGATTCTCCAGGCAAGAACACTGGAGTGGCTTGCCATTTCCTTCTCCAATGCATGAAAGTGAAAAGTGAAAGTGAAGTTGCTCAGGCGTGTCTGACTCTTAGCGACCCCGTGGACTCCAGCCCACTAGGCTCCTCCATCCATGGGATTTTCCAGGCAAGAGTACTGGAGTGGGGTGCCATTGCCTTCTCCTATTTTGGAGTATAGCCGATTAATAATGTTTTGATAGTTCCAAGTGCACAGCATAGCAACTCAGCCATACATATACATGTA
Source organism: Bubalus kerabau (assembly GCF_029407905.1). Lineage (NCBI taxonomy): Eukaryota > Metazoa > Chordata > Mammalia > Artiodactyla > Bovidae > Bubalus > Bubalus kerabau. Next base: position 13,128,307 of record NC_073626.1, read on the forward strand.
TCCATTCTCCCCCAAACTCCCCTCTCATCCAGGCTGCCATATAACTTTGGGCAGCATTCCCTGTGCTATACAGTAGGTTCTTGTTGGTTATCCATTTAAAATATAGCAGTGTGTACATATCTGTCCCAAAGTCCCTAATATCCTTTTCCCTGCTCCTTTGCCCCAGTAACCATGTTTGTTCTCTAAATCTGTGAGTCTGTTTCTCCTTTGTAAATAGGAGATTTATATCATACAAAATTCATTTGTATGACATTTTTAGATTCCACCACATATAAATGGTATCATATAATATTTGTCTTTCTCTGTCTGACTTACTTTAGTGTGATAATCTCTAGGTCCATCCATGTTGCTGCAAATGGCATGATTTCATTCTTTTTTGTGGTTGAGTAATATTCCACTGTATATATGTACCACATCCTCTTTATCCATTCATCTGTCCATGAACATTTAGGCTGCTTCTGTATCCTCACTATTGTAAATAGTGTTGCAGTGAACCCTGGGGGTATATATATCTTTTTGAATCGTGATTATCTCTGGATACATGCCTAGGAGTGGGACTGCTGGATGATATTGTAGTTCTGTTTTTAGTTTTTAAGCTACTTCCATATTATTCTCCATAGTGGTTGTACCAGTTTACATTCCTACGAACACTGTAGGAGGGTTCCCTTTTCTCCACACCCTCTCTACCATTTACTATTTGTATACTTTTTGATGATGGTCATTCTAGTCAGGTTTTTCTTATTGCAGCCCAGCTGATTTTGAGATGCTCTTGTATGTATGAAACAGAACCAAAATGACATGTCTCCAACTTTTTGAAAACTTTTGTCATCAAGGCAGACATAACTGGGTAATCATTTCTGGGTCATATTTTGACTTTCCATTTATCAATCGTTTGACCACCATGTCACCCTGAACGAATCTCTCGCGTAGATTTTTTTTTTTTAATATTTTGTAATGTTCTTAGCCTTATTTCATATTGTGTCTTATTCTTAGTTCTTATATTCAGTACTGTCAATAAATGTTGAAAGATAAGCCCTGTTAGATCCAGCAGAAAAATGTGAATGAAATGGTAGGTCTTTGGAAATGACAAGTAACCAAACTGTCAGTGGCAGAATACCATGACCTTTGCATTAAATTTTTCTCGTGGAGAGAGAATGACACCTCTTGCAGAAGTTGGTTTCCCAATACATGTGTTCTTTCATCTGATTTATTAAAACTGAACAAATCATTAACAAAATTTTTAAAAAAGTTTTAATCTAGGCATATACCCTGAGGAAACCAAAATTGAAAAAGACATGTATCCCATTGTTCATTGCAGAACTGTTTACAATAGCTAGAATATGGAAGCAACCTAGATGTCTATCAACAGAGAATGAATAAAGAAGTAGTGATACATATCCACAATGGAATATTACTCAGCCATAAAAGGAACACCTTTGAGTCAGTTCTGATGAGGTGGATGAACCTAGAACCTATCATACAGAGTGAAGTGAATCAGAGAAAGATAAATATAGTATTTTAACGCATATATACAGAATCTAGAAAAATGGTACTGAAGAATCTATTTACAGCAGCAGTGGAGAAACAGACATAGAGGATAGACTTATGGACATGGGGAGAGGGGAGCAGAGGGTGAGATGGATGGAGAGAGTAACGTGAAAACATATTACTGTACGTAAAATAGGTAGCCGATGGGAATTTGCTGCATGGTTCAGGAAACTCCAACGGGGCACTTTATCAATCTAGAGGGTGGGATGGGGTGGGAGATGGGAGGGAGGTTCAAAAGGGAGGGGATATATGAATACCTATAGCTGATTCATGTTGAGGTTTGACAGGAAACAACAAAATTCTGTAAAACAATTATCCTTCAATAAAAAAATAGAAAAAAGTTTTAATGCAGCATGTAATCAGGATGTCAAGACTAATGGCTGTTACTAACAGAGTAAAGCAGGTGAAAAGAATAATTTCAGTAGCATCAGAATGAATATAATTTTTCTTTAATTAATTTTCTAAAAAGAAAATCCATTTGTTGATTTCCTTATATAGGACTAGAGTGTATGTTTTATGTGTGTGTATATATATATAGTGTTACATATTACATATTATATAATATGTTTTATATTATATAAGTATCATATATATCTAGTAATCTAATATGTATATTTCTATATATATATATTCTTTTGGCTAAGTATGCTTTAGATTTATTTTGGTCTTGCTTTTACATGACTTTAGGTATGTTACAAGTTAATACAATGCCTACAGTTTGGATTACTTACCATCAATGTCAAGATTTTGTTTGCCTGGGGTCACAAAGAGTCAGACATGACCTAGCAACTGAACAACAATAACAAAGGAAAGTCTGTAATTCAGATTAGGAAATTCTCTCTTGTGGCGAAGGTCAACATGACTGCAAACTCTGGTGAACAATTTATAGTATTATGTTTATCATTGTTCAGAAAGATAAAAAGTATTTTTGTAGATTGCAGTGACTGGATTTTACTTCTCAGTCTGAGATATCACATGTTACATCTACTTTTGTAGTCTAAAAGAAGCAGTTCCTTCTTAGGTTTATATGAGGACTCTTCTTCCACCTACCTTATAAATACTGGTGTTTCTATGGGTTCTCTTTTTTGAATTTTTTCTTTTTTTTCTCTCCTTTCTCCTTCCTTCTAAGATTAATAACACTTAACAACACTGAGCGTGTTCCTGTTGTGTATCAGGGCAGGGCCATGCTGTACAGCTGAGCAGGTTGTGTACTGCACAGTTCCAGGAAGTGACATTCACTGCCCCACCTTCAAGACTCATATAATGCCGTCAGACACCGTGCTAGCTGCTTTACAAACCTCTCACTGAGCCTCACCACAACCTGTGAGATGAGTATCATCATTCCTCTCTTATGCATGAACGAACTGAGTTTTGAATATGTTAAATAACTTGTTTGAGGGCTTCCCTGATAGCTCAGTGGGTAAAGAATCCACCTGTAATGCAGGAGACCCCGGTTCAATTCCTGGGTCGGGAAGATCTGCTGGAGAAGGGATAGGCTACGCATTCCAGTATTCTTGGGCTTCCCCTGTGTGGCTCAGCTGGTAAAGAATCTGCCTGCAATGCGAAAACCTGTGTTGGGAAGATCCCCTGGAGAAGAGAAAGGCTATTCACTCCAGCATTCTGGCCTGGAGAATTCCATGGACTATACAGTCCATGGGGTTGCAAAGAGTCGGACATGACAGAGTTTTGAATATGTTTAAATAGCTTGTTTAAGGTTACGTAATAATGAGTGGGTGATAGTTTGTGTATGTGTGGAAAGTCCCTTTGTCGCTCTACAGCATGCTACCTTTTGTGGGTGACCTCAGCTCTTGTTAATCTCATCCGTGGTCACCACCTAAATGATGGTAATTCCTAAAAGACACTCCACTCTGGATCTCTGTTGATGGCTTACTGGACAAGTCTTCCATAAGTCCTAGAGACACCTCAGATTCTACAGGTTTTAAATCATTTTCCTTAATGATGGCTTAAGGAAAGCCATCCTTTATGGCTGCTTTATTCTTACGCTCAGTTAGTGGTACCGGCAGCCTGGGGTCTTCTTTCTCCCTCATCCCTTACATCCAATCAGGGATCAGGTCCCATTCAGTTCTGTTTCTGAGATCTCCCTCCATTTGTTCCTTTCTTTACCATGCCATTTGCTGCTACATTAGTTCAAACCCTCACTCTAATTCTACCCTCATCTGCTCTGTCTGAATTATGAAAAGCATCACCTGAAGTCTGACAACTGTAAGCATTTACACTGGCTTGTGCCTCTGACTGGTTCATCTTTTCCCACCTTCTCCACTTGGCTACTTGAAGTGTCAGCTTTAATTCATGTTCTCAGGGAAATCTCCCTCGATTCTTTTCACCAGCTCCTTTGCTTTAGTTCATTTCTTCGCTGTGCTTCCAAAGCACATCATGTTTAAGTCTCTCATATCACGTACATACACACCGTAGTACCCTGATAATTGATTTGCTTGTCTGACTCCTTCCCTGGATTGAAAGCTCTTTGAGGACAGGGCCCATGTCCAACTTATGTCTGTCCTCCTAGCATCTAGCAGCTTGTCTGGGAGGAGACCAATACATGCTTGAGAGGCTGGGGCTCACTGTGGATTCATGAGGCATTCTGAAAGAGTTTTGATTACTGTAACTTTGTCATATAGTTTGGAATCAGGAGATGTGATTTCCCCAGCTTTGTTCTTTCACAAAATTGCTTTGGCTATCTGGGGTCTTTTGTAGTCCCATGCAAATTTTGGGATTGTTTGTCCTATTTCTATGAAAAAATGCCATTGAAATTTTGATAGGATTGCATTGAATTTGTAGACTGCTTTGGGTAGGATGGACATCCTAACAATATTAATTCTTCTAGTCCATGAGCATGGAATGTCTTTCTACTTATTTTTGTCTTCTTCAATTTCTTTTATCAGTGTCTTGTGGTTTCAGTATATAGATCTTTCACCTCCTTGGTTACATTTGTTCTTAGATATTTTATTCCAGATCTGAAAGAGTTGTTCACATAATACTATAGTGTTCTACATGTTCATTTAGTCCTATTAAAAGTCGAATGCAGATTTTATAAACTTGAAAATAATCAATGCTGATATTATTTAATTACACAATATATTTTTTCTTTCCATCTGCCACTTGCAGCAGCAGATAGCATGATTATTGCTTAACCCATGTTTTCATTCATATTAGCAGCAGCTTCATCCCTTATCCTGTTGACAAGAGATTATAGCTTAATTGCCTGGTAACTGAAAAAGTGGACTCTGTATTGAACTTTGGTTTAAGGCACCAAAGTTTTGCACTGGCATTGATGAATAAAGTAACCTCTTTAAAGGTGCTTTGTTTATCTTTCCTGATTCCTGTCCATCAGTAATGTTCACTACGCCAAGAAAATACCTTGAGATTGATTATCTCAGAACCTATGATAGGCAGATCTGAGTTTTGATTACTATAACTTTGTAATATAGTTTGAAATCAGGAGATGTGATTTCCTCCAGCTTAGCTCTTTCACAAAATTGCTTTGGCTATCTGGGGTCTGCTAAAGCATTTACACTGGTAAATGCAAAATTTGAAGTTAGATACCTGTGGGGCAGTTTTCATTAACAAATACCTTTTTCATCTAACACAGATTTAGGTCTCATTCCAGCTTTGCCTATACCTGGTTGAAGTTGACCCCTTAAATCTCCCTGGACATTAGTTTACTCATCTTTAAAGCTAAATGCCTGGGCTAAACTAGCTAGAAGGACTTTTCAAGCTCAAATATCCTTCAGTTCTATTTTTTGGGACTCTGTTGTATGTTCTCTTACTGTAATCTTATCTCCCTTGTCCTCCTTCCCTTCCTCCCCCACTAGAAGATTGGTCCTCCTCCCAACTGAGCGACTGAGCACACACACACACACCCCTACAAGTACTTGAAAATCATTTCCAAAAATACTGGTCATAACCTGTCATTTAGAACTCTGATAATGGTTTAAGTGGAAGTCCATGAAAAGAGATGTTTATCAACCTTGAAAACCTGTTTTTATTAAAAAAAATCTGCTTTTGTGAAACTAGCTTTTTCAAATGAATTATCCTTTAAATCAAAAGTTTTCTATTACATGCTGTACTGTACTGGGTTGAATAGTATCCTCTAAAATTCTTATCATTACCTAAGAATGTGACTTTGTTTGAAAATAGGGTCGTCATTTGTAATCAAATGAAGATGAGGTCATACTGGATTATGACAGGCCCTAGATCCCATGACTAGTGTCTTTATAAGAAAAAATATGAGAGAGATGTGGACAAAGAGACATGCAAGAGAAAAAGCCATGTGATGATGGAGGCATCAGTGAACCGATGCAGCCACAAGCTTAAGAAGACCCAAGACCGCTAGCAACTATCAGAGGCTAGGAGAAAGATACAAGAGGTTTTTCCTCACAGCCACCAGAAGCAACCAACCCTGCTGACACCCTGATTTTGGACTTCTGGGCTCAAGAACTGTAGGAGAATGATTTTCCGTCGTTTTCAGTCACTCAAACAAAAACAAAACTGGTCCTCCTGTCTGTCCGGCCATCATACACAGAGATACACTGTGTTCTTCCGCACTTGGCTTTGACCTCAAGGTTTTCTTCAACATGGAGAGCCCAGAGGCACTTTGCTTGTGTCCTTTGGCGCCGTGCCGACTGCTGATCCTTCACTGGCAGGCTCAGTATTCCTTCCACAAAGGGCTGCGAGTCCCTTCCTTTTAGGAAGCACATTCCTGACTGTGGTTGCAAAAGTCGAGTGAGGGTGCCTAGTGAGCACAGAAAGGTTCCCCTGTCTGGGCAGGGACATTTCTAAACTGCGACGTTCGACAAAGTTGGGACTGTTGATGGTGACCCGTGGGGGTGTGGGGAGTGAGTCAGTGGGTAACCTGTTAAAGAGGTCGCACAAACTGAGGTTTTGGGGTGAAGAAGACCTCATAAGACCTTCCCCCGCCGCCCCCCTCTCCTTCCCCCCGCAACACACACCACCCCCGCAGCTTCTGGATTACTCTGTTACATTGTCTTTAGCTGGAGTACTCCCTGTTAGGTTACTAAGCAGTCCCTACGTAATTTGTTGGCAAAGCACTTCCGGCAAAATCAGTTTTTTTCCTAAAAGTGTGCCTGTGTTACAGGAGGTCCATGAAGACTGTCCTGATTTGATTTGCCTGCGTTCTAATTTTATCATTAGATGCTAAAGGACAAATCAGGTACACGATGTTTTTATAGATGAGACGTGCGTGGGGACTGGCTCTACAGAAGCAAGTGTTCTGGCAGGGTGGGAAGGCAGGTCTGGGTCGTTAGAAACAAGAGTCTGGGAGGGCTGAGAGGGAAGGGAAAGACAGGTGTCCCGGGAGGACGCGTGCAGAGGAGAAGCAGCAAGTTCTGAAAGCCAGTTAGGTGAATAAGTGTCCCGGTCTGGGAGGAAAAAGATACCAGGGGCCGATGATGCTGATCGTCCTGCCCTGGCTGTCTGCAGCGGGCGTCCCAGGAGGACAAGAGAGAGGTCTTGCTAAGCGGAGCGAGCGCAGGAGGGCCGGACTGCTGGGGCGCGCGGGCCGCCGGGTTGGGACAGGGTTAAGACCATCACCTGCAGCTGAAGTGCGACCCAGATGGGAAGTAGGAAGTGCGCGCCTGAGCTTCCTGTATAAATAAACGCACGGCTCCCGTCGCTGCTGCTGCTGCTGCTGGCGGTGCTGCGCCCCGCGCTCTGCGAGGTTCCCCCGGGCAGCGCAGCTGCGCCCTGAGGCAGGAGGCGGTTCGAGGGACTCCTCCTCCCTCTCCGGCCGGATCGGTCTGGGAGCCCGAGCCCTGTTGCAATCCTGCAGAGCGCAAAGCTGTCAGCCGCAGAGCAGGGCGGAAGACGGAGGGCATGGAACAGCCGTTCCTCCCCGGGGTGCGAGCGGCCCCGGCTGGCGGTGCGCGCGAGGGAGCCTGCTGAGAAGCCCGGCGTCGGCTGGGAGGAACGGAGCTCTCCGGCCAGGTAGGTTTAGGCAGCTTTTAAAGTGCTGCGGGCATTGCAAGACAGCGGTGGGGTTGGACTAAGAAAAGAAAAAGGGACGGGAGACTCACTCTGATATCTGGGTTGTTTGGCTTTATTTTCTGCCTCTCGTACTGAAACCGTGCAGAATCGGATTCATTCTGAATGCCTGAAACACCTGTGAACTTTACAACAATAGCTCTCCGTTTACGGGCAAAAAGGAACGAGCTTAATTTATTGTAAAACTAGTCTCTGCAGAATGTATTGTAAAATTCAAGATCAGAGCAGACCTCCCAGTGTCTGCAGCTGGAGACCAGAGTAGGCAGAATCTCAGATACTTACCTTCTGCTGTTTGGGAATGCATGCCAGAAGGTAGATATACCTACATATGGATAAGATGTTATCCGTGGGATCTTGGTCCTACATTCTGCTGATTATTTTGTTGTGTAATTGCTGATAAAACAGGGTGAAACTTTGATCTTCCACTGCTGTTCTCAAGTTGAAGTTAAAATGAAACTGATCCCTCTATCAGTGTAGAAAAGATATCTTTAGCTGACCCTTTCCAGGGTACCTTTTGTTTTTCTTACAAGGAGTTTCAGAGATTCTGTTGTCAGTCCACTCTTGAATGTACTTCTCACATTTAGATTTTTCAGAAATGATTTCCCCTTTCTGGCAATATGTTCTCTCTTCATGCTTGCACAACAGTCTCACTTTTTTCTTACTTTCTGTTGCATGTATCATATCAAAATATTAGCTAAGGTTGGCAGTAAGGCTAGCAGTGTTCTTCTGATTTGGCATTTCTGGAGGTTTATTTGAATGTTGCCAGATATGAATTAAAGAACATTTCTGAGGCAGCCAATTGGGGGTGTCTAGGCCCCGAAGCAAAATAAATGAACCTTGCCATGACTCAGTTTTTAGGGTGCGGATAAAGAGGCAAAAGGAACCCAAGCCAGTCTTCAGTGAGCTGCTGGCTAAAGTATCGGAGTACTGCAGCTTTCACTGAGATGAGCCTCTTGGCCCCCAGTCCCTTTTACATCTAATCCCTCTGTTGGTCCCTCCTTCTCCTTCCTCTGTCCTCCCTTTTCAGCCCTAGTCCTTTTCATGGGTAGCAGTCCCTTAGGTATTTCTGAAGATATCTTGAGGAGGAGAGAGAAGGAGGGAAAAAAACATCTATAGCCATCCACAAGGCCACGTGGAGAGAATTGTATTAGGAACTCCAAGGTCACATTTTCATAAAACTCCAGCCTTCCTTTTGCATGCCTGTGACTGGGATTTTATTCTTTGTGATGGGCATAAAGTTAGAAAAGTGGGAAAGAAAATAAATTGTTCCAAAAGGAGCCTCTGACTAATTGGAACTGTCTTGATGAGTAAACAAATTCAAGGTATAGAAAATGTAAAAAGATGTCCTGTAACAAAATTGAGTTGCTTGGCTTTTTAAAATTTAAAACAAATAGAAAAAAAAAAAGTCCCTCAACCAACCCCCTCCCCCCCTCCCCACAAACCAATCACCCCAGATAACTTGCTTCTACAGTACTGTGCTGGACATGAGGTTTGAGTGTGGTCAAACACTGTCCATTTACCCAGAGTTTTACAAATATTTACAGTCATCTATGCCAAATATCTTTGTGCTGAGCCCCAAAGAACATTCTCAGCATTCAAAAGCCCCATTCTCATGAATGGTTTCAGTTCATTGGCAATTTAAAGGCATCCAGGCTTCCAAACTAGGTCAGCTTAAGAGATGTCTTTTTTTAAACATAATAATTAGTTTTTGGGTCTCCCAGATTATGATCCAGGTTTTCAGAGCCAAACCCTGCAGCAGAGAGGAAAGTATGCTCTATCAGGAAGAAAAAGCTTATTTTAGCTGTATAGTAAGACCACCAAGGTTTCTGGAAGCTGTCTTTTGTCTTCCATAATACAAATACTTTTAATCTGATAAATTTATATTTATATTTAAATTGTCCCTTTTGAAAAGTTGTTTCTGAGTGGCTCAGATGGTAAAGAATCTACCTGCAATGCAGGAGACCCATGTTCAATCCCTGGGTCAGGAAGATCCCTGGAGAAGGGAATGGCAACTCATTCCAGTATACTTGCCTGGAGAATCCCATGGACAGAGAAGCCTGGTGGGCTACAGTCTATGGGGTCGCAAAGAGTCAGACCCAACTGAGCCACTAATACACTTCCAGGAACATTGTTAAGGACACCATACTCATTCCTCTGTACTCTCTCCACTAGTCTTGGCTTCTGCGTTTCTCCTGGATTGACTTATGATTCTACTTTCTTGTTCAGTGAAGTTCGTAGTGTTTGAAATCTCTAGTTTGAGGTAGAGGTCAGGAGTCATGCGGAACCCAGATGTTGCTGGAGGAACAAAGTCCATACGGTTTGGGGACTAAACCTATTTTGTGCAGCTGATTGCTTTGGAGATGGAAACTAGGCCAAGCTGAGCTTGGGGAGTAGGTATCGGTAGCCACTGCTCCTGAGTACTGAGACTCTTTTTCAGGAATGCCTGTCTTGACTTACTGAAGCACCTTTGATACAACAGATTATCAGTATTTTTCAGCTTTTGAATTGCTGGAAGTGGCTACAGATGAGAATCAGGCCCTGAATATATTCTCTCCTCCATGTACAGTAGAGAAGTTATCTTCTGTGGTATTGAGGGACTGGAGGCTGAGGCCAATAAAGATGCATATGATGTAGCCTCTGTCCTGAAGGAATTTGCTTAGGCTTGGGAGTGACTTTGGACCAGAATGGTAATTTTTAATTCATGTTGTTTTACCTGAGAGTGAAAAATACTTTGAAGTTGGTCATCTCAATGATGTCTTGTCTTTTTGATGTTTCCCTGATGTCACCTGAGTGTTAAGTAATTTGAAGAGGCATAGGCCCACCTAAGTTAATTTATTTAATTATTTCAAGTTTTAATTTGTTTTGTCACCTTTAGGCCTATGTGGGAGGTCTTGTACTAATGTTTTGTTTCTGTTATCGTTGGGATTTATTATTTACTTGGTCTATGAGTACTTCTAAGCCTAATGCATTGTGCTTCAGTAGTTATTAAAACATGGGAAGCTGTAAAAGAGAGTGAAAGTGGTCAATACTTTTGCAGCATGGAGTGAGAAAATTCTCATCTGTGACTGAATCCCTTCCTGAGATGGAAAGCACAACGATCTAACTAAAATACACTTCTCTTATTCACAGCCAGGCATATTTCTGGTTGTATGGCTTGTGGTATCAAAGAACATGCTTTAAAAGCTGTGTCTCATTGGTTTCTCATTCCTCTGCAGTCACGAGTTTGAGTCTCAGACCTTCAGTCAACTGGTTCTTTGTTTTTCTTGGGAAGGTAGAACAAGACCATCTCCTTTCTTTTTTTGTTGGACTTGTGGCTGAAGCTGTAAACTCGGAGTATGATTATATGAAACTCTCTGATGACAACCTTCTCATCTAGTTTACTGGTAATAAGTGGGGACTATGTTTAATCACCTTTACATCCACATTCCGTGTGTGGAATTCAATTCTTTGTGGGTTGACCTTATTTCCTGCATTTTGTATTTTCCTGCATTTTATTCCTTGAGAAATTGATTTGGCAGAAACATACAAAAATACATACCCCTCCACCTCACTTAGTGTGAGATGGAGGAGTTCTTTCCCCTAACTAGTTTTAAATTTGTATCTATAAAATGTCTCTATAAAACTTTTAATTTTCACAGGAGAGGGTAATATTTATACAACCTTTTATGCATTTGAAGAAAACATTTTGGTTTAGATATTCATCCTTTAGTAACTGTAGTTTCCTGGTAATGTCATGACCCAGGAAATCAGCCCGTCTCTTGCTCCATGGGGCTTTCTGAAATAACACTTCTCCTTGATCTGTTAATTACATCACTGTCTGACCTGCCTGTAAGTGGCATTCCTTCCTGCTTCTGAGCTTTGTTGTTATACCAAGCAGGGGGAAGAAAATTATTCAGCAGGGCTGGGTGAATAATTGTGGGAGGCCAGGGAACCACTGATTAAAAAAGAGGTGGGCAGGGCACAGTGGTGGGGTTGGGGAGGGACCTATGATGATGAATGTAAAATTACAATGTCAAGAATATCATTGAGCTCTTATTCTCATTTTCACTTCTACCTTCTTTGAAAGTTTTGTTAGGAAATCTGGAAATGGATTTCCACCTCTTGGGCCTTACCTTATAGTGGTGATGAGAACAGAGAAAGAAGGCAAGAAAAAAATAAATTTGCTTTTCAGAAGAGTAGGCATTTTGCAAATGTTAAAACTTGACCTCCCAGATGTCCCATACTCCAGAAGGTTTAGAGTAAGCTTATCACAGTATCATGTACTTTGTTGGTCATGACCTCATATCTCTTTCCATATAGTTCTTCTATATATCATGCATGTAGCAAAATGTAAAAATTAGATCTGATTACTGTTACCTTAAAAAAATGGTAACCGAGGTGATGGAAGTGTTAACCAGCCTTACTGTGGTAATCATTTTGCAAAACATATCTGTAGCAAATCATTGGGTTTTATACCTTAAAGTTACACATTTTTTTTTCTTAATGATATCTCAGTACAGTTAGGAAAATAGATCTTATTAAAATAATGTACTTCATTTCTTACATAATTTCAGATAGCAGAGAGACTACATAGAAAACAGCTTTTGATAATATTTACGGTTTCCTTCCTAAGGATGTATCTGTCCTTTTCATCCACAAAAAAAATTACTAGAGATATATTTGTATATCAGTTCCATTTTTTAGAGAAAAACCAGGTCTCCAAGTTAGAGTTATCATCTTATTACCATCCTGGAACCTGTTGAGATGAAGATGTTAAAACTGAAGAATTTTAAACTGAATATTTTTTCGTTTCTTGATTTCCCCTGAAGGATGCTGTGAAACGGTAGGGGAAAAGAGCAGAAGTTCCCTTTCCTGGCACAGTGATAAACTGTTTTGCAGCAATGCCACCATCTCACAAAGCCTGAGTAGGTTACCTGTGGTCTCTAAGAATTAAGCATGTCTTGGGTTTGTTTACACAGTCAGTCCTTCATACTGGTGGGTCCTGCACTGTGGTTGGCGGAACCTGCAGATGTGGAGACACGGGTGTGGAGGGCCAATGGTACCAGGCCTTTTCATATAAGGAAATTTGGTATTCCCCTGGCAGATACCAAAATTCTTGGATTCCAGGGGTCCTGGAACCAATCCCCGTAGCCACCTAGGGATCTCATACCACAGAATAGTTTCTAATCTGTGCTGTTGTTTTCAACTAATGATTAAAGTATCTTATGTGTGATGTGTGTGGTGCTCAGTGACGAAGCTGTGTCCAGCTGTTTGTTAGCCCATGCACTGAAGCCCGCCAGGCTCCTCTGTCCATGGGATTTTCCTGGCAAGAATACTAGAATGGGTTGCCATTTCCTTCTCCAGGGGATCTTCCTGACTCAGGGATTGAATCCACGTCTCCTGCCTTGGCAGGCGGATTCTTTACCACTGAGCCACCTGGGAAGCCCTGTTAAAGTATCTGATATGTGATGTATCTACTTAATGGTCTTGAGCATTATCCTTTTGAAAAACAGATATAAAATATACTTGAATAATTGCATTTTTGTGATTACTAGTGAGGCTGACTGTCTTCCCATTTATTCTTGCCCTCTCAAGGCATGTATTAGAACTGTTTTTCTGATATTACTGGTTGTACACTGATTCATCTAGTCCCTGAATGGCCAGAGAGTGGGTCAAAGATGCGAGATGGGAAGAGAATCACAAGACTTGTCAGTATGGAGATCCACATAAATCCTTGCCCCACTTATCACCAGTATCTATAGCCCTTGCTACTCTACCAGCCTGCTGGTCTGCCTTCCATTCCAGACTGTATTGAGGGTAGAACTTCAGCAATTGGCCAGTGGCTGATGATAGTCAGCACTTTATTAGATTCAGTTAGTACCATTTGAGTCACTAACAGCTTTTGTTGAGAACATGAACCAGCAGTGAAATTAATCATTGCATTGGATAGAAATGCCAAGGTCAACACAATACTAATTTTCAGATCGTGTTGAGCTGGTTGCCTGACATGTCAGTCTTGGTTGGTATCTGGAGGGCTTTCCTAACAAGGTAGAAATGGGACCATTGGATTATTGTTTCTTCCTGCTGTGCTAGAGTATTGGCTTCCTCAGAATCTCTCTGCATTATACAGGCAGCACTTCAGCCCTACCTTCCCCAACACCTCCCCTTTCTGAAAATGCTTCCTTTTGTTAGCTCCCTCTCACTGTCAAGCATTCATATCTTTTATGAAAGCTTTTTCAGGGACGACTTAGTATCTTTGACTGGCACATAAACATTTTGACAGCTCTCATGTGTCTCGTCTTCTGTTTAGTCTTAGACTTCTTACCATGGCCTGGAATTAAGACCCTTCACTGTAGATCAACTGGATTTTTACATAAGCTAACATTTCTATTATATCAGTAATATCCAGCCCTTTGGTTGTGTTAGCTTTCTTTTTCTCTTTGTCCCTTTAATCTTGTGCTTTACCAGTTTATCCGAGTCTTACAGTCTTTGCAGATGGTGGAAGAATTCCTATATAGCCAGATGAGTCTCCTAGTAAAACAGTATCCTCTCCAATCACATTATCTTTTTGCGTACAGGAATAACAGCTATGATTTTGGGTAGTGAAACAGACATAAACTACATTAGTGAAAAATACTTCGAAAGTTGGCTCTCTTACCCACTGCATTTTTTGGAGCAGATTGCTTTTTCAGGCGGCCAGCAGAATATGAAAATTCCTTATACATCCTGAGCTTTCCAGCACAGTTTCTGAAGTATTCCTTTCTTTGGCAATTCTAATGAAAACACAGGAGGGAAAAAGTGACTTTCCTGTTCTTTCCTAGCAAAAGGTAGTTACTTCTCATATAATGAACACTTTGTAGTGCAGGAGACACTCAGAGAGTAGCTAGAACTGCTGATTCCCTTTTCCTGGCTATTTAGTGCAAAATCAGATGTTTTAGAGCCCCGGTGGCTCAGATGGTAAAGAATCTCCCCTCAATGCAGGACCCAGGTTCGATCCCTGGGTCAGGAAGATCCCTTGGAGGAGAAAATGACAACCTGCTCCAGTATTCTTGCCTGGAGAGAGCCTGGGCAATTCACAGTCCATGGGTTCACCAAAAGTCGGCCATGACCGAGCGACTAACACTTTCCTTCCTTGCACTAATCTGTTGTGCTGTGTGGTTACTTATAGTTAAGCAGGTGAGACATCTACAATCTGGGTGAAGCCTGCCCTCCCGGTCCACCCTCAGCCTTGCCGCCAACTTCAGAACATTTGAACATAAAGTCAGCTTGTCAGGTTTTTCTTTTTTCCGTCATGACTCTTACGTTCTCTACCAAAATTCTTTTCTCACTGGGTTCTTAGCATCCAAGAAGAAGCTCAGTTACACTTGTATGTAATAACTGTAAAAGTAATTATGATTGTTACTGTTTTAAATCAGGCTGGAGGGTGGAATGTTCAAGTCACTTGCTTGGGTAAAATGTGAAGTATGAGGCAAAACAAGTCGAGCAAGACAGTGAGAGTGAGTTATGGGCTCTCTGGAAGGAAGACTCCTGGAAACCTGTAGGGGAGCGTGTGTGTTGTCAGTGTACCTACGAGGATGCTCCCTGAGAGGGTCAGTCAGCCTCTGGCCATCCCCTCTGTGCCTCATGCCGTTCCTTGTTCGGTTGCTAAGGCACGTCTGACTCTCTGCGACTCCATTGACTGCAGCATGCCAGGCTTCTGGGAGGGAGTTCTGCCGCTGGTGGTTTTATGTAATGGAGACCAGTGAATCTTTTTTTGTTGTTACCTTTTTATTTTGTCTTGGGGTATAGCCGATTAACAACCAATGTGTGATAGTTTCAGGTGAACAGCAAAGTGACTCAGCCGTACATAGACATGTATCCTTTCTCCCCCCAAATCCCCTCCCATCCAGGCTGCCACATAACATGGAGCAGAGTTCCCTGTGCTATACAGGAGGTCCTTGTTGGTTATCCATTTTAAATGCAGCAGTGTGTACATGTCCGTCCCAAACTCCCTGATTATCCCTTCCTCTATCCTTCCCCCTGGCAACCATAAGTTTGTTCTCTACGTGGAGACCAGTGAATCTTATTAAGACGTAGGTGAAGAAACAATAGAACATCTTGGAGTTATTCACAGACATCTCAAGTGTAGGGGAGATTTATTTAGAGGACTTTGGGATTCTCCTGATTATTGCTTAAGAGCTCAATTTCTAATGAGTCAATGGTGAAAAGATTTCTTGCTGGATATTCTTTTTCTATGGAGTGCAACTATGAGTCATTCATTTCTCAAACATTCATTACTAGTTTTGCCCAGAGTGAAAACCAAAAGGCAGGCTTTTGAACCATGCCTGGTGAAGCCTTCAGCTTCAGTGATGGTGCCTGGAAGACTGCTGAGGAAAAGGTATCAAGGGCGCCTGGCTGGGATCTTCCTGGTACTGCTTCCATGAGCACTAGTCTGCAATTTCTCTTTTATCCAGTGGCGGAGTACTTAAGATTTTGTTTTTATAAAATTCCATTGCTTTAAAACTATTTGAAAACCATCACTTTGGGGAACTGGGGTTATTGTACACAGAAAAATAAATCACTTCTTTGATGAATTGTTTTGGATTGTTCACATCTCAAAGAGATGAAATATGTGCCTTCTTTCCTGTCTCAGTCACAAGTTCTGCCTTGGTTGGAATGCTTGGAATTTTTTGTTTTTTATAACAAAGTAAGTCTCTGCTTTGTAAGAAGTTTTTATGTTATAAAAAACTTTATACATATATACACACACATATAATACATATACTTTAAATTTATATATATTAAATTTTAAGGCACTTTATTGAGGTAGGATTGACAGACCAAAAACTACATAGTTAATGTATATAGTGGAGAATTGAATATACACCTATGGAACTGCATGATGCCTATGGTTAACAATTGAATTGCATATTGAAAAATTTGCCAAGGATAGATATTATGTTAACTCCTCTTAATCACAGACACGGAGCACACACACAAACACAACAATAATAAATAAAGGGGACAGGAGGAAACTTTTGGAGGGGTTAGATATTTTTCTATTTTTACAACTTTGATTCCATAGCCCATAGGCATGTTACTCACAAACTATGGAGTAAAACCTTATGTATATGGCAAGAGACAAGATTAAATTTCAGATGGCTTTGATTTCACACAACTTCCCACCCTACCTTAAAAGAAGACTGTTTTGGAGACATAACCTTCTAAGAGGTATCCCATTATGTCTTCGTTTTTCGAGTACATTGGCCTGTTCAGTGTCTCCTTCTAAAAAATAGTATAGTTTGAGACGGTGAGAAATGAATGACTTTCTTGAAGAACACCTAGCTCTCTTGTTAGGTTGGAGCAACAGGATTTATCTATTCTCAACAGCTTCCTCCAAACGGGCTGTTGGTGTAGTTGACATTTGTGGTGTGGGATGTTTCTGGCCTGTGTCACTTCCCATCTTCCGTACTCAGGAAGCATTTGCTGGCTGCATTTCTTCTTACTGTGTGACTTGGGATTTCTCTTTTTGAGGGGAAAAATAATTCAGAATATGTTGTATGAGCAGTGTTGGGAAAAGACGGATGAGAATACGTTGTTGGTAAGATGTGTGTTATCAGCGAGGAAGTCTTGAGAAGAAAGCAGATAGTAGCTGTGTAAGCATAAACTGGGACAGGAAAGAAGTAAAATCATTCACCTTTACCTGTAACTGACCCTAAAGAGGTTTTTTTGTTTTTTTTTTTTTAACTCAAAAATCCTGAATTTGATGTGCAAGTTGTTTTGAATTTAATTTGCTCTTGAATAATAGGTCACCAATAGTTAATTGAATAAGAGCATGGTATCTTGAACCATATTGGTCTTTTCCCAAGATATACCTATCGTATTGGAAGCCAATCACTGATTAGCTTCCTTTTCAATTTCTTTTTAATCAGATCTACTACTTCTCAAGGAATAGGTGATAAACCTTAAATACTTCAGGTCACTAGAGTTAGAAACTGCTGACTCTTTCTGATATGACACTAAGAAAGTTAATGCAATTAGATCTCATAGATTTTCTATCTAATCCAGTCTGTTTTTCACTCTCTTATTTTAGTACTTTCATACTAATATAATGAAACTTAAGCCACTGTGAGGCTGTGTAACAAGTGCTGAATGTGTAAAATAATTTTTTTTGCCTGAAAATTGGGAGGAAGAGAGTCTGGATCTTCTGGAAGGAGAGGATATAATTATTTTTGTGGCCAAATTTATCAGAATTGCCCATACTCGTTTAAGGAGAAGGGTTTGGCAACCCACCCAGTATTCTTGCCTGGAGAATCCCCATGGACAGAGGAGCCTGGCGAGCTACAGTCCATTGGGTCGCAAAGAGTCAGATGTGACTGATTGACTAAGCACGCATAGTCTTTTAAAATAGTAAGAACTTAAATATTTTGCTTTTATTTAATCAGAAGATATTATGAATAAAAATAAAGATATTATGAATATCTTTATATGATATTTTAATGATTTTATCTTTATATGATTTTTATATGAATAAAAATAAAGATATTATGAATAAAAATCTAATGGAAGGGCTTCCATTATAATTTTTGTTTTTTGGTGTAGAAATATCCTTTCCTATAGTCATGCTACATGTAGAGACAGATTTTATTCTTGTACAGTTTCAGTGATCTTATGATAGCTGTAGTCATGGAATTCAGGTCTCCTTCCATCTTTTTTTCCCCTCTCTCTCTCCCCTTCTTATAGCCCTCTCTCCTTGCTCCATCTCTCCACATAATATCCGTCTGTGAGGCGGTTCTGGTGTAATGGGACAGCACTGGACTTGGCCTCAAAAGATAGAGGTTTGAGTTTTGCTGTGTTGTGTATAAACTCTGAGAACTTTGGCAGATTGTGCAGCTTCTCAGGACCTCAATTCATCTGTAAAGTGAAGGAAGTGATCATTGCGGTTGTAAAAGATTAAATAAAGCAAGGCATGTGAAGGAACACAACACTGATACCATGTTGAAAAAATTTTTTATTGGGATAGAATATGCAAAACAAAATTTACCATTTCAACCGTTTAACGTATAATTCAGTGACATTATAATCACAACATTCAAAAGGTTGTGCAGCCATCATGCTTTCTATTTCCAGAACTTTTTCATCATTCCAGAAACTCTGCACTCATTAAGTCATGACTCTCCATTTGCCCTTCCTCCAGCTCTTGGTAATCACCTTTCTACTTTCTGTCCCTGTGAAGTTGGCTGTTCTAGGTACCTCATATAGATAGAATTATAAATATTATAAATACAATATTTGCCCTTTTGTGTCTGACCTATTTCCCTTAGCATAATGTCTATAAGGTTCATCCCTGCTGTAGCATGTGTCAGATTATCATTCCTTCTTCAGGCTAAATAGTATCCCATTGTATGCTTATAACACATTTTGTTCATTCATTCATTGATTCATTGATGGACATTTGGATTGTTTCTTTCTACCTTTTGACTATTGTGAATAATGCTACTATGAATATGGGTGTGCAAGTATCTGTTTGAGTCCCTGCTTTCAATTCTTTTGGGTGTTCACCCAGAAGTGAAATTGCTGGGTCATATGGCAATTACGTGTTTAACTTTTTGAGTGATGTTCTAAGTGTTTTTTGAGTCTGTTAAATTGATCATAGCAATGCCATTCCAAAATGGTGTGTCTGTTCATAGTATTTTAATTTCCATAGGTCACTTGAGTGAGTCAGGACAGTGAGGTCACCTTACATTTCGGAACTCCAGGGAAAGCTTGTCAAGGTGGCTAGCTCTCTAGCCCATGGTTCTCAGAAATGCACTCGCTGTACGTTTAGATCACTGAGGGGGAGGATTTGCTGCGTCCTGATGTTGATTAAACAATAGCTGTATCAATGGATGTTTTCTGCCTTGGGCCTTTCCGTAGGGATTGAGGAGACTGAAGGAGGCTGAGGACAAGCTGATGGGCTCAGTGGGTAGGCTCCACTGTCTGACCATGACGGCCGCTGAAAATCCCACGCCTGGAGACCTGGCCCTGGCGCCCCTTGTCACTTGCAAACTCTGCCTGTGTGAGCAGTCTCTGGACAAGATGACCACGCTCCAGGAATGCCGATGCATCTTTTGCACAGCTGTAAGTTTTCCTTGATGCTTTCATCATGAAAAAATATGAAGGGAAAAATTGTGAAAGTATAGGAGATATTTCTGTGGCTCAGGAGAAGCCAAATTACCCTATGATCCTGCTTGGGAGAGCGATTCCATGTTTGGATAAGATTCCAAATACTGTTTTGAATGCTAAATCTGATAGTTGCTGGGGTTTAGGCAAAGTGTAACATGTGTATGAAATTTAATTATTGGTTGCGTAAGCTGTGCCTTTCTATTCTTAACGCTTTAGCTAAGGAACAAAATAGAGACATTTTTAACTTGCCTTAGTTAACTACCATCTGTAAGAGGCTCATCAGGTGTTTTGAATGATGGAGAAATCAGGTAGCAATTTGCTGAATTTTCTTTCATCTCCGTGCTCATCTCCTACAAAGCGCATGGTATGCAACTGTTTTACTTTGTTAAATCTCCTTTTTAATTTTTTTTTTCTATTTTCACAATATTCTGAATGCTGCTTATTCCTCATAATAGATATCACCCTATAGATCTTCAAGGGTGGGCTTGTCTCTTTTAGTTTGACACTTTGGTATCCGTGCTGGTGACCTTGATGGCATGTATGCCTGAAGGTTGGTTGGTTAAAGAATGTGCTAAGTTGCTTCAGTTGTGTCTGACTCTTTGCGACCCTATGGACACAGTGGTTAAAGAATAAAGATAGGAAACAGACTGATGGGTTCCATGGGATTACTAGAAGTATGAACCAGGTGATCTTGTTCAGATTTTCATTTATTCAAGCATTTTTTGAGCTCTTACTGGGTGCTAGTGAGAGCTCCTCACAGAAAAGATGTGCACGTTGAAGGAACTGGCCAGGAGTTTGGTGGAATCTGGGTGGCTCGACGCCGCATACTGCAGGAGAGCCTCACCTGCTTTAGAAGTGGGAGCAGGCTTCGTGAGGGCCATGCTGTCTGCCCTGAGGCTGTAAACAAGAGACTGTAAGCTGATGCCCTTGGGCCGCACCTGGCCTCAACACATTTCTGTTTGTGTCTCCCATTGGGAAATTTCAAATAACGATAAATTTTTCATAAAAAAATGAAAACGTAGTAAGATAGAGCTTCTCTGGGCCTGTATTCATAGACCCAGAACTGAAGAATCTTTCCTCTCTTTATGGCACTCACCTCTCTCCTGTGTGTTTGAATCAGCTACCCTTTCCCCTCCCCTTGGAAAACATGATATCACATTTTATTATTGCTACAGCTGAATCAGCTACCCTTTTAAACTAAGGATGGATTAAGAGTCAACTAGAAAGAGTGCTGGGCAACTCAGCATGGTGGAGCGAGGGCCTGATGCCTAAATTACAATAATCACTGTTTATCTTTGCTTTGGGAAGGGACCTTGTATAGTCCAATGGCTAATATTTATTATACAGTAAATGTAATAATCACCAGACAAATGTGGGTTTAATAGCCCTGACTTGTGAGGGAAATCAACCAGTTTAGTTACAGTAGTCACTGCTCAAATCAAGGGGAGTGAGAAGAAAGGAATTATTTAGGAAGTTCTAGAATCATTTATAAAAAGGCATTTTACTAAGCATACTTTAAAAAATAGTTAAGGTGAAATAAATTTTACTCCATCTCTTTTTTTTTCTTAATTTATTCAACTAACGTGACACATTTTCCAGCTAGTTTATATCAGTTTTCTTAAATTCTTTTGGACTGAAGATTAGAGTAGAGAGAAAGCTTGGAATAATTCTTAGGTAAAAAAGGAAAGTGAGTAAAATCCTTTCCTTTTGTTTTGAACTGTAGCATCCAAAGATGGCAAAGAATAGTATCATTTATCCCTTCATTCAACAGATATCTAGGTATCTAGTAAGCAGCATCTTTGTTCTGGGAATTGTTCTAGGCAGTAGGATGTAGCAGAAAGCAAAACCCAGCTGAGTTCTTTGCTTTTAGGATCTTATATTCTATCAAAAGAGTTACATGATAAATAGTAACTTTATAGAGTGGTGGGAAATAGGGGCTTAGAAAAAAAGAGCAGGAGGTTAGGGGTGTGGGGCCAGGGTGTTCAGTGATAATTGGGTAGACGGGAGGAGGCTTCAGTAAGTGTGTGTGTGTATATTCTTTACTCAACATTGATGCACAAATTTGAAAAAAATTTCCCTCACAAGTCAAGGGTATTAAACCCACATTTGTCTGGTGATTGGGCTTCCCTTGTGGCTCAGCTGGTAAAGAATCTGCCTGCAATGTGGGAGACCTGAGTTCGATCCCTGGGTTGGGGAGATCCCCTGGCAAAGGGAAAGGCTACCCACTCCAGTATTCTGGCCTGGAGAATTCCATGCACTGTATAGTCCATGGGGTTGCAAAGAGTCAGACACAACTGAGCGAATTTCACTTGTAAAACTTGTTGTTTGGTGATTATTACATTTATTGTATAATAAATATTAACCATTAATATCAAATATTAATCAGACCATACAAGGCTTCCCAAAGCAAAAATGTGATTATTGTAATTTAGGCATCAGGCTCTCCTTCTACCATGCCGAGATGCCCAACTTAGTTTAAGTAGATGCTCAACTCTTCCTGGAGAAGGCAATGGCAACCCACTCCAGTACTCTTGCCTGGAAAATCCCCTAGACAGAGGAGCCTGGTAGGATGCAGTCCATGGGGTCGCTGCGAGTCAACTGAGCGGCTTCGCTTTCACTTTTCACTTTCATGTATTGGAGAAGGAAATGGCACCCCACTCCAATGTTCTTGCCTGGAGCATCCCAGGGATGGGGGAGCCTGGTGGGCTGCCGTCTGCGGGGTTGCATAGAGTCAGACACGACTGAAGCGACTTAGCAGCAGCAGCAGCAACTCTTCTAGTTGACTCTTAATCCATCCTTAGTTTAAACGGGTGTTTGTCCTGGTTCTTCCTCATCTTGTCAGCGTGAGTTGCTTTACAGGAAGTGAGGAAATGGACCTTGTCATCACAGGGCAGCTTCAGTTTCCTTTGGTCTTGCTTTGTTTCAGAGTGTTGTGCTTCAAAACTATTTTCTTTGACTTTCTCACATTGGTTTCAGAGCCTTGCTAATCCTTGAAACAAATGAGTCAGAAGCAATGTTTGGTTAAAGCTGGAATGGAAATTTTTGTCTGAAGGTTACTGATGTTTAAAAGCAGGGTATGGGATTCACTTTTTCAGAGATCTCATAGAGCAGAAGTCAAATGTGTGCATCATTGTTGGGCAAAGAGTACACACACACAAGCAAAGGCCGTATTTCATATCCACAAGGAACTGACGCCTCTCTATTATTGTTTCCGTAGATCTAAGTTCCCAGTTAAAGACTGCACAAATAGTTCTTATTTCTCCTTTAGCAGTTTGGGAGTAGGGGTTAATACAATTAGATTATTCTGTCATCTAGATCCGTACATCCCCATTGTTGGGGAGTATGTAAAAGTAGAAGGTCAGATGGCTTGGTATTTTTGTATTTTCTAACTTGGGAACTCTATATAGCTATAATTATGAACCTTCCCTGGCTTCCCAATGTGATTGATCAAAATAGTAAGCTCTATTGGGCTTCTCTGGTGGATCAGGGGTAAAGAATCCACCTATAATGTAGGAGATGCGGCTTTGATCCCTGGGTCAAGAAGATCCCGTGGAGAAGGAAATGGCAACCCACTCTGGTAGTCTTGCCTGGGAGATCCCATGGACAGAGGAGCCTGCTGGGTTGCAGTTCATGGGGTTGCAAAAGAGTCAGGTGTGACTGAGTGACCACACCACCACCATGTGTCTGATGACATTAGTCTATAAATTTGCAGTTCATACCTGAAGTACTTCACCTGAAATACTATTGTAACTTTTTTGTTGGAGCTCTTATCTCTTTCTTCATTTTAAAAACTGGTTAAAACATGTGTCTAAGAGTTACTGATGTGAAAAACCAGTTAAAAAATGTGTCTGATCCTGCTGGATTTTGATTTGCATTCAAATTAAAGATATTAAATGTGTTTTGTGTTTTCAAGGCTGAAAAGAAACCTGTGACATCTTAAAATAAGCCATATACTCCTAATTTCCAATTTTAGTATGATCGGATGCCATTTTCCCAGTTATTGGCTGGGAAAGCCCTCTTGTGCATACCGTGTATTTAAAATGGTCTTGCTAAGAGAGTTCCCTCTTCCCCCTCTCTTGAGAGGAATGTCTACATGTAATGGTTCTCCTGCTAGATATAGTGCTGTATTTTCACCATTTCAGTGAACTTTTCTCCATTCTATCCTTGTCTTGTTTCCCCTAAGAAACAGTATGATCCGTGTGTGTGCGGAGAGCAGAGTGGACAGAGATGAGGTGTCTGACTTGCCCATTGGCTGTTAGCCAGCTCAGATCTGGCCTGTAAGTAGCTGCTCCCCAACCCACGTGTATTCTGTGAACCTCCAGCTCCGTGAAAGAGATGATCCTTGCATAAAGTGTTTCAGAGTCAAATTAGCTTGGAAGCGGATATATTTTACATTCCTCTCTTGGAGGCTTGCAATGCATGTTTGCATTTTAGAGATTCTGTGAAACCTGGTGGTTAGAAAGAAAGCAAAGGGACATAGTTGAACTTCTCCTGATGAAGTATTTCTGTTCTGTTAATGCTATCCCCCCCCCTTTTTTTTTTTTTAAAGTGGAATACCTTTTAATTTCCCTACAACCAGTGCATGGAAGAATATTGCTTTAACTTATTCCATGGAGGTAGTTCTTGATTTAATGACATCCAGAGAAAGGAATGTGATAGACGTTGCTTCAAATAATCCTTTGATTTGTCTAGTTTCTTGTTAAAAGGAAGCTTTACCATGTTCTGTTTGGGAAGATAGTTTCTGTTAGACTTTTTGCTCAGATTTAGCATAGAGAAGAAAAATTGTATAAAGGAAGGAAAGCTGAATAATCAGGACAAAAATGGGTGGGGCTCTCACTGGCCTGACTGAGGTCATGAATCATTAGGTGTATCATGGAGCCAAAGAGGTTGATGCTGTGGGGTTACAGAGAGAGGTGTTGCAAGATTACTTGTTCTTTTTTTTTCTTAAAATTTTTTTTTAATTTACTTATTTTTAATTGAAGGATAATTGCTTTACAGTATTGTGTTGGTTTCTACCAAGCATCAACAAGCATTGCATGTTTTTGAACTTAAAGGACAAATATCTCAGGGATGTTAGTCTACTGACTGATAATGTGGAAGAAGTCTCTCGCTCTCTCTCTCCCCGCCTCCCCCGTGGATTTAAATAATGCAACTTTCCTAGCTTTTGCAACACACTCTTTCAGATAATAACACACAATTATAATTCAAGTGAAAGGAAAAAAATTTCACAAAAATCGGTTATCAAAGGAGGGAAAATTTGTGGGTTTCTCCCTTGTGAGCAATATTTGCCTCTCTGATTTATTTTGGAAGCTATTTCTGTCAGCCATGAATTAAAGAATAATGAAAACACAGTTGTTGCTTGTTTTTATAACCTAGATAATTTCACCTGAAAAGAGTTGGTATGTTGGCATGGCCTATTTACCATTCAGATTAAAGACAGGATGTGCTGAGCAAAAAGAAAATAAAGTCCAGCCATATTCTTGCCTTTTTTCCATTACATTTTGTTGGCCCTAAGTAGTTAGAGCTCCTTTTACTATTCATTTCTCAGAGCCAAATGGATTTTCCAGTGTTTAAAAAAGTGAGAGGAAATATAAAGCTTTTTAGACCAAGCCCTTCTTTTCCTTGGGGCCTGCTGGGTGACCTTTAAGCAAAGCCCACATATGGCCTGGGAGACACCTGACAGTTTGGAAGATTTGCTGTGTGTGTGCATGCGTGTGTGTGTATGTTTCTGAGTACGTACACACACACACATGTGCACCCACACCGACTGTGTGCTGTGTGTAGGGCTTCCCAGTGGTGCTAGTGGTAAAGAACCTACCTGCCAGTGCAGGAGATGCAAGAGACATGGGTTCAATCCCTGGGTCGGGAAGATCCCCTGGAGGAGGGCGTGGCAATCCACTCCAGTATTCTTGCCTGGAGAATCCCCATGGACAGAGGAGTCTAGTGGGTTATACTCCATAGGGTTGCAAAGAGTCAGACATGACTGAAGCTACTTAGCACCTTCAAATGATGCAAAAAATGAATAGTGGTTCTTTCCTGGATTCAAACCAATACCTGCATAAAGAGAAGGGAAGGTCATTTTTCTATTCCCACCTCCATTCCTCCCTTCCAGTGTCACATGCATGATGATTAAAGTGCAGACACAGAGCTAGGAAGACCCAGGCTCATGTTCAGGCTTTGCTGTTTACTGGTATATGACTTTAGGCAAATTCTTGGCTTCTATAAAACTTAGTTTTTCACCTATAGCATGGAAGGAGGGGGTAGTGGATGGTAGTACCTATCTTAGAGTGTTATAGGCAGCATCCAAGGAGAATCCCCAGGGACTTCCCTGGTGGTCCAGTGGTTAAGACTTCATCTTCCGATGCAGGAAGTATGGGTTTGATCCCTGGTTGGGGAGCTAAGATCCAACATGCCTAGTGGTCAAAAAAACCAAAACACTAAACAAAAGCAATATTGTAACAAATTCAATAAAGACTTTTAAAGAGAAATTAGCACAGTCCCAAGCCCCTGGTAAATTAACATTATTATTCCTCTCTTTCCTAAGTTCTGTCAGGATGCTGAGCTGTTCTGTTTTTCAAAAATGTTTTAGAGGAAGGAATCCTGTAACGACTTGACTCGCTTCCTCATTAGCCTTTTATAAAGAGGTGGGTATATAGGTGATTTCAACTCACTGCTATTCTGCAACACCCACAGACTAGAGGTTAGGATTGAGAAAGAGAAGTTTCTCTTTTGGGTTTGTCCAAAGAGTGGCTCCTGGCTGGATGTTTCAACTGAAGACCTCCAAGTAGGACTTAGACAAGA
Source organism: Bubalus kerabau (assembly GCF_029407905.1). Classification (NCBI taxonomy): domain Eukaryota; kingdom Metazoa; phylum Chordata; class Mammalia; order Artiodactyla; family Bovidae; genus Bubalus; species Bubalus kerabau. Next base: position 13,154,800 of record NC_073626.1, read on the forward strand.
AACAAAGACCCAGTACAACTTGGAAAGTGAAAACAGGAATGCATTTCTGGTGGATGCAGATGATTGACATGGAAGAATGTCTCAAACTGTGAATACTGTTAAGAGCTGCTAACCCCCAATAAGAATATCATAATTGCATTACTTATTGTCTTGATATATTTACTATCATTTTAAGCATCTTTTATTGCGAATCTGTGGAACTGCTGGAAATAACAAGGCATCTTACTCCAGCAGTGTTTTAGAACAATTTTCCTTCTCCTCTTCTGGCTTTCCCAGGTGGTGCTAGTGGTCAAGAACCCACCTGCCAAGGCAGGAGAAGGTAAGAGATGTGAGTTTGATCCCTGGGTTGGGAAGATCCCTTGGCGGAGGGCATGGCAACCCACTCCAGTATTCTTGCCTGGAGAATCCCATGGGCAGGCAGGAGATTTAAGAGACACCCCATGGCAGGAGATACAAGAGACACAGTTTCAATCCCTGAGTCAGGAAGATCCTCTGGAGGAGGGTATGGCAACTCACTCCAGTATTCTTGCCTGGAGAATCCCATGGACAGAGGAGCCTGGCAGGCTACAGTCCATAGGGTTGCACAGAGTCAGACAGGACTGAAGTGACTTAGTATGACTCTTCTGGTCATACGACCTGCCAGCCTTTCCTGATGCTTTAAAAATCTCCAGCTCTTTGGATTCCCTTGTCTTCTTCTAGTATTAAGTAGGCAGAAGTAAATTCTGCCAGGTCAGCACCCTCTCTTGCTCTGGCTCTGTTGGTTTCTGATACTAAAATATATGGACTTGGCAACTTGGTTTTATGTTCTCCCTTAATTTTATTATCTTGGATGATTGACAGTGAGTTGGTGAATTTGTCTTTGTTTGTTTGCAAATGACTTCAATATACTTGCTGCTTATGTTTGTTTAGAGTTTTAATGATAGAACTATGATGACTTTTGTGTCTGTCGGGTAAGCTGCTGGTTTAAAAGCACAAATTTTGGTTCTCTGCTTTTCTACTGACAACTGAGCAACTGCAGGTCAGATAGCATCTGAGAATTAAGAGCAAAGTGTAGCAGCCTGAGAAATGGATTAGAGATGACGCAAGGGGGAGGTGGCTTTCTGAACCTATGATCTCATCCATTGCCTAATGGTTACCACGTCCTTATTCAAGGAGAGTGGTAAAATGTGGTTGGAGAAAAGAGCAGCAAAGAGAACCTTATTCGTAAGTCCCTAATGATGGTGTCTTGGCATCACAGTCCTGGAATTGGAAGTCACCTTAGACCCAGTCCCCCACCCTTCTCATGAAAGAAGTTCTTTTCCTGAATGCCAGAAAATGGCTTGACATTTAGGAGACTAGATGTCAAATCTGGTTGTCTGGGCTTCATTTATTCAACACAGGTTTATTGTGCCATGCATCATTCTGATGGTGACGATTCCATAGTGAATAATCAGATTAGGGTCTGGTTTTTCAGAGAGGTCACATGTCAGAGAAAGACACAGACAAAAACAAGTTAGTCAGAAGTCAGATGATGATATGGGCTCCCAAGACAGAGCAGGGGGAGGGGGATAGGAAAGTGAAAGGAGAGGGCGTTTCTATCTTAGGTGGTCAGGAAAGTCTCACTGACAATGTGTTATAGTCAGTGTTCTGTATTCTGCAGATGCAAAATGCAGGGGTACAGTGGGTCAACGGTACTATGCCGTATTATATAAGGGACTCAAGCATCTATGAATTTTGTTATCTGCCGGGGGTCCTGAAACTAACCCACCCCATGGAGGCAGAGGGATGACTGTACGTAAGCAAAGACCTGGAGAACCTGGAAACTACTGAGTCTACCAATTCAGATGCTAATCTCATCTGGAAACACCCTCACAGACACACCTAGAAACAATGTTTAACCAAATACCCTGGTATCCTGTGGCTGAGTCAAGTTACACATAAAATTAACGGTCACAGTTACCCTGCCAGCTGCACAGAAGATGAAGTGGGTTGCCATTTCCTTCCTCAGGGCATTTTCCTGAACCAGGGATAGAACCCAAGTCTCTTGCATCTCCTGCATTGGCAGGCGGATTCTTTACCACCGTGCCACCTGGGAAGCCCACAGGGCCAGGGTGAAAGCATGTGAACTGGTTAGACAACTTCCCTGGTGGTTCAGAAGGTAGAGAATCTGCCTACAATGCAGGAGACCTGGGCTCGATCCCTGGGTCGGGAAGATCCCCTGGAGGAGGAAATGGCAACCCACTACAGCATTTTTGCCTGGAGAATCCCATGGACAGAGGGGCCTGGCGAGCTACAGTCCACAGGGTCGCTAAGTTGGACATGACTGAGCGACTAACACTTTCATGATAATCCAGGTCAGAAATGATAGTGGATTGGGCCAGCAGGTGCTATACATTTATGTCTTTGGGTAGTCTGAGTCTTCATTTTCTTTTATATACTTTAGGGAAAATAATAAATCTATAACCTTTAAGGTTGGAGAGAAGAGTGCAGTAGATAATCTGGATAAAGCACACAGTACAGTACCTGGAATACACCAGGCATGTGAAGTTCTACTGCCTTTGGTATAATCATGTAGATTTTGAGACAAACAACAACACTGGCTATTCAGTGATTAGAAATTCTAATTCTAAACTATATTTTTCTTCTGTATTGAGTTGAAGCCTGTTTCTATATAAATTATTGGAGAAGGAAATGGCAACCCACTGCAGTATTCTTGCCTGGGAAATCCCATGGACAGAGGAGCCTGGTTTGGGCTACAGTCCATGGGGTCGCAAAGAGTTGGACACGATTGAGCATGCACGACTGGCTCTTTATAAATTCTACCTATTAGTATGAGTTCTGTTCTTTAGAATAAAATGGGTTGAAATCTAATTTTTTTCCTACTCACTGGCCCTATGTTATTTGAATGAAGGTTATCTTTCTGTTAGAGGACAAGAACAAGGTTACTCATTAAAAATTCACCCACAGGGCTCTGCCCAATGTGGGAATATTAATCAATTTGTTCCCCCCTCCCCTGCTTTGGTTGACACAATTCTTTTGGAGCAAGCTTCATTTGCACAACATTCTTGACTTTGATCATTGGTTGAACAACTACTTCAGGCTTTTCTGCTTTCTCTTAGAAAAAACCATGTGGTATCAGGGTAGAGTATGGAACGACATTTAATTTCTTTTTCACAGAGAAGGTTATGAAAAGATGGCATATTGTCATTTGTCCCACCTGGACTTGAAGTTCACGAGGGCTGAAATGCAGGAAAGCAACTAAGTATCATTAATCATCATTGTTATTGTCATAATAGCAGCAGCAAGCTTTTATCCAACTTAGGGCGAGGTGTCATTCCAAGTACTTTCACTTTTCCTCTTTATAATTAATGACCCAAATCGGTCATGAAAAATATCCCCATTTTAAAGCACATGAAGTATATAACACCATAATTGCCTGTTTGTGAGTGTAACTGTTTTGGGGTGGGGGAGGGATTTGTGTGTCCATGTTTTGAGCCCCACTCAGCCATCCCAAGCAAATCATTCACCTAACTGCCCATCTCTAAAAGTACTGGGATGAGGAGGGGCATCTGTGCCAGCTCCAGGTGGTATTCCAGTTAACTTCAAGTACTTCCTCAGCATTTGCAGTAATTGCAGGATGACACGCGGAAGATTTTTGTTCCTCATTTATTTCTATAGAAATAGAAAGCCAACAGGCAAATGAAGGCCCCCAGCAGAAGCGTGAGAAGAAAAAGTTGTTTGGCTGACTTCTCTCTTCTCTTCACTTGTCAATTCAGAATGGCTTTCAGTCTTAGACTGAGACCTCAGCCCAATGCAGAGATTGTGGTGATCAGCTTTCTATATGCTGATGGGGGTAGAGAATTTAATTACTAGAAATATGGTGACATTGCAGTAACTTTTATTGTCTTCTCTCCTAGTCCATATTCGTTTTCTCCTTTTTAAATTAAAGACTCATTTCTAATCTTAAATGTTAACATGAACTGGCATTAAAACAGAAAATCTTTCGAAGTATTGATGATATGAACAGTCCACCTGTGCCCTCTTCTAGACTCCTTCTCTGTGCTAATATATAGAAATATATAAGTGTTAGTCATCAGTCTTGTCCAACTCTTTGCGACCCCATGAACTGTAGCCCTCCACGCTTCTCTGTCTATGGGATTCTCCAAGCAAGAATACTGGAGTGGATTGCCATTCCCTTCTCCAGAGGATCTTCCCAACCCAGGGATAGAATCTGGGTCTCCTGCATTGCTGGCAGATTCTTTACTGTTTGAGCTACAGGGAAGTCCTTATAGAAATACATGGATGGATATATATTCATAGACATCACTTAATAGAGAAATGGTATCTGTAACTTTTTTTAAAATAAATTTAACCTAGTGTTTTGTGGACATGTTTCAATGTAAGAATATAAACATCTCCCTTCATTTTTAAGTATTGCATTATGTTCTATGGTATGCTATATCAAAATTTTATCTAACTAGGCCCCTACTAATGATGGGCCAGTTTTTGATCTTAATAAATGAACTTTTTTGTACTTACATAAATATGAAAATATAGCTAAGATGAATTTCTAGAAGTAGAATTGCCGAATCAAAAGGAATGTGCATTTTAAAGCATCGTGTGTTGCCACATTGCCTTTCCAGAGTGTTATGCCCGTTTACAGTCCCACCAATGGTGTAAAAAAAACCCTTTCTTTGATATTCTGGGTATTTTTTTGAAATTTTCATCTTCTCTAATCTGATGTGAAAAAAACATGTTTCATTGTTTAATCTTGGCTTCCTTTTTTAAAGGAGGAAGTTAATTACAGCCAAACAAACTCATTTCATAAATCTATCTCTCAAAAAATATACGACTTGTCCAATTCTAGGACAGTTTCAGCTGATTTTACACGTTGGTATTCATGGTACTATCAGGTTAGAAAAATGGGCCTTGTCTGGAAAAGTATACACATAGGAGACATGAATGAATGAAAATGTAACACAGTAGTGGTCCTAAGGTGATGAAAGATGTGATATCTCACATACACACGCACACAAACTCTATGTTCAGTGACAAGATATTACTAAGTAGGAAAAGGAACAAAACAGTTCAGACAAGTGACAGCTGAAACTGTTGTGACCTCTAAAACACGATTTTCTGAACATTTAGGTAAATAAGAGATTGGTTAGGATGTGGATTTCAGATACACATCAGGCCTCTTGGAATCAGGCTAGTCAGTGCCCTGTTTTGTGGAAATAGATAGCTCTATGTTAACTGAAAGCCTCGATGGTTTTGAGTCATTTCCCATCCCCAGTAAGGAGATCCTTTTGGTTCACTTCTTCTGGAAAGCACATGTGTTGTTAGCCACATGAATGTAGGGTTTTAACTCAATCTTTTTGGCCCTCTTTTTCCCTTTAAAAAAGAAATCAAGGAAGGACAAGCAGGAGCATGTGGTACCTACTAGGTAGTGTGTGTGTGTGTGTGTGTGTGTGTGCTCAGTCGTATCTGACTCTTTGTGACCCCATGGACTCGCCAGACTCCTCTGTCCTGGAATTTTCCCGGCAAGAATACTGAAGTGGGTTGCCATGCCCTCCTCCAGGGGATCTTCCCCACCCAGGAAGACACATCTACATCTCTTGCGTCTCCTGCATTGGCAGGCAGATTCTTTACCACTACGCCACCTGGAAAGCCCAGGTAATATGTGTATTGCAAGAGAACTATTTCCCCCCATTTCCTCTTACCCTGCAGTTTGCAGATCAAGAAACCAGTGCAGAATTAAGCTGCTTGCCCCAGGTCCATGCTCTTCGTTCCTGATTCGTAGGGTATCTTGGATGAGACAAGAAACAATCTGTGAAAATATATAACATACTGCCTAGCACATTGTATGTACTCTCTAAATTTTATTTGTTAGCATGAATGATGGATGAGGCCCGTATTAGGTTTTTATGATCCTAAAAGTTTGTAAAACTGGACAATATCTTTATAATGCAAAACTGACAGCTGTTTGTTTTTTTTTTTAACGTACATAAAAGGTTATTTTAAAGAAGATGTAAGTAGCAAATGACTTTAAAAAATCCAGGGGGTTCCAGAGACCAGAGTGGACATGCATAATCTGAACACACTGGTGGCCATAGCCCCAGGTTGAAGGGATTGAGGGATGCTATAAACTTTCAACTCTGTAACCTCAGGCAAGTTATTTGAGGAAATTTAGGGCTTAGAGTTTAAGAGCTCTGGTTTACAAACACCTGGAAGCTTCAAGTGCACTTAGTATATATTCAGATGCTGAAACTGAGTTCAAGCCGAGACTACTTAGTTCAAAAATGGGTGTTCTTTCACCTTCCTCCTGCATCTTGCTTGTGGAGTTACTAGTGTTCCCTAGAGGATGTTGCACCCCACTCCAGTACTCTTGCCTGAAAAATCCCATGGGCGGAGGAGCCTGGTAGGCTGCAGTCCGTGGGGTCACTAAGAGTCGGACATGACTGAGCAACTTCACTTTCACTTTTCACTTTCGGGCATTGCAGAAGGAAGTGGCAACCCACTCCAGTGTTCTTGCCTGGAGAATCCCAGGAATGGGGGAGCCTGGTGGGCTGCCGTCTATGGGGTCGCACGGAGTCGAACATGACTGGAGCAACTTAGCAGCAGCAGCAGCAACAGAGGATTTAGTCTTCTAGTTGTTTCCAAGTGATTCCTGGGTGCTGAGGGTAATTAATGAATGAGGGACTAAAGCAAGGAGATCTTTCCTGCAACTGGGAAAAAATTTTATAGCTGTAATATTTGCTTTCCTGGGTACTATGTGAAATATAGATCATTTTTAATATGGAATGGTGTCTAGTCTTTAAAAAACTTTATGGTTTATGGGATTGATAATCTTCAGAGGAAACAATAGGAGTATTTTTAGTTTGTTTAAGGTTCTAGTATTTTCTCATGCTTTCATTCTAATAACATGGAAATCATGGTGAGATTGGGGGGAATGCAAGCAAGGAGTGTCTCCATCAGACACTCCTGAGATTTTGGTTTAAATCTCAATTCCTATATTTACCAGTCATGGGAACATGGGAGGGTAAGTTACCGAACTGCTTTGTGTGAAGTGGGAATAATACCATCTCAGAATTGCTGTGAAGATTAAATAAGATAATTTTTAGACGCACACCACAGCTATCACAGGAGCTTGACAAATACTCGCACTCCCGTCATCATCTCCTCCTTTCTCTTGCCTCTCGTGTAATGAATATTTCAGTTCTAGGCCACTGGTCCTCAGACTAGCAGCAGCAGCAGCAGCAGCTGTGAACCTGTTAGAATGATAAATTCTTGAGCCCCACCTTAGACTTACTGAATCAGAAACTCTGAGGGTGGGGCCCAGCGAGCTGTTTCATTTCCTTCTCCAGCAGGTTCTGATGCTCCGGTCCAGGGTATTTTGCAGAGCACTCTGGGTGAAGCACATGTGAGTTGCTCCCTATCTCATGCTATGAAATACTATGCTCCCTCTGGCTCTTTTGTGACCACTGACAGACATTTCTGAAATAACTAGTTATGTGGCTTTGATTTGTGATCTTTGCTTTGATAGTCTGATTTGCTAGAATATGGTGCTAACTAAGATCATTTGGAAAGAGGCAGTTTAAGGATAGTAACTAGGTTAGAATTTAACAAGAGAGTCAAAGCAGTCTTAGCTATGTAGGCCTATGGATTTACTAAGAGAAAGAAAAGGAAGACAGGTTCAAATTATAGCAATTAAAAAAAAAAGCACATGAAACCCTACTGGTTCTAGATACTTGCTGTTTAGGAAATATTCAAAGAGATTCACATTTTTGCAGAATAAAGTCTTGGAAAATTATGAGGTGAGAATAGTTGCAATTTTGTTACCATCTAATTTATATGTAGCTGGGCATTCTGATTTTGCTATGGATAATTGGCTAAGATCATTTCAAGTTAATTTTGAATAAAACAAGATTGCTTATCTTCAGTCTAGCCACTGTGGGTCTTTGTCCAACTTTTACAGAGTTCAGATTTCGTAAATCTGATAAATTCTCCTTCTAGCCAAGGAGGAAGTTTGCCTAAGGCAACTAAGTAGGTCTGTTACTAAACCGAGGATTGTTGTTGTTCAGTCAGTTGGTCGTGTCCGACTCTTTGTGACCCCATGAACTGCAGCACGCCAGGCTTCTCTCTCCTTCACCATTTCTCAGAGCTTGCTCAAACTCATGTCCATTGAGTCGGTGATGCCATCCAATCATCTCATCCTCTGGCATCCCCTTCTCCTTCTGCCTTCAATCTTTCCCAGAATCTGGGTCTTTTCCAGTGAGTCAGCTCTTTGTATCAGGTGGCCAAAGTATTGGAGCTTCAGCTTCAGCATCAGCCTTTCCAATGAATATTCAGGACTGATTTCCTTTAGGACAGACTGATTTGATCACCTTGCTGCCCAAGGAACTCTCAAGTCTTCTCCAGCATCATAGTGCAAAAGTGAGGATACTTAGTTCCTAACCATCACTCCGTGTAGAGAAAGAGTATCCTCTCGAGGAAGTTAACAGCATCACTGTTGTTCAACTTCTGGGTGATTGATGTGAGTTATTCATGCTGGCTTTATAGATTATATCCTGTAGGAAAAAAACATAGTTGACAATAAATTAGCTTCATTTTCTCATTTATCCAGTGTAAATATTCTTTTTAAAAATTTCAAAATTTAGATAATTGTTCATTGATGTTATACCCAGTAATCTTAATTAATAAGACTTAATTTTGCTATAGACTATTCAAACACTGATTTAAATACTAATACAGATATTGGAGTCTTATATAAAATATAACACACATAATTCCTGCTTTAAGGAACATTAAAATCTGAGATTTAGTGAATGGCAATTTTCTTTTTAGTTTAAAAAATTGTACATGTTTGTTATGAAATTTTTCAAACATACAACAAAGATGAAAGAATTTTAACAGTGAGTATCTATATTCCCACCACCTCTCAGATTCTAACATTAGCTTTTTACTCTCCTTGCTCTGTCACATATCTGGATGTCCATTGATCCTTTTATGCTTTGTATGGTATAGTGTTAATATACTGAATTCTCTAGTAGAATGTAAGCACTGCATTCTCCAGTTGTTTACTTAGGTTGGTTGAATGGTTGTATTTATGCAGATAATTTGCACAGCCTTACATCATGGCTAAAGGAGCTTCTCGACCCTTTAATAATTGGGGATTTTTTTCCTTTCTGTGTTCCTGAGACTGCGTGTGCATTCTGAGAGAGTCAGAGCTGCTTGAGAGTTCAAACTGGGACTCTGCAGGGGCACAGGCCGAGAAGGAAGAAAGTGATAAATGAGTTCAGTGGAGTCTACCCATGTTTCATCTGGGATGTGCTTATATTCTCACTGCCTGTCCTGGCCCTGTTGTCTGGGGCCTTGGGGCCAGCTGAGGGCTGGCAGTTCTGAGGGCTAATGGTTCTTTGGAGGAAATGGAAGGATGCAAACTTGGCAAGCTTTCTTGTTTTTTTTTTTTCCTCCTGGAACCGTTGGTTGCTTTTCTGAGTGAACTGTGTCATAAGGTAGCTGGCACAAATAGATCTCCTTGGAACGAGTATCAGAACTGGGGCCTCCCTCTGTTCAATAAGGCAGCGCACGTGAGACGAAAGGGAAGACTTCAGAAAGGCCAGCTGAAGAGTTACTGAATCACTCCTGTTGGAAGCAGGTCTTGACGCTCCTGGTGCCTGCTCCCTGCTCTGACTGAAACGTTCTTCCAGTTTAGCAGATTTACGCGGCTTCGCCGTGAGGACTAGACAGGACTGCGGCATTTCCAGTGGATTTCTCTTCAGAGCTATTACTGTCACTAAGTTTCTTAATTTAGATGTTTCATGATCACTTGAGATAAAGATAGAAGCGTTTGATCACTCTTGCCTGGTGAGAACTGGAGGTACTTTTGACTGGGGCCCAGATTTCATCTCCCATATTGAATGACTGTTCTCAGACATACAGGGTGGATCTTAGTACCCTTTTCCAGAAAAAGGAACAGCACTATTTTAGGGTAAAATATTTCAAGATACTTTAAATTTTCATAGGTATTTAAAATTTGCATATACAATTTCCCCTTTAAACTTCCTTTATTGTTTCTTCTGGGACTAGCTGATGCATGCTTGTGTGCTAAGTTGCTTCAGTCTTGTCTAACTCTTTGTGACCCTGTGGTCTGAATAGCCTGCCAGGCTCCTCTGTCCATAGGATTCTCCAGGCAGGAGTCCTGGAATGGGTTGCTATGCTCTTCTTCAGGGGATCTTCCCAACCTGGGGATCGAGCCTGGGTCTTTTATGTCCCTTGCACTGGCAATCAGGTTCTTTACCACTGGCACCACCTGGGAAGCCCCTTGTATTCTTTATAAAGATGTTGATTAGAAAGGAGTCCTTCCTTCTTATAGAGATCATGCCTCTGAAATTTTTTAAAAGCAATAATGATAGATATGTTTTCCTTCATTAGACTCGAGGGCATAGATGGTATTGAACCTAGCAGTTCTGACTTGGTTGCACACTGGAATCATTCTCAGAGTTTAAAATAACTGATGCTAGTTCAGCAAGGTTTCAGAATGTAAAATACAAAAATCCACTGTATTTATATACATTGGCAAAGAATAATATGATAATGGCATTAAGACAACATTTCTACTTAAAATCAAAAGGAATAACATATTAATCCTTGGAAATAAATTTAACAAAAGAAGTACAAAGCTTATTCTCTGAAACTACAAAATGTTGTTGAAAGAAATTAAAAAAGACTAAATAGATACCCCCTGTTCGTGGATTAGAAGACTTACTATTGTTAAAAATGGCAGTATCCCCAAATGGATCTACAGAGTCAACACAGTTCCTATCGAAGTTTCAACTCTCTTCTTGGCAGAAATTGATGCAGTGATCTTAAAATGCATATGGAAATTTGATGGACCTAAAATGGTCAAAATAATTTTGAAAAAGATGCATAAAGTCGGGAGAACTCACTTCCTGCTTTCAAACTTATTGTAGTGCCATAATAATCAAAACTGTGCGATACCATCAAAAGGACAGACAGACAGGTCAATAGAATAGAACTGAAAGTCCAGAAGTAAATTCATGTATTGTCAGTTGCTTTTAATCAAGGGTGCCAAGGCAATTCAAAGGGGACAGAATAGTTTTTCAACAAATGGTAGACAACTGGATATCCATTTGCAAAAGAGTGAAGATGGACTGCTTCTTCACAGTTAAAAACAGTCACTCAAAATGGATTACAGACCTAATTTAAGAGCTAAAACCAAAAAACTTAGAAGAAAATATAGAATATAGAAAAATTTAATGACTTTGACTTAGGCAAAGGATGAACAAAAGAAAAAAAAAGTAGACTATCAAAATTAAATACCTTTATACTTCAGTGGACACCATCCAGCAAGTGAAAAGATAACCTTCAGAATGCAAGAAAGCATTTGCAAGTCATATCTGATAAGGGGTATATGTAGAATAAAGAACTCTTAAAACTCAATAAAAGCACAAAAATGGGCAAAGGATCTGAATAGACTGTTCTCCAGAGAAGATGTCCAAATTACCAATAAGCGCATGAAGAAGTCCTCAAAATCATTTGCCCTCCGGGAAATGCAAATCAAAACCACAGTGAGATACCTCTTTACATAGGTTAGAATAGCTAGGATAAAAAAGACAAAAACAAATTCGGGTGAGGATTTGAAGAAAATTGGACTCTCCTACTGCTGGTAGGAATGTAAAATGATGCAACTGCTTTGGAAAATAATCTAGCAGTTCTTCAAAAGACAAGCATAGAGTTATTCAATAGCATATCCCACATCTACTCCTAAGTGTATACTTAAAAGAAATGAAAACGTGTATCTGCTGTTGAAAGAAGCCAGTCATAAAGGACCACATATTGTGTGATTCCACTTATGTGAAATATCCAGAGCAGGCAAATCCACAGAGAGAGCAGATAGACTGGTAGTTGCCTAAAGCCGGGATGGGAAGTTTTGGGGGGAATGGAGAGTGACTACTAATTGGCTTGGGGTTTCTTTTGGGATTATGAAATGTTCTAAAATTGATATGTTAGTTTTACAACTCTGTGATTATATTAAAAGTCCAACTGACTAAAAGCCATTAAATGGGCAAATTATATGGCATGTGAGTTATAGCTCAATAAAAACATATGCACATATAAAACTTATATATACATATGTATATGTATAATACATGAACTTGGGCAAACTCCAAAAGATGGTAAGGGACAGAGAGGCCTGGCCTGCTGCAGTCCATGGGGTTGCAAAGAGTCAGACACGACTGGGCAACAAAAAACAACAACAATATATGTATAATACACACACGAACATATTTTTGTTGAGGTTGTTTTAGTCGCTAAGTCGTGTCTGACTCTTTGTGACCCAGTGAACTGTAGCCTGCCAGACTCCTCTGTCCATGGGATTCTCCAGGCAAGAATACTGGAGAGGGTTGCCATTTCCTTCTCCAGGGGATCTTCCCTACCCAAGGTTTGAGCCCACATCTCTTGCATTGAAAGGCGGGTTTTTCACCACTGAACCACTAGGGAAGCCCATGTACATATTTATATACATGTATATGCATATAAGGAATGACAGGAATGAACATGGCAGTATAAAGCCAGCAAGAGGAGTAAGGGAAAGCTATTTTCTTTACTGTTTCATTATTATTTTTTTTTTTAAATTAAAATGTTTTTAGACATGTTTAACTGCTGAAGGAGAACTCAGGGAACAATTCAAGATGCAAGAAAGAAAATAGATGATCAAGAGGGTAAATTTCCTGAAAGGCAGCAGGGAATGGAAACTAGAAAATAGTAGTGTTGGCCCTGGAGGTGGAAGTGGCTCATATGTGTCAAAGGAGAAAACCCAAAGATTGCAGGTGGATGGGCTTACATTTCAGTGATGGGAGCTGACTTCTGCTGCAAAGCTGCTAGATTCTGGCTTCCAGCTCCTGCAGAGGTCTAACTGCCTACCATGTCCCAGATGCTTTTGATGGGTATTTCTAGAGGATATGAAGACATAAGATATGATCCAGACCTTGACGCAGACCTTGCCCTGGGAGACGTAAGTTCACAGTCTCCTGCAATGCAGGGTGATACAGCTTTTCATGTACAACATGCTTCAGTTGTTAGCATCTGGTATTACCTAAGGTGTTGATGGGATTATTGGCCAGTAGGGAGGAAAATCCAAGTCTTTCAGAGAATTGAGGGAGAGGAGGCCGTTGTATAGTCTATAAAATCCTCTTTGTAGGGCCTGTTGTTCTGATACGTCCTCAAGGGAAAATGCCATGCCCCCAGCCCTACTGTTTGCTACCTTCTGATGAATTTATGTGGATTCCTTTGGAGGGGAAAATAATTTGAACCCCAATACTGAGATATTTTAAAATTTAAATAAAATAAAAAAATTTATTTTGGTCTCCCTTAACCTGATACAAACATATCAGTTTAAGCACATTTAGACTTGTATCTCTTAAGAACATCAGAGTAAATGCATAAGCTGAATATTAACTAAAATTGTTTTTGTTCAGTCACTAAGTCATATCTGACTTATTGTGACCCCATGGACTGCAGCACATCAGGTTTCCCTGTCTTTTCCTATCTTCACTTTATAGACCAGTGAAATTTAAGTTAACATTAACTTAACATTAATGTGAAGGATGGTGTTTAGTTTCCACTAAATCACTTTTAACATTTAGGTTCTGAGTTTGGTGTGTTCCAGTTAACAAGTAGCAATTCAGTAATCGTGCCACCTTTCTGTGCTGGAATCTTGATTTGTACAGCTTACACTTGGCCCAGACACCTCCTCCATAGTTTTATTTTATCTGCCTCTGACAGCGAAAGTATGCCTACTTGGAAAAACAGAACCGCAGCGCAAACACAAGTGTGAGCATTGAGATTGAGGAGAAATGGGTGTTCTCTTTTATTCATATCATTAAATAAACATAAAACGGGGGGGAAAAACTCTTGGCATGGAGAACTAAGCTCCCAGGAATGCACCTTTGCACCCGGTTTGAAACGTACTGTGTTAGCTAGGCACCAAGGTCTGTGAGAGTGGACAAGCTGGGCGTTGTATCAAGTTGGGGTCCAAGACAAGGCTTCCTCGTATCAGAGACGCTTAAGGATAAGAAATGTAAAACTCAGGTCTCTTTTTAACATTAGTTATGGCTTATTGTTTGACTGGGTTTTCTTATCAGTCCTCTGATGTCGTGGTTGGCAAAGAGGTATGAAGGGGATCCCTGTCACTAGTAATATAATATCTGCGAAAAGCCAAGGTTTCTGAAAGGGTTTTTATAAGAAAAAAATTTTAGGATCACGCTATACCAGGAAACGACTTACTGCTTAGCTATGGCTTGTTGATTTATTTGAATGTTTTTGGACCATTATATGTGTCCAAGCCAGGATGTCCTGGGTGTGTTAAGAGACTTTTGAATTGGGAGAGATACCATCTTGAGTTTACTAACAATTTAAGTCAACAGCATCTAACAAAGAAGGCTTTATACTTGGATCCTGTGCAGACATCGTAGTCTGAACCGAAGTAAGCAGAATCCTGGCTTCAGTAAGAGCTGTTATTTAGAACACATTTGAGACATTGTGATGTAATTGTGTCCTGAGGCTGAGAAGCGTTAGTCTCCATTTTATTAAATATCCATTTTAGTGTACAGCCTTGTACCAGCAAAGATAAAAAGCAAAACAGATACTTACTCAAGGCCAGTCCAGATTTTGGCCTTTAAGACTTTCCCCTTATCACCTCCTTTCCCAGCCATCGCTGAGCAAGGGATGGGAAACCCTAGGTCAATACGTCACCAGCTCAGCTTCAAGCCATGTGGGCTGCCAGCTCTCCTTTGCCTTCAGAACCCCAGCCCCTGCATCTAGAGGTGTCCAGGGTCCTGGTGGTCAATGTAAATTTTCAATTAATGGCACGTCTTACCCCTTTTCTCGCAACCAAACCTATTATCCTCTTACCTCCCCTCCCCATCCTCTTGGAGTCGCATCTCTCTTTTTAAAAAAAATCAACTTATTTATTTATTTTTGACTGTGCTGGGTCTTCGTTGATACATGGGGGCCTTCACTAGTTACGGCTAGCAGGGGCCGCTCTCCAGTTGCAGAGCTCGGGCTTCTCACTGCGGTGGCTTCTCTTTTTGCACAGCATGGGCTCTAGAACACAGGCTGGGTAGTTGTGGCCCACAGGCTTAGTTGCCCTGCAGCATGTGAGATCTTCCCAGACCAGGGATCGAACCTGTGTCCCCAGCTTTGGCAGGCAAATTCTTAACTGCTGGACCACCAGGGAAGTCTGGGGGTTGCATCCCTTCTGAGACTTTGATTTCTGCGTGCCTGCCTAGAGTTTAGAGACATCTATTCCATACCTTCTTTACATTTGCTGCCTCTCTCAGTTTTCATGTATTTTTTTCTCATGGAGGACTCTCCACTTCCCTGAGAGTAGGTTAGGCAGGTGTTACTGTCCCATTTTATAATAGTGAGTGCTGCAGTGAGAGAGGTTAATGACTTGCCCAAAATGCAGAGGAGACTTTAGAGCTGGTACTTTAGTCTTAAAAATTCAAATTCAATTCCATCAACCAAATTCATGGTAGTGCTTTTTTTCTTAGAAGAAAAATCTTTAAGATATAACCTAGTGACACAGAACAATTGTACAGTGTATGTGTGTTTGTATATATTATACATACACACACACACGTGCATACTGTAATTCTGGTGGTGGATACATAGCTTTGTCTGAATGTTGTAGCTCTTGTGCCATGTCTACTTGATAGATGAGAATACCTCATGAAGAATGCCCTTTGATAAATTGGAAAATAGCATCCTTGAAAGGGACCTAGAAGAAACCCCTTTATGGAAAGACTACATAATTCGTAGACTTTCAGGGTTGAAACAGACAGGTCATCTGGCTCAACAGATGTTTGATGGTTAAATCCTTGATTAAATCTCATCTGAGTCTTTGAGTGCTGTGGAATGATTTTGAGGAACAATCCTTATTGTTACACATGCTCTTAACGGCCTGAAAATGCTTCTGTGTTCTATCAAACTAAGTGAAACTTTGATGCTTTCAAAGGAGAAATCGTTTCTTTCTTGTGTCATCAAGATTTTTGAAAAGTTCAATTTTTGAAACATTTTCCCTTAGAATATATTAGCTCTTATGAAAATTGCCTATTTAGACTTCTGTTTAATGCCATTGTTTAATGGCATGTGATTTTTTAAAATGTGACTAAATAATAATATTTTCTTTTTTCCGTGTTTCTCTGTTTTTATTTACAAGCTCGATTCCATTTCTCCCAGAATTGTTAACCATTTTACGTAGGTATGCTTTGTGTAACATGCACAGGGGTTCATGTGATTGCTTTTGGTTCTTTTGTGCTTTAGCCAGAGGTAGTAAAGAAGAGAGGGAGATTAAATTTTAGTGAAAGCTAATGTAAGATATGTAATGAAAATTCATTACATATCTTGAAAATTCAGTAGAGCTGGTTGTTTCCCTCTCTGCCTTCAGTAGAAACGCCCTTAGTGATGGAGTGTCGGGTGCCTGTGCTGTACCATCACTTTGCAACTTGCACTTGCAAAGTTCTGTCTTGAACCACTATTTCTCATAATTTTTTTAAAAGGGATCTTATACTTACAGCCTGTAGTCAGTGTACACAGTTCTAACTTCTCTCCTCGAAGCATGGGTCAGAAAATATCATGGCCAGGAGAGACTTCGTGGGAAGCTTCAAAATTCATTGGTTTATATATTGTGGTTGCAGCCTTCCTAAGAGCATTTCCTTAGCAAATAGAGCATCCATTATAAAGTCTTGGGATAGCTTAGATTTCAGCTTTACAAATTTACAATAAAAGTTGAAATGAATTTTTTTTTGCTTTTAAAGATACACATAGTCTCTTTAGTTCCTATTTCAGTCTTGTCTATAGATGCAAATAGTTCTACAGAGAGAATTGAATAGAGGTGTGTGTTCTGTTGTAAATGTCTGCTCTGTTATGGAACTTCTCTACCACAAGTGGTTTAACTGGTTTCCTGAAGGGAGCAGAGAAAGAATAATCTCACAAGACTAAACGATTAACATTTCTCCACAAAGTTACTGGAAGTCTAAGACTAGGTGACTGAGTGAGTGAAAGTTGCTCAGTCATGTCCGGCTCTTTGTGACTCCATGGACTACATAGTCCATGGAATTCTCCAGGCCCGAATACTGGAGTGGGTAGCCATTCCCTTCTCCAGGGAATCTTCCCAACCCAGGGATCGAACCCAGGTCTCCCACATTGCAAGCGGATTCTTTACCAGCTAAGCCACCAGGGAAACCCAAGAGTACTGGAGTGGGTAGCCTATCTTATCTCCGTTGGATCTTTCCAACCCAGAAATCGAACCGGGATCTCCTTCATTGCAGATGGATTCTTTACAGCCAAGACCAAGACCATGTGAAATGCAGTAAAAATATGACTAAGTATTCTGCAGTTTGCACATTTCCAAAGGGCTTCCACGTACAAAATTCTGGGTTTGTGTGTGTGAGTGTTTTAAACCCTGAGAAGTAACCATAATAGGTATTATTATCCCCATTTTAAAAATGAAGGGAGTGTCAGAAATTGAGAGAGTAGCATAAAAACATATACATTACCATATGTAAAATATGTAACATGTAACAGATGTGAAATAGCAGTGGGAAGTTGCTGTATGTCACAGAGGGCTCGAAGGGGTGCTCTGTGACAACCTTGAGGGATGAGTTGAGGTGGGAAGTGGGAGGGAGGTTCACGATAGAGGCGACATGTACGTACCTGTGGCTGATTTTTGCTGATGTATGGCAGAAACACTATTGTAAAGCAATTATCTTCCAATTAAACATTTTTTAAAAATGAAGGAAGGCCAGTCTGGGTCATGGTTTAGGTAATGTTCCCATTGTCAGCTGATAGCGTGGCGCTGGGGCTAGAGCCCAGGAATTAGGATTCGATGCTCATTGTACCATTCACGTTGTTTTTCTCAGATGTCTTCCCCTTAAGCCTAGAGACCATACATTTTCACTTTCTAGTTCAATTCAAGTGGCGGCTGGGATCTAGTGGCAGCTGGAAGGTCGAGAGGTGCTCAGAAGCAGAGCTGGGTGGACAAGGCTTTGCATCATTTACTCATGTGTCCCTTAGCGTGACATTATTTTTCTTGAGCCACTTGTATACTTCCTCTTGAGTTTTGCCTGTGCATTGAAATTCTTCCTCACGTTTTCTTGCTGCTGCTTTCTTGACTCATTCTTCCTCATACTGGAGCCCATATTTGGCTCAGTAACCCCAAGACCAAGTGAATGTTCACTCTTCTCTTGAGCAAAAAAATGAAAATTAAAATATTATATCGATTATGGTCGATTGTAGGGGAAGAGTGACTTAAGAGGACTCTGCTCTCAGATATTGTCTATTTTCCAATTCATACTAAATCATCTTTTATTCCCCAGTTCATACTAAATCATATGCATTTCCCCATTGTCTTTAAACATCATTTGAAAGTACTTTTCTTGATTCCTCAGCATTCAGTTGCTGGAATTTAGCATAATTTACTGATGAGTTTTTCTATTTTGGATAATGAGGCTATTTTCTAGTTTTCTCTGTGATAAAAATGATTGACTCCTTGAAGAAGGGAATTTTTAAATATTTAGAGAGTAAAAAATTTGGTTTAAATGGTTTGCCTTAGTCATTAATTCATTAGTACGTTGTAGCAGTAATTTCAACAGATAAATATGAATACATGATTATTCTTCTGAAATAGTAAAGTTGTGATAGTTTTAGATTCAGATGGGGAAAATGCATAAAGATGGTCAACGAAAGGAAAAGACTTCACAATTATGTCATTAGGATTTATTTACTAGTTATGCTTTTACTAGTGACACGTTTGTCCTTCATGTTGTATCACTTCTCTCTAGGTTTCTTATTTCCTATGTATTTTTTTTTTTTTTCTCAGATTCTACTCAAACCCCCTCCATTTTAGCATCTGCCAAAGGCCCACAGTTCTTGGAGGGTCTCATTTGAGGGTCTCAATTTGAGGGTCTCAAATTGTCTTTAACATTTCCTTTTCCAGGTGTATTTGCTTCTGAGAGTATTTGTAGATAAGCCAGTGCCTTAATCTTATTTTGATTCTGTTTGGTGAGCTTGACATGAATTCTACTTCTGGGCAAATTTTGAGAGAGAGGACCTCTGGGTAAAAATGGAGATAGGAAATTATATGAGTTTTTTTTCTTTTTGAAGTACAGAGAAGGCTTTTGCCATTGGTGCAAGAGAGTGTTTCTCCTTTTCCCAATCTATGGTGAATAAAATGTGTGAGCATACAGGAATTTGACTTGTTACCTTGGATAAACTCAATATTCTTAGAATGAAGTCATACATAATTAATTACCTGTCTCTGTGTTCTTTCCAGAGTGATGGCACTTAGTATTCACACTCATGATAACTTTGGTTTCCTGAGTGCAGGAGCCCTAGGACTGCCAATTAAGGAAGAATAGGCAGTGGCAGTTATATAACCTTGGGGCTTCTGTAATGTGGTGGGTAATTGTCTCTTTTCTTCTTAACTTCTAGTGTCTGAAACAGTACATGCAGCTGGCAATCCGAGAAGGATGTGGGTCTCCCATCACTTGCCCGGACATGGTGTGCCTAAACCATGGGACCCTGCAGGAAGCTGAGGTATGGATGGGTGCTTTGATCTTCCCCTTTTCCCTGTTGACATGATTTCCTGGGATCTTGGCTCTTTATGTACATCTCTACCAGGGAGTCTAGAAACAAAATACAGGGGTTAACTTTTTAAAGGAGTACTTTATTGCTACATACCTTGGATTCTTTATAGAGGCTGTTAAAGCTGTTATTTACTTTGGTTCTATTTATAAATGCCCCCTGAGTGTTGAAGAAGTTCTAGAATAGGCCAAGGGGCTAGAAATCCAATTTACCAAAGGTGAGCTTTGGAGGCTGAATAGTCAGTGGCCTGGGGATTTTTAATAACTTCAAAGATAAACAGATGACTGATTAGCCGTAGTTATAGATAACATAAATTATTATGATTCTGCAGAGAAATGGGTTGGACCATTTCTAAAGAGCAGAGAAAGACCTTTCTTTCAGTGTTTATCAGGCATAGAAATGTATTTTTTGAATGAGTTCTTCTCACTGTGACATGTCTCTTTGTTTTTTCAATCCCCATTTAATAGCTTTCCCTTAAATCAGCTTTTAACTTTCAGGTTCTGCTCATTTCAAATCTTGTATGCCTTCATGTAGTTGCTTTCTAAGCCAGTATTCTATCTAATACTTTCAATAGATTTATAAAACTGAAGCTCAGAGTGTCTAAATAACTTGCTCAAGGGTGCATATCTAAAAGGCAAAAGAGTTAGAATTCCAATCCAGTTCTTTCTGACAGATTGCATGGCTTTAAAAGTAGAACTTGGTGGATAAATATAGTGCAGAGTAAAGGTCTTGATAATTGAAAGTCCAATGGAGTGTATATGTGTGTGTAGGTATATATGTGTAGGTATATATGTGCATGTCTATATGCCTGTGTCTGTATGAAGGTGTGTGTATCCATGTATATACACATGTGCTTTATATATACACAGATGTGCTTTTACATACAAATATCTTTTGTAAGTAAAGCAGTCAGAAAGATGGTATAGACCATTTTTAACCAGTCTGCATCTGGGTGCCCTGTGTTTAGCTTATGAAATACCAAGTAAGTGAGCATGAAGTGATTTGAGGGGAAGAATAAAAGGAATGCATGTTGGTTTAGAAGTTGTTCATTTTAGGAAAGTCATGAAATAAATGGAATTTTTAACACAAAGAGGTAGTATTGAATGGGTGAATCCTGTGGTGAGAAATATTAACTTTTGTGTGAAAAATGGGTAGAAGAAAATTAAAAGGGGGAAAGATTCGGTTATCTACCATGAATACTATTGATCTGTACAACTTGGAAATGGTTTTTAAAAATGAGACCCAGGTTTGCAGGAGCGTCTTTCTAGACATGACCCTTTCAGGGAACATGCTTCCTTTTTGACTTGCTTCTGTGAGGTCTGATCAGTCAACAGATGTTTATTGAGTGTACAAAGTGCCAGGCTCTTTCCCAGTCAAGATAGAGAGGTGAATAAGATAGTCCCAGTACTGTTCTCCTGGAGCTTCTGACTTTGAAGAGAGACTTTCAACAGATAATGAGCCAGATAATTAATTATAAGAGCAAAAAGTGTGAGATGGAGCAGGCAGCAGGAGTTATGTCTGCTATGGAATCTTATTTAGTGCTTGTGTGTGAAAGCTATTAAAACATAAATGAAGTGACCTTTCTAAACAAGCCTTTGAAATTAATTACAATCTCTTTTCTAGATAAGCCTACATGTGGCTATTTGCAACTAATTAAAATTAAAATTAGAAATTCATTCCTTTGATTGCACTGATCACATTTTAAGTACTCAGTTGCCACGTGCGGCTAGTGGCTACCAGGTTGGACAACACAGAATAGAACATTTCCCTCTTTGCAGAAAGCTCATGACATAGCGGCGTTCTAGACTTTATTTATTTATTTTCTCTAGACTTTAAATGAATGGTAACCATTAGCCATTGGGCCTTTGGATATCAAATGTTAGGGCTAATGTGTAGAGACAAGTAACAGGCCATGGTTTGTCCCAAAAATCTCTAGAGCAGAGTCTCACTTTTCTGATTTTCTTAGTACAGACATGCTCTGGTCATCTTCCCCCATAGTTCTTTTCTCCGTCTTAATCTTGACTTTTCCCGCTGTTCACATTCTCATTCACACTTCCCTAGTGCTGATTCCATTTACCCAACTCTACTTTAAAAACAGTTTTACTTTTAGGCTGCATTAAAAGCAAATAAACCCATAATGGCTCTTAAAAATGACAAAAGGATATCTGAAAAACAGAACAAAAACATACTCCAACCTAAACTATGGTATTTCTTATATTCTCCAAAGTCTCTTTCCCATTAGATGAGTAAGAGACACTCTGGGGCATTGAAGGACCATTTCTGTCCTCATAGGTCATGCTAAAAGCCTGCCTGAAGATGGGCATGAATTGCAGTAGTCAACTGTTCTTAACCAACTTGCCACTATTTTTTTCCCCCAGAATAAAAAACAAATGCAGTGGTTGTCTCTCATTTTTGAACTGAGAAATGATGAGATTATAACGGAGCTATTGGTGGCTTCATCAGTTTATATGGGGTGACTCTTTTCAAAGCAAATACCTCACACACATGAACTTGGGCTATACCGTCTCCCTTTCTGACTCGCTTGACATCATACTTTGCTCATATACAGTTGTTATTATAATACATAGTTCTTAATCTATATATTATTGAGCCTATCACAGTGGTACATCCAGATTATGCTTCTCTGGATTCTGTCTCTGTGACTACTTTTCCTATCATTAAAAAAAAAAACACACACACTTATTTTTATAGGTAACACATAAATATACTTTGCTTGTTAAGAATAATTCTGGTTAAGGCTGAGGTTCCCTTTGTGATGCTCTGTTTGTATTACAATACATGATCCTTCACTGTTCATTTTCTTATAAAATGCATGGAAGTATAAAATTTTTCCTCCTTAAAGGACACCAGGAATTTAAGTTCTTTCCTCTGAATGCTTTCCTATGTAGGTCTAGCTCACAGAGTTGACTCTGCTTCATATTTGTGTCTCCTGCAAGCTTTAATGCTTCCAAATTGGCTCAGCCGTGGCTCTTTGCCTTCACTTCAATTTATCGGGAGTAGCTTCATCAGCAAAGGATTCAATGCCCAATCCAAAACCTGTTTGCTTATGTAAGACACAGTGGAAAAGGCAGCTCCCCTTCAATGTCATGGAAGCTGGTGGGAGGTAGTGACTGGAGAACTTGTGTCCTAGAGGGGCACCCACTGAGAGCCAAGGAAAAGAAAAACTTTCCTCTCTTGCGTCATTTGGTCCTTCCAGCTGTTGCTCAGCAGTGTTTGATCCAGGAATCTTGTCCAACATGGAATTATGAAAGGCAGGACACAGATGGTTGGTTCTGATAGCATTACTTTAGGCACAGCCTTTGCTTGAAGTTAGTAGCCCTATTAAAAAGGCGGTAACTCACTGAAGCAGTTTCCTTACTGTGTTAGGGAAGTAACATAACCATCACTTACAGGGAAGCATGAACCATGTGTCTGGTTCATGTCAGATTTGAGCAGCAAGCACATAAATGCCTACCATCACAGGACCTGAGAAGTAGGACTTTCTCCTGTAGCCAGCTGGTGGTGGATGGCTGGGAACAGCTTCTCACCTATCCATCCTCCTTCCAAGTCCGAGGGCACTGGAACAACCCACCTTTGCTGCTGGTGCTATAGCATGTACCAGAGGGCAAATGGATGCAAATGTTCTTCTAAAGAACAGGGGCTCCAGAATCTCTATAGGAAGGGATTTAGGGTGGGACGCTGTGGAAAGACTGGGATGGGAGGTGTGGGGGGTGCCAAGAAATTTAAAGCTGCATTTGCAAAATAACAGTTTTTATTCATGGAAGTGAAAGTGTTAGTCGCTCAGTCATGTCTGACTCTTTGTGACCCCATGAGATATAGTCCGTCAGGCTCCTCTGTCCATGGAATTCTCCAGGGAAGAATAGTGTAGTGGGTTGCCATTCCCTTTTCCACAGTATCTTCTTGACCCAGGGCTTGAACTTGGGTCTCCTGCTTTATAGGTGGATTCTTTACCATCTGAGCCACCAGGGAAGCCCCTTAGTTTTTCCTCATATCACATGTTTATTTAGGGTAGTTTTGATAAGTGAAGTGAAAGTCGCTGAATCGTGTCCAAGTCTTTGTGACCCCATGGGCTTTACAGTTCATGGAATTCTCCAGGCTAGAATAGCTACCCAGGAGTGGGTAGCTGTTCCCTTCTCCAGGGGATTTTGCCAACCCAGGGATCGAACCTAGGTCTCCCACATTGCAGGTGGATTCTTGACCAGCTGAGCCACCAGGGAAGCCCAAGAATACTGGAGTGGGTAGCCTATCCCTTCTCCAGCGGATCTTCCCGACCCAGGAATCTAACCGGGTTCTCCTGCATTGCAGTCGGATTCTTTACCAGCTGAGCTAGGCTGCTGGAATTGTAACAGATCCCATAGTTACCCCCAGTCACCCTTTAGCACTGTCTCCACTTGCCCTCTAAGTAATTAATTAATTAGTTAGACTGCGCCAGATCTTGGTGTGGCATCTAGAATCTTTTCATTGTAGCATGTGGGCTCTATTTCCCTGACTAAGGATCGAGCCCAGCCCCCCTTCATTGGGAGCACCGAGTCTTAGCTGCTGGACCACCAGGGAAGTCTCACCATCTTTTTATTTAACTCTGTTTTCCTCCTGTTATCAAGAGTATGACCCTGGGGCAAATGGCCATATTGCCGCTCCTGTGGTTTTAGGGTCTGAATGGGAAGGGACTGAATGTGTCTGTAACAGTCTTTGGCTGTAATATGTGTTGGCTGAAAAAGAGTAAAACTTTGGGGCAGCACAGGATAAAGGAATCTGCTATGCTGGAGTCAATAGACACTTTTGAGATTCCAAGCTGACTTTTGTTTTAGAACATATTTAAGGCTTTGTGTTAAAACTGCATGTGAGTGGAGAGTGAGGTTTCTAAGCTTCTTCTTTAACTGAAGGCAAATAAAAGAAGACTCAGCAGTGGTGGAGGGAATGTATCACATGGATGGTTGTGCACGTGGGAACATCCCTTTTACCCATCAGTGGGCTGAGGGCAGGAGGCAGGGCATGACGTGGGAAGATGTCCTGAGGCCTTGTTGTTTAGTCTCTAAGTTGTGTCTGACTCCTTGCAATACCATGGGCTGTGGCCCACCAGGCTCCCCTGTCCATGGAATTTCCCAGGCAAGAAAACTGACCTGAGCATCGAACCTGTGTCTCCTGCACTGGCAGATGGATTCTTTACCACTGAACCACCAGGGAAGCCCAAGGTGTCTGTAGAACAGGTGAAAAAAGAAGACCAAAAGCAGCCCTTTTCTGAGAGGTTCCTGGTCCTGGAATTCCAGGTCTCCTCCACCTTTCAGTTCCCCAATGAGCCCTGCCTTCTGGCTCTAAGACAATGACGCCCTCTTGTTTTCTCAGCTATGATTTGATAGCTGGTTTGAGCTTGGTTTCCCTGGTGGCTCAGTGTAAAGAACCCACCTGCCAATGCAGGAGATGCAGATTTGATCCCTGAGTCAGAAGATCCCCTGGAGAACGAAATGGCAACCCACTCCAGTATTCTTGCCTGGAAAATCCCATGGACAGAGAAGCCTGGTGGGATACAGTCGATGGGGTCAGAAAGGAATTGAACATGACTTAGTGACTAAACAGCAACAGCAATGAGCTTATTTACTACGGTCAGATGAATGGGCAAATGTACGGGTTCTTATTTTCTGGGTTGTGATAGGAAACATTCTTAGTTTCTGTGTTAGTGCAATAGGGCATTTATCACAAGGCCAGTATTATTTCTCTTGTATTTTTTTGCAAGTCACGTGTATGTGTGTGTTAGTTGCTCAGTCGTGTCCAACTCTTGGCAACCCCATGGATTGTAGCTCACAAGGCTCCCCTGTCCCTGGAATTCTCCAGGCAAGAATACTGGAGTGGTTTGCCATTCCTTTCTCCAGGGAAGCTTTCCAACCCTGGGATCGAACCCAGGTCTCCCACATTGTGGGCAGATTCTTTACCATCTGAGCATAGCTCTTCAAAAATTGCCAAAACCTTAACATGCTGTCATGATCAATTCCATGGTCAGTTCCGTCTCTAGATATACTGATCTTTTGTATTCTGTGTTCAGCCTGTTCCTTTAATTTTTAAAAGCAACAGTACCAGAAGTGTGCTTTAAAGGGTCAAATCTAAGTAAGGTCTGGCCTTTTTTCTTTTTCCCCTTCTGTCTTGCCTTTCCAGACCTTGATGGTAGTACATATACATGAAAGCCAGTCCCCAGCTTTTGTGTTTTAACCATTTCACTTTTCCAACTAAAAGACAGTATATATTGTATGTATCATTGTAATGAGAACACATTGCACTCTTAGCAGAGACACTTCTCTGGCTAGCAGTCCTGTCTGCCCTCTCTTTTTCTTTAGTCTTTGTAAGGTTCGTGTCAATGTAGATGGTGATGCTTGCTCAAATATTATGGGATGGGCATAGTTCATAATGGTACACAAGGATATGTCTTTTATTTCTTCCATTTGTGGATATTAGATCTATCCAGTTAACTTGTATGTATAATAGTTATAGCACCCCATATATACATATATTCTGAATTCCCTGCTTATGCTCTGGTGTAGGTGGAGGGGATTAGAAAAGTGAAGACTTTCAGCAGAGTAGGAACTGAGGATTTAATAAGTATCCCCAGGCTTATTTTTAACAACAACAACAAAGACAGTGATTCAGGGCTTCAGGTAATCAGTAGGTTTTTGCTGTTAATATCCTGGTATTATTGTTTTTGTTCTATTAAAATGAAACTGAATTTGCCTTTTCTTTGAATTAAAATTTTTTTCTTTTTGGAAAGAATTTCTATAGTGATGAGGAGAAAATGTGGTCTTTCATTCTTGGATAGGAGGAGAGATAAATTTTTGTTTAACAGGTGAAAGTGAGTGAGTGAAGTCGCTTAGTCGTGTCCAACTCTTTGCGACCCCATGGACAGTAGCCAACCAGGCTCCTCCGTCCGTGGGATTTTCCAGGCAAGAATACTGGAGTGGGTTGTCATTTATTAGTACAAATTCCAAAGGAGAAATAATTAAAAATCACTTTCAATCAAGTGCAGGATTTTTTTAGTAGTTGGTTTGAGGGGAATGTTCTCTCACTATTTGAAAGGATACTTAGAAATTTTTGTTTCTGTTGCATGAATATGAGTCCAGTTAGTAATGGATTAGAACTCACTGAATAAAATAAGTACCAGTAGTTCATACTGATCTAAATAAATAAATGAACAAACAAATACATGAGGGATAAGGGACAATCTTTCCTTATAATAGAATTATAATTTACAAATACAGAATGATAAAAATCAAAAATCATTATTGAACAAATGCCACAATAATAATTATAGGCAAGAATTATTTTTTAAAAAGTCTTACAGAATTGTTACAATATTGCTTCTGTTTTATGTTCTGGGTTTTTGGCTGTGAGGCATGTGGAATCTTAGCTTCCCGACCAGGGATTGAAGCTGCACCCCCAACATTGGAAGGCCAAGTCTTAAACCCCCGAACCACAAGGGAAGTCCCTAGGCAAGAATTATTGATAAATACAAAAATTAGTAGGAAAACCTATGATGAGAAATAGGATATTTGTAGACTCAAAATATCTCCCTACAAAATACTTGCTGGTTACAAAAAATATAGAGATCTGACAAATCACCTTGCTGTGCTATGCTCAGTCATGTTCAACTCTGTGACACTATGGACTGTAGCCTGCCAGGCTCCTTTGTCCATGGAATTCTTCAGGCAAGAATACTGGAGTGGGTTACCATTTCCTACTCCAGGGTATCCTGACCCAGGGATCAAACCTGGGTCTCCTGCATTACAGGCGGTTTCTTTGCAATCTGAGCCACCTTGCTGCTGCTGCTGCTAACTCGCTTCAGTTGTGTCTGACTCTGCACAACCCCATAGACAGCAGCCCACCAGGCTCCCCTGTCCCCGGGATTCTCCAGGCAAGAACACTGGAGTGGGTTGCCATTTCCTTCTCCAATGCATGAAAGCGAAAAGTGAAAGTGAAGTCGATCAGTCATGTCCAACTCTGTGCGACACCATGGACTGCAGCCTACCAGGCTCCTCTGTCCATGGGATTTTCCAGGCAAGAGTACTGGAGTGGGGTGCCATTGCCTTCTCCACTGAGCCACCTTAACCAAATTAAAAAGTTAATATTGACAGTAACGAGACAGGTTGTCCTCATGTATCTCCTGATGGCCCAACATCACTTCTGTGATATTCTTGCTAAAAATGCACAACCTCAGCATAATCATGAGAAAGAATCAGACAAATCCATGCTGGAGAATATTGTACAAAATAAGTGGCCTGAACCCTTCAAACATGTTAAGGTCATGAAAGCCAAAAACATACTGAGAAACTGCCATAGATTGGAGAAGGTTAAGGAGGCATGGCAACTAAATGCTAGGTGGTATCCTGAATTGGATCTTGGACTGAGAAAAAAGACATTACTGGGACAATTTGTAAAGTTTGAATATGGCCCTCAGATTATTTTATATCAATGTAAATTTCATTATTTTAATAATTAACTGTGGTTATGTAACTAAGGTGTTCCTGTTAGGAGAAATTGAGGGGAATGACATTTAGGAACCCTATACAAGTTTTTGCAACTTTTTGTAAGTCTAAAGTTATTTCAAAATAAAAAGGTTAAAAAGGAATGTCCTGATATATCTTTGAATGATTTGGAATTGCTTTGTTCACAGGAAGAGGATAATTGAATACATAACACACCTCATTATAATCTGTTCTATTATTCTCTAGGATTTCTGTTTTGCAATCAATTTTAGTGTCCTTGTGATTTATTTCTTTTTTTAAGCAGTAGTTCCTTAACCTGTAGCCTGATTGAACCTTCAGTAATCATCCTAAACATTTATTTCAATTTTATAATTGTAAAAGACCTTGAGCAGTAGTGACTTTGCTTCAGATTGCAGTGGAACCAGGAATTTAATACTCTGAATCATCTTTTTTTTTTTTTTTAACTAAAGTTTATACATACAAAGTTAAGTAAGTCAGAAAGAGAAAAGCAAATGCTGTATATTAATGCATGTATGTGGAGTCTAGAAAAATGAGATAGGTGGTCTTATTTGCAAGGCAGAAATAGAGACAGATGTAGAGAACAAACGTATGGGTACCATGGGGGAAGAGGAGGTGAGATGAATTGGGAGATTGACATATATACTCTGTTGATATTGTGCATAAAATAGATAACTAATGAGAACCTGCTGGGTAGCACAGTGACCTCTCCTCAGTGCCCTGTGTTGCTCTAAATGAGATGGAGATCCAAAAAGGCGGGGTGGGGGGGGTGGTATATGTAAATATACAGCTGATTGACTTTGCTGTACAGCAGAAACTAGTACAACATTGTAAAGCAAGTATACTCTGAAAAAATTAATTTAAAAAGAAAAACAGAAAATGTCAAAGTATATAAAAAAACATTTCAGAAAATTAGCTCTAATCTGTGAAATCTAACAGACGATAAGATCAAGGAATAGATTTTTTTTTAACTTATGTGTACATATTACCTCCTGAGTAATTTAAGTTCCTTGAAGGCAGCTTCTGTATCTCCTTCTTTTGTATCCTAAGCTTCCAGCCAACACTTTACCCATAATAGACTCTAAATGAGTATATAGAGAAGATGTAAGTCCAGTAGGGAGGCTCTGGAGAAGGGAGTGGTGTGTTTTGTATTAACTTGATTCCAAAAGGATCAAACAGAGTGAGAAGTGATGGAACTAACTCTTTGTGATCACAGATTTCAACAGGAAAATTGATTTACTGTGTTAAGGCCTAATTCCATACAAAATTTTGATCTAGAAAATAATAAAATAGGAGCTACAAAGTAGAGGAAGAGACAGAAAAAGCTAGAGACCTCTGACTTCCCTGTTGGCAGTAATGTGTGCTCAGATGAAATTTATCTTTCTAGTATAAAATTAAACTTCCATCGCTACCATGGTTGACTTTTTTACTGAATTAATTTCTGTCATTTTTCTCATTAGAATTTCATCTCTGTCTGAAACATTATCTCATCTCTTGTTTGCTTTGTCTTCTATCAACTCTGTTGGACTTAGCTGTTATATAAATTGCTTGTTATTGATCAGAATTTTTAGGGGTTGACTTTCAGGGGCTTGAAGGTCTTCATCAGTTCAGAATCTGTTTTAGGTGGTAGCAGGGCTTCCCTGGTGGCTCTGTTGGTAAAGAATCACCTGCAGTGTGGAAGACTGAGTTTGATCCCTGGGCTGGGAAGATCCCCTGGAGAAGGGAACCCTACCCACTCCAGTATTCTGGCCTGGAGAATTCCAAGGACTGTATAAATCCATGGGGTCGCAAAGAGTCAGACACGATTGAGCGACTTTCACTTTCACAGGCAGAGTACAAGACCGTCATATAGAATCAAAAACCTTAAGTGGGTTTTGGGGGGGATTGTTAAAAATAGGTTTCTAAAATATCACTGAGGTCTCTTAGGTCCAGATGACGTCATTCTCCAAGTACCCTTGGCCCCCAAATTAATGTACGATTAGATTATTTGTCCTCCACCTGCAGTGAATCAGTGACTGTCAAGAATTTTACTGATTTCTTAATGTCTCGCTTCACAAGCCTGTACGTTCTGTGTCCAACTCTGCATTTTATTTGAGACCCCTTTGTCTTTCAGGAAAGAGGTCCAGATAGTATTATAACAGATGAGACAATACTTTCAGTATGATAAAAGCCTAACTGAATTTAAAAAAAAATTAGAGTAAAACCAATGTCACATAAAATTAACCATAATCAAGCTGCTGCTGCTGCTAAGTCGCTTCAGTCGTGTCTGACTCTGTGCGACCCCGTAGACGGCAGCCCACCAGCCTCCCCCGTCCCTGGGATTCTCCAGCCAAGAATGCTGGAGTGGGTTGCCATTTCCTTCTCCAGTGCATGAAAGTGAAAAGTGAAAGTGAAGTCGCTCAGTTGTGTCTGACTCTTAGCAACCCCATGGACTGTAGCCCACCAGGGTTCTCCATTCATGGGATTTTCCAGGCAAGAGTACTGGAGTGGGGTGCCATTGCCTTTCCCATAATTAAGCTAATGAGCTTTTATTTAAGGTGCCAGATTGAAAATGCAACTTTTCCCCCCTCCCCATTGGAAAAAAAAAATGTTATAATTAAGTTTATGTTTTACCTGATTTTAGTTGGTACATAGAAGGCTGAACTTGCCTATTTTGTTGTTCTTCATACATTTTAGCTAACTTAGCTTGATTCATGGAGAAGGCAAAGGCACCCCACTCTAGTACTCTTGCCTGGAAAACCCCATGGACAGAGGAGCCTGGTAGGCTCCAGTCCATGGGGTCACTAAGAGTCGGACACGACTGAGCGACTTCACTTTCACTTTTCACTTTCATGCATTGGAGAAGGAAATGGCAACCCACTCCAATGTTTTTGCCTGGAGAATCCCAGGGACAAGGGAGCCTGGTGGGCTGCCGTCTATGGGGTCGCACAGAGTCGGACACGACTGAAGCGACTTAGCAGCAGCAGCAGCTTGATTCATTTACAGAATAAACAAATCGATTTTTTTTGTAAGGAGGAGAATTAGATTTTCATTACCTTTTAAAATGTATCATGGTTGTTAAATACCATGTTAGATACCTTATTTTTAAACTCAGGTTTTCTCAAAGCAGACTGCCATTAGTTGCAAGAGCTTTTATCTAGATAGATTTTATAGCAAAAGTATGTCATGTTTTACAGTTGCAATTTCCAAGGCTAAGGCTATGTGCTTTATCCACTTGATGAATGTCTGGAAACCTAAAGTCCTTTGATTTTTCTCAGTTGTAAGTCTTTGAAGCAATGTCAATATATTTATATGTTGACGTCAGTGGAATTATTATTTTTAGAATGCCAGTTTAAGAGCAGTTTGCTTTTCCTGCATCTGCCTTTGAAATGCAATTTAAAATGATTAATCTGAAATGTCATTTAGTTAGATATGAATCACTGTTGTTTATTAGTGCCATCTGAAATGGAAATGGGCGCTTAGCCACAAGAAATATCTTTAGGCACGTCTTCTCTGCCAGGGCATGGATGACAATGAATGATCACCAGAGGCCCGTGAAGTGATGTTCGTCAAAAGAAATGGTGTTTCTATTGCTTAGAAAGTACTATTCCCTAGCTGATGAATGAAGTTATGTTATTCCTGAGGCAGTATCTGCCTGATCTTAAAGTTTTAAAGCTAGAATTATAATCTTGTTTTCTTTTTTCATAGAAACCCCAGCTACTTCCTGCACTTGAATCATCAGGCTTTATTTAAAGAATGGTGCTCAGTAGGTTAAGTGAAAATCTTTTAAAAATGTATTAAGTGAAGAGAGAAAAGGAGCATTGTTACTATATGTGCACAGATAATTTGCAAAGTCCAAACGTTTGGTTGTCTAGTCTTGTTTGTTGTTGTTTAGCCCCTAAGTTGTGTCCGACTCTTTTGCCACCCCATGGACTGTAGCCCACCAGGCTCCTCAGTCCCTGGGATTTCTCAGACAAGAATACTGGAGTGGGTTGCCAATTCCCACTAGTCTCGATTCTGATAAAAGAATGGAAGATGATCACTGAGTTCTGTCACTGATGCCTTGAGCAGGGAATCCTAACCATGGCTGAGGATTGGGGATGATTTGGGAACTGCTGCTTCTGTTTAACTGCATGAACAGTATAAGGAAAATGAAATTTGCAGATAGCTGGTATAGAGAAGATACAGTAAACCAGATAAGAAGAAGGGATCATAAAAAGACTGGTAACTTGGGGCTCCCTGATGAAAGTAAGGAAAGACGTGAAATCTCATCTTTTGAATGTCTCTGGTTTCAGATTGCCTGTTTGGTACCTGTGGATCAGTTTCAGCTTTATCAGCGGTTAAAATTTGAACGAGGTATGTACATGCTCTTCTTTTCATCCTGAGGGTGGATGTGGTTTTACATGTGTCCTCTTTACACTAACCTGTGTGTAAGATTAAGGCAGCTGTGAACTGTCAGCAAAGCCACAAGGGTACTCAGAAAAAGGCAAACTGTAATTGCAACATAAAATGTTAACTTTCTCAACCACAGCCAGAAAAAAATGCGGACTAGCAGAAAATTGAACTTTCCTTATGTTGGTTGTTGTGTAGTTTTAATTGGGCTTATGTGAGAGAAATTCTGCAAAAGTTAAATACTTTCACAATAACAGTATGACAAATAGAAGTGAAGTGAAAGTCACTCAGTCGTGTCCGACTCTTTGCAACCCCATGGTCGATACAGTCCCTGGAATTCTCCAGGCCAGAATACTGGAGTGAGTAGCCTTTCCCTTCTCCAGGGGATCTTCCCAACCCAGGGATCAAACCCAGGTCTCCTGCATTGCAGGCGGATTCTTTACCAACTGAGCCACAAGGGAAGTCCATGACAAATAGAAAGTGACCCTCAAAATCAGTTTTACCACCACTTTCCCTGCTTTCGAAGATCACTTCAAAAACATTAATCCACCCAAACATTTTCACTGCTCATTGTGATATCCACTGTCCTTCTGATTATACTTGTAATCATAGCTAGCGACTGAGTATATCATTCTAATGCTATTTGCAATTGCGTGCTAAGTCACTTCAGTTGTGTCCGACTCTTTTGGGGCCCTATGGACTAGAGTCGCCAGGCTACTCTGTCTGTGGGGATTCTCCAGGCAAGGATACTGGAGAGGGTTGCCTTGCCCTCCTCCAGGGGATCTTCTTGACCCAGGGATTGAAGCCATGTCTCTTATTGTCCCTGCACTGGCAGGCAGGTTCCTTACCACTAGTGCCAGCTGAGGAGCCCTGCTATTTACAGTGTATTGGACTAATTTTCTTTCTGATCTTAGACTTGGGGTAATTTATATAGCTTTTCTATTTGTATTACCTGTTTATCTGTAGGAATCATTTTTTTGGGGGGGGTGTGTGTGGTGTGTTTTTCCATATCTGAGAAGTAGGAGAAGATTGTTTTCCCTTGGACTCACAGGACCTGTGTAATCTCATCAAGTATGTAAAATAAACTCTAACATGAACATCCAGTTTTCCTGATTGCTAGCTTTTGAATCTGGATTAATAAAGTCCAGAGGTAAGAGAGTAAGGAAAGAAGTGAACTATTTTTTTTTTAATGGGCCAGTAAATTTGGAGAACACAATTTATCTCATTTAATTTTTGCAATTACCCTGACAGAAAATTCTTACATGAAAACAGAAAGAGCATTAAGGGGGTAAGGATAGGAACATTTGCAGGAGAATCACAGGATGGCATTCACTGCCTTTGACCAATGTTTGGTTCAGTCTCATAGGCTTATTTTTCTCAGCAAGCCAAAAGCAGATTCATCTTTCATGGATACGTCATTTAACGAAATGTATAAGACTGGTATATTAAGGTGGAATTTAATTATTAAACAATTCTTGGGCTGCATTGCTTTGCATTGCACTTTTGCCCTCTTTTGTATGCTCATGCTCAGTCGTGTCTGACTCTTTGTGACCCTGTGGACTATATAGCCCACCAGGCTCCTCTATCCATGGGATTTCCCAGGCGAGAATACTGGAGGCGGTTGCCCCACTTTCTCCTCCAGGGGATCTTCCTAACCCAGGGATCAAACCTGCGTCTTCTGCATTGACAGGTTGATTCTTTACCATTGAGCCAGTAAAGAACATAATTTATGAAGCAACAGAGTGGGGAGTGTTTTGAGTTCAAGTGAGACTATTCCATCATAAAAACTTACATGCTAAAGCAAAATGCTGTCCTTATTCCCCAGAGGCAATAACAAGGGATGTTTTATAGGGTATTTGCTAATATAATTGTTATAAAATTCTGTGGAAAATTCTGAAAGAGATGGGAATACAAGACCACCTGACCTGCCTCTTTAGAAACCTATACGCAGGTCAGGAAGCAACAGTTAGAACTGGACATGGAATGACAGACTGGTTCCAAATCGGGAAAGGAGTACGTCAAGGCTGTATATTGTCACCCTGCTTATTTAACTTATATGCAGAGTACATCATGAGAAACGCTGGGCTGGAAGAAGCACAAGCTGAAATCAAGATTGCCGGGAGAAATATCAATAACCTCAGATACGCAGATGACACCACCCTTATGGCAGAAAGTGAAGAGGAACTAAAAAGCCTCTTGATGCAAGTGAAAGAGGAGAGTGAAAAAGTTGTCTTAAAGCTCAACATTCAGAAAACTAAGATCATGGCATCTGGTCCCATTACTTCATGGGAAATAGATGGGGAAACAATGGAAACAGCGTCAGACTATTTTTTGGGGCTCCAAAATCAATGCAGATGGGTGATTGCAGCCATGAAATTAAAAGATGCTTACTCCTTGAAAGGAAAGTTATGACCAACCTAGATAGCATATTCAAAAGCAGAGACATTACTTTGCCAACAAAGGTCTGTCTAGTCAAGGCTATGGTTTTCCCAGTGGTCATGTATGGATGTGAGAGTCGGACTATAAAGAAAGCTGAGCACTGAAGAATTGATGCTTTTGAACTGTGGTGTTGGAGAAGACTCTTGGAGAGTCCCTTGGACTGCAAGGAGATCCAACCAGTCCATTCTAAAGGAGATCAGTCCTGGGTGTTCATTGGAAGGACTGATGCTAAAGCTGAAACTCCAGTACTTTGGCCACCTCATGCGAAGAGTTGACTCATTGGAAAAGACCCTGATGCTGGGAGGGATTGGGGGCAGGAGGAGACGAGGATGACAGAGGATGAGATGGCTGGATGGCATCACCGACTCAACATGAGTTTGAGTGAACTCCAGGAGTTGGTGATGGACAGGGAGGCCTGGTGTGCTGCGATTCATGGGGTCGCAAAGAGTCAGTCACAACTTAGCGACTGAACTGAACTGAATTGATATAAAAACTTTGCAGTCTCAAAACAACTTATAGGAAGATGCAAATAGGATATTGTGGAACATGCTGTCAGAACCAGCAGAGTCAGATGAACTTTAGGTTTAATGGATAAAGACATAGGCTGATACACTGTCTATACTGTCCTGTGTGGATTCTGAGCTAACCAGAGGAATTGATGATGGGATAGTTTATATATCAGCCCTCCCTAATCCATCCACGTGGGCTGCTTAGATTGAGCATTGCAGTATCACATGCTGATTAATGGTGTCAAACATCTGCTCTGGCATTCTCTCACTTTATCCCAATATCCTCCACTATATAAATACATTACTGCTGGAATAAAGGCATTCACCTCGTGAATGGATGTGGCTGGTAGCCAGTGCCATGATTGGAGGGCTCTTACCTAGAGAAAGTCTAAGGAGGTAGGTTGCATTTTCAGACTTCTTAAATGGTGAGACCCGTCAATCTCACCAGCCCCATTCAGTGACCAGGGCTCAGCCTGTCTGTAGAATTCCCTTGTTCCCGATGCACCTCCCCTCCTCCATGACCATCGCCTCTCCCCCTACCCACTTCCCCATCAGTCAGTAGCAGGCCTTATTCCTCATTGTTTACAAACATTTTTTTTAGATAAAATGTCTTTTTTTGTGATTTATTAGACAAATTCTAATAGTACCAGGCATTAAAGCTTTCTGTAAGTCGGTTCTTATGGATGAATATAAATTTTTAGTGCATTCTAAAAATAGTGTAAATGCTGGCTCCACCCCTTACTAGACTGTGTAACCTTGATTTCTGTACCTCAGTTTTTTCATCTATAAAATGGGGATATTAATGGTCCCATACCATGGGTTTGAGATGAGGATTAAATGAATTAAGAAAATTGGAGGGATTGAGACTTGCCTAGGACCATACAGGTGTGTCTCAGCTTCCTCATCTATAACATTTTTTGAATTGGGTAATTAAAAAAATTTTTTTATTTTATTTTTTGGCCGTGTGGCATGTGGGCTCTTAGATCCTGGACCAGGGATCAAACCCATGTCCCCTGCATTGGAAGCATGGAGCCTAAACCACTGGACTACTAGAGAAGTCCCTATACTTTGTATTGGAGTTAGAAACATCATTAAATTTACCATTCACCCATTTTAGGTGTGTAATTCAATGGCACTAAGAATATTTACAATGTTGTACAACCATCACCACCATCCACTTGCAAAACTTTGATCATCCCAGGCAGAAGAAACCCTGTAATATCTAAACAGTAACTTCCTTCCCCACTTCTCCCAGCCCCTGATAACCTCTTATCTACTTTCCGTTCTGTGAATTTGCCCAGTCTAGATACTTTATGTAAGTGGGATCACACAATATTTTCCTTTTGTGTCTGGCTTATCTCCATCCACGTTGTAGCATGTATCAGAACTTCATGTCTTTTTATGGTTAAATAATGTTCCATTGTGTATACCTACCACTTTTTGTGTATCTCTTCATCTGTTGATGGACACTTGGGTTGTTTCTACTTTTTGGCTATTGTGAATCATGCTGCGTGAACATTGGAGCACAAATACCTGTTCAAGCCCCTGCTTTCCATTCTTGTGGGTATATAGCTAGCAGTGGAATTGCCAGGCCATAGGGCAAGTCAGGAATTGCCAAACTGTAAAACTCTGTAGTTTAATTAGACATTTATTAACATTAAATTAACTGGTGGAAAGTAAAACTCATTGGCTGGCCTCTTGAGACAGAATTGGAGAGATTGTTTTTACTCTGAAAAAAATGTAGAGTCAGATTAGTGGCATCTCTATCTTAGTAAGAAGAGTTATCATCTGTTTTGTCCAATTTTTATTGACTGCCAATGCAAAGAATTGACTCATTGGAAAAGACCCTGATGCTGGGGAAGATTGAAGGCAGGAGAGGGGGACAACAGAGGATGAGATGGTTGGATGGCATCACTGACTCGATGGACATGAGTTTGAACAAATTCTGGGAGTTGGTGATGGACAGGGAGGCCTGTTGTGCTGCATTCCTTGGGGTCTCATAAAGTCGGACATGACTGAACAACTGAACTAACTGACCAGGTTCTTTTTTTAGTTTTAACTTGTCATCCAGTGTTTTAACTTTCTTTTACCTTATGTTACATATATGATTAGCTTGTCTTTTGTGTCTTTGTTTTCACGTGTGTCTTTGTGGGGGAATCTTTTGAATAGGAATGGTCCCTAGGCATCACTCTTTCCACAAAGCGGAGAAACGTCACTTGGCATTGATGGATTATTCTGTGGATCCGCTTTCCATGCATCTGTGATTTTTCCATTGGCTACTTCTATGTTTCTGGGTTTTCTTTTCTGTGTCTGTCTTCCAATATTAACAAAGAAAAGGGAATACTAAGCTTGGCATGTGTTAGTGATTATTGCTGTACTTTCTACTGGTTCTCAAAGCACATGTCTGATTAAACTAGAATTTTGTTTGTCTCTGTTTCCATAACTTACTTTTTCAAGCTAGTTTTTTTTTGCAAGCTGGGTTAAGATTATCCATCTCTAGTCCTTAAGCATTTTTTTTTTTTTCTAATTTTTGTGACCCTTTTTACTTACTGTAATTGCTAGTTGCTTCAATTCCTTGGTAGGTGAATGTGTCTATTCTTGATATTTGCATTATCACAGACGGGTTGCAGGGGGTTTCCCTGTTGGCTCAGTGGTAAAGAATCTGCCTGCCAATACAGGAGACATGGGTTCCATCCCTGGGTCAGGCAGATCCCCTGGAGAAGTAAATGGCAACCCACCCCAGCATTCTTGCCTGGGAAATCCCATGGACGGAGGAGCCTGACAGGATACACAGTCCATGGGGTCCCAAAGAGTCGGACATGAGTTAACTTAGCCACTGAACAACAACAAAGAGTGGTTACAAACTCTTACAAATGGTTTAAGTGCCATTGTTCTCCGTCTTAAAAAAGTGAATACAGTAGGACTTTATTTTCCTGTTATCTGTTAATCCTCCTGCATTCACTGGTGTATTCAGTGTGTACTTATTTATGTACTGAGCATCTGTGTGTGCCAGGCACAACTCTAGATGCGGTTTCAAGCTATGGTTCCATCTTTCTTTGAAAGTTCTTTCGTTATCAGCTTTTCCCCCAAGCCTCCTTTCATTTTTGAGCCCTAACCTTTATGAGATGGCTCTTCGAATTTCATCTCACTCTTGTGTTTGTCCTTGGTAAAATGTTTCTACTCCATCTTTTCTAATTATTAAGGTCTCTTCTCACCAGAGCGCCCTGCGTCACTATTTGGTTTCTTCTAGCGTTTTTGGTTGAAGACTGGGTGATACTGAATGACTTAATCATCAGTGCAGTTTTATTTTTTTAACACCTCCTATCTCTCATTAGTCACCTTCCTTTTCATAGTTTCTGATCACAAGCTCATCCTTATCATCTCTCTGTGTTTTCTTTCTAAGTCTGATTTTCTGGTGTTTCATGGTAAATGTATGACTAAGTCTTGGGTTTCCTTCCCAAGCCATCTTATGCTTTTACATGGTAACCCTTTCTCCTCAGCTTCACCCTCCCGTTCTTTTTTGTTGATCAGTTTTAAACCTAAAACAGTCTCTAGATGTTTTCAGCTCTCCTCTGAAGAGCTAAAGTGTCGGTAAGAAAAAATATTTATGAGTAGGTTGGGTGAAATTTCTAAAGGGACTTGAATAAGAGGCACAGTGTTCATTGGTATTTGCCTTGTCCCATCTGTCGATCCATTTCCACACCTATAAGATGAGGATAGTAATGGAATGATTGTCCCAGGGCTGCTGCAGAGAATGCATGAGTTAACACTGTGTATGTCACAGGGTGCTTCTGATATATTATCACTGCCTTTATTGTTATTCTTCGTTACTGTTACTGCCACCTCCAAATCTTGGCCCCAGTTTTTTCTGAACTAAACTAAGAAAGCATCTTCCGGAATCCAGATCATACCTTGGATTGAGTACACAATTATATCACTTTGTTTTCATCTTAATTCAAATCTTTTCCCATGTGTTTCCATCCTTATTTGTCCCAGTTTCTATAGCGTTGTATAGAAGCTTGATAATCAAGGCAAATTCCTTACCCCACCTGTCATAGCGGTTTCCTTCACACAGTATATTGTTACTGAAAGCATGAATTCACCTCCAAGGAGATCATGACTTGCTGAGATGGAGCATTTGAAGTTGTTGCTTCAAAGATAAAAGTGATGGAGGGATTAAAATCTGTTTAATAGCATGAGTTTGTTTTTACATAAATAATTACATTCTTGGAGTAAAAAAGGCCTGATCCTATCATATACTCACTAACCATGTGTTATGCAAACTTCTAATTTCTGTTGGTCTCAGTTTAACAGCTTTAGACTAGATAACCTCAAAAGTTGTTTCCAAGTTTGAAATTCTGTTGTTCTCATCAGCTATCTTGAGAAGAACTCTTCTGCTGTTGGCCACCTCTGTTTGGGTATATTTACTGTGGCAGATGTTAATTCCAATCAGTTTAGTTTAATTGCATTTTAACTATCTGCAGAAGACCTTTGTTCTTTGCGATAGCAGAAAGCAAATTAATTTTGGCATAATTAAAAATGCAGTGGGTCATAAAAGTTAAAACAGTTTGATTTATCTCAGCTGATAATTAAATTAGCTTGAGTGCATAGTGTTTCCCGCAATAATAAAATTTCACACCATGTCTTTTTCGGCACAGCCTCACGGTAGAAGACGGCAGAAAAACCACTTGTATCATCTGAGAAAATATATAACCAAATGAAAAGCAAGCTTCACATATCTAGTTCTAGGTGGGAAATCCAAGGGTCCAAAATTTAGTTTTTGAAAACTAAAAACAATTCCTGGGGTCAGACGTGGTCTTTAGGTTTCATGGCAGTTTTATTTTCTTGGAATGCTTTTATGTCCTAATAATTGTCAGAGTACAGAAGTACAAAATAGTTTTAAATAGCATCTCCTGCCTTGTGTAATTTACATGAACAAGCAGAATCTGAAGATCAAATAGTCCTGAGGCTTTATTTCAGTAATCAATTCTAATTTTCATAAGTAAATTCCAGTTCGTCTATGACTTCATCTGTCTCTGCTGTGAGTCTGCTACTATCAATCACTTTTAAATCATGTTCATATTAACGTGTTGGAGGCACTATTCTCTTTTTCTAGATTTCTGAGCTTTGGCTCATCTCAAAGCTACAGAAAGCTTTCATTACTGCTGATACAGAAGAAATTAGTTGAATATGCATCAGTTCCTTTTTTTTTTTGTATCTTTGGAATAGAAATTGGAAGGAGGAAGAAACTGAACCGTAAATGTTTTGGATAATGTGCATTTTGTTTATCTGCATAATAACTGTGTTTCCTGAGCTAAAAGCCAGGAGGTAGAACTGCATTCATAGTAGTAGTAATAAAAAGTAGTTTAGAAGAGTCCTGCGTTAGCCCTGGGGGCTCTCCTTCCCTTCAGACTCCCCTCAGATAATTGGTGTGGAGGAGAAAGGAGAAGATGGTGTTTGCTCATGTGACAGAGCTTTGGCCACCGCCTGCTGTCCATTAATCTGTTCCTTTTTGGCTTGGGTTCTGGGAAGTCGTGTTAGCTGCCAGGGCTGCCAATGCCTGATGCTTCTTCAGCGTTTTTCTCTTTTCTACCAGCCTGGCTTCTCGGGCCTTTTTGAACCACAAGGTATATGAAGCAAAATGAAGCTCGTATTGGAATTATAATAATTTAGAAAAAAGCAAAACAGCCCTTTTAGCTTCTACTGACTTTTCTCTATCGGTGCTGCTCTTCTGGGAGCCCGGCTGAAGGACCATCTGAAGGACAGGTGCCGTGTTGTACTCAGGAACCCTTTCAGTGTAACCCGGCCAGACTGGTACGTGCAGATCCCCGTCCCATTGTGGGATGCTCTTCTCCAAGAGACTCAAAGGTGCCCTAGACAAATTTCTATCTCTGGAGAGTTGTGTCTTTCCTCTGGAAATAGCTCAATGCAGGGCTGGACAATATAGAGCCTTAACACTGGCAGTTATGTACTGCCATAGTGATCGCTGTTTTCTGTGGCTCCGACTCTCCCTTTCCTTCTTTCTTTAGAGACGTTTTTCCTTTTTTTTTTTTTGATGTTGACATTTTTAAAGTCTTTTTTATTGAATTTGTTACAATACTGTTTCTTTTTTATGTTTGGGTTTTTTTTTTGGCTGCAAGGCATGTAGGATCTTAGCTCCCCCATTAGGGATCGAACCCACACCCCCTGCATTGGAAGGTGAAGTCTTAACCACTGGACCACCACGGAAGTACCTTCTCTTGCTTTTTTGTGTTGGCCTGTGTGTTGTAGCTGCACTGTATACTGAGGCCCTTTTGTTGATAGGAGTTCGTTAAATCTTTAATTGCTCCTCTATTTACTGTTTCTGCTTCTGTCATGCCACCCAGATACCTGACATAGTAAGTTGGTAGAAACAAGTCAGAACATCTGCCAAATAATTTTAATTGATTAGAGTTTTGAAGACAAGTTGCCCAGTTGAACCTTTTAAGGTGATCAATCAGTTCAGTTCAGTTGCTCAGTCGTGTCTGACTCTTTGCGACCCCATGAACTGCAGCACACCAGGCCTCCCTGTCCATCACCAACTCCCGGAGTTCACTCAAACTCATGTCCATCAAGTTGGTGATGCCATCCAACCATCTCATCCTCTGTCGTCCCCTTCTCCTCCTGCCCTCAGTCTTTCCCAGCATCAGAGTCTTTTCAGATGAGTCAGCTCTTCACATCAGGTGGCCAAAGTATTGGAGTTTCAGCTTCAACATCAGTCCTTCCAATGAATACCCAGGACTGATCTCCTTTAGGATGGACTGGCTGGATCTCCTGGGAGTCCAAGGGACTCTCAAGAGTCTTCTCCAACACCACAGTTCAAAAGCATCAATTCTTCGGTGCTCAGCTTTCTTTATAGTCCAACTCTCACATCCATACATGACCACTGGAAAAACCATAGCCTTGACTAAACGGACCTTTGTTGACAAAGTAATGTCTCTGCTTTTTAATATTCTGTCTAGGTTGGTCATAACTTTCCTTCCAAGGAGAAAGCGTCTTTTAATTTCATGGCTAAAATCACCATCTGCAGTGATTTTGGAGCCCAGAAAAATAAAGTCGCCACTGTTTCCCCTGTTTCCCCATCTATTTGCCATGAAGTGATGGGACCAGATGCCATGATCTTAGTTTTCTGAATATTGAGCTTTAAGCCAATTTTTTCACTCTCCACTTTCACTTTCATCAAGAGGCTTTTTAGTTCCTCTTCACTTTCTGCCATAAGGGTGGTGTCATCTGCATATCTGAGGTTGTTGATATTTCTCCCGGCAATCTTGATTCCAGCTTGTGCTTCCTCCAGGCCAGCGTTTCTCATGATGTACTCTGCATATAAGTTAAATAAGCAGGGTGACACTATACAGCCTTGACATACTCTTTTTCCTCTTTGGAACCAATCTGTTGTTCCAGTTCTAACTAGGTATGCTCTAAACTTTATGAAAGTGAAAGTATTAGTCACTCAGTTGTGTTCGACTCTTGGTGATCCCATGGACTGTAGCCCACCACGCTCCTCTGTTCATGGAATTCTCCAGGCAAGAATACTGGAGTGGGTAGCCATTTCTCCTTCAGGGGATCTTTGCAACCCAGGGATCTAACCTGGGTCTCCTGCATCGCAGGCAGAGTCTTTACTGTCTGAGTCACCAGAGAAGCCTCGTAAACTTTTAATATGTCTTAATTTTCCTTTCCCTCCTTTGTCATCAAACTTTTGAAAGACCTGTGATTTAGAATGGTAAATAGATATTTAATGTGGGAATCCTTAGTGCTAAGTTACATATCAGACTTCATTTCTTTGGGCTTTGTGTTTGTGAAGCAGTGAAGAGTTTGG
Organism: Bubalus kerabau; assembly: GCF_029407905.1. NCBI lineage: Eukaryota > Metazoa > Chordata > Mammalia > Artiodactyla > Bovidae > Bubalus > Bubalus kerabau. The sequence continues at coordinate 13,198,107 of NC_073626.1, forward strand.
AGAAAAAAAATACAAATGGTGTGGAAATCAAAGTTCAAGATCTTGGAGCCATATGTATATCAGTGTCCCCTTGACTTTCTGATCAGCCTGTCCCCAGATTTTAGGGATCTTAGAGGGGTTCATCCCTCTTAGAGTCTGAAGATGTGTTAATCTTAGGGTTCTTCTTTTTTCTGATTTCACCTGACCCATCATTCTCTAACTCCTGCCCTCCAGAATTGTTGAATAAGAAGATATGTTTAAGGATGCTCTTTTTGAATGAAAACCTGTAATAAGCATAGGTCCAATTGTTGCATTTTCTAGAGGAAATATTATTGGAGACAGTGTTTCCTAGAGGATTTCAGTCTTTTTCCCTCCATACTGAATTTGTAAGATTATTATCTTAAACATTAAGCTCCTACTTAATACCTTCATTTCATTTTTGCACCACTCTTTGGATTTGTTTGCGTTCCACATGGAAATTCCAAGAATCACAAGCCTTAAGTGATTTGAAACTAGAATCCCACCAGTTCAAAATTTGCAAAATACGTTAGTTCAGAGAAAAACGGGCTCCTCTGCTTCTTACATCATTTTCCACATGATATTTTCCACCAAAAGTTTATGTTATGTGACAAGAATATGGACTGTTATTGACTGGAAAATGGAAGGTGGAACAAGATTTGTAAACACTCACACAGGAAGACAGTTGTCCACCCACAAACCTTACTTTCTTTTCAGCGTGCCACATGGGTCTAGCCAGTGTAGTGTGTGATGATGATTTTATGGCCTGTGAAGGTCCCTACCCTCTGTTTCTAGAATGTGTGGATCTTTTACAACCTGTACAACCTCAGTAGCACATTCCTAGGGCAGCAGAATATCCAGATTGACAGCTCATCTGCCTTCTTGGCTGAGCCACACTAGACACTGTTTCGTCACTACACTGTTTGTTTCTTCTTTAATTTCTCTCTGAACAACAGAAGAAGCCTCACTATCTCTCAGTGCCTGAAAGGACAAAATCTTTTATGAATTTTTTTTCTTTTGCTTTGGTTGGTTCTTCATGTCCTTATTTTTCTCCAAGACAGTACCCAAAATAATTGAAGAAGAGACTTGAGATATTTGCCTGTTTAGAGTGCTGAACTGTTAGAAATATTCCAAAAAAGTTGTGTATTTTGATTAGTGAGAAGGCTCCTTCTCTTGCTCAAAAGGGCAATGATGATCTATTCCATGAGAACCTACTTTGAGAAGTAGGGCAGGGCTGGGTGACCTAGATCCACTGTGCAGGTCTGGATCCACTCTAAACTTTAAATATGGTGCTTAGTCACTCAGTCGTGTCGGACTCTTTGAGACCCCATGGACTGGGGCCTGCCAGGCTCCTCCGTCCATGGGATTTTTTCAGGCAAGAATACTAGAGTGGGTTGCCATTTCCTCCTCCAAACTTTAAATGTAATATGTCCTAATTTTCCCTTTCTTTCCCTCCTTTATCATCACACTTTTAAATGACCTGTGATGTAGAATGGTACTGGATCCACTGTGAAGACCTCTGATAGAAATCATTGCCCTTGTTGGTACTGAGCATCTATGAATGTTGACCTATAAAAAAGAATAAACAGAAGGCAGAAAGGAAAGCTCAAGCTTGAATGGAAGCTAGATAGACCATTGTGTTTTCTTTCTTTCCTCTTTAGAAGTCCACCTGGACCCCTGCAGAACGTGGTGTCCCGTCGCAGACTGTCAGACAGTGTGCCCTGTCGCAACAAGTGACCCAGGACAGCCCGTGCTGGTGGAGTGCCCTTCCTGCCACCTGAAGTTCTGCTCGTGCTGCAAGGATGCTTGGCATGCAGAAGTCTCCTGCAGGGACAGTCAGCCCGGCATCCTGCCAACAGAACATGGGTAAGGAAGGAAACTTGATCTTTGGGATCATTCACCTGTGTTCTTAGAAATCTGTTGCTTGGAGAAAGAGCCATATTGTGATGAAATGTCTAGGTGAGTTCTTGACCTGCAAGGCTTTCCTGAGAAGTGTCTCAGAATGGGTACGTTATTAACTAAGAATCACCAAATCAGCAGGTGTAAATGGATTTTAGTTAATTACCCGCGAATAACTTTCCAGGTACGCTAGAGGTAGTCTCAGGAGAAGACAATGGCACCCCACTCCAGTACTTTTGCCTGGAAAATCCCAGGAGCAGAGGAGCCTGGTAGGCCGAAGTGCATGGGGTCGCTAAGAGTTGGACACGACTGAGCGACTTCACTTTCACTTTTCACTTTCATGCATTGGAGAAGGAAATGGCAACCCACTCCAGTGTTCTTGACTGGAGAATCCCAGGGACGGGGGAGCCTGGTGGGCTGCCATCTATGGGGTCGCACAGAGTTGGACACGACTGAAGCGACTTAGCAGCAGCAGCAGAGGTAGTCTCTCTGAGTTTTGATTTCTCTTTAGGTAGGAGGCTGTGGTCCCCTGGTTCTCTGTATGCAGGAAGTCATAGCTTTTGTCCACAGCCATTTGCTTAGGTACCATGACTGCCTACAATTGACACACCTCATTCTTGCTTGTGAAGAGGTGCAGAAATGATTTTCTTAGCTGGCTCAATTGCCGGTTTGTGGGGTGTGCCAGTCATATTAAAAGAAACAGCAATAGAAACAACAGCCCTTCAGGGTAGTATGCTGCTAAAATTCATGCTTACTAGAGGAAAAGAGCTTATCTTTTGATATTTTATGCTCTGAAAAAAAACAATAATGAGGTTGAGAATTTGCTATGATGAGAAGCAGTTCACTCTGTACCTTGCAGGACAGAGGGTATTTATGGCAGCAGCAGGGCCCAGAGTGAGAGAACTTTGTGTTTGATCCCTTGATTTGCTTGAGGCTACGGCTGTTTTGCATCAGCAAGAACAGAAATAACAGTGTTGGCTAGTTGGCTTAATCACTCTGCATCCTTGAAGTATGGAGGGCCATTCTCCAGGAACAGAAATGCTACTTGGTGTGATGCTGTGCTTGAGTCGCAGACCAAATACATCAAGAGGAGAAAAAGAGCTAGCACATGCGGCAGGCATGTGCCCGCTTAACCAGTACCAGGCACATTTTCACTGCCACCCAGCAAGGTCTCCAGGAATCACAGGACCATGTGAAGATCCCAGAGGAGAGACAGAGTTCTGACATTGCCACTGGTATCTTTGTGACTTTATGCAAGTCACTCAGCCTCTATGAGTCTGAAAGTGAAAAGTGAAAGCCACTCAGTCGTGTCCGACTCTTTGAGACCCCATGGACTATACGGTCCATGGAATTCTCCAGGCCAGAATACTGGAGTGGGTAGCTGTTCCCTTCTCCAGGGGATCTTCCCAACCCAGGGATTGAAGTCTAGTGCTCTATTAAAAAAAAAAAAGAAAATGGGAGGAATGAAAATGGAGGCTGTCCCACTGCGTTATAGGGTTATTATGACCATGGAATCCAATCATAGGTTTGACCACCCTTTGTGAATCTGATGTCTTCATGTGCTGAGTGGTGGTTTTGATGAATAGTAGCTAAAATGCAATGCAGGCCTGGCTCACACAGGCCGCCCTCCACCTCAGTTCTACTTATTTTCTCTGCCCCTTGAGCCTGTAAGCTTTGCTGGCCTGTTCATCTATCCGAAGCAGATCTTTTCAATGATATTGGGCATTTATTTGAAAGTATTGATGATTGACTCCCTCCCATTCCCATCCGTTTGTTTATTTGCACAGATCGTTGTATAGATGATCTCTGCCCCTATTGGATCCTGAGCTGGTTTTTCCACCGCGTGGCAGACTTCTTGTACTTTTTAGTCAGACAGCGTGTGCTCAGAGAATGAAAGACTAATTTGGCAAAACAATGGATTCAATCAGCTATGGAAAATACAATTATGTAATTCACTCAAAGCTAAAGATAAATAAATTAAGGTTCTTTGTTTTGCCTTATCTGAACAAGGAATAATCTGCATTGCGCCTGCTTTTACCCCCACCCTGTTCCTGGGACATGAAGCTAAGTACAGCCAGCAACGAGTTCACTCCCTACCTATCAGGAGCCCTGAGAGTTTAGTGGATGACCACAGAGTTGAGTCTTAGAAGAGCATCATTCAGCTGTTTAATTATATTCAGTCCACTTTACCGATAGCTCTGCTTGGTGTATATCTTGTCCTTGATTTTTAAAATCACTCAGCATTCTTGATCCTTAAACTATAATTTCTCATTCATTTCCTTTCTAGGACCCTCTTTGGGACGGAGGCAGAAGCCCCCATTAAGCAGTGCCCAGTGTGCCGGGTTTATATCGAGCGCAACGAAGGCTGTGCTCAGATGATGTGTAAAAACTGCAAACACACGTTCTGCTGGTACTGCCTTCAGAACCTGGACGTAAGTGCAGCCCAGAAGAGTCTCCCCGTGTATCCTCCTCCATCCCGTGTCTATGCGACAGCCCATATCTGATGGACTTTCCTTTTAAAACATTGAACCTGTTTTGTTTTTTTTCCTGCCAAAGAAAGTTATTTTTCCTTAATGAAACATCCTGAGCCTGCTTCTTCACATACCTCTCTCTGATTACTTTAAGTGTGTCGTCCTACCTTTAAAGGCAAGCTTTTGTTTTAGGGACATTTGCAGCTTTGGGGGCATTGTCTCATTCTGTTGTTTAAAGGACTGTTAGCCTGGTAGTTTGATTTTGCTCTTGTAACGAGTTACCACAGACTTGTGGCCTAAAGCAACACAGATGTGTTATCATTAGTTCCGTCCATTGGTCGTCTGACATGGGTCTCCCTGGATGAAAGTCAAGTTGTCTTGGGACTGTGTTCTTTCTGGTGACTCTTGGAGAGGATCTATTTCTTTGCCTGTTTTAGCTTCTAGAGGCTGCCTATATTCCTTGGCTGTGGCCCCTTTTTCCATCTTCAGAGGCGACAGCATCGCATCTTTCTGAGCCTTCTTCCATGGTCTTAGCTTCCAGAGCCGTTCCCTCTGACTGAGGGAGAAAACGTCTGAGAAAACGTCTCTGCCTTTAAGGACCCATGTAATTAGATCGTGCCCTTCAGGATAATAAGGGCTAATCCCCCCCCCCCCCACCCCACCCCGTCTCAAGGTCTTTAATCACACTTGCAAAATCCCTTCGGCCATGTAAGGTAACACATTCACATGTTTTGGGGAATAGATCATTGGCATCTTTACGGGAGATCCTCTGAGTAGGAAATGGTAACCCACTCCAATGTTCTTGCCTGGAAAATTCCATGGACAGAAGAGCCTGGCGGGCTACAGCGCATGGGGTTGCAAAGAACATGACTGAGCACAGCACAGCACATCTTTAGGGGATCAGTTATTCTGCCTGTCACAATTAGATTGCTTTTTTCTTCTTTAATTTAAGGAGAAAGGCCATTTAAATGGGTGGCGTCTTTTAATTACTATTTCGTTCATGAGCGTGACAGCAAGATTGTTACTGCTCTCCCAGGGTTCCCTTCCCACATAAGGGATCTGGTCTAATTGTTCTTTCCCCCAGCTATTTGTGAGGTATGTCTTTTCAAGTTCGGGTGCAGTTCCATTCAGTCCAGTGCTGAGGCTAATGGTAACCTCAGAGTTAAAAGGTAATATGAAGAATTGGTGAGAATTCTATTGTTTTCAATTCTAGTGTTTTACAGTTTGCGGTGACATATTCCCTTTAGATATTCCCTATTTTGGCAGTTTGTTTATAGTTATTCCCTGTTTTGGCAATTTGGACCTTTAAAATATGTTTGTATCAGTGTAAGCCCTCAGTCACAGTTGGATGGGTGCCTATTCTTTTTGCAATTTTTTGTTTTAATTGCTTGAAAGTGAAAGTCTCTCAGTTGTGTCTGACTCTTTGTGCCCCGTGGACTATACAGTCCATGGAATTCTCCAGGCCAGAATATTGGAGTGGGTAGCCTTTCCCCTCTCCAGGGGATCTTTCCAACCCAGGGATCGAACCCAGGTCTCCCGCATTGCAGGCGGATTCTTTACCAGCTGAGCCACAAGGGAAACCCTTTAATTGCTTTGTTTGCTTCAGTTTGTATCGGTCTTTAGTATTATACATACTCAGTGAGTGCAGTTAACATGGCCTGCATGCTGGCCACCACATGCCTGGTTTTTAACTAAAAATTAGATAAGTTATTTAGGCCGACCTCTATGAGTAAGAATCTTAATCAGCTTGATGTCAGGGTTTCAGGAAGGCATATGCATTGGGGAGGAGAAATTTGACCTTTTAGACTCTAGAATCTCCATGACTAAGGTTGACAGACAGGTGTTCATTCTGTTAAAAAATGTGATTTGTTATAACCCCTTGAATTACAGTTAAGTTTGAATTATAATAATGTTTGATATTTGAGATGTCTCCTAATTCCAAATGAGTGATACTCTGGATGAGGGTATGACTCATGATTGTGTACCCCTCATGCTTTACACATGAAACAAATCCCTTTTTCCCCCCTTCAGGTTTAACCAGCATATTAATAGGATTCACATCCACAGGAGGTTGAGCCCATGAGGTTCTCTTAGGAGGCAAGAGTCTAGGGGAATAAATATGTGTGCCAGACCGCTGCATCCTTCGGCTGAGATGTGTTCTGGGTGTGGTGTTGCGAAGAACACAGTGTTGTCACTTGAACTGTTCTGGTACTCGAGGTGAAATGGTACAGACATGAGATTGCTAGATGCGTGGCATCTTCTGGTCATTGTGTTTTGAGGTCGCATTTTCTTGGATTTTAGCCAGAGACCGTTGGCTTGTGGGTCACGATGTGTTTCTGTAGCCAAGTGTTCCGTGTCAGATGATGGTGTTGGTCTTTGTTTATAGGGAAGTTTTAGAGTGTCGGTCTAGAGGAAGGGGGATTGTCCACAAGCCAAGCCTGAGACCAACACCAAAAAGAGTGATTTTGAGCTTTGCTCTGGGGAGTTGGGTTTGTTCCCGCCTCGATTCTCATCTCCACTGTTTCAGAGGATGAGATAGTCTTCATCCTCTGCTTTGGGATCCTCAGAGACTTGTCCCCTTCGGTTCTATCTTCTCTCTCCTATGACTTCAGCTTCCATTCCCTGCTCTCTAACCTACCCATGGATTCAGTTATGTCCCATTTAACAACAAGTAACACTTTTCTCAAGGCTGCAGCTTTGCCTTACTACCATTCTGTTTCTCTCCTTCCTTTAGAAGCCAAGCCTCTAGCTGTTGACACTCCAGTCATTGCAGTGACTCAGTAGCCAGACCCTGACCGTGTTCTCTCAAGGCTTTGAGAGATTCCTTCTGGGTAAAACCCAATGGATACTTTAGTCCTCACCTTTCCTGGATTCTCTGCTGCCTTTGACATCTTGATCACCTCTGTTCCAGTGAGACCATCTCCTCTGATTTCCTTTCTGGCCGCTGCTCAATTTCCTTTCCAGGTTCTTCTTTGGTCTACTCTTTTGTTTTCTCCCAAATTCGTGTAGAATAGTCACTTTATTACTCAAAGTTATCCAGAGAGACAGACCCAATAGAATAGATAGGTGGGTAGATAGATTGATTCTTGGGGATTTAGCATAAGGTATTTTTTCACATGGTATTGGAGGCTGAGAAGTCCCATGAGCAGCTGTGTGTGTGCTGGTTGACCCAGGAAAACCAGCGGTGTCCTTCAAAGCTCAGGGAGCCAGAGAACAATGTTGTATATTCTAGTTCAAGTCTGAATGCTTGAGAAACAGAAGTGCCAAGGGCAAGAGAAGATCAGTATTCCAGCTGAAGTGGTCAGGGAGACAGGTATTCCCCTTGGCCTGCTCTTAAATATGTGTGTTCTATACCCTTTCGCTGGGTAATCTCATCTACTTCTGTGGATTCTTTCACCCAAGGACACTGTTTCCCAAGTCTTCTTCCCAGAATCCAGATCTGTGTAATCAGCTGCCTTTTGAACAGCACTGCGTGTATGTCGCAAGTTCAACATGTCCAAGCTGTGGCCGTCATCTTCCCAACAGAATCCTTCTCTACGTGGTCCCTTCCCTCAACAAAGTCCCTGCCTCCTACCCAGTGCTTCTCCCTCATCTGGGGTTTCTTCTCCCTGGTTCCCCATCCCGTTAGTTACCTACATAATTCTGCATGACTGTTTTTACCTCTTGTCTGTCTCAGCCACTGGTGTGTCATCTCAGCTGGTTTATGATAGAGCCTTTCAGCTGTCTCCTTCAAGGTCCTTTCATTCCATACTGCGCTTCTACTAGAGTTACCTTTCAAAGATAATCAGTCAGGTCGTTAATCTTCTTTAGAATCAATAAAGAGTCTCAGGGACTGTAATCTGTTTTCACACAATGATTTATAAAACTACTATCATCTAAGAATTGTCACTTGGGAGTTCTTAGAGGCCATTGTTAATTTTATCCACTGAGGTGATCTGATGGGGTTAGTACCCGTCTCTTGATTAAAAAACTGTGTGTTTACCAAAACCTCTCTCTTTGTTTTTCAGAATGACATTTTCCTCAGACACTATGACAGAGGGCCGTGTAGGAATAAGCTTGGCCACTCAAGAGCCTCAGTGATGTGGAACCGAACACAGGTACCCTTAGAAGGAGCATAAGAGAAGCCAGGCTTTGAATGGGTTGAAAAGCCCACCTACTCAGTTTTGCCCCCTCTATTCCTTTCTTACTCATCCCAGCCTGAGAGATTCTGGGGAACTTCTGGGCTTAAAGTTAATCCAGGAGCCCAGTCTCCTAGAGAAGTGGAGAGTCAGGGTGACAGAGCAGACAAGAATCAGACTGGCCAAAAAGTTCGTTCAGGTTTTTCTGTAATACCTTATGGAAAAAACTCCAGCAGAATAAAGGCAAAGCCGAATGCTCATTCCTCCTGAAAAAAACTGGTAGAGTGAATTCCTTAGAGCCCTTTGGGGCATGTTTGCTATGGAAGGCAGAGGTCTTAAAAGCCCATGAGCTGTGTTGGGGCTTGGAAGCCTCTGTACATACTGTTGTGTGTTTACGTGGCAGGTTCAAAGGGAGTCCTGATTTATTTTTGAGAGTTTTTCATGTTCCTTTTGAGGAAGTTGGTGTTCATAGCCTGGTAACCATTATTAACATCCCTCTGAGGATGTTACCGTTTCCTCTAAGACTGTTGAGAAAACAAGTAGAGAGGCAGCCAACACTGACAGTTCGTGATCCCACTGAGCTTGCGCCATAGCCTGAGTGAGCATTTGGTTTGTCCTTGGTGTCTCCCTGGTTTATCTCCAGTTTGGACCATTGCCGGGCACTGGATGGAAGCTCTCATATTTGTAACTGTGTCACGTGCCTGAGACGGTGTCTTAGTTCAAGCCGCTGTAACAAATGACCATAGAATGGAAGACTCAGACCACAAATTTATTTCTCATGGTTCTGAAGACTGAAAGTCTGAGACTCAGGTGCCAGTGTTGTTGGGTTCTGATAAGGACACCCTTTGTGGCTTATAGATGGCATTCTTCTCACTGTGTCCTCACATGGCAGAGAGTAGAGAAGAAACCAGCTCTCTTGTGTGTCTTCTTATAAGGGTGCTAATCCCATCATGAGGACTCCACCCTCATGGCCTAATTACTTACCAAGGTTCCCATTTCCACACTCATCCTCCACTTAGGGATTAGAGTTTCAATCTATGAAATTTTAGCAGGGGGCAAGAACAGTCCACAGCTGATGGTGGAGTATATACATAGACTGACGTGCTGAATAGGCTTTTCTTCTACATTTCTAGGTGGTCGGGATTCTCGTGGGGTTGGGCATCATCGCCTTGGTGACTTCGCCCTTGCTGCTTCTGGCTTCCCCGTGCATCATCTGCTGTGTCTGCAAGTCCTGCCGGGGCAAGAAGAAAAAGCATGATCCATCCACAACCTAAAGAGCTCAGTTCGTGTCCACGTGCCGCAGGTGTCTGGGTTATACAAGACTGCAGCGCTAAAACCCCACTTAATGAACTCACCTTCTCCTCCCTGCCAAACTTTGGAAGTGCCTCTGTGTCCAGACTTTGAACTTGCCTGCCCACCTTTGGCATCCATAAAGGCCAAGCTCTTTTGTGTGTGTTCCTGTGTAAAGAGAGCCCAGGTTCAACAGTCCAGACTGTGTCTGTGGAGTGTGTTGAGAAGCTCTGGGTTGATGAAGAGAAACTAACACATCATCATGTTATCATTCAAAGGCTTCCCCAGTGGACTGTTCAACTTCCAACCAAATCCATGAAGCCTGAATGAACACTCGGTATAATAAATGCACTGCCAGCCATCACGACACACACTCTCACTGAGAAGCCAGAGTCTGTCCTGGGTTGATTTGACCATCACGAGAAGCATAAGGAAAACCTCCTGTAGGAGGGGAAGAATAAGACTGTTTAAGGGGAAATTCTTGTAAGAATTGTTATTCTCATGGGAATTATAAGAGGGCTGCTTATCTTGGGAGTTGATATGGTGGTTCTGCCGGTTACTGGGCGTGCTGATTTCGCCAGTAAGTTGGCAGAAACACAATAGGTTTCTCCTGTGTGATCTCAGCTTCAAGCCAGAGAGACTGCTATGCCAAGGGAGTTGGCCCTTCCCAGAAAAAGGGCTGCATGCAGCAGGTGAAACTGTCTGGTCTAATTTAGCATCTCTCCCTTGGGTGATCAACTTTGCCTCCAGCCAGTAGTGGTGGTCTGCAGGATTGTTTAATATGAAGTTTGGGTAAAGTGGCAGAGATTCAAAATCGTCATCATAGGTATCAGGGCCCTTTCTTGAGCTCTCTGTTCATGTGCCCAACAGGTTTAGAATTGGACCTACAAGTACACACCAAGAGTGAATATTAAAGTCATAGATATATCCAGAATCTATGTAACTTGCCGCTTAACTAAAGTTTGAATCCATTGGGCATGAATGGATATCTCCAATAGTACACACAAAATACGTGTTTACTTGAAACCCATTCTGTCTTCTGGGGCTAATATGGTTTATTATAAATCAACCTAATTTTGTTTGCATATTATATATGTCAGTTTTGGTTACAAGTGCATTAAGTTACCCAAAGGTTTCGACTCATAACTCTTAAAGCAGTACTCAGTATGATGCCCTGTCAGTTTGTAAAACACAGATCGATAATCAAATTACTTATGTATTTTCGAACACAGTTCGGAGCAGGCCTCTTCCCAGCAAAGTTTTGCTCTTTCAGCATCTGTTCGGGTGATCTTGAGTACCTTTTGTATATACAGGGCAGTGATATAGCAACAAAAAATATCTGAGAAACAAAATGTCCATGCTTTCTGTATCTTTAACACTTTGTGTTTGTATCACCTCATGGTGGCTTATTTTTCCTGTTGTACCATCCAGTCAGATTTTGAATAGACGAGTTTTGAAAAGACAGTACCTTTTACTATAATTGCCATTAGCAAAGTAGCCTGGTACTTCATGAGAACGGTATTAAATATTAGTGGACGGCTCTTTCTGAAGCTCGGAGTACCACATCAGGACCTAGGATATTTTCTGAGGTCACTGGACAACTAGACTATTGTATTGCTGCTATCCCTGACCTGTTATTACAGAATGATGCTTTGCCTATGTAATGGATTATATTCTAAGTGGGGATGTGTATATTAAGGAACTTTAATTCACAAGTACATATTGATATCCAATGTATGTATAATACATCTGTTGGTTGTGTACATTTTTATTTACAGTTTGTATAGAACATAGATGAGAACTCTGGGAAAAATTTTGAATGGCAACCCACCCCAAACTATTTTTAATCATTCATTAGAGATTTCTCAATAGTGTCTTTATTGTCCTTTGAAACTATAAATACGTCAGAAAAAAAAATCAGTATCTTCTTCTATCACTGTTTTGTACTAGTATAAATATAAATGGACATAGATTTGAATACTTTTATTTGTCTTACACTGCCTCATTATAGAACAGGGCATTTACAGCTGCTCAGGGGATCACAGGGACTCAACTGAAATTGAAATTTTGTATCAAGAATGTCCATCATGGCAATGTACTCCCTCACATTGATATACACTCCAAGCTTGGATCCACGAAGAATCTTTAAACAGGGGCTGATTTCACGTAACCTAAAGTGCTACGTTATCAGAAGCAGAGCTCTGGAATTTGAAGACAAGGAGGAAGAAAGCATTAATGCTGTTTCCTTGGCAAATTGAAGGAATATGTCTTCTCACAGAAATACTATGAAAGAATTAGCTTCCTTTTTTGTGGGGAGTGGGGAGTGTTTGCCCAATAGATTTGAAATAACTGGATTTAAGTTTTTAAATGTTGAAAAGTGCCTGAAAATTGGTTGATTTCTTCCTTAAATCGCTCAACAGTTTGGGTTGTGTGAGACTGTTGGAATCAACAGGAATGGGTTGGTTGGTTAACCCAAATATATCTCTGGTGCATCAGAGGGGAAGCTGCAAGCCAGTCTAGAGATTGTGTTTATAATGGGGAAAGCTGACAACTTTGATAACAGACTGATGCTTTCGTTTTGTATAACTGGCCAGAGAAAGGGTTGAACCTTGTCTCCTTCCTGTTTGTCAGCTCTGTTCTTTGCTAGTGATCTCTGTCTGTCCTAGGAAGAAATATGGGTCTATTTAATGATATTTGGATGTCGTGGCAAAAATCTGTGTTTGGAGTATTGTAGTCCATTTGAAACAGAAATTCAAAAAATCCTTCACCGCATTGTCATCTGGAAGGAATAACTCAGCATCCAGGTGAGGTAGGGAGGTGAAGAAGAAAACCATATGGAAGCAAATTTTAGAACCTTAGGCATCCTGTTTGTTCATGCCGTGAATGTTTACTCCTGACTTGAAATCTCTAGTTTGAAAGAGGCCTTTGAAAAAACAAACAATTCACAGTATAAATTTTCTTGTAGCTGGCATCACAAAAATCCTTACCTATTCAGGTTTGAAAATCTATGTTGGTTTGAATGTTAATCACTGTTTCTTAGAACCCCAAATTGTCTGTTAAAAATTATATAGAATCTAAATGTGTATTACTTTAGCCTTCCCTACACAGTGCTTCTAAAAAACTGTTCATGAATGGATACCTTCATGTATATAGAATATGTGTATATGTGTGGTTTGAAAGAGTTTCAGAATGCCTTAGATGAATGACATTTTATAAAACTGTTACAGTGGCTATCTATAGGCTATTACATCTCTGTTGATTCATGATCCAGAAAGTTTTGTTCTGTATTTAAGAAATTGCTGTTGTGTTATATTTTTCCAAGTATTTGAAAGGAAAACACCTGGCCTCTCTGGCCCCAATAAATGTGGAGCAGGAAATCAAGTGTGTTATTTTTTGTTATGGTGTGTAGTTCTAGACACATTCAGTTTTATCGTGAAGGCGCCAACCGGGTCACTATTAAATCTCAAGTTTGGAATTCAAAAAAAGTAACTTCTGTAATATCGTATGTGGAAGTAACTCTTGTTACCTTGTTTCTTAAAAGAAGTAAGAGCAAGTGTGATGCCTTCACTCATTGAAGACTTTTTTTTATTTTATTGGAGGAAAATTGCTTTACAATATTGTGTTGGCCTCTGCCATAGTGAAAGTGAAAGTCACTCAGTCGTGTCCGACTCTTTGTGACCCCAAGGAATTCGCCAGGCCAGAATACTGGAGTGCGTAGCCTTTCCCTTCTCTAGGGGATCTTCCCAACCCAGGGATTGAACCCAGGTCTCCCACATTGTGGGTGGATTCTTTACCAGCTGAGCCACAAGGGAAGCCCGAGAATAATGGAGTGGGTAGCCTATCCCTTCTTCAGGGGATCTTCCCGACCCAGGAATCAACGCGGGGTCTCCTGCATTGGAATCAGATTCTTTACCGACTGAGCTATGAGGGAGGCCTCTGCCGTACATCAACATAAATCAGCCACAGGTATACATATGTCCCCTCCCTCCTTCCTGAAGCCCCCTCCCATCTCCTACCCCATCCCACTCCTCTAGGTTGTCACACAGCACTGGATGGAGCTTCCTGTGTCACACAGCAAATTCCCACTAGCTAGCTGTTTTAAATACAGTAATGTATATATTTCCATACTTCTCTCAGTTCATTCCACTCTCTCCTTCCCTCACTGTGTTCACGAGTCTGTTTTCTATGTCTGCGATTCCTGCTGCAGACTTTCTTGTTGTGTGTGTGATATTCCACACTGCCAATACACAGGCACTGATTACTATCCAGAAAAATAACCAAAATAATTTAGGTCTTTGATGATCCTGATAAAAAATGCTGCCAGGCAGCAGAGCTATTAGTTCTGTTAAATTTATGCTGGGCTCTGTGCACTTTTTCTAACCTAAAAGTCTGTTAGAAGAATGTGTTTCCTTGTTATAATTTTTTAAAGAAAGGGTTTACATGTGGAGGGTTAACTTCAGGTCATTTCCATTTGATTAGTATTCAAGGCAGGACTAGCCTGAAGTTGAGTGCCAGAAGTTGGTTAACAACTGGAACTTGTGTCTCTGCAAAACTGGAAGCTCACATTCCTATACTGGTGTTGATACCTTTTTTTTTTTTTTTTTTTTAATTTTATTTTATTTTTAAAATTTACAATACTTTTTATTGAATGTTATTTGCTTCTTATACAATATCTAAGTTGGTAAAGGATCCATCTGCCAATGCAGGAGATGGCAAGAGACATGGGTTCAATTCCTGTGTTGGGAAGATCCCCTGAGTCGGAAAGAGGAGTCTGGTGGGCTATAGTCCATAGGGTCACAAAGAATCGGACATGACTGAGTGACTGAGCACACACACACACACACACGATACCTGAGTACAGAGGTTTATAATTGACTTATAATTCAAATTTCATTTTCTAAACATTCGGCTTGGAGGAAATCAGTAAGATCACTTAAAAACACTTTTGGGTTATGATTTCTTAATTTGCTTAATCGTCTCCTAAAATGTGAACATTATTTCGTTTTCAGAATGTGCTTATTATTTGCTGAACTTGAATTTGCATTCCCAAAGAATTATTGAATGAACCCTTTTTTTTTTTTTACAGCAGTGATTTTAATTAATCCCCTAACCAGCAAATTCATTGCAATGTAAATTATGAATTGAGTGAATTAGGAGGAGAATTATAATTAGGTTTTCCTGTAATTCAGTTATTTTCATTTGTTAGATAATCTAGTTTTTTAGACCCTAAAGATAGCATCCAGTTCTACATTATGAGAAAAAAATTAATTTCTTTGAATAATTTAATAGCAATTACAGTATATTTTACTTATATATTTTTTCATATGCTTTCTAAAGAACTTTTGAGAACAGTGTTATGAAATAAATGGAGCAGATATTGGATCTACTTCATAGAGAAAGCAATGGTTTTGTGTACATGTCCTGCCAGGGGTCATACTATTGATAAGTGGCAGTTAGAAAAAGAATGCCAATGGAGCTTCCTGGTGGTCTAGTGGTTAGGATCCTGGGCTTTCAATGCTGTAGTCTGGGTTCGATCCCTGGTTGGGGAACTGAGATCCTGTAAGTAGTATGACCGAAAAAAAAAAAAAGAATGGCAGACTCCTTGGAAGTACGTTAATGTTCCTTCATCAGTTGGTAATTCTGAGCTTGCATTTACTCTGAAGTCTGTGAGTCCCAAGAGCATGTCCTCCTCTTCCAATTACCTGTATCAGTGGAATTGACTATTAAAGAGAATTTATTAGAGTCTGTGTTTTGGTGTGTCTGACAGCATACCTAGGGCAAAGGGCCACCCCTGAGATCAACCCGTCACTGCTTGGGGTTCAGTGAGAGGAGAAGAGCAGGAGACAGGAGGCGAATGGTGATTCCTTAGAGGAAGAGTGCAATGGCATGTATCTGACTTGCTGATATGGGAACCAGAACTATATAGCTGGGTCCATGTGCTTATTCCAAAAGCCGAAGTGTTTACCTCTTCCCCACAAATACGAGGTACATTGTCATCAGTTCCTTTTAATGTTTACAATCAAGACTCAAAAGGGATTAAGGCAGATCCAGATCTTTCCCTCTTAACATTATTAACTTGTACTCTAAAGTGGATTTGTAGCCTAGCATTAAATAAATCAATCGATGGGCAGTTTCAAAAGCAAGAAAAGGAGGGCTAAAGAAATTAATGAATTTCAGAGCTATATAAAGAAGTGCTTTGAATTTCACTTTCTGCATAAAGTTTGTCTTTCAGTTTTGTCAATTTTCCTTTTTTATGTGTATTAAAACTAGGATTCAGGCTTTTGATGAGAAGCAGATTAAGTCTGTGGAGAAAGCAATGGCAACCCACTCCAGGAGTCTTGCCTGGAGAATCCCAGGGATGGCGGAGCCTGGTGGGCTGCCGTCTATGCCGTTGCACAGAGTCAGACACGACTGAAGCGACTTAGCAGCAGCAGCAGCAGATTAAGTCTGATGTTAGCCATTTCATCTTGTGGTTCCCTAGTGACCTGGCATGATGTGAGGGGATATATTTTCTTTTGAGGGGAGTGGATGGTTGACATTTATGCTATTGAACATATTTAAATAAAATGAACATGAAGATTTTCTTGAGGTGAGTTTTGAGACTTTTGATTATTCATCGGCCCTGGCTGAATTTTTTTGAAGTCAAGCCAGTTTGTTTAAATAAAAGCAAACAGGTCCAGAAATCCAGACACTGCCCCACGTGGTATGTTCCAAATTCCAGCCTGGTCCTAGGACTTATGCACCACAAGGGCACGTGAACAAAGTTGGGAGAGTGTTGATCGACCTGTGTCACCCCGGGCATAGAACCCTCAGGCAACATCATCTGACCTCCCTGCCCTCTGCCAGTCCTGGCAGCGTGGGGCTGGGAGGGGGAGCGGGCAGACACCTGCCTTGTCATAAGTGGCTTCAGTTCCAGTCTGGCTTTGCTCTTCACCAGTGGTGTGATGTGGGGCCAACCGCTTATCACATGGTGTCATCTCATCAGTCTTAGCTCAGGCTTCGGAGGATAGGTTGGGATCATGAATGTCAAAGCGCATCTAAGTGTTCTTTGTTAGGAGGGGGAGGGGAGGGAGCCCGCGTACAAGGTGTTCTGTGGCTCTGAGTTTGAGTGAGCAAGTTTGCAGCCAGACACTTTCCAAATGAGAAAAGAACTGGGATGCTGCTGCTAAGTCGCTTCAGTCACATTGACTCTGCGGCCCCATAGACCATAGCCTGCCAGACTCCTCTGTCCATGGCATTCTCCAAGCAAGCATACCGAAGTGGGTTGCCATGCCCTCCTCCAGGGGACCGTCCCAACCCAGAGATCGAAACTGCATCTCTTATGTCTCCTGCATTGTCAGGCAAGGTTCTTTACTACTAGTACCACCATGTTCCAAAGGAGAAAAGAAAACTGGGAGGGGGTTCCCCAAAATACATTTCAAGCTCGTGAATGTGTGTTAGGGAGGGATGACTTCCTCAGGAAATATGTTATCTTTTTAGATTCAAAAAAATTCCTTCACGTTGCTTATTCACGAATAGTTCACAAGCATTTGGCTGATTTTGTGCTCAATTAGAATGGGGGATTTAGAGAGAAAAATGCAGAGTGCACATCTGTACAATGAATCTTTTTCTCAGGGGTAGTTTATGGTAAAAAAAACTTGCATTTACAACATGCCTCATGGTGGGCAAAGTACTTTCAAACACATTTCCCTTGACTCTTCATGCTATTCTAGGAAGTAAATATTACTATGCCCCTCCTCCGATTTAGAGATGGGAGCAGAGACTCAGGGGCTAGGCAACATGGCATAAGCTCATGAAGTGTGTTGGCGGCAAAACTAGAATTTGAATCCACACCTTGCATGAGCCAGCCCAGGGCCTCTTAGCATTATTTTAATTTTTAAAGTCGTGACTTAAAGCCACACATCCATTAATCTCAGTTTCTGTACATCAGAAATCTGGCATGATGTAGTTAGATCTCTGCTCCGGCTCTCGCTGGGCCTCAAGAGCAAGGTGTTGGCCCAGGAGTGTTTTCATCTGGGGCTCAGGGTTCTCTTCCAAGCTCACTGGTTGTTGGCAGAATCCAGCTCCTTCTCACACCTTCCATGTGGTGCCCTCTGTCTTCAAGCTGTGTCGAGTCCTTCCCATAATTCAGATCTCTTTGACATCTTCTTCAGCTGCATCTTTCTGACTTCCATACTTTTAATTAAGTGGTCAATAGGAATGCATTTGTCAGTTTCAATAGGAAATTTAACTTTTTGCTGTTGTTTCCCTGTCCCGTGAAGCTAAGCAGTTTGCAGATATGATAGCATCAGCTGGAAGAAACCACAAACTCAGGGAAAAGTTAAGAGCAATATCTATCTTCCTGAAGGGGAACTGTTGCTCTGAAGTTTCAGTTAAGCCTGGCCATGGTCAAGGTGTTAATTGTAACCTCACTTCTGGCTGGCGTCCTGGGAAGATCTGCTTGATCTTTACATGAAGCAGATTTTTCCACATGGGCTTAGAAGAAAACCTGATCTCATCTTTCTAAACAAACCTTCAGAAGGTTCATGATTGGACTGGATCTTGTGTTGGATTCAGGAAGGACAACTCCTTTCAATAGTTGGCTTGAAGTACAGGAGGGTAATTCCACCCAAGCCAGACGTATAAAGACTGGATTTCAGTTAACCAGCTGTTGAAGTCAGGGTCACCACCTCTTCCCTTTTCCCACACCAATACAGGAATACAGATACTGACCAGATGCTTTAGATGTTTTAAAGTAGAAAAAAAATTTCAGATGTGATTTTCTGATATGCTATTCAAATGCCATCTGCAGATAAATGGAAGAGATTAAAGAGTCTTAAGTTATAAATGAGGGGTCACGAGTGTATGGTGTAGGATCAAGTTTTGGGTCAGCACAATATAGTCACTCAAAAAATGTCTCCTCTGTAAAGAAAAAAATTCTCTGGGAATAAAACAAGAATGGTCATTTTTCCAACTGGAAATGGAAGACTAGAGGGAGGTGTGAGAACTCCACCAGTCCCTTCCAGCTTCAGACAATTTACAATTTTTCTTGGCCTCAGTTTCCTCATCTAGAAAACTGGAAGCCATTGCTTTCTAGGTCCAATTCAAATCTAATCTTCTGTGTTAAGATGGAAAAGATCACCAGCACTCACTGTGAGTCTCACACACATGAATTGTTGTTCAGTCGCTAAGTCGCGCCCGACTTTCTGTGACCCCATGGACTTGAGCACCCCAGGCTTCCTTGTCCTTCACTGTCTTCCAGAGTTTGCTCAAGCTCATGTCCATTGAATCGGTGATGCCCTCCAGCCATCTCATCCTCTGTCACCCTCTTCTCCTTTAGTCTTTCCCAGCATCAGAGTCTTTTCCAATGCGTCAACTCGTTGCATCAGGTGGCCAAAGTATTGGAGCTTCAGCTCTAGCATAAGTTCTTCCAATGAATATTCAGGACTTATTTCCCTTAGGATTGACTGGTTTGATCATGCTGTCCCAGGGACTCTCAAGAGTCTTTTCCAGCGCCACAATTTGAAAGCATCAATTCTTCAGTCCTCAGGTTTCTTTAGGTCCAAAAGGGAAATTCTCCTTATTAGACAAGGAACTGGTAATCGCTGGAAGAAGTTTCCAGGCACAAAATTATAGATGATTCCAGAAGCATGTGAAATACATTACAAGTTTATTTAAAATAAGCAGATTCAAAGAACAATGGTTGAGCTTCATAGGTTTGTTTACAGTTCTTGATGGCAACAAAAGTTGTTTGCAGAATTTTCAGGCATGTGTTTCCTCTAGTACTTATATTAAAACCATTAGAACCTTAATATTCTCATTTCAAGCCCACAATAGGCTATTTATTCTGAGTGTGTCAGTCAGTCTGAGAATTCTTTGCAACATTCAGTTGCTTGGTATTGATTAATTTTTCTCTGTGTTTCCTGTACACATGGCACATTCTGTAAACTGAATTAAATTTAAGGTACATATGTATACATGTTAATAGATGGTATATAGGATAGTAGACTATCTACCTATCTATGTATCTGTTGTCTGTGTGTGTGTGTGTGTGTGTGTGTGTGTGAAAGTGAATGAGTAGTAGATAGACAAGTGGATGAATGGGCACACCTACTTAGGAACAAAGAAATTTTTATTCAGACTTAAATATAAATTTTGTTTTCAAAAGTAGAACACAAAACCACTTCTGGTTTTCAAAAATAGTAAATTAAAAAGCAAAAGTTAGGGAGTTTCCTGGCAGTCCAGTGGTTAGGATTTAGTGCTTTCACAGCTGTGGTTCCGGGTTCAGTCCCTGGTTGGGAAATTAAGATCCTGCAAGCTGCATGGTGTGGTCAAAAAATAATAATAATATATTAAAAAAAAATAAACAGCAAAAGTTAAATCAGTGTTCAAAAAGTGCTTTAAAATTTTAGTTTTTAAATAAAATGTGTTTATTTTTCCAAGTTTTACTTGAAACCACAGTAAGGTGTTCTTATAGACGATTACTCCCATTTGTCACAAAATGTTTCCATTTAGGGCTTTTAATATTTGAGATTTAATTTTGAGAATGGTCACACTATAACTCATTTCTAATACTTAAATCTGATGTCAAAATATATTATAATCAAGCAACTTAAATAAAGATTTGTTAAAAATCTTCAGGCTTAGTTTCTATTATCCATTTTAATGAAAACAAAAATGTGTGTTGATTGCATCTTAAAAATGATAGGGGAAAAAAAGAGAAATGATTGTATTGTTTCCTTATTACTCATTCATAATCTACAGGGTATTTCTCAAATATTTCCACGTAAACATCCTCAACTGATATAAGAACATAAACTCACCCCTGGAAGGAAAAGAATGACCAGGATTCATTGTCCACAGTGAACCACTGAGGACTAGAAACTTTTTGACATCTCCTGTGTCACTTTTTATCTTTACCATTCATATCAAAATCTACTCCATATTACTTTGATTTCACTTTGAAGATGACATCATAAATTATCTAAGTGAAAGTCTCTTCTTTAAAAAAAAAAACCTTTATCTTGTTTCCTCCAGGACCTCTCAGGGTACCCCTGGGGTACACCTAAGCCAGTTTGAGAAGGCTGGCACACTAAAGAAAGCAAGTCTATTAGGTTACCATTCTCCTTACAAAACATGTGTCCTTTGTACAAACCAATGTGACCATCAGTTTCTTAAAGTGACTTAGATTAGGAGAAAGAGCATGTATCAAAAGATGAACTACCATATCGGCTCATGCCTGATAGATGCCAGCTGAGAGGCCGAGATATGTGTGAGGAGCGTGTAGGGGAGGACAGGCATTGTTGAAACTTTTTGGTTAGGGCTCTATAGCAACAGTCCTGGATCCGGGCTGTGAAAGGCTGTCAGGATTGTGATTGCAAAGGAGGAGACAAGGGCATTCACAGAGAGGGGACATGATGAGAGCAAGGCGGCTTGGGGAGTGATAACAAGCCTGATTAAGTGGAAATAATACACTTGTAGAGAGCCAGAAAATGACGAGGAGAAAAGGACTTTGGGTGCCAGGCTCAGGAGTTGGTGGGTTCTTATTGCAGTGGGGAGCTGAGTAACAGTTCTGAGCTTGAGGAATTGATATGTGCAAAGGTGCACTTTAGCAGGTTCATCTGACAGCACTGTGTTGGTTGTATTATAAGGGAGAAAGCTAGAAATAGCATCACCAGTTAAGAGGATGGGCTTCCATGGTGGCTCTGCTGATAAAGAATCTGCCTGCAGTGCTCAATCCCTGGGTCGGGAAGATGCCCTGGAGAAGGGAATGGCAATCCACTCCAGTATTCTTGCCTGGAGAATTCCATGGACAGGAATGGAATTCTCTCCAGAGGAGCCTGGTGGACTACAGTCGTTGGGGTCGAAAAGAGTCGAACATGACTGATTTACTAAAGACCTGGTCCAGAGTAGTGTCTGCAGAGAAGGGAATGAAAAAAAAAGAAAAAGAAAAAGAAAATGAAGAAGATGTTATATATATATAATTCAATGGCATTTTGTTATATATGAAAGAAAGTGAAAGTGAAGTCGCTCAGTCACATCCGATTCTTTGCGACCCCATGGACTGTAGCCCATCAGGCTCCTCTGGCCATGGGATTCTCCAGGCAAGAATACTGGAGTGGGTTGCCATTTCCTTCACCTGGAGATCTTCCCGACCCAGGGATTGAACCTGGGTCATCCACTTTGTAGCCAGATGCTTTACCGTCTGAGCCACCAGGGAAGTAATATATGTATATGTGTGTGTTATATATGCATATATAATTCGGTAGCGTTTTGGTGGTTCTATCACCTACAGAATAAATGCTTTTAAAAAGTATTAAACTATTATTTTCTTACTTGAACATGATTACTGTATTGAATCTTAAAGCCTCCGTACAAAATGGTATCAGTTTTACCTAGAGTCAGTTTAGAAAAGGTTATGTTAACGTGAGGCTTAATCATAGGACTTACCCTTAAGTCCTTTTTGGAACAAAGCAGAGAATAAATAAAATCACTCACAGCGCATGATCAAAGAACCAGGCTGAATGCAGAACAATGGTGTGGGAGATATATTTCTACTTCGTTTTGTAACTTTAGGTAATTCATGAGAAAGTAGAGGGCACAGGAGCATTTCTTCCATTAATGAATTCGTTAGTGTTTAAGAAATGCTTTCAACCCGGTTGCCTTTTCCATTTTTTAGGGAAAGCTCCGAGCACTGAAGTACACAACCAGCTTGACAAAGACCGGAAATGGGACTGAGTTCTGAAAGTCCTTTGAGGAAGTTAATTGACCATGCTGTTTTCATTTGCTTGGAAAGGAATTCCCTGTGAAAGTGCGGTGAGGTGTGTCTTTCCCCTTTCTTAGCTGCCACTCAGTCTGCTAATAAGATCAACTGATGTAATCTTGTGTTATATATTTTAGCATGTGTTATATATATATTAGCATACAATATTTATTGTATGCAAAGAACTAAAGCTTGTAGCAATACCACTTACCTCGGTGACTCTATTTTACGAAGGATGACTAACCCATTCTTTTCAGAATAGTTTTTTGCCCTTTGCCCAGGGAAATAATTTGTTGTCTGTACATTGGACACAGTAGCTGTTGGAGCCTTGCTAATTACAGCTGAACACAGACCCTAGGAAGGAGAGAGGAGGAACACAGAATTCTGGCCAGCATGGCTTTTGTTAATCAATACCCAGTATTATAGAGGGAAAAAAAAAAAAAGGGATAGCTGCATATAATGATCAGAGACTAGGTCTTCTCTATGACAAATAGCTTGGTAAAGAATCTGCCTGCAATGCAGGAGACCTGGCTTCAATCCCTGGGTTGGGAAGACCCCCTGGAGGAGGAAATGGCAACCCATGCCAGTATTCTTGCCTGGGAAATTCCATGTACAGAGAAGCCTGGCCAGCTATAGTCCATGGTTCACAAAGAGTCAGAGATGACTGAACATGCAATCTTAGATTGGGGAGCTGGAGGTCCTTGTAGGAATAGGCAATTTGCTATGATTGTCGTAAATTAGAAGTAAGGACCGACCTATAGGGGTGAACTATCATTTAGTAATGGTTTTATTTTTCTGTTTAAATGATTTAATAGGTTAATATTTAATCTAGAAAGTATATAGCTCAAGAGGGTCCTGCGAAGTCCTCACAAAGTCTGTCAGTACTGAAATTGGAGGTAAAATTGTGTCGTGTACATATTTTTTTCTGGAAAGAGGTTTACACAATTTTTAGGAAGTTGTGACACTAAAAAGATTAACAGTTAAATGGGAACATTTAATAATGTCGTTTACATTTCTGGTGGGTAGGTATTTCTGCATAATGCTGGAATTCTTTAGTTGCTAAGTTGTGACTGACTCTTTGCGACCCCATGGACAGGAGCCTGACAGGTTTCTCTGTCCATGGAATTTTCCAGGCAAGAATACTGAAGTGGGTTGCCATTTCCTTCTCGAGGGGATCTTTCTGACCCAGGAGTCAAACCTGCATCTCCTGCATTGACAGGCAGATTCTTTACCACTGAGTCACCAGGGAAGCCTGATGCTGGAATTCTTTTGCTGATTTTTAGTAAAAGGAGAAATTTTGTTTTCTCCTACAAATGATGGATTTAAGAGTATTTTTAGGTGTAGTTGACATTTCTGAGCTTGACACTGAGGCATACTTCTTACTGAAAAGCCTAAGTCACTCATTATATAGAAGCCCAGAATATTAATTAATTTCCATCATACACGGTGGCGGACTGAACATAATAAGCTGGTCTCTCCTTCTGACCACCCAAGTGGCTGGCTCTTCTGAATGCTTTTTCTTGTACCTCCGTGTTTTGGGTCCAAATAAGCTAAACCAGGGTCCTCTGGAGGTTTTTCTCTAAATAAGTTAATGTGCATTTACCTGTCCCGAAACAAAACCCACAGACCTGCCTATCTAATTTTGGCAATCAAAGCCCCATGGCCAGTAACAAGTTTGTCTCTACTTTGATCTGTGATGTTGACACTGTTTTTTGGCAGCTCGAAAGCAGACTGCCAATTAGGTCCCAGTGTGTCAGACAGCCTTGGAGTGGGTGCTCGTGGCCAAGTTTCCATTAGTGGTTACTACTGATTGATGCCTCAGCATTCCATTCATTTAGAAATAGAAACCTACTCTCATTTTTAATTTGGGGGTTGGGAGAGGAGGTAATAGTGGGGTTGTTGGGGTGAGGGGAATTCCCAGAACACAATTAAATCTCCTTCTATCACTTTGCTTTTAACTTTGGTTTTGCTTTTAGCACAGGAAAGACTCACTATAGTAGGAGGCTGTGATTCTGTTGTTTAGATTAGGGTATGCTTTTTATTTTCTCAGGTATAGACAATTGAAAGGAAGAGGAAAGAAAGCCACCTTCATTGGAAAACAGCTCTGTGCCTACAACTGTTTATTTTCATGTGTGACCACACAAGTATTCTCTAACAACTCTAGAAAATAGGAGTCTCTGCATACTCCTGAGGCCATCACTGTTCAGAGAAGAGGAATTCATTCTTCTATACTGTGTACATTGTAAATGCCAAAACAAGTTCACACAAGTATCTGTTGGAGTCAGTAGTCTGTGCCATTTCTATTCCAGTGTATGATAATGTGAGCTGATTAAGGGGTTAATCCCTCTAGCATCTGAAAAGAACTTAGGAAAAGCCTCTAATGCATAATGAAAATGGGGATATTTAGGCTAGAAGCTTACCTATGGGTCATCATAGACCAATATAGAAAGAATTAAACTAGGAACCTAGTTTCTAGATTTCAGCTTTGGTATTCATTCTTAAGGAGTTTCCCAGGTGGCCGTAGTGGTAAAGAACCTGCCTATCAATGCAGGAGACATAAGAGATGTGGGTTCAATCCCTGGGTTGTAAAGATCCCTGGGAGGAGGGCATGGCAACCCACTCCAGTATTCTTGCCTGGAGAATCCCATGGACTGAGGAGCCTGGCGGGCTATGGTCCATGGGGTTGCAAAAGAGTTGGACATGACTGAGCCACTTAGCATGCAGGCATTCATACTTAGAAATGGACTGGGAGTTACTTTTCTTTTCTAGTCCTGGGCTATAGTTCCTTGAAATCGGATTATTGTTCTGAGAAGTAAACTACACCCAGGTGAAAGGATAGAGGAGGAAAAACCCAGCCTCTCTTCTTTGTCCATGAGTCATATTGTCTGTGCTTGGTTTTTCATTGACACCAGCTGGGATGGTTTTTGGCCCATCTCTCAAGGAGGATCCGAATGATGATTCACAGGGTCTGTATCTCATTTGCGGTACCAGTTAATTCTGGAAACTCCAAATGCATTCAACTGAATGTATGTTTAAAAACTTTTTTTTTCCTTTTTCCTTCTTTTTTGGGGGGAGAAGTGTAATTTCATATTCAGGACTGTGTTATGCAGAAGTTGGTGGAGAATACTTCACTATGGCTCTTCAGAAAAGAGAGGTTTATTGTAACCAGAACTTTTAGCTGTGGTGAATAGCCTCAGGCAGAGATTGGCACACTTTTTCTGTCAAGTGCCAGATAGTAAATATTTAGGCTTTGCAGGCCATATGGTCTCCATGGCAACTTTTCAAGTCTGCTGTTGTATTGTGAAAGTAACCATAGACATTATGTAAATACACGGGTACAGCTGTGTTCCAATAAAACTTTATTTACAAAAACAGCAAAAGGGGCCGGATTTGACCTGTGAATTGTAGTTTGCCAAACCCTAGCCTAGAGGACATCTCAGTTTTTTCTATGTATATAATACCTACTTCCAAGCAAACAGTAAGTACTCAATAACATTTTTTTTGATGACTAAATGTATATATGAAGGAACAGAAGAACTCTTTCACTGTGGTCTGAATTCATGTGTTGAAATTCATATATTGGAAACAGTGCCCACTGTGATGGTATTTGGAAGGTGATTAGGTCACGAGGGTGGCGTCCTCATGAATGGGATCGTTGTTGTTCAGTTGCTCAGTTGTCTCTGACTCTTTGCGGCCCCATGGATTGCAGCACTCCAGGCTTCCCTGTCCTTCATTATCTCCTGGAGTTTGCGCAAACTCATGTCCATTGAGTCGATGATACCATCTAACCATCTCATCCTCTGTCGCTCCCTTCTCCTTTTGCCTTCAATTTTTCTCAGCAACAGGGTCTTTTCTAATGAGTCAGCTCTTTGCATCAAATGGCCAAAGTACTGGAGTTTCAGCTTCAGCATCAGTCTTTCCAGTGAATATTCAGGATTGATTTTCTTTACCATTGACTGGTTTGATCTCCTTGCTGTCCAAAGGACTCACAAGAATTTTCTCCAACACCACAGTTCAAAAGCATCAATTCTTCAACACAGCCTTCTTTATGGTCCAACTCTCACACCCATACGTGACTACTGGAAAAAGCATAGCTTTGACTATATAGACCTGTGTCAGCAAAGTGCTGTTTCTGCTTTTTAATATGCTGTCTAGGTTTGTCATAGCTTTTCTTACAAGGAGCAAGTGTCTTTTAATTTCATGGCTGCGGTCACCATCTGCAGTGATTTTGGACCTCAAGAAAATATTAATGCCCTTATAAAAGGGACCTCAGAGAGTTAGCTTGACCTTCCACCATGTGAGGACACAGCTAGAAGCCTGCAGTCTGCAACCTGGAAGAGAGCTTTCATAAGAATTGTATTATGTTGGCACCCTGATATAGGCCCTCCAGCCTCAGGAAAGATGAGAAATAAATTTCTGTTGTTTATAAGTCACCCAATATATGGTATTTTATTATAGCAGCCAGAACAGACTAAAACATCTTCTGAGACTTTATTACTATCAATTGTGCTTTTAATTAAGGAAGGAGTTGGTAGGAATGGACTCAATTTATAGATAGAAGAATAAGGCAAGGAAAATTAGGGGGTCCTAGGCACGCCCCCCCCCCCCCCACACACACACATTTTAAGCTATTGGGATTAAAGTTTATTTTGGCAGAGAGTGTTAAACCAGGGACAGAACCCAGGCCCATGACAGTGGAAGCACTGAGTCTTAACCACTAGACCGTCAGGGAATTCCATGCAATTTTTAAATTTAGAATTCAAGCTTCTTGACTCTATTCAATGCTGCATTTACTGAACTCCCTTGGTTTCGTATTATTTTATCATTTATTCTAAGGAAAGCTGCTTATTTCAAAGAGAATACTATTCATTTCTACTGTATCAGATAAGATTCTCTGCATTGTAAGAGATGGAAGACCCAATTCAAACAGCCTTAAACAATACTGATTTGTTTTATTTGTGGGGAATTTATAGGCTGATGAACTTCCAAAGTCCCGATATGAAGCAGGCTCCAAACAGGCTTGACTCAGTCACTCAAGTTACCAAGGACCCAGTTCCTCTTTGCCTCTGTTCTACCCGCCACCTGATTATGTTCACTCTTAGATTCTACCCTGTGGGGTATCCCTTAAGGTTTTCTTGTTTGGGGACAGTGGAGTGGGCAAAACGGACTTTTCACACTTCTGCTAATCTTGACCAATTAAGGAAACAACAGAGATAAGAATGAACTGACATGTGTCCTAGTCTGGTCATGGGGAGCAGAATAGAATTAGAAGAGTTAATGGAATATTAGGTGATCTTGAGAACTGGGAACAAACCAGAGAGTAGATGCATTCCAGAGAAAAGAGCATCTCTGGAGATCTACAAGAGCCTGTCAGGAATGCTGAGCCCAAAGCCATCTAGAATCACTAGAGTCTAGGGAGGTGTTGGTATATAAGGTTGGATGAACAGGTAGGGAAGAATGAAATCCTGAAGCCACCTGAGTCAGCTTTTATCTCTGTGATGGACGGGTATTGCTGAAGAATTTTGAGCAAGGGAGTGATGGAATTGGACTTAAACATTGGAAAAATTATTCTGACACCTTTGTGGAAGGAGGTTCACGGAGAGGCAGGAAGGAAAGCAATGAACCTAATACTATCAGCTGCTTATTCGTATGTAAGCTCAGTCGCTCAGTCGTGTCCAACTCTTTTCAACCCTATGGACTGTAGTCTGCCAGGCTCCTCTCTTCAAGGGATTTTCCAGGCAAGAACACTGGAATGGATTGCCATATAGCTTACCAACAACAGGATGGAGAAGAGAGGAAGAGGAAAAGAGCCATTTAGATAGAGATAATACTAAATATAAGGAAAAGTGAAGCAATCAGAATGACTTCTGGGCTTCTATTTCAATAGTTGGGCTCATGGTGGGGCCAAAAACTTTGACAGATGTGAATAAACATATCCCTGTGCCTTTGTTTTTGAGGACAAATATGTGGGGGTCTGGACTGTTTTGTGTATTTTTTCAGATATATTGGTTGAGAAGAGCCCTAACAGAGGTGACAACCCCCAGACAGTTGTGCAAGTCTGGGTGGGCTCTCTGTGAAGACCTGTAACTAGTTTAAAGCCTCGGTTTCTACCTCCTTCTAGAAATGCAGAGTGCTGGCTAAACTGAATTCAGCTGAGCCACTTTTGCTGGGCTACTCAACCTCTACAAATATGCATGGTGGAATCTTTGTGGAGGGAAACTGGCCTGTCCGTCTAATCTCCTCGGGCTGCTCTTGCTAACGGAACAAATTCTAACCGTCAAAGCCACCTGGCTCTGAAAAGGAGGGAAAAAAGCCTTTCTTTGGCTTTTGTAAAGAGCCGGGCAAGAGGATTCACTATATGCAAATGCCTTAGGCATCCTGGTGGGGAGGGCTGGGAAGGGGGTGGTCCTAAGCCCTGTGCCCATCTGTGACTCAGCCTGGCCCCACAAAGCACTCTCCAAATCTGCAAGGGAAAAAAGCGAGCTGAAAGGAGCCTTGTCATTGTTCTGGCCGTGGGAACATATGTCAGAAACAACGTTCCAGCCCCTGCAAAAAGGTTCCCAGCGTCGCTTCCCCGGCAACATCATGCGTTACGTTGGTGACAGCAGCAGCGGCAGGGCCAGCCTGTGAGTGACCAGAGGCCGGGTTGGAAGCATGGAGAAATTTGTGCAGGCAGTCACCTTTCTGTAGGATACCCTCCCTTTCCTCAGGGTCTCTTAGCTCAGCCTGCCTTCAAAGACCTGAATGTTAGGAATGTGGGTGGGAGGCAAATTGAATACGTAATTTAATCAAGACTGGGGCTTAGGTTAGACAATGCTTAGAGATTACGGTAAAAAAGGATTCTAAATTGAAATGCAGTGTCATTCTCATTAGTGATCCAGGAGGCCTTTGAAAACTCCGGTAGGAGTGAGCTGCTTTTCAGGTAAAACCAGTTTCTCAATCACAGTTGAAGAGGCAGTGTGAGCGGAGCTGGGGCAGACAGAGAGCCAGGAATACAGTTATGAATGCTACGGAAGGAAGCTTTCTTTGCTTGCTCTCTGGCTTCCTTTCTTCTCTGGCCCTTCTGTTTCTTTCCTGTTTCAAATACTCTCTCCTGATATTATTGAGAAGAAAGAAGTCCCAGGGACTTGGTTTTAGGCCACAGTGAACAACTGAAATGGTAACAGAACTGTCGTCAAGCCAGTTCAACAGCCTGCATTTGTTAGGGGAAGCACACTGACTGAAACCGCCCACCCTGGCCAGGCACCACAGTAAACATTTGCATGCGTTGTTTTGTGACGGGAGGTCCTGGTAAGGAACACGGAACTAATAAGCCACCCAACTGGAAGAAGTTTCGGAAAGGTCAAAAAGAGACACCACAAATCTGACCACCTCCCAGAATCCTCCTCACTGGCATCCATCTTGGCTGAACAGGGCATGCACCACCAGGAAGGACTCTGAGTCAGAATGACTGGCTAAAGACAACCCGGAAACTAAGCCCATCACCATAAAATCAGAGACTTCGAGCCAAGAGCAGTTCTCCTGGGTTGCCTTACCCTACTGCTCTTCGGCCGGGAGGCCTTTCCTGAGCCCTTTCCCAATAAAATCTCTTCCTTTGTCAGCACATGTCTCCTCGGACTACTCATTTCCGAGTGTTAGACAAGAGCCCAGTTTCGGGCTCTGGAAGGGGTCCCCCTTTCTGCAACGCACTAAATGTACGTGATGAGTCCGGGCTTGAGTGACATGAGTGGAGCTCATGGGAGGGGTGATAACACGTGAAGCACAGTCCATGAGGGAGCGCAGGCATCTTCTCAGGTAGTTGTAACACACACCCCAGTGTAGAAAGGGATCTGGGGAAGGCATAAACCAGATAGCAGGCAGTGCACACACAAGTCTAAAAGTATTCTGACAAGAGACCTTGGGAGGTTTCAGGAAAGAACTGACCTGGGGAGAGAAGGGCAAGGGAAAGATAGTGACTGGGCGCTTGCGTGCTTAGTCGCTCAGTCGTGTCTGACTCTCTGTGACCCTGTGCACTGTCGACAACAAGGCTCCTCTGTCCATGGAATTTTTTTAGGCAAGACTACTACCGGAGTGGGTTGCCATTTCCTCCTCCAGGGGATCTTCCTGACCCAGGATCAACCCCGTGTCTCCTGTATTAGAAGGCGGGTTCTTTACCCACTGAGCCATCAGGGAAGCCTATGACTGTGAGAAGAGATGGTGTTGTTTGCTGAGGAGGAACTGGAAGTTTCTGACATATAGCTGGACATATAGCTGGAAAATAGGAAAACTCTCTCAGGATGGGTGACACCATAGGAGGCCGCCTGTGATGAACTTGCTTCCCTCAGGGTATTGGACTTTGGGACAGTTAATCTCTCACAGAGAAAGTGAACACCTGACTGAGAGTCTGAAACAGGTTAAACATCAGTGGATTCTCACTGGGAGAGTTTCCAAATGAATGGATGACAACAAAGGCCTCTAACCCTTCAGAGTTAAATGCCTAAGCCAGAAAAGGAGATGAGTAGTTTTTCCTGCGGAGAAGGCAATGGCACCCCACTCCAGTACTCTTGCCTTGCCTGGAAAATCCTATGGATGGAGGAGCCTGGTAGGCTACAGTCCATGGGGTCGCTAAGAGTCGGACACGACTGAGCGACTTCACTTTCACTTTTCACTTTCATGCATTGGAGAGGGAAATGACAACCCATTTCAGTGTTCTTGCCTGGAGAATTCCCAGGGACAGGGGAGCCTGGTGGGCCTGGTGGGCTGCCGTCTATGGGGTTGAACAGAGTCGGACATGACTGAAGCGACTTAGCAGCAGCAGCAGCAGCAGTTTTTCCTGAGTTAATATTTACTGCGAGTCCTTCCTAGGTGTTGTGGAAACCACCTGATTAGGAGGAATGTGAAATCAAATGGAGGAGATACGGAAGTTGTTTTTATTGCTTAGAATACGAAACTCATATTTTTCAGAGCCCCTGAAGGCACTGAAGCTATTCATCTAACAAAGCATTTCTCTTACGCCTCTACTCCATGCCAGCCAAGACAAATAGCAGTCCTTCTGGAGGTCTTGTTTCATATATTCTTTGAGACGCATGTTTCCAAACACTTGAGTGAATTGGATGTTCTTATTTTTGCCTGTCTTTGAGTCAGTGACTGCTTCTGAAGATGACTTGGTTGGAGTGTTAGGTGGGATCTTTCAGGGTCGACAGAGGCCCTCCTAGAAAAGTGGGAAAATGCAGAGGTGATCCCTAATGCCCTACAGGAGAGGTGGTGTGGGGTGGGAGGTGTGGACAGGGCAGGTAGGAAGTCACATGTATTGAATATCTTTGTAGGTACTTGGGGAGGTACCTTGCAGGCAATATATTCATTACTTTTCGAGTCTCTTGAGTGAAATAGCAGGTGTCCCTATAGAATGGTGAGTAACTTCCCTGGTGGCTCAGATGGCAAAGAATATGTCTACAATGCAGGAGTTCCGGGTTCCATCCCTGGGTTGGAAAGTTCCCCTGGAGAAGGGAATGGCAATCCACCCCAGTATTCTTGCCTGGAGAATTCCATGGACACAGGAGCCTGGCAGGCTCCCTGGCACAGTCCATGGGATCACAGAGTCAGACATGACTGAGTGACTAACAATCACTATCAATCACTACTGAGTGATGAAGAAAGACTCTGAGAAGTTAAGTAACTGCCTAAGGCCTATCTATTGGGCAGTGAAGCAGCCATGATTCATGGGCCAGAATCCAGGACTTACACCACCCTGCCTAGGCTGCTCCCAGGGCAAGTACTGCTCAATCAGAAAACAAACAATACTATTCTTTTATTGAACTAATACCAGGAAAAAAGAGCATGCAAACTACTACTCCACCAGCAAACTTCCTACAGCTGGGACCAAACTTTCAAACTTTTTTTTTGTCTAACACTACACTGAGAAATATGCTTGACAAGAAGACCCAGTACAGTTTCATATACATAAAATGTCAGAAGTTTTATGAAGCAGTTCTTACTTTCTGACTGTGAGATGCTGTTTTCTATTGAAGTAATCTTTTCTATTCGTTTAATTTTTTTAAATGCTAAACTTTGGACTTAGGAATTTTGACAACCTCTTTCCTGTTTTACATATCCCCCTCTAGCTAAAAATATGATGTTATCATTTTATGATTTACTCTTGCCCTGAAGGTTGTCTGGTTCTATTGTTGGTAACAGAAATAGGTAAAACTATTTACCTGTCTCCAAGAGCCTTCTACTCCTGTAGGGTTACGCCCCAGGCGTCTGCTTCTCCAGCCTTCCTAGGAATGGAGGGCTCTCAATCTCAGCCTTCAATCAAGGGGGAGTTTTGCATATGAGGAAGCTGATCATGTTTGCTTTTAAAAATAATTTTCCATGTCCAGGTCACACATAGAGATTCTCTTTTGTGTCTCCTACCTCTGAGTATATAGAACTTTTAAAGCATCACACTTTTACTTTCTTTCTTTATTTTATAAACATTTATTTATTTGGCTGTGTTGGGTTTTAGTTGTGGCACGTGGGATCTTTGAGATTGCGGCATGCAGGATCTTTTTTAAAGTTGTGGCACGCAAACTCGTAGCTGTGGCATGTGGAATCTATTCCCTGGCCAGGGATCAAACCTGGGCCCCCTGCACTGGGAGCACAGAGTCTTAGCCACTGGACCACCAGAGAAGTCCCAACACACTTTTAATCTTGTAAATTTTGCCTGAGAGGATTGGAGAGAGAGAGATGATACTTAATGAGGTGGATTTTATGATTCCATTCACCCTGACAGGAGAGGCTATCATCTCAGGATCATGTTTGCCAGTTTTAGGGGAAGAAACCTGTACAAATAAATCTTTCTGAAGGCACTTTGCATGCTATGAAGTGCCAGACAAATATGAGCAATTGTTGCTATTAGGTGTGATGCTGAGTAAGGGCAAAGCACTTTATCCTGTCTGTAAAAGATGACAGGCCTTTTCTTGACACAGGCCAAGCCTGTAATAAATTATTGCTCTTCATCTGGCGCAAAAACTGTTGCTCTTACACAGATGTAAAGACAGACTTTTGGGCTGTGTCAGAGAATAGCATTGAAACATGTATAGTACCATATGAAAAACAGATAACCAGTACATGAAACAGGGCACCCAAAGCCAGTGCTCTGGGACAACCCAGAGGGATAGGGGTGTGGAGGGAGGTGAGAGGAGGGTTCAGGATGGGGGGACACGTATGTACCCGTGACTGATTCATGCTGATGTATGGCAAAAACCATCACAATATTGTAATTATCCTCCAATTAAAATAAATAAATTAAAAAATATTGCTCTTTATTTGACCAATAAATCCAATACGTACTGATTCCTTATTGTATATTAAATATTGTGCAGGGCTTTGTGGGGGCTGAAAGCAAATGAGATGTAGTCTCTGCACTTTAGGTGCTTATAACTGATCTTCAGGGAGAAAAGAAATCTAAGACACAAAACAAAAAATGTTTAAAATCATCAGGGTGTATAACACAGTGCTGAACAGCATGCTATAGAAAAGCCAAATGGTCAGATTCAGTTAGAGAACCCAGACCTGCCTCCTGGTCTGTGAAGGAACCTCTGTGTTGGAAATTAAACATAGGAATGTGGAGACAACAGAGGTCTGTTTATCTGGAAAGCTCTGCTCAGTAACCTGCAACCCTTGGGATTCATTTGACCTGGTTTGTGGTGTTGACTCAACGTGGGCTTCAAGACATCCCATGAGCTATGTCATACACTAAAGCCCAGGCATTGTTATTTTAAAAATATCCTCAGTTGATTCTTAATATTCAGGTAGGTTGGAGAGTAATAGATTAGATGGTTCTTTTTAGATAGGTAGTATTGAAATATTTGCTCATTTCTACTCTGATTTTAATTATACAGATAAAAAGTGATCTTCAGGGGTTATTATCAGCAACAATAATTCTTAAAATGGGTTTATAAAAGCATTGAACCCTTAAAAAAATGGAACATTTGTATCCCAAACTGCACCATATTTAATTGCACAGTTACTAAGTGAGAGCTGTTTGGTGCAGGGTGACATGGATGTCATTCAACCTGGATTCTAGTTATGACTCAAAGCAGCACACAGTACTTGAAATTTAATCTCCTTATCTGTGAAATAGGGCTCCTAATAACATCTGCCCAATCTATCTCAGTAGAGAAGGCAATGGCAACCCACTCCAGTATGCTTGCCTGGAAAATTCCATGGACAGAGGAGCCTGGCAGACTACAGTCCATGGGGTCGCAAAGAGTTGGACACAACTGAGCGACTAAATCACCACCAATATACCTCAGGGGTTTCCCTGGTGGCTCAGTGGGTAAAGATGAAATGCATGAGGTACAGGAGACACTGGTTCTGAGCCCTGGGTTGGGAAGATCCCCTGGAGGAGGGCATGGCAACCCACTCCAGTATTCTTGCCTGGAGAATCCCATGGATAGAGGGGCCTGGTGGACTACAGTCCATGGGGCCACAAAGAGACCGACATGACTAAACACACAGGCAGGCAGTGTACCTCACAAATTAGGAATGAAGCAAGACAGTAATAGATGCAAAAGTTTTTGATAAAGGTAGAAGGTTTTACAGAAGTATAGGGCATTGTTATTTTCTTTTCCTTTGTAGTCCTGTTTAGTAACACGTTTGAAGGATTGCGTGTCAATTTCCAAACAGTGGCAGGCGGAACCTGCGGAGAGGGAAACTGAGGAGGTGGAAACTGGTGAGGCAGGAACCTGTTTGTAAGGGACTTGTGCATTCACGAAGTTTGGTATCTGTGTGTCCTGGCACCAAGCTCCAGAAGGATTGCAAGGGCAGACTCTATGTGAGTCTCTGGGCATGTATACGCAGAAGTATACATAAATACATGTATACGTGTATACACAGGTATGTAAATATGTGTATACCCGTATACACAGGTATGTATGTAAATGTACATATACATATACATTTCAAAAGCATCTATCTGGGCCTTTGGAAGCAAAGCTATGCCAGGGCAGCAGTATGACTCATGGAAAAAGATCACTAAAGCACAGTTGTCCCTGGGCAGCAGTGACCACAGCCTCTACTTTGCATTGACAGGGCTCTGGTCTGTTCTTTAAAAAAAAATATTTATTTATTTGGCTGTGCTGTGTCTTAGCTGCCACATAAGGAAACTTTAGTGGCAGCGTGTGGTGATCAAGCTTAGATCTCCTGCACTGGGAGTGTGGCCTTTTAGCCACTGGACCACCAGGGAAGTCCCTGGATGTGTTCTTAACTGAATAAGCTTCAGGTCTTGTTTTTTTTTTTTTTTCCTTTTTTTGCCTTTGGATAACTTGTTTGGAAGTTATCTTTAGGTGTGTGATATAGTAGGGGAGGGGAATTTGGGGAGTGAGCTGCCCTAGAGACTAGAGGAAGGGGGAGGGCATTTCCCAGCTCTCAGATGAATGCATTTTCCATGGATATGGTAGAGTTTTAAGAGGGGCCACTGACAGGACTCCACCCTCAGAAATGGCTGGCCCTTCTTAATAACTCTCTCCAATTCCTACTCCCGTTTAAAACCTCCTTCTCCGCTTGGAAACACTCAGGACTGGAAGGTGTTCAGGCGCTTCATTCCCGTTTTAGGGCAGAGGATCCCTCCCCAGGCCTTGGACTCTCCCCAGCGGGGACGGAGTGCCAGCTCTTACAAAGGCTTCGCTGTGTGGTGTCCCGACGGGCTGGCCCAGGACCTGACATGGCAGCGCTGTTGTGGGCCAAAGAGGAAGCCCAAGTAGGAATGGCCTAATGGGAGGAAAGGGTGTTGGTGGGCGTATGGTTAAATCATAGTAGGGGGTGTCAGTGAAAACCCAAAGAGTATGTGGCAGTGGAAGGAGGATGTCTTTTAAGACAGCGTGGGGTGCTCTTTTACGTGAGCCGCCCTCAACGAGGGCTAAGAACTCTGGAACCAAGAACTTGGTTTTACTGCCCCAATCTGTTGCTTTCTAGAAGTCTTCTTTCTTCCCCCATCTCATGGTCTTTCAAGGCATCTAAGGTCCAAGGTTGAGTCTGGGTATGGAAATGGTACTCTGGGTCCTGTTGGGCTCAGGGTGGGATTTGTCCTGAAGTGTGTTAAGGGGATTGGGAGCAGAGATAGTGCTTCTGTCTTTGGTCTCCTTCCCCCACCCTCCAGCGATAGTGAGGCCACCAGCACCGGCTGTAGATATGATTTGCCTTTGGTTCCCACGGGAAGAATGAGGGCCTGGAGGTGTAGGTGTGGGGCCTTAGGGCATTTCCATGGCAGTGTCATTCTGGTCTTCAGGTTCTTCTTCCATAGTTTGCAGAACAATTCTTGGGTTGCTGGGAGCCAGGGGTCGGCATTTGCTTCTGAATCCTGCTGCCAGTTAGTCCTGTTGTTAGGGGAAGCACAATACTGGAACCACCCACCCTGGCCAGGCACCATAGTAACCATTTGCATGAGCTGTTTTACGACAGGAGATTCTGGTAAGGAAAGTGAAAGTGAAAGTGAAGTCCCTCAGTCATGTCTGACTCTTTGTGACCCCGTGGACTGTAGCCCACCAGGCTCCTCCGTCCATGGGATTCTCCAGGCAAGAATACTGCAGTGGGTTGCCATTTCAGGAACAGGGAACTAATAAGCCTCCACCAACCGGAAGAGCTCGGGAAAGGTCAAAAGGAGACACCATAGGTCCGACCACCTCCCAGAATCCTTCTCTCTGGCATCCATCTTGGCTGAACAAGGTGTGCACCACCAGGAAGGACTCTGAGTCAGAATGATTGGCTAAAGACAACCCGGAAACTAATCCCATCACCGTAAAACCCCGAGACTGCAAGCCATGTGACAGAGCTGTTCCCCTGGGTTCCCTTCCCCTACTGCTCTCCACCTGGGTGCCCTTTCCCAATAAAATCTCTTGCTTTGTCAGCAGATGTGTCTCCTTAGACAATTCATTTCCGAGTGTTAGACAAGAGCCCAGTTTCGGGCCCTGGAAGGGGTCCCCTTTCCTGCAATACTGTGACCTCAGGTAATTCACTGTATCTCATTTTTCTCCCTTTATCTGTCAGATGGGAACACTTTTTAATTGTAAATTAGTATAAAGAGTTGTAGTTCTAGCACTTACATGGTGATTAGCTTGATTTCTGTTGAGCATGTATATTTAGGGAGGGAGGAAGATGTCAACATTGAGTTTAGTGTCAGAAAGAAAGCTGCTCTAAAGTTAAAAGTGTGATTGCTAAGGGGTATAAAGGAAAGGAAAGCAGAGAGTGTAATCAGTTGCGTAGACCAGAGAGAAAAAGTTGGAGGGTGGAGGGCAGAAGGAGAAAAAGCTGGCTGGGTCTTCTGTTAAAAGCTGTGAGATATGACTTTTCTGGTATGAAGAGATGGTAACAAATTCTCTCCACAATGCCTCACATTCAACTGTTAGAGATTTATTCCTTTGGATGAAACGCTGTCTTTATAAAATATAGATGTGTCTGGAATGGGTAACATGTTAAGCTATTTATTCCTTTTTTTCTGTTCATTTTCCAACCTGACAGGGACAACCTGTGTAAAAGTGATGGTATAGGATTATCCGTGAAGGAGACGTTAAATCAGGGCATGGAGGAGGAGGAAGACTTTAGAGACTTCACTTGCTTCACCGTTTTGTTTTAGGACTGAGGTTCACTTGGAGTCTGCTGAGACGATAGGGAATGAGCGTGCGGAGGCTTCTGCCTGGGTCTGCAATTGAGTTCAGGGGTGATGCTTTTACCAGAGAGGGAGGAGAACAAATCTCTGGTGTCTAGAAACTGAATAACACTTCTGTTCCCTCACTGTGTGCTGTGAGTGTGCTGGCCAAGCTCAATGGAAACACTGCATTCCCGGGCAGAGCTCCTCATGCCTTCTGCCCAGAAACTGCTTCTCCCGCCACAGCCTACGTTGCCTCAGGACCAGCTCTGATCTTAGGGGGAAATGCGTGCAAGTGGCAATTAACAGATAACCCGGCACAGTCCACAGAAGCCTGTCGAATCCATTACGGTGGCTGGTTCTCACACATTCCTCTCCAGGAGCTAGATGAGATTCTGGACCTAATTAGTATTTGAAGAAGTGAGAACTCGGGAGTTGCTGGGAAAATCGTGAAGTTGCCTTGAAGCCACATGGCTGACCCCTCACAGCTAAATCAGGGTATTCTTTGGTTAGAATATCAGTGAATTTTTGTTTCTTTAGCTGCTCTCTGAGGAAAATGATACCTAGGAGGGCAGATTTGAGGCACTGTGTGTGAAACGCCCAGACGCTTTGATGAGAAAGGAGACTTCATAAGCCAAGGATGCTTGTTCGGTTTTCTGGTGCCATCTAGTGTCTCCCTGGAGGAATGGCAGAGGCGTGACTCGGTCATCAAAGGACCCTGGTGGCAGCAAAGTGAGTCTTTGAGGTGCCAGAGTTGAGTTTCTCTTAAACTGGGCTCTGTGGGTCATTGTGTTTATTTCCAGAGGTTTGAGAGAATTGTTTTATTTAAAACCCGCCTTCTTCCAGAGGTGCTTCATTGGGATTGGGAGGAAAGATCCGATGAACAAATTCATGGCCTGTTATAGTATTCATTTTACCCAGGGATCATTGCATATCAAAAGGGCTACAGAGAAAGAACAATAATTTATCCCAAGAAAGAGACCCTTTTAATAGATGCTGTATCCCTTGAGGGTAAGGACCAAGTTGGTTATGTCTATACCACCAGCCTAGTAAACACTGGCCACATAGTAGATACCAGTGAGTATATGGTTTCACCACAGTAGTGTCTGCATGAGCAGGATGTGCACCCTGCTTGCTAGAGGTATTCTCAGATAATTAGTGAATTATGGGATTCTTCGCTTATTTGTACAGAGGCAAGTAGCCTGAGTGGGCTTGCCTGGTGGATCAGACCATAAAGAATCTGCCTGCAATGCAGGAGACTTGGCTTCGATCCCTCAGTTGGGAAGATTCCCCTGGAGAAGGAAATGGCTACCCCCTACAGCATTCTTGCCTGGAGAATCCCATGCACAGAGGAGCCTGGCGGGCTACAGTCCATGGGGTCGCAAAGAGTCAGACACGACTGAACAACTAACACACACTCACCGGTATCCTAAGTGTGGGGGGCCTATAACTTTGAGGCAAATATCGACTTGGTTCTTTTCTAGAAACAGTGTTGAATTTTTATTTTAAAGGATAGTTAAGGTATATGAAAAGAAAAGAGCGTTTAAGGCATAAAACAGAGAGAATGTAAGAAATTCATTTTTAAGCCCTATCCCTAAAACTGGAATTAGCATTAGAGTCAGGGGCCCTAGTTGGAGGGATAGAGCAGGCTTGGGCCTTAATTTTAGAATGGTTTCCACTGAGGCAGAGCTTTCTGAGACACAACTCTTACCTCTTAAGAGTGAGCTTCAGAAAAGATACTTGGAAAAAATACGTCTGACCCTTGAACACTGGTTTGAACCATGCAGGTCCACTTTTATGTGGAATTTTTTAATTGCAAATACTACAGTACTACCAGAGAAGGCAATGGCACCCCACTCCAGTACTCTTGCCTGGAAAATCCCATGGACGGAGGAGCCTGGTGGGCTGCAGTCCATGGGGTCGTGAAGAGTCGGACACGACTGAGCGACTTCACTTTCACTTTTCCCTTTCATGCATTGGAGAAGGAAATGGCAACCCACTCCAGTGTTCTTGCCTGGAGAATCCCAGGGACGGGGGAGCCTGGTGGGCTGCCGTCTATGGGGTCACACAGAGTCGGACACGACTGAAGTGACTTAGCAGCAGCAGCAGCAACAACAGTACTACAGGATCCCAGGTTGGTTGCATCTGCAGATGCAGAACCATGGTTCCAGAGGAACTGAATCTGCAAAGCGTTGGTTATACTAAGTTATACTTGCGTTTTCTGCTGTGCACAGGGTTGGTGCCTCTGACTTTCTTGCATGTTCTGAGTCAACTGTAGTTTGCTCTTTAGACTTTTTTATTTTTTCTCTTTAGACATTTTGATTCTTGCTCTTGGTGACCCTATGTATAAGGCATCACTAAACATCTGCAGCCCTAGAGTTCACCTGGCTACTTACGGTTGAGCCGTGGTGGGGTGTGCAGCTGTGTCTGCTGACATTCAATCTAACATCCACATGGGAAGGTACCGGCTTTGAGCCTTTCTGTCAGGAAGTGGGAGTCAATCGAAGGAAGCAGAGTGGTCTAAAGTAAGAGTGATGATACTTACCTTTCATTTCTACTTCCTTTTTACGTTTGCTTTTAGCAATTGCTATGTGCATGAAAATGTATGTGAGTCAGAATGTGCTTTTACATGTGACTGTTTAAAGGAAATTGGTTAGTTCTTTTGAAAAACAAAGAATCATTTTACAAAGTAAATAATCACAAAGTTCAACTTGATAATTTATGAGTTGGCCAAAATACGTTCCTTAAGGGTCTCTCTTGTTAACTACATGTTCCATGTTTAAAGTATTACAGAGATTCATTTAGTCCTTGAACAAAAAAAATGGATTAGCTTATGGATATTTGAGTCAAAAATGCATGTCCCTTTATTAAAAAAGTATAAATCATGAGTAAACTTTCAGATCAACCCTCCAAAAGCTATTAAAGCCATGCTGCTGCTGCTAAGTCACTTCAGTTGTGTCCGACTCTGTGCGACCCCATAGACGGCAGCCCACCAGGCTCCCCCGTCCCTGGGATTCTCCAGGCAAGAACACTGGAGTGGGTTGCCATTTCCCTCTCCAATGCATGAAAGTGAAAAGTGAAAGTGAAGTTGCTCAGTTGTGTCTGACTCTTAGTGACCCCATGGACTGCAGCCTACCAGGCTCCTCCGCTCATGGGATTTTCAAGGCAAGAGTACTGGAGTCGGGTGCCATTGCCTTCTCTGATTAAAGCCATGAGGTAGGTTAAATAATAAAATTTGTAACTGAAGCAAGTAAAGTGAATACAGCTAGAATAGTCAACATTATAAAGGAGATGATAGATTCATTAGAAGTATATTTTTAGTTATTGTTAAGATGTTTGAGTAAGTGTAGTGTTAGAGAAACATGAAGAAATAAAGTACTTTTGTATTGGGATGTTGGTGGCGCTGATTCGTGTACCTAAGTCTATACATGGGTAGTTTTCTTGTGTTTGTATAGATCTGTACTAGATTTTACTTCTCAAAGTTGACCATTTTTTTCCATTCAGAATTAAAACAGAGTAAAAAGAACAAAGATTTTTCTGGACTTAGTGGGAAAGATCTAGAAAATAAAGGTGCTTGAAGAATAGAGTTGAAAAAACTGTATGGGTGTGAGAAAGAGATGTCTCGAAGTTAACAAGTGGCCTGTAAGTAGAGGAATTAAGAGATCAGCTCATGAGAGTTTGTACAACTTCCCTGATTCTCAGAGGAAGTAAATCTATGTCTGTTAGTTTCCATGTTGACTGACAGTTATGTATGCTAACAGGAAAATAGTATTTTTCATGTTTAATGACTTCTGAAGATCATTTGCAAAGTTGTTCTTTTCACATAGCAACATGATCCAGTGGTTTGGGGAAGGAATTTCAATTCAGGAATTTTCTTTAAAATCGAAATCTAACCCCGCTCCCTAGTCCCCTTTAGCATTGCTATTTTGATGCCTAGAGTAGTAAAGAGCCTAGCCTGGTTTTTCAGGGTGACACCCCATCCCAAATCCCATGGCAACCAAGTCTTTCACGAGTAGCCAGCTGTCTTTCTGTCTCCCTGTGTGTCGGACAGACAGACAGCTGTGAGTCATCACATTTACATAGGGGTCATTTAGGAGATAATCTTTATGCAAATAAAAAATGGGTTTGAGTGGCTTTTGATTTTGTTTTTTCACTTCGGTGTGGTAGAGAAAGCTCCATCAAGTAAAGCACTGGGTCCTTAAAGTGTGGTCTAGGACCAGCACCGTCTACATGATGCACTTGGGAACTTGTTGGAACTGCAGTTCTCAGGCTTCACCCCAGACCTACTGAATCAGTCCTCTGCGTGTAGAACTCTGTTTTAATAAGTTCCTCAGGTGACTGTGACCCACACTGAAGTTTATGAACTTCCAAGTAAGTTCTGTGTGGGTGAGGTGGGGAAACCTAAGGACGTAGGTAAGGGAGAGAAACCAGTTCAAGCCAACTCCTTCCAAAATACTGTCATTGTTATATGGCTGGAGGAAGTTTGAAAGGAACATGAAAGGCGATCTCCCTCAAGGTTAGGAAGTAAACCAAACACAGATAGAGGGAGAGTGGAAAGGGATGGGAGAGTACCACTGATTTTCTCTTGGGTTTGAAGCTGAAAGGTTGATCCGGTCTACAGTCCCTTATCCAAAATTCTAATTCTCAAAACTCTGAAAAGTAAGTACTTTACTGTAAGTTTGGCGCCAAAATTCACTGGCAGCAAAACCCATCTGGAAGCTATTTATGAAGTTATTTATGATCGTTATGTTTATCCCACTTAGATTGAATATTTGTGTTTTGCTTTGATAATATTTGATAAAATATTAGTATATTTGGTTATGGGATAAGTCCCCAGATCCTATTGGAGGTCTTAGTAATTCACCATATTTGCTTTCTAAGCTCCAAAAAAATTCTCCATTCTAAAGCATATCTACCTCAAAGATTTAAGAAGAGGGATTGTGGCTCTGTATCAACCAGAACCTCTGGTCATTTCTCACAGCCAGTTAACTGAGCTGACTCCTTTTTCTCTCTTCCTCCTGTTTCCTACAATGACTCAGCTTTCTGAAGGAGAGGGACCCTCCAAGCCAAGGACTTGACAGCCTTTCACACTTAAATGTGTTTGTCTGAAAATGGTGATTCTGTGCTTCTTGTCTGATGGGGACAAAATGTGATACCTTACATGAAGCTTTCAGGAGAGTCTTGTGCCAAGTATGTATTTAATAATACTGCCTTTTATTGGTTGTGATATTTCCAACAGTGCTAGAAGAAATAAGATCTGTCAGGAGGTTTCTAGAAAGGATTTATGCTTTGGACTGGGGATTGGACAAGGTGATGGCTCAGCCTCTTCTGAATTCTAAGTCTGTGGCTTTGGGTAATTATCTGAGTGGAGGCTAATCTTTTCTTTTAGCCAGAGCAAAGGTCACTCTGTTTTAGTCTGAGGAGGGTATATTTCCTTAGGAACATACATAGGTAGTTTCGCAACATGGCACTGCATGGTTAGGTATGAATTCTGGAGCTAGATGACTTAGCTTCAGATTTTGGCCCTACAACACATTGGCTGTGATATTGGATAGTTATGTAACCATCCTCTGCCTTAAATTCTTCATCTGTAAAATGCTGTATGACACAGGGAGCTCAACCCAGTGCTCTGTGACAACCTAGAGGGCTGGGATGGGGTGGGGAGTAGGGGTAGGAGGGAGGTCCAAGAGGCAGGAGACTTACGTGTACTCATGGCTGATTCACATTGTTGTACAGCAGAAACCAACACAATGTTGCAAAGCAATTATGCTCTATTTAAAAATAAATAAAAGGGGATAATATAAAAGGGGATAGGTCTGTGCTCAGTTTTTCTTAGATACTTGGTTGGGCAAGCATGTGGCCTGGTCATGGCACAATTGTCACGTGACTGCCCATCTATTTATTTACTCTCTTGGAGAGTGAAGCCGGATGGTGCCAATGGGGTTGTGAATGAATGCCCTGAGAGCTGGACAGTAGAGCCAGATCACGTGGTAACTCATGTTAGCTTTTGCAGAATTGATGCTTTTGGACTGTGGTGTTGGAGAAGACTCTTGAGAGTCCCTTGGACTGCAAGGAGATCCAACCAATCCATCCTAAAGGAAATCAGTCCTGAGTGTTCATTGGAAGGACTGATGTTGAAGCTGAAGCTCTAATACTTTGGCCACATGATGCAAAGAGCTGACTCA
The DNA here is from genome assembly GCF_029407905.1 of Bubalus kerabau. Taxonomy (NCBI): domain Eukaryota; kingdom Metazoa; phylum Chordata; class Mammalia; order Artiodactyla; family Bovidae; genus Bubalus; species Bubalus kerabau. The sequence continues at coordinate 13,242,413 of NC_073626.1, forward strand.
TTTGAAAAGACTCTGATGCTGGGAAAGATTGAAGGCAGGAGGAGAAGGGGATGACAGAGGATGAGATGGTTGGATGGCATCACCAACTCAATGCACATGAGTTTAAGTAAACTCCAGGAGTTGGTGATGGATAGGGAGGCCTGGCTTGTTGTGGTCCATGGGGTTGCAAAGAGTTGGACACGACTAAGCGACTGAACTGAACTGAACTGAAGGCAGTTATTCAAAGCAGTGCTAGGTCTCCATGCCACCTGGCAGGATCTCTCCCTGGACAGAACACCGTGGTCACTGGCCTGAGTGCCTCTCCTATCAGAAACTGGGGAGACCTGAGAATTCTCTCTTCGCTAGCATCACTCACCTTGATGTTCACTGTTAACATTGGCTGAAAATGTATTCTTTGAGCTTTGCAGTAAACGGAGATCTTGAAGTCTCAGGATGCTCAATTCTGCCAGGCCTCTGATCCATTCATTTATAAGGCCACCTTAGTTTTAGGCTATTCTGGAATTACATTTCTTGTTTCTCTGACCACCCTTTGCTCAGGCTTCTGAAAGGAAGGTGAATAGCTGACTTGGGAGTGTAAGTCTAGCGTCATGTACAGCCCAATGAATAGAGTTATTATGCCTCCAAGATGAGAATCTGACTTCACTCTTTTCCTGCCTGTCTTATAATTCTGCAGGAAGGGCAAAAGGGATTGGCACTGACTGACTTTCCCCACGAGGTAAGCACACTGAACAGAACCTGCTTCAGTAAATTCACCATCGGGCCCAGCTTCTTTGCCAGTACCTGACAGGGTGTAAGAGGGCAAGCTTGCATTTCAAAGAGCAGATGCAAGAAGGGAGTCCAGATTTGGCCTTAGAGATGTGCTCCTATTCTATGTTTTAAAAGATTAATTATCAGCCATTAATGAAGCTGATACACTGCCATTTGGTCTGGTGAACTTTGTGAACATTCTGGTGGATAAGATTTGTGAGGAGTGGGAGTGAGGTAGGGTGATCCCAGCCATCCTGAGTGGTTCAGAATCTGAAACTCTGTATATCAGGGTCAAGGGGACGCAGAGGTGGGAAGCACACGTTTCCCTTCCTGTAAGGTGTCTCTTTTTCCTGCGGTACGTCTGTGGTCTGTGGCAACTCCTGGAGCCAGAACTCTCTTCAGAGGCAAAGTGATGTAGAGTCTTTGAGTGTGTGCTGTGTCTGCGGGCAACTCTGGGCTAATGAAGGCATTAAAAAAAAAAAAAGGGCAGCAATGTCTCCAAAGGGTGATATTATTCCAAGAGCTTAACAAAGATTCCCAGTACACCCTGGAGCTGTGGAGCAGCCGTGCACTGTCTCCTTGCTTCTAGAACCTGCCTGTTGCTTCTGTCAAGGTCACACTGTCCTTGCCACCCCTCAGTGCCCATCAAAACGGTGCACAGATAATAAAGACCGCAGCCGCTTGACTAATGTCCCCTGTACCCTGGATTTTCTTTTTTGCCTAAACTGCAAGAGGCTGCTTTGATTTTCTCTGGTGCATGAAATAACACCCACTCCCTGCTTATTAGAAGCAGGCAAAGATTTGTGGTAGATGATATCAAAGCTGAATTGAGAGCATTATTACAAAAAATTAATTATTCTCTAAGCTCTCCTTCATTCCCTTTTCTCTAGACTAGCCTGGTTTCTTCTGAAATCTTTCTGTAGAGCCATGTCATTGTTCATGCACAACTTTCCTCTTTGTATTCAGCTCTGATCAGACATTTGATACTTAACAAGGTTTAGAGTACATATAAGATCTTTTTAATTAGTCTTTTCCTTAAATATTAAAAATATTTATAATGAAAGGATTATATGATCACTGTAGAAACCTCAGAATATAACTAAAATACGAGAAAGAAAAGCATCCAGAACCCCAACATCCATAGATCCCTGTGAAAGGGAGCAAAAATTAAAATCTAAGTAACTGGAGAGATAAACCATTGTTCATAAGAAAATTGGTTTCTCTCTTTTGGGTTTATTTTCTTACTTTAGTATTTTGCCTAGAAAGCTGTTCTAAATCTTAGATCATAAATTCACATGTGTTTTTATTAGGTCTCCCGAATATAGTTTTTACACTTAGCATTTTAATCTATCCAAAATATATATTTTGTACATTGGGAGGTAGTGATTTATTTTCCTGCTAAAATAGTTAACTTGCTATTTTTAGCACCACTTATAAAATAATACTTTCTTTTACCCCATGATTAGTGATGCCACCTTTATCATATACCAAGGCCTTTTTTAGATAGGTATGCATTAGATTCCATTTCTAGAGTATTTGGTTCCACTATCAATTCTTGCATGTGTACCATATTCCATTATTGTAGTGTCAACACATGTCTTATTATCTGGTAGTGCAAATTCACTTCATTACTTGTGTAATAACTTGTGTTAGTAGCTGCTGAAGCTCTGGCTGACTCATGGGATTGTATGATTTTGTGATGTCATCTGAAGGTATTAATGTTAAAGAGTTTACTTTTTTCAAAATGAACTTTGTTTTTTACTATAATGTATCACAAATGTGTTATAAAAATTTGGATGATTCAGGCAAACACAAAGGAAAACAAATCACCCCAATCCTATTACCAAGACAGAGTCATTTAAATATTTGAACCACAGCTCTCTGGCTGGTAAAACAATCACATTTAGGTGAGTCACTCCTGTTCATTTTTAACTTTCACATTCTGTTCAAGCTCTCTTCCTTTATCATTCTACCCCCGTCCTTCTTGCAGAAATCTAGACTCTTCCTTGTCATTCACCTTCTTCCTGGCACTCACGCTCTCTGAGAATCCTCTACTTAAAGGCTTTTTCTTGGTAGCACAAGCTCTTCCCTTGGCTTGGGCCTGGGTGAACCACGCCCTTTCTTTTTTCTTTTTTTTTTTAAGTGGAGGAGGAAGTAGCTTTTTCTCAAAAGGTGATCTCCAGCTTCCTTGCAGTCTTCCTGTTACATGGACCAGGAGGAGGAGCAGCGTTGAACGTTGAGGTGGGGATGTCAGTGCTGCTTGCGCTAAACTGGTCCCTTTCAGGAGGTACCTCGTGGAAGTGGCTGGCTACAAGGCCACCTGAGCACTTAGGATGTTCTCTCCGTAGAGACTTGTTCTCAGCTATGACTCAGCTAGTCACCTGTTCTGTCACTTCTAGCGCCTAGCCTTGAAAATTCGAACTAATGAAGAAAATTAGTAAAAATACAGGAAAAACTAGGGACAGGTGAGCACACAAAATGTGTGCTATTACTTCTTTGAAATTCCTGGGGGTAGCTCAATTTACGTAATTGGCTGTGTGTTTTCTGGACATAGTAGGAAAAAACCATCACTCATAACAATTTTACTCGTCTATCTTTAAGGAAAACAAAGTCGTTGCTGAGAAGTAAAACTTTTCCTGGTACTGAGATAAACTGCTCCCTTGGCTCTGATAGAGAGAACCCTATTTTCTGCAGCGAACAATGTCCTCAAAGTTAATGTGTAACTTTTTTCTTTCCATAATGTGAGTCAACGGGGTAAATGTAAAATGCGGTATGGTGAAAGCAGTTCTTTGGTGGGAAGGAAGCAGACCACTGTGTCCAGATTAGGTAAGCTGCATTTTGACAAAATACATTGATGTGAGCATAGACTTTTTTTTTAAAAATGTTTTATTAAGGTATAATTGACAAAAAGGAATTACATATATTTAAGGTGAACAACTTGATGTTTTGATATATGTATACATTGTGAAGTGATCCCCACAATGAAACTAATTAATACATATAGTATTAATACACAGTTATCATTTTCTTCATCTTTTTTCTCTTTCTCTTTTTTTTGGGGGGGGCGGGTATTTGTGGTGAGAATACATAAAATCTACTTACTGTCTTAGCAAATTTCAACTATATAATCTGGTATTGTTAACTTCAGCAAATTTCAACTACACATGATATTGTTAACTTTAGTCATCATGCTATACGTTGGATCTCTGATATTACTCATCTTACGTAACTGAAACTTTGCACACTTTGACCAACATCTCCCCATTTCCACCCACCCCAACCCTGCTCCCAACTTCTGGCGACTATCATTCTACTCCATGCTTCTACGAGTTTGACTGTTTCAGGTTTTGCCTATAAGTGGGATCAACAATCTGAGCATACATCTTATATCTATAGGAAAACAGAGACTGCCTGACAGTCCTTTATAAATTAAATCTCTCAAGTAGGTTTTGATAAAATTCAGTGTCAGTGAATGCAACATTATCCTTTCAGTAATTGCTGAAGCACAGGTAAGTCATGTTGCTAGGCAAGTGCAGACCAATGCACTTCAGAGCTAAGCGGGGAGTACGTATAAGTTTGGCAGTTTGTGTAAGTTGAGGAGCCCAGCAGGATACATGCCACATGGAAAGCTCCCCTGTTTCCATTTGTAATTGGGTGGAGACCAGGCGTGATCAAGACTCTTCTTGAATAATAGCTTTAGTTTTGCTCTGACACACAGACAAATGGGCAAAGGTGGCCTGTAATTTCCACTCCGAGGAAAATGGCCTCATCTGGAGATCAGGAGCCAATCCCCACAAGCACTGTCTGCAGATGAAAAACTGTGTATGTGTATGTGTATGTGCTGTTAGTTTTCATTCATTCAGTAATATTTATGGAGTACCATCTATGCATTTGGCAACATTCTCTTAAAGTGTGTCAAATATTTTTAAATAAATGGACATTCAGAGCAGAACTCTTACTCATGGGAGATGTACAAAACTGTATTTTGATGTTTAGGAAGTTCTCACGCTTTAAAAATTCGGGAAACATTGCCAAAGGCAATTTCAGCCCGCTGGTCCTTAGATGTTATAAAGCATTTGCTTTGACAATTAAAAAAATCTTAGTAAAATTCCCATGATAATAGAGCATGTACTGAAACTTCTCAGTCAAGTCGGTTGCCTTCGTGAGACCTGAAAGCTTGGTGACGGGCACCACTTCTGTCCCGGCTTCCTTAGGGCTCTACTGAATGTTTTCCTTGGTGGACATTGCTGTTCATGTTTTACTCTGTTAACCAAGGGCACTTAAATTTGAAAATGAGTAGGAAAACCTCCTGGGATTTGTCCTACAAACTGCCAAGTAGCTTTTTCTTTCTGCTCTCTGCCCTTGACTTCTTGGTTTCTCTTTCTCTCTTTTCCTGGAAGGAAAAGAAAGAATTCTTTGGTTGTAGGTGTGCCAATAAATGTCCTTAACTTGGCTTGCCCTCAGCAATGAACCCAAGGAATTTTGCTGCATTATTCTGGGTTGAGTTAATGGGTGCCATCAATTTTTCTTTTTCTTTTTTAATGATATTTTGTACTCTTAAAGCATTTTTTGGTCTCTGTATGCAGGGAGAAAGCACCTCTAGAAGTGTTGTGTTGGCCTGAAGATGCCCTTCCTCCTTCTCACCCTCTCCCTTCTCTCCTCTGCTCTCTTCCCCCTTTTACTGCTCTCCTCACCCCTGCACGCTCCTTCTTTCCTTCTTCACCCCGTCCCCCTTCTCTTTTTCTCCTCTTCTGATTCCCTATTACTTCACAAAAGCTACAGCCATGGTCCAGTTATTATTATTTTGGTAGATTCTCTGTGCTTCCCACGGGCTGCAGGATTACTTCTGAATTGCAACAAGACATAAGTCCTGCTATTTTTAACATCCTAAATGGTTCTACAATCCGTCCACCTTTCTTAAGTCCACAGTCATCTATTTAGCTCAAGCCGCCCTTGTCTCTAGCCTACAGAAGATTACCTTTCATAAAAGAATGTTTGAGAATAAGATAGTGTGTTTGCCTTACTGCCAAAAATGACTCCTAAGCTGAAGAATGGCAAACATCCCAGGACAATAAATTAATGGCCTTTAACAACATTCCTCTGCATCCTACCATTTCTTGGGTAAGATATAGGTGTGCAAAGCCTTCTTAACCCTTGGGTGATGTTTCTCTTGTAAAGAAAAGCTGAAAACAATAATTTTGGATTTCTAGTAAGATTCAAAATGTTCATACAAAAGAGGCAGTCTTTCACTCAAAGAAATATGAGAAATAATGAAACTTCTGCATTTTCATTTTGTTTTTCAGTTCATATCAGATCAGATCAGTTGCTCAGTCATGTCTGACTCTTTGCGACCCCATGAATCGCAGCACGCCAGGCCTCTCTGTCCATCACCAACTCCCGGAGTTCACTGAGACTCATGTCCATCGAGTCAGTGATGTCATCCAGCCATCTCATTCTCTGTCCTCCCCTTCGCCTCCTGCCCCCAATCCCTCCCAGCATCAGAGTCTTTTCCAATGAGTCAACTCTTCCTATGAGGTGGCCAAAGTACTGGAGTTTCAGCTTTAGCATCATTCCTTCCAAAGAAATCCCAGGGCTGATCTCCTTCAGAATGGACTGGTTGGATCTCCTTGCAGTCCAAAGGACTCTCAAGAGTCTTCTCCAACACCACAGTTCAAAAGCATCAATTCTTCGGCACTCAGCCTCCTTCACAGTCCAACTCTCACATCCATACAGGACCACAGGAAAAACCATAGCCTTGACTAGATGGACATTTGTTGGCAAAGTAATGTCTCTGCTTTTGAATATGCTATCTAGGTTGGTCATAACTTTTCTTCCAAGGAGTAAGCGTCTTTTAATTTCATGGCTGCAGTCACCATCTGTAGTGATTTTGGAGCCCAGAAAAATAAAGTCTGACACTGTTTCCACTGTTTCCCCATCTATTTCCCATGAAGTGGTGGGACCGGATGCCATGATCTTCGTTTTCTGAATGTTGAGCTTTAAGCCAACTTTTTCACTCTCCACTTTCACTTTCTTCAAGAGGCTTTTTAGTTCCTCTTCACTTTCTGCCATAAGGGTGGTGTCATCTGCATATCTGAGGTTATTGATATTTCTCTCGGCAATCTTGACTCCACCTTGTGCTTCCTCCAGCCCAGCGTTTCTCATGAGGTACTCTGCATATAAGTTAAATAAACAGGGTGACAATATACAGCCTTGACGAACTCCTTTTACTATTTGGAACCAGTCTGTTGTTCCATGTCCAGTTCTAACTGTTGTTTCCTGTCCTGCATACAAATTTCTCAAGAGGCCGATCAGGTGGTCTGGTATTCCCATCTCTTTCAGAATTGTCCACAGTTTATTGTGATCCACACAGTCAAAGGCTTTGGCATAGTCAATAAAGCAGAAATAGATGTTTTTCTGGAACTCTCTTGCTTTTTCCATGATCCAGCAGATGTTGGCAATTTGATCTCTGGTTCCTCTGCCTTTTCTAAAACCAGCTTGAACATCAGGAAGTTCATGGTTCACATATTGCTGAAGCCTGGCTTGCAGAATTTTGAGTATTACTTTACTAGCCTGTGAGTTTTTCAGTTCAGTTCATTTCAATTCAGTCGCTCGGTCATGTCTGACTCTTTGTGATCCCATGGACTGCAGCACACCAGGCCTCCCTGTCCATCACCAACTCCCAGAATTTACTCAAACTCATGTCCATGGAGTCAGTGATGCCATCCAACCATCTCATCCTCTGTCATCCCCTTATCATACCACCTTCAATCTTTCCCAGCATCAGGGTCTTTTCAAATGAATCAGCTCTTCGCATCAGGTGGCCAAAGTATCGGAGTTTCAGCTTCAGCCCTTCCAACGAATATTCAGGACTGATTTCCTTTAGGATGGACTGGTTGGATCTCCTTGCAGTCCAAGGGACTCTCAAGAATCTTCTCCAACACCACAGTTCAAAAGCATCAATTCTTCGGTGCTCAGCTTTCTTTATAGTCCAACTCTCACATCCATGCATGACTACTGGGAAAACCATAGCTTTGACTGGATGGACGTTTGTTGGCAATGTAATGTCTCTGCTTTTTAATATGCTGTCTGGGTTGGTCATAGCTTTTCTTCCAAGGAGCAAGCGTCTTTTAATTTCCATAAAGAAAGCTGAGTGGTGAAGAATTGATGCTTTTGAACTGTGGTGTTGGAGAAGACTCTTGAGAGTCCCTTGGACTGCAAGGAGAGCCAACCAGTCCATCCTAAAGGAAATCAGTCCTGAATATACATTGGAAGGGCTGATGCTGAAGGTGCAACTCTAATACTTTGGCCACCTGATGTGAAGAATTGACTCATTTGAAAAGACCCTGATTCTGGGAAAGACTGAAAGTGAGAGAAGGGGATCAGATGGTTGAGAGAAGGGGAACAGAGGATCAGATGGTTGGATGGCATCACCAACTCAATGGATGTGAGTCTGAGTAAGCTCTGGGTGTTGGTGAGGGACAGGGAGGCCTGACGTGCTGCAGTCCATGGGGTCACAAAGAGTCGCACTTGATTGAGCAACTGAATTGAACTGAACATGCATAATACTACATTATATATTTTTATTTTTGTTTTATTTAATGAACTCTATACAATATTAAAAAGCCTATTGATGAAAGTGAAAGAGGAGAGTGAAAAAGTTGGGTTAAAGCTCAACATTCAGAAAACGAAGATCATGGCATCTGGTCCCATCACTTCATGGGAAATAGATGGGGAAACAGTGGAAACAGTGTCAGACTTTATTTTTCTGGGCTCTAAAATCACTGTGGATGGTGACTGCAGCCATGAAATTAAAAGACACTTACTCCTTGGAAGAAAAGTTATGACCAACCTAGATAGCATATTCAAAAGCAGAGACATTACTTTGCCAACAAATGTCCATCTAGTCAAGGCTATGGTTTTTCCTGTGGTCCTGTATGGATGTGAGAGTTGGACTGTGAAGGAGGCTGAGTGCCGAAGAATTGATGCTTTTGAACTGTGGTGTTGGAGAAGACTCTTGAGAGTCCTTTGGACTGCAAGGAGATCCAACCAGTCCATTCTGAAGGAGATCAGCCCTGGGATTTCTTTGGAAGGAATGATGCTAAAGCTGAAACTCCAGTACTTTGGCCAGCTCATGCGAAGAGTTGACTCATTGGAAAAGACTCTGATGCTGGGAGGGATTGGGGGCAGGAGGAGAAGGGGACAACAGAGGATGAGATGGCTGGATGGCATCACCGACTTGATGGACATGAGTTTGAGTGAACTCTGGGAGATGGTGATGGACTGGGAAGCCTGGCGTGCTGCGCTTCATGGGGTCGCAAAGAGTTGGACATGACTGAGGGACTGAACTGAACTGATACAATACTATGTTTAATCTGTTTTAATAATTTACAAACATTAACTTATTTAATAAATAACATAGAAAGTGAAAGTCCTTATTATTATAGTACCATTCTGCAGAGATGATCATGATCAGCCATTTGAGAGATTTTTTGATACCTTCTTTTCTTTTTCTTGAATGTATAATCATGTTTTATGTTATTGTTGCCATAATTGCTATCCTTATTTGTATTACAGTGAAATAACATTCTTTTGCAATTTCCGTTTTTACTTAGCTGTATCTCTTGAGCATCTTTTTATATGAGCACATTATTTATATATCATTGTGTTCAATGGTTGTATAGTTTTCCTTTGTGTAAATAAACCGTAATTTATTTAGTCATATTGGTATTGAAGGAAATTTGTGCTGTTGACACCTTTTTACTTATAAACTTTGCATTGTATGGGACTGCCTTTGAAGGCTAAACTCCTAAGAATAGAAATGCTGGCTCAACATATTTTCAAATTATTCTCCACTAGGGAGACCTGGGTTCGATCCCTGCATTGGGAAGATCTCCTGGAGAAGGGAAAGGCTACCCACTCCAGTATTCTGGCCTAGAGAATTCCGTGGACTTCTCCATGGGGTTGCAAAGAGTGGGACACAACTGAGCAACTTTCACTTTCACCTTTTCACACATCTCCTCTAGCAGTGTATTAGTGTACCTGTATCCTCACACCCATGTTTATATGGATATTATAAATTAAAAAAAAAACCCAAACAGATAGGCAAAGAATAATAAAAGAAAAACTGCATGTGACTAAGGTATTAAAGATGAAGAAAGAAAAGGAAGAATTAAAGGATAATAATGACAACTGATAGAGAAAAAAAATCCACATAGAAGCCTGAGTGATCGAAGGAATAGAGAATTTTAAGTGTCTGTGTTTAGAGTACTTGAAGTTCAGCTGCTCTTTGCAACTATACACGTGAAGGTCTGCATTTTTCCTATGTTACCTCTCACAGCGTGAGGTCTACCCCAGAGAAAGTAAGCTGCTGTGCCCAGCACAATGCTGGTATATAGTTGGTGTCAATGAATATATATTTCTCTTTTTATTTGCTGGGAGGCCCCCTGGTAAAGGAAGAGAATGGATGACAGACCTGCTACAAACCATCTGCTTTTCAGCATCATAGAGTTTCAAAAATGAAAGATTAATCATGGTAATTTATTTAGTGATTCATATAGGAAAGTGCCTTGTGTGCAATTTATCAATGTATTGACTCTCAGTAGCAAAGTCTTGCTTGTGTGCCTGAGTAATGTATATATAGGCAGATAATTATGACTTGCCACAATAACTGCTGAGATAGGACATGAACATTTTGGTTGATCTGTAACTGATAAAACTATCCAAATCTCAGTCCACTCTTTCATGCTCCTAATAAAAATAACATTTAAAAATATCAATAGGGATGTTGAAATGGGTAAGGATTCATGTTCTATAGTATACTGGGTATCCTATATATACACAGTCAATTTTTTTTACCTCCCACATTTATCTGTCAGGGTTTTAGTTTCCTCCCTTTTTAACTGATTCCAAGCCAGAGAGCCTCGATAATGTAAGTCGTTTGAAAATGCTCCGTTTGGTAGATGTACTGGTTATGGATGAACAGCTGTCTCCTAAGGTGTTTAGAACGATGAGGATCCTTATCATGCCTGTCTTTCGCTTTAGACTGCTCATGTCACTGCTTTGATCACTCAATCAAAAGATCACTCAATCCGTGGTCCATGTGGAAGGGAGCTGTTGTCTGTCCTACCTTGTGAGGGAGCTTAGCTAATCAGCCCTTATTAATTAGTCACTAATCTGAGTTGTGTAGCAACAACTGTTTTCACTAAACGGTGGCAGCATTAATTGATGGAGGACAATGAGCCCCTCCCTAATTACAAAGAAACCCTGCTCCTTACCTGTGATCCCTAATAGATGAAGGGCCACCAGGGGACGCCTGGGACGGGCAGAGGATGGCAGGGTCTAATTTGTTTTCTAACCTGCTTCTAAGGAGTTGTTTAATTAATATGAGATCAGCATGTTTAAAGGCTTGAACAGGTGCAAACACACACTTGTAACCAGCTGTGTAATTGACCGCAGAGGAACAAGCCAGAGCTAAGGATACAAAACTCACTAATCACCTGCTCACCTCCTACCTGTGGCTGCTAAGACGTCTCTTCTTTTTAGCGCGGGACTCTCTGAATCTGTCTGGAAGGCCATATTGTATTGGGAGGAGTTTAAATTACAAGTCTTCGATCAAAAACTTGTAAACTGGTTCATCTCTGTTCATTACTCACCATCAAATTGCTGTTTTTTTCTCTTGTTTGCTTTTGGAGTCTTCCTAAAAATCTGAGGTTCCTATCGATTTTGGGTATGATTCTGGGTAGATAGGTCTCCAGATTCAAACCTCAGAGTCAAAGAATTCTAGAGTTCTAGCAGTCTGTAGGAGCAGCTAGCTAGTCCAGGGATTAGCTAACTGCAGAACAGAGCCAGTCCAGCCTGTGACTTGTTTTTGTAAATAAAGCTTTATTGGAACACAGGCACACTCACCTGTGCACGTATTATTCATGCCGCTTTAGTGCTATAACAGTGGACTTCAGGAGCTGTTTCAGAGGCCATACGCTTCCCATGTGGCTCAATGGTAAATAATCTGCCTGCCAAGCAGAAGACTCAGGTTTGATACCTGGGTTGGGGAAGATCCCCTGGAGAAAGAAAGGGCAACCCACTCCAGTATTCTTGCCTGGAAAACCTCATGGACAGAGGAGCCTGGTGGGTTACAGTCCGTGGAGTTGCACGGAGTTGGACATGACTTAGCAACCAAACATCTGCAGCTGCAGAGGTCATATAATTCACAAAGCTGAAATTGTTTACTACTTGGTCCTTTATAGAAAAGGTTTGCTGACTTTTGAGATCAAGGTTTCAATCCATGCTATGTTTTCCAGCTTTTGCTGTAAAGTTCAACTTGTTTTCAAAAAAGATGTTAGATATCAGATGGGGTTTTGCAACACTCTGTTTCGTTGTTTTTTTTTTTTTAATTAATTTTTATTGGAGTAGAGTTGATTTTAAATTTCACTTCAAATCAAATCAGAACCAAAATAACAAACACTTATTGGGTAATTGCCATGTGTAGTATTCTGATTGTATACATCCTTCAAGTCATGGCTAACCATACCACCTCAGGGAACTCCTCTTCCCGCACCCTGCAAACAACAGAAACTCAAGAGTCTCACAACACAGTTTAGGACTTAAATATGTACTGCCTTTTACTGATCACCACTGTTTCTAGTGAAGTAGAAGTGTTGTCTCAACTGAATTATAAGCCCCTTGAGCATAGGAACCAGTTTTTAAAAAATTATGTATTCTTCACAGTGCTTCTCCTTTCTGTTACCCAGAAAGGAGAATGTGGCAATTAAAAAACGTACAGGATTGAATATTAAGTATAGAGGAAACCTAAGAATGCTTTTAGGCAGATGGATAAAACACTAGTAGACATGAACAGATTGAAGGACTGTGTGAGAAGGTAAAATGTAATGAAAAGAATATTTATGACACATTGTTCCAGAGGCTGGTGAAATTGACTCAGAAGCCCAGGAACAGGAGGCAGGCTTATTAAGGAGCAAAGAGAGGTTGCAGATGCAGAGCAAACGGGCAGGGATAAGAAAGTCCCTCATCATTTATTTCCCTGGGAAAATCCAAAAGAGGCGATAAGGAAGGAAGGGGACTAAATGGGAAGAAATGAAGAGAACGAGTCTTTTGTAATCTCACTCACTCCACTCTCTCTTGCTTTTTCTTCACCTCTCAATACTCCAGAGAGTTAAAACTCAAGTGCAAGCTGTTTCCTCTTCTTTGCAATTAACACCTACCTCTCTTTGTCCACCTCTTCTTACTACTTTTCTTGGCAATCCAGGGCTTTAAGTAGGTAGGTCTTTCTTAGTGAGGCATCTTTCTTTTTAGATTTAGACATATTCTTGGAATTACGGGAAAAAAGAAATGGTAACACAGGGGAATATGGGGAAGAGGAAGAAACCCACAGTTAATAATCACTTTTTTGGGGCCATCTGCTCGGATCTTTACCTAAGATGTTTCATTTAATCACAATCATCCTCCTTAAAGATTTTAAATGTCTGTGTAAAGTCTCAAAGGCATTAACTAGCAGAGCTATTGCGCAAACTCTGGTCTCCAGAAGCCAGAACTCAGGCTGTGTTTTTACATCACATTGCCATTCAACAGAGTGTCCTGTCTCCTAATTATGAAAGATTTGTTTTCTTATGTGTTCTGGTATTTAATATATAGGTATTTTCATCACTTGATGATATCTTGCCAAGATCTAGTATGTTTTAAATATGGTTAGTTACACAAGTGATACAGTTTATGGTGAAAACCACTGAAAAGTACTCATAAGCAAAATGAAGAAAATAAAAGATCATCCACCATCCGATGTGCCATGATTTTTAAAATCACAAAGATGTAAAACAGGCTTCCCAGGTGGTTCAGTGGTAAAGACTCTGCCTGCCAAGCAGGAGACATGGGTATGATCCCTGGGTCGGGAAGATCCCCTGGAGAAGGAATGGCAACCCACTCTAGTGTTCTTGCCTGGAGAATCCCATGGACAGAGGAGCCTGGTGGGATACAGTCCACGGGGTCACAAAGAGTCAGACATGACTGAGCGACTGAACAACAGCAACAAAAGATTTAAAACAATCCCTCTTCCATTGCGAAATATTTTGAATAAGAATATAAGCTTAAGTCCTCACTCAGAGATGTACGTGGACATGGACTAATGAATCAATGGCCTAGAATTTCATCCCTTGACCAAAGTATTAGTTTTAGGCCTTCTTGTTGTGAGGTCTGTGTTTTGTTTTCTTTTCTTCCCTAATGAGCGATTGAACCAAAGGATCAGGTTTAATTATAACTCGAGTCCCTTTCTGTGTGTACATCACTGCAGATCTAATTGTAGGCTGGCATCCCTGTGGCGGCCTGAGTGGTCATTAGCTTGCTGATAACGGACCGCTCTTGTCAACAGGGCCTCATTAACCATTGTTTTTTCAGCAAAATAGTCGTAACGGTTTGAACTTGTGATTGAGGACGCACTGGGCTTGTGGTGCTAAGGGAAACTTGTTAGATAGCTAGAACCAAGGACTTTCGGTTCCAATAAGTGATGCTCTCCAGGGAAGACCTGCCTCTGGCCTGCAATGCCAGGCATGTGATGTAACGGGAGGAATCCTGACCAGAGAGTGATCGGGCCAGTGTTTTAGTTTAAGCTCTGCAGCAGATTTTGGGCTAATCATTTTGCTTTCTATCTTCAGCTTTTGCATCTGAAAATGAGAAGGTTCTACTCAATGATTAGTGAGATAACTTTTGCAAATAAAAATAATTTTGCATGATGCTTATGCAGTTTTTTTCTTTTTTGTGTGTGTATCCATGATTTTATCTTCTTAGGTTACACACTAGAGGGCAGTGGTACATTAATATTATAAACTATGGAGGTGCTTAGTACTGCGCTCAGCTGAAATTCATAGATGTTTGGATCAGTAAGGGAATTCATATACTTATATACTCATATAAAATATAGGAAGTCGTTTTGTAGTTTCTCCAGTTGATGCTCATCTTGTCCTTTTTGACTGTTTGCAGTGTTGGGAATCTTGCTACTTCACAAGTCAGCTTTTTCTCTTGTTCTATTAGAGTTATTTCTTTAATCAGAGAAAAATCCACCTACCTACAGCTTCAACCAACTGGTCCCATGGCAAGACAGGAAACTCTGTTGCTTATTTCTTGGCACTCCAGATATTTCCTAGACTCATACTACTGAATCAGAGAAGGCAATGGCACCCCACTCCAGTACTCTTGCCTGGAAAATCCCATGGACAGAGGAGCCTGGTAGGCTGCAGTCCATGGGGTCGCTAAGAGTCAGACTCGACTGGGTGACTTCACTTTCACTTTTCAGTTTCATGCATTGGAGAAGGAAATGGCAACCCACTCCAGTGTTCTTGCTTGGAGAATCCCAGGGACAGGGGAGCCTGGTGGGAGGCCGTCTATGGGGTCGCACAGAGTCAGACATGACTGAAGCGACTTAGCAGCAGCAGCAGCAGCAGCAGCATACTACTGAATAGTGCAATTACCATTTGTTGATAATTGAATACTCTAAATTTATGATCTAGTGTGTGTTAGATGGGCTTCCCAGGTGGCTGAGTGATAAAGATTCTGCCTGCCAAGCAGGAGATGTGGGTTTGATCCCTGGGTGTGAAAGATACCCTGGAGAAGGAAATGGCAACTCACTCCAGTATTCTTGCCTGGGAAATCCTATGGACAGGGGAGCCTGGCGGGCTACAATCTATGGGGCCACAAAAGAGTTGGACACAACTTAGTGACTAAACAGCAGCAGTGTGTCAGGCACTGTGCCAGGCATCTTATTTGCATTATTTTATTGTGAAAATAAACTGTGAGGGAGATTTCATCTTTATTTATTTTTATTTTATAGAAGCTCAGACCAAAATCATACAACCAATAATAAGTGAAAATGGGACTTGAACCTGGGTCTATTTAAAATTCTTGCCCCTGGCTACAGCATATCATCTCCTTTTATAGATGTGACAATCAAGACCCAGAGAGACTAAGCAACTTGTCCCAGGTCACACTGCAGGATAGAAAAAGAGTAAGAACTAGATTCTAGATCTTTGAGGTACACATTTAGTTTTTCTTTACCTTACAGTATAGTACATTCAAGACCACTGCCATTACTTCCCAGGTCCTCTCCTCTATATATAAATTGTTCCCTTTTCTCATCATTGTTATTCTGATGGTTTCCTTGCTATACTCTCATGTCCTCTGAGCATACTCTTAATTAGCTGCATCCTTTCTAAATTATAAAACTCAGAATTGAAAACAGTACTCCATCTAAATAGCACAGAAAGCACTGGGACTATACTTCCTGTCATTTGGACTTAATTTTCCAATTCACATCTCCTAAGGTTACATTAGCATTTTAGTATACTGTTGGCTTATTTCAAGCATAAGGTCAACAATACCCTTTGTTCCATTTCATTTTAATTTTTATGAAATGTAAGAACAAGACAAAATGATCCTGTCACATTCTTATTGATAGGAAAAAATCCTCCAAATCTGATGAGGAGTCCTTCAGAGTCAATAATAAGTTATGGAAAAATCTTTTCTTAAGATAATCAAAAGGTGTGAATGTGAAGATATTCCAGTTTCTGGGATCGTGACTGGATTCATGTTGTATGTCAATGTCCATGGTTTTTTTTGCTCCCTTTTGCTTTTCTCTCTCTCTCTTCTTTTTTGGTAGAAATGCATATTGACTCCATGCAGTGCACTTTTCTGTTTTTTTTCTCTTTTGCCATAGTACCACCTTGACATCTTTGTAAGAAATGCTGCCTGAGATGTGCTGTTGATCAGGGAGCCCTGCCTTTTTCTAGCTAAGAGATGGGTGTGTGAAGCCATGCTGTCTGTTCTAGGACTAGGAATCTTGATTTGAGTGGTAGAGGATAGAAAAAATGGAGGCTTGATCCCTCCTGATGAGACAGTAGCGTCCCCTGCTCAGTTGGCCTATTAGATCCTTATTCTTCAAAATTTCCTTTGAAATTTTCTGTGAGCCACTTCATGTATCTTTCCAATAGTACGTATGTGTATGTGTACATATATACATATGTATTGGGCTTCCCTAGTGGCTCAGACAGTAAAGAATCTGCCTGCAATGCAGGAAGCCTGGGTTTGATCCCTGGGTTGAGAAGATCCCCTGGAGGAGGGCATGGCAACCCACTCCAGTATTCCTGCCTGGAGAATCCCATTGACAGAGGAGCCTGGTGGGCTATAGTTCATGGGGTCACAAAGAGTCAAACACGACTGAGCGACCGAGGACGCCCACACCTAGTATTCAGCCTTTCCCTTCTCCAAGGGATCTTCCCAACCCAGGGATCGAACCTAGGTCTCCCACACTGCAGGCAGATTCTTTACTAATTGAGCCACCAGGGAAGCCCCCTAGTATTCAAGACCTAATAATCTGAATGCAACTTTCTCTTTCATTTCCTGATATTTCTCTTTGTCAGGCTGTAACACTCTTCTTGTCCTCCCCTCATCTCTATTTATTAATGATCAACACATTCTCATGGGCTCTGCTGAAATGACATCCACTTCATGAAGCTTTGCCTGATATTCCCAGTTGTAGTTGGGAGCTTGCCCTCTTTTATTCTTTTACAGCATTTACAGGTTTATGTCTTGAAGCATTAGCACAGTTATCGTGTCTTATCTATTGAATTTGACAAGCTCCAAAGCAAGGAATGACGGAGAAGGCAATGGCAACCCACTCCAGTGTTCTTGCCTGGAGAATCCCAGGGACGGGGGAGCCTGGTGGGAGGCTGTCTATGGGGTCGCACAGAGTCGGACACGACTGAAGTGACTTAGCAGCAGCAAAGCACGGAATGAGGCCCCTCAATATCTATCACATGCTTTTCACGTGGAAGTTCTTTGAAACTCATCAGTATATACTTACATAGAGATTTTGGGAGGTGAGGACGTAGAAGATAAATGTTATTATGAAACACTTGTAGAATTTCCCTGAGATCACATTTCTGTGTGGCAAAAATCATAACATTTCCTACTTTCATTAATACAAATGAAATATTTCATAAAATATATTATAAGCAATTAAGAAAGACCCCTAGTTAACTTATCATGCCACAGGATTTTGACTGAACAGTGATTTTTGTCTCATCTTGATTATTGCCAAGGTTTATTAATTAGGTATGATGGCTACTTTATATACCAAATTATATAGATAACAATCTGTTATAGAAGTACTCCCTACATCTGCCAATTTGTAAATAATAAAATGTCTGGTTTGATGTAGACAGATGGATATAGTAAGACAGCATGAACATGAAACACTGTCTCATGTATTTATAGGCATTATCTGTATAAAGTAATTTTCTCATCAAATAAAGTTAGAAAATTCTAGATTAAATTTTATTGAACTTCAGGATTCCTCAGAGTCTATTGTGTAGTAGTGTATTTTAGGAATCTTTAAAAGGGAGCATAAAATATTCAGCATTTTTTCCCAATTCTTTTTATGCTTCAATTATTTTATTTTAATTTGCAGAGCAGCTCACATTGATAACTTCCTTGCATTATTATTTGGGAACCCACTCGCAAAACTCCTGTTCAAATATTTGGAAAAGTGGCAGTTGCCATTCCAATGGCCTGAATTAAATGTGAAACTGATCAACACTAAACATTAGATATCTTATGCTGCTGCTGCTGCTGCGTCGCTTCAGTCGTGTCTGACTCTGTGCGACCCCATAGACGGCAGCCCACCAGGCTCCCCCGTCCCTGGCATTCTCCAGGCAACAACACTGGAGTGGGTTGCCATTTCCTTCTCCAATGCATGAAAGTGAAAAGTGAAAGTGAAGTCGCTCAGTCGGGTCCGACTCTTAGCGACCCCATGGACTGCAGCCCACCAGGCTCCTCCATCCATGGGATTTTCCAGGCAGGAGTACTGGAGTGGGGTGCCATTGCCTTCTCCATGATATCTTATACTTTCACCCAATAATGAAAGCAACACTCATGGTCACAACTTCAAGTTTGCATATAGTAGATTTGTAATTTCTGATTCCTCCAAGTTACTAAGAGCTTTCTTTAGGATGGAGCAGGGAAGTTGATGGACAAAAGACCCAACTGATCACTTCACTTGGCTGTGGTTAGCCCTTGCTGTCCAAGGATTCAGGTCAACCCTCATTGCCTGAGCAGGACGTAGACCCTTGATGGAGCTCCAGTGGGACATTTCCTTTTACAGATCTTTCTGGAATATAATGTGTTCAGATGTGTGGTAGCAATTTAAATCCCACTACTTAGATTACTGGTAATTGCAAGAGGTCATATCAAGGAGATGGAAAACCAAATATTTCTCTGCCATGCAGGTTAGTTTATGAGGCCAAGAGGATGCTGTGCCTGACATTGAATTCCTTTGGGGAATGGGGATGGTGGGAATGTGGCTGTGTGAATTGGCATTAAAAGACATACATGTCCCTAACTAGCCCTTTTTAATTTATTTTTTACTGGTTTTCTGGATGATTATCAATTCTACACCTCATCTCATTCCATCTCTTTTCTGACTGTCAATGAGAAGAGAAATGCTTTTACATACTTGTTCAAACTTGGATTAAAAGGGCAGCAGCGGAGTCAAAACTCTTTGATGTCTTTACCTTCAGTCAGTCTCCTTGGCAGCATATTCTGTATTTCATTAAAGTCTTTCCTCTTTTCATTCCATCAGGACCCGTGTAGATGTTGACTTGCTTCCAGTTTGGATCTGAGGAATTTGTTTTTTTACTGTTGTCTTAAAATAAAATGCAGTGTGGTCAAATAGTTTTGAAGGATTCGTTGTCTGAATATCCAAGGAATGATAAAATATCTTTCTAAGAATGTTGATTCTTACTTTTGCTTTTTATTAGCTATATACCCTTATTATCTTCTTCCCTGGTGGCTCAGAGGTTAAAGCGTCTGCCTGGAATGTGGGAGACCGGGGTTTGATCCCTGGGTTGGGAAGATCCCCTGGAGAAGGAAATGATAACCCACTCCAGTACTCTTGCCTGGAGAATACCATGGAGGGAGGAGCCTGGTAGGCTACAGTCCACAGGGTCACAGAGTCAGACACAACTGAGCGACTTCACTCACCCTTATTATCAGTCTTGTACTTTGCTCGACTCAGAGTTTTCTTTCTTTTTTTTTTTTGTTATTTATTTATTTTTTTGACCATGCTGCCTGGGATGTGGGATCTTAATTACCCGACCAGGTATCGAACCACAGCCCCTTGCAGTGGAAGCATGAAGTCTTAGCCACTGGGCCAGTAGGGGAGTCCCAGAGGTTTCTTTCTGAATCTTACAATCAATGTCCAGATGATTACAGGGATGCATCCATTTCCCTTAATCACTGGGGTAACAGGCATTTACTAAATTCTTCAGATCATTTCTTCTGATTTAGGTATGAGGTCCTCTTTCATATATGTTCTATTTTTATCTATTGTTGAATCATACTGTCTTTGTCATCATTTAGTTGCTAAGTTGTGTCTGACTTTCTTGTGACCGCATGGACTGTAACTTGCCAGGCTCCTCTGTCCATGGGATTTTCCAGGCAAGAATACTGGAGTGGGTTGCCATTACCTTCTCCAGGGGGATCTTCCTAACTCAGGGATCAAATTTGTGTCTCCTGCTTGGCAGGTGGATTCTTTAACACTGAGCCACCAGGGAAGCCCACATACTATATTACTGGTGGGTTTTTGAAGCTACAGGGATTAAATGTCTAGAGTGGGCACTTTGTTCCAGTTTGATGGAAGAAGACCAAACATTCCTGAACTCTACTTGTAAATCAATGACCCACCCTCAGTCTGGGTTTTAAAATTGCCCAGGCAGAAATGATAAGAATCCGTCAGATGCTCATTTTCATATAAGATTTTTATAAGGTTCAAATGACTTATTTAATATCAATATATCTGAGGATCTCATGGACTTTCCTCTCAATGTTCTTTGCGTCATTTGGCCAGCCTAAATTTCTTGGTCCCTTCCTTGGGGTGCCCAACTTTGCAACCTAACAGCTAACTCCGGAGCAGACCTGCCTTCCCCTCTATTCCTGGCAGTGATAAAATCATCATTCTTAACTGCTGTAGTAAAGGAGGGTCGAGGAAGCCCTGGAGAAAAACTCCTACCTGGGGACACCAGAGGCTCCTTTCTTTCTTCAGTGTTACTCTCCAACATTCCTGTGTAAGAGTAAGAAATGGGTTAACTCTACTCTACTTCTGTCTGTACCTCCCTTTAGAACCAAAAAACAAGATGAAAGTACTCCAGAGAAGCTACATTCCCTTGTACCTGCAGGTGTTGGTTTTTTGATCCTGATGAGTTTTGCATCTTTCCCCTGAAAGCCTTCCTCTTGCTTGGTTTTCCTCCAGATTATCACCAGGGTTCTCCCAAAAGAGAAGGTGAGGTGACTCAGAGCCCTTCCTGAGAAAGGTGTATTCCTGAGAGGAAAGCACAGGAGAGTGGTCGTGGAGAATGTCTGGGGGCAGTTCACGGTCCAGGTAAGGTGCTTTAAGCCTCAAATCAGCTGAGGGGTGAGGTGCTCTCTAGAAACTTGGGTCTGGACCACCCATCTTAGATGTTCCTCTCTGTTGATGTCTCGGGCTACAAGAAGGAAACCCTCTCCTTGTGGCCGAAAACCATGGTAAAGAAAACCAGCCTCATGGGGTGGGCGGGGGGAGAAATGGGAGGAATGTCCCTGGCCAGGAGGCCGGAGGTGCCCCAGGAAGCCGTTTCCTCTGAATAGTTAAATGGCTGCCTCTCAACTTGCACAATGTCACATTGAATTTGAAACAGGGAACTTTTTATATATTTTCCCCTGATTGTGCTGGCACCTGGCAGATGCCTATTTACCACAGGCATCAATACACATAGTAATCAAAGGAAATCAGAGGCACAGATTAGCAACAGCTGCAAGCCATTAGTGACAGACACGGGAAAGCACAATTCTGCACCCAACTTTGAAATAACCAATATGAGTATTTCAGAGCATGAGGGTTACCGCAGGGCACTCGCTAACATGAGAGCAGCCAAACAATAGCTGGGCTTGTCTCTCTCGAGAGCCCTCTTCCCCACGGCAGCACCATACTCTCTATTAGAAACCAATCAATCACACAATATCGGTCCTTTGAGCATCAGCCCTTTCAGAGCCTGCGTGTCCATCTTCTGATCAAAGGTTGCTTCAGCCGAGAAATACCCTCTGGCTTGTGGGAAAACTTGTTATCTTCTATCATAATTTTAGTGGTGGGAGCTTGCGTGTCTTCCTGAGGAATTAATTATATCATTGACCTAGTTGGAAAGGGCCATACAGAGGAAAACAGACATTCCCCTTCCCCATTTAATTTCATTTTTTCCACATTTCTGTTTGAAAATCAGCGCTGATTGATAGCCATTCTCTTGGTAGTTACACATTTTCACTGGCAGCGCTAACCTTAGCCTACTCCAGAAAATACTATTCAGTTTTTAGCTTTTCCTAATAAATTCATTCAGTGCCTCAGTGGAATGCAAGTTGGTCATTTAAAAATTTCTAACTGTTGCCTGATATGTCCCCAAACAAATTTAGACAGCATGGGTTTCTATTTTAGGCCATCTCTGGAAATGCAGATTTACTGTACAAATGGGTAATGGCCTGGAGATAAACAGACGCAGTGAGCTGCTGTCTGATTAGCAGGACTGGGCAAAATTTAGTATCATATATATATTGCAATAATTGGACCATAGGACCATAGCATGTAGATTCAATTGGTCTTATCACTACTTTCGATCTCTTTTCTCTTTACTTGATATTAAGGTTGGATTATTATTACTTTTTTTTTCCTGTTTTAGAAAATTCTCTTTCCCCCACTCTCCCTTCCCAAAAATATCTTCTGAAGGTTTTCCTAAAAATTCTTTTAATAATAAGTAACTTGTTCTGGAGATTAGGATAAGAAAGGGAGAACAATTCTGCCTTTCATTTACTTCAGAGCCAACCATTAAGCATCAGCTCTTTAACAGCAAGCAATATGCTGATATTTCAGAAGAACACTTGCAGGGAACACAGATTCCATAAGGCCCATGGAACATCATAGGCATTCAGATGAATGTTACCATCTTACGTGTTGTTTTTTAAACTTCTGGAGGAGAGAAATTATTTTACGCTTGATTAAGTATCATAGGAGGTGTGACTTCTTGGGGTCATTTTGTAGAGAAGCAAAGACTTCCCTGGTGTCTCAGTTGTTAAAGAGTCCTCCCTCAATGCGGGAGACCTGGGTTCAATCGCTGGGTTGGGAAGATCCCCTGGAGAAGGAAATGGCAACCCACTCCAGTATTCGTGCCTGGAGAATTCCATGGACAGAGGAGCCTGGTGGGCTACAGTCCATGGGATCACAAAGAGTCGGACATTACTAAGTGACTAACTTTCCCTTTCCTTTTCAAAGACATGGTATTAATCCATAATTTTATTATTTATTAATTAATTCAGCACTGATTAAATCGGTGTTTATGCCTACTACATCTCAGGAAATCTCAGACATTGCAGATACAGCAGCAAAGTTAGCAAATGACCTGTCACAGTGTACTTGATTGATGATAAGGATATAGGCAGCTTACGCTTGAGGTGGCAGCTTGACTACAATTTTTCACTGTATACAGCTTCTTTTTCCTTCCTCTCTTCCTCCATTTTTTCCTCTTTCCTTCCCTCTCCTTCCCCTGCCCACATTCCCTTTCCTTTACTCTCCTATACCCATGCTTTGAGATTTAGACATTAGAGGGACTAAGCATTGCTTGTTACACAGAATTATTTAATAAAATAAAATACACAGTTTGAAAATTAATCTGTACAAGTCAGGGTGAAGCTGCTATAACAAAGGAAGCCCCACATTTCAGTGGCTTAACACAATAGAAGTTAATTTCCTGCCCTGTAACAATCTAAAGAGGGTGTTCCTAGTTGGTGAGAGGCTTTCCTCCATGTAGCAACTCAGAAACTTAGGTTCCTTCTATCCTGTGACCCTGCCAAATCTTTGAGTCTTTTGCATGCAGCTGATATAAAGGGAAGCAGAGAGTTAAGAAGGCACAGCCAGTTCTTAACCAACTTGGCCTGAAAGTAGCAAATGTCACTTCTGATCCCTTACCCTGGGGAGAGCTGACTAGATGGCCCCACCCAGATGCAAGGTGGCTTGTGAGATTCTTAGTCCTGGGCTGCATGGATATTCTGAAGTGACAAGTTTTATTCCAAAAAAGTGGGAGAATGGGTATGCATAGACACAGTTATATGTCAGGCACTATGCTAATTTCTGAAAATGAACAATGGATAAAGCATTGTCTTTTAGGGTGCTGAGGGCCACACAGATCCTCAACTAACCAAACATGATATCCAAGTACTAAATAAAGTCATACGTGAGCACAGATGCAGGGGAAAATACCACATTGTAGAATGGATTCAGCAAGCGGAGCCTTAAAGGGATGCAACTAGCAGACAAGAGGAAGGAGCCGAGAAGATGCCCCATGTGTCCGGTCATGAGCTGCTCAATGTGTCAGTGTTCAAGAATGTGGGGGTAACTAGGCCAGATCAGAGACGGCCTTGTGGGCTGTGCCTTCTATTTTTTTTTTAGCTTTAACAAGCATTTTATGGGCATTCATTTCACAAAGAGCCATTTTCCAAAGTGGATTCACTTACAACGCTTCTGTAACTTTTACCACCACTTGCACTAGATTGTTCTTGCCATTTGGGGGGTAATGGAATGATTTGAGAATTTTGAGTCAAACTTCACGAGTCACAGGTACTGAGCCCCTGGCTTTACACATCCTTCTGAAGTAGAAACGCTCCCCATCCTTCCCACCTGTGGTCATGGATGTGGTCCAGCTGATTGTGTACTGCCTGGTGGCAAGGCCACTCAGGGGTGGATTCAGGAGCATCTCTGGGAGGAAGAGGCTGCTGCTTCAAAGAGGTCTGCTGCTAAGTCACTTCAGTCGTGTCCGACTCTGTGTCACCCTGTAGACGGCAGCCCACCAGGCTTCCCCATCCCTGGGATTCTCCAGGCAAGAACACTGGAGTGGGTTGCCATTGCCTTCTCCAATGCATGAAAGTGAAAAGTGAAAGTGAAGTCGCTCAGTCGTGTCCAACCCTCAGCGACCCCATGGACTGAAGCCTACCAGGCTCCTCCGTCCATGGGATTTTCCAGGCAGGAGTACTGGAGTGGGGTGCCATGGCTGTGCCTTACTAGAGTGTGAATGTGAATATAATCTGAGTCTTCAGACATAGGGCCTTTGATCCCGCTCCTTTCTGAAGCCCATGTTTCTTGGATATGTCATTACGTATGTGAAAGGAAACTGATTTTTAAATCTTGAGGTGTCATAGGGGACTTTTTAAGATGACAGGTGTTTAGTTTCTTATAAAGGAAACCATATCCTTGGCAGCCTTGTTCCTTACTGGGTAGGAATGTGTCACCTTACAAAGGAGACGCATTAAAAATGTATGAATTCCCCCATCTGATTTCAAGGTTGATATTTCGTCGCACATTTAAGGCCCCTTCCCTTTCTCTTAATACTAGTAGTAGTGAGTGTGCTTTCTTTTAATGCTGGAGAGAGCTTGGAGTTCCAGGTACCAAAAGAGGCCGAGGTTGTCTCAGCTATACTAGGGGGAGAGCACTTTGTTCTCTGCTGACTAAACTTGGCCGAGGGGACATGCCGAAGAGTAGGGTCACCATGGGAACAATATGGGAGGCCAGCTGCAGGACACACACATTGCTCTTTCCCAAAGTTTTCATAACTGGAATCAAGATTTTGATGTCCCTGTATTCCTTATCATACAACACTTATGTAAGTTTATCTATCATATAGCACTGTTAATTTCATAATGAATATGGCTTTCCTTTTCTGGTAAATAGCCTAAAGCTAGTTAGCAATTATGACCACCCTTTTCTATGCCCACTTATATTTGAAGAGAGACTGGCATAGTGAAACGTTGGGTTGGCCGATAAGTTTGTTCAGGTTTTCCCTTAACATCTTATGGAAAAACCCAAATGACTTTTTTGGCCAACCCAATATATTTATAAGTTTTGTTTTTAATCTAATGAGTACTTATTGATATCTATTAAAGGTCAAGTCTCTGGGCCTTGGAGTAGAGAGAAGAGGGAGCTAGAAATATGGGTGAACTTGGTTTCTGTCTACATCTGGTAGAGAAGATGCAGCTGTATGTAAATCTCTCTGATACCACACAAATATGAACAGTTCCATAAGGAAGAAGTGGACAGTAGGGAGAAAGACCTACTGGAGGAAGTCAGGGAAGGCTGAATAGCACTTGAAGCTCAGAGAAGCTACCAGAGATTGGTCCAGGGTTACATAGCCAATTGATGCCTGAAATAGAAGGCTCTCAGATCTCTCAAGGCAGGGCTCCTGGCTTTCTGTGGGATGCCAGGTCTCAGAGACGATCTGAGGCCAAAGGCAGAGGACATGAGCTCTCAGCTTTGCATGTAGGACAGCGCCTGTCTCCAGTGGAGAGTAGGCCAGTTGTGAACATGTTAAGTGTTGTATCAGGAAAAAAAGTGGCCCCACAACCCAACTACCACCAACAACCTGAAGGTTTGACTCCTGGTTTTATTTTTCTCTCCTGTAAGAGTAAGTCCGATTACCCTCATTGCTTTGAGTGTCAGGAAAAAAAAAAAAAAAAAGAGTTCCATGGGTTAGAAGGACTGCTTATAAAACATAAAGATAAATGATGACTATCAGAAAAAAGTTTTTGAGAGGATGAAGAGACAAATTTACTATAGCTTGAAATGGCTAAGTGTTGTCCAATTGCCATTTTTTTTCCTTTTACCGTAAAATACATAATAGAGAACGCTAGAAGATTTCCTTTTTAGAACTTGGTAAAAATTATAGCAGATGAACATTAGGCAAAATCAAAGGGGAATTTTGCTCACATATGAAAGTTTATAAGAAATCTAGTTGAGTCTGGTTCCAGTATTTGCTGAAGTTTGTGGTTGTATCAACAAAGATGGGTTAAAGTAAGCATATTTTAGATCCTAAAGAGAGCAGTCTCATAGTCTGGAATAGAGAGTAGCTTTAAAATGTTTTAAAATGGGTTTCCTTTTCTTTCCTTCCAGCTGTGCCTAGTGCTGGGGAAGATAAACTGGCATGTTCTTTGTTACATAGCAACATACCCACTCAGGGGAGTGGGGCACATTAGAGTTTCAGAATCTTAAGTCCTTTCAAACAGTTGATAGTGGAGTTGGGGAAAATAAATTGGGAGAAGCCAAGTAACCATTCAGTATGGCCCTCTAACACCTGAATCATTTTAGCAACGTTCTTCAAAATAGAGCCGATGGTCTCATTGATAACACTGGCCCAATGACATAGATGAGCAGTTCAAACACCCTTCCTGGCATTTGCCTCTCATCTTTTGACCTGTCTTGACTGCTGCTATTTCTCTCATTTTCCAGTGGCTATAATTTGAATCATATGGAGAAGGACTTTATTATCCAGGTGAATGTCTTAGCTTTACTTCTGTACCTCGTTGATTTTACTTACTCTCTATTCTGATCAGAATTGTCTTTAAGTATTTAATTAGTCTCCTGAGCACTTGGGACCAAAGACCATTTTATAACCCAGTATTCCTTTGCTGTCCCTCTATTTTCTCTTTGAAGTAAATTCAAGGAGAAATGCATTCCTTGATGATGTAAAGACTGCTGGGAATTTTCATCTTCTCTTTATAAAATGCTCTGAAAATGTTATGCTTAATAACTACTGTAAAGTTTTTATAATCCAAATCTAATATTGATTTTTTTCTCAAAATGTTTTATATCTTTCTTCACTTCTGTGGTTTAGATTAGGGGCATTTTGTAAAAACATTAATTTTCCAAATCCACTTCATCCTCTCCTGGTCCTAAAAGAACAAAACTTATATTTTGAAGACAAAGGATTTGTAAATAGCCTTAATATTAGGAAGACATTGACATTAACAAAAATGTTAACATAACATATGGAGAAGGCAATGGCACCCCACTCCAGTACTCTTGCCTGGAAAATCCCATGGATGGTGGAGCCTGGTAGGCTGCAGTCCATGGGGTCGCTAAGAGTCAGGCTCGACTAAGCGACTTCCCTTTTACTTTTCACTTTCATACATTGGATAAGGAAATAGCAATCCACTCCAGTGTTCTTGCCTGGAGAATCCCAGGGACAGGGGAGCCTGGTGGGCTTCCATCTATGGGGTCGCACAGAGTCGGACACTACTGAAATAACTTAGCAGCAGCAGCAGCAACATAACATCATGTTTAAGGCTTCTTCCCAGTGCTCCACTATCTCCCCTCTGTGGGACAAGGACCTGATTGGTGTACCTCAGTCCACAGTGTTCACAGGAAGCCTGGTATGGGACGATATTTAGAAATAGTTGTTACATATTGCTAAAATATGTTTTCTTGAGGTGCCACTTCACACTGGTCAGAAGGGCCATCATTAAAAAGTCCACAAATAACAAATGCTGGAGAGGGAGTGGAATAAAGGGACTGCCCCCGCCCCCGCCCACCCCCCTCTCCCACCCAGGCACTGTTGAGGGGAATGTAAATTCGTGTCCATTTCAATATCCCAGCTCAGGAAGTGTGGGGGGTGGGGCGGAGGGAGGTGGGGACCTACAATCAGGTTCATTAACCCACTGTTTTTTCAACAATGTGTGGTGTCTATGCTTGAAGTTATCAAATTTTCTAATTTGAAATGACTCACTGAAAACTTGCTTGCAAATTATCTATTTTGTAACTCATAGTGTTTCTCATTTATATTAATGTATATAAGTAATCACTGAAATATTATCCTACTATGCTTGTAAAAGGAAGAATATTTCGGGCATATTCTTCTCACATATAGATTACATTAGTACAAGAGGGAGCATCATAACTCATTACTTTGTTCTTAGAGAGAAGTTAGTGCTTGTTACATACAGTGTACCGTTATTGGGAAGAGGCTGGAGAGAGAAGATGAGGAGGTGTGTCACTGTCTTCAAAAACATCTTGAGGGTTATTCTGTGCTGGTTTGGTTCCTTCATTCTCTACAAATGCCAGATAATTCAGGGTGTACAGCTTTATGCAGAAAAATTAGTCAGATGAAGACTTTGATTTTAGACCTGTAATACCAAGATGACGTAAAAACACAGCTTTGTATTCTAATGTTGGAAATAACTGTTGCTTATGTAATATTGATTTTACTTCACTCCTCATTTTTCGAATTAAAAAACAATTCCCAAATGTATTATGCAGGACATTAGTGTCTTATGAGATTTAAAAAAAATACTCTGTGAAAAAGAAAAAAAAAAAAAGCTCTTTGAAGTCAAGAGACTTTGGGTTAAATGTGGTTAACCAGGTTTCTTTAGTAAGATAATAAAGCCTACATTACTGGGGGCTTCTCAGAGCTACTGTTATAACAAGCTTGTGTGCGTGCTCACTCTCTCACAGCATCTAGTTGTGGAACACCCAGCAGTGTCTCCTGTTCTGCAGATCATGGTTTGGAAAATGTCCTGCAGTATCATTGGAAGGACTGATGCTGAAGCTGAAACTCCAATAGTTTGGCCACTTCATGCAAAGAGTTGACTCATTGGAAAAGACCCTGATGCTGGGAGGGATTGGGGCAGGAGGAGAAGGGGACAACAGAGGATGAGATGGCTGGATGGCATCACTGACTCAACGAATGTGAGTCTGAGTGAACTCTGGGAGATGGTGATGGACAGGGAGGCCTGGCGTGCTGTGATTCATGGGGTCACAAAGAGTCAGACACGACTGAGTGACTGAACTGGACTGATTTTGTGCAAATTCCAGGGAAGGTGAAAGAAGTGAAAGTTGCCCTTTCCATTCTGCTAAGGGAGATGGAAAATGAAGTGAGACTGGTTAGATTCCCCTCCTTACACTCCGGCAGAACCCTCCCATGTGAAACTAGGTCTCTGGCAGCTTCTTTACTCAGGTAAAGAAACCGAGTTCCCTGAGCCCATGTGGTACACAGTGGACAAACCCAGTGAATCGCCTTCCTGCACCTCGGGCCTTTGGGGTGAGGGTTCTGCAGGAAGGATGTTCTTCACAGGCAAGCATTGGGCCAAGGGTCTTAGATGTGTGGAGCCTGTGGTGGGCTAGCTTCCTCCCCAACAAGAGCTGCGTCTATCCTGAACCTCTCAATGTGACCTTACTCTGCCAGATTATGCTTCCTCTTGTGAGATATATAAAGGTTTTACATATTCAGTGATGGGTAGGAGTAGAATATCATTCAAGACTAAGACTTCTTTTCACCCAAGGCTGTCAGGTTTGTGTTAGGATAAGTCCATAGGATGTAAAACATTACTACTTTAGAGATTATAATGCCCTGCTGAATAAGGACTAATTTGGGGAAAAAAAGCCCCTATTGGTACTGGGGACCCTTTACGTCCCTATGTGATTAGATATATGTCTTGTTTCTGGCTCCTTCTGAGACTTGAAAGAGGATTAGATCACCCACCCCCAACTGGTCATTTCTCTCTGTAGATGGGAGAATCAGAGCTAATTGATACTTTTTTATGTTTAATTACACTTAATTTCTTCTGACTGACTGCCCTGAAACTAAGAAGAGGAAAACAGTGTTCTACACGCAAATCTTCTACCATAAACATTTCTTAACCTCATTTACTTCAGAATTGGTTCAAATACAGACTCCCTAAGATAAAAGCTATTCAGAATGGTTTCTTATCTGTATCTGATCCTGTTTTTGAGTCCTTCTTTCTGGGAACCATCTCTGTGATTTCTGTCATGGGAATTTGCTCAGTCCTTTCTTCTCTAACATTGATCTCTTCTGTATTCACTAGTATTATAATCATTTTCCAGTCCTTTTGTTAGTTTGCTTAAATTAATTCCAAAACCTTAGGTCCCCTTCTCCTTTGAACCACCAGGCAGAGGGCTCTGGTCACAGTGTTCTTCTCAAAGGCTTTGATGGCTTCACCCCTCCTTCAAAACTCTAGTAACTTTCCGCTTACTTCTGGGTAAAATTCCTGGCTTGGTCCCAACTCACCGTTCCCTATTTTCTGCTATTCCTTGTACCTGTCCAGCTGTTTTATTTGCTCTGTCCTCAGTGTCCTGTGTTTCCCCATCTGGAACATCCAACTGCACCTCCTTGTCCTTCTGAATTCTGCCCATCTTTCAAGAAGCAGAGCCCTTCTCTCCTGCTCTGGATGGCCTTCCTGATGGCTTCAGCCAGATGAGAGCTTTCCCTCCTTTAACTTCCCATGAATTTACTGTCAATTGCACTGATTTGGCAATTAAGGGAGTCAGCCAAGGGCATTGGAAGGATAGAAATCTCTTGTGTATCTAATCCTATCTTGGTATATGTTCCAAAGACAATCCAAAATAATGCAGAAGGGGTTCCAGCCTCCCCCGTACTCACCAGAACTCTTAGACCCTTGTTTTGACCTTACGCCCCTTCTTTCCTGGTGAGCTCCACTTTGGGACTCTCCTCTCTTGCCAGTGGACCTTGGGTAAGAGCCTTTCTGGTCCTTGCTGACAGATGTCCTAATTCTGAATTTCAGGCACTTTGAGTTTTCCCTCTTCAGAAGACTTGTAGTGTCTGCAAATTGTCTCACTGCTCATCAGCTCTCATCCAGAGCTCAGCAGTCAAAGGGAGACATCTTCTGTGTCTGCGTGTGGTACCTGTGTCCTTTACATCCTTTTCTTTGAGCACAGGGGTGCCTATCACCCTTACAGGTTGAAGTTCAGGGCAGAAGCAATTTCAGTTTTTTTTAGGTTATTCTAAAAGCAATTATTATCATTATTTTTTGCTCCAGGTGACTTGCTACTTCCACCCCTGAACTTAATAACAGAGGCTCACGTGGTTTCAGGTATCTCTTCAGTGCATATCCTTTTCATACATTGTGACTTACTTCATTATATTGTAAGCTTCATGAAAGCTGCTTCTTGTGTTTCAGTTCATTGTTGTTTAGTCACTAAGTCCTGTCTGACTCTTTGCGACCGATGGACTATAGCCCAGTAGGCTCCTCTGTCCATGATATTTCCCAGGCAAGAATATGGGAGTGAATTGCCATTTCCTTTTTCAGGGTATCTTCCTGATCCAGAGGTTGAACCCACATCTCCTGCATTGGCAGGCAGATTCTTTACCACTGAGCACCAGAGAAGCCCATGTTTCAGATTGAGTGAGTTGGTTGCTCAGTCATGTCTGCGACCCCATGGATTGTATGCAGCCTTCCAGGTTCCACTGTCCATGGAATTCTCCAGGCAAGAATATTGGAGTGGGTAGCCATTCCCTTCTCCAAGGGATCTTCCTGACCCAGGGATTGAACTGGATCTCCTGCATTACAGGCAGATTCTTTACCATCAAAGCCACCAGGGAAGCCTCTTTGCTCATCTATAAAATTGAGGGCTAGATTAATTATTTTAAAGATCTTCTTTAGTTGTGTGAATTCTGTGGAAGATATAATAAATATTAGAAATAGGCTAGCAAATGCTTTTCTTCCCTTTAATGTTGTGTCCATTCTGTTTGGCATCTACCTTTTATTTATACATAGCACTTTCCAATTTGCTCACATACATTATATTATTTGATCCTCATATCTATGTTGTAAAGTGTCAGAGTAAATATCAGCTGCCTCTTACATGTGAGAAGGCATGTTGAGACCTGTTGAAGTTAAGTGGTAAGTCTCTAAGTTCCTGGAGGACACCCTGGGTCTGGTGCCCTTGGCCCACTAACCCCTTAATCAAGATGCTACATGATTTTCTTTTCATTCCCTGCCCTGCAACTACTAACTCTTCTTTCACGAAACATCTTTATTTTCTCTTATTCTCAGCCATCTGCACTTAAGGGTAGAGGGCTAGAGAAGCCATCGCAGGTTCAAATGCCTAAAAAGACCAGGCAGGACAAGTTGGTGACACAGGTTCAGAATCCTATAATTGGGAAGAGCTGGGCGTGGGGGGCAAGGGGGGCGGGGACTGTGGCAAATTGAAGAACACATGTCATTTCTGATCCCTATTCAGCCTTAGCACTTTATTGCTTTTCAGGAATGCTGGCCCAGGGCTGCGAAATTTTCAGCTTTTCAAGGAATGCTAGAAACATACATTTTAAAAGCAAATATGCATTTTAAGATGCTCAAAATAAGTGAAAAAATACTCCGCGATGAAACCAAAACACACAGCTATAGGTGGTCTTGTTCCCATATATCCTCAGGTTAGGGACTTCTGGTTTGGAGGTATAAGCCATGTTTGCCTAACTCTGTCAACTCTCTCCCCTTGTTCACCTGCCCGCCCCCAGTCCTGTGAAGTGATTTGGTAAGTTTTGCTACTTTTATTGAAAGTTTGGTATAAGTAACATCAATAAGAATAGCAGCCAATTGTTGGAGGTCTGCTATGTTCCGGGGAGTATGTGTAGGTGCTTAACACACAGCATCACTAGTTCTCTTAGCCATTTTATGAGATATCTATCCTTAAGCTTATTTTATAGGCTAGGGAGCTGGGGCCCCGAGTTGGCCTACATTGCTAAGACCACACAGTCAGTAAGTAGTGGAACCAGGATTAAACCCAGGATTCTGGCCTCAAAGTATGTTCTTGCTCTTTATTTCTTAAACCATATTACCAGCATCCTCAGAGAAAAGAGAGAAAAGGTGAAATGAAAACATGTGATACTTCCCCTCTTATGAAAGAAGTCAAAAGTGGTCTCTTTGTATGGAGTACTTATGGAGATTATGTATGGACACACATAATCCTCTTTTTTTTTTTTTTCCCTAGTGGAAGAGTTATGCTTTCTTTGTGAGCATGGGGAGGAAGGGGAGAGAAAAAGAGATTGCTCACAGTAGGATGAGATCCTTCTTTCTTTTAAAAACTCGAAACCAGAAGCAGGCTCCTGACCTACTAGCATTTGTCTTTTGTTTTCAGATTGTTGTCTGCTTTGATCATAATGTCCCGTGAGATGGCCACGAGCTTGCTACTGCTATCTTCTACTTCTGTTTCAAAACAGCAAAGTTCTGGGGGAAAAAAAAGCTCTTTTGTTTAGGGTCTGAAGTCAAGTCCAAATATAACAAGATCCCAATAACTTCCCCCACCCCCTAGGGTTTAAAACCAAATTCCCTCTGCCCAGATGGCTTCTACAGAAAGACAGAGCATTCCCCCACTGCTTCCTCTTTTTGTGTGCTGCCCACTGATTACAGCTAATGACTCCCAGCTGTACTGCTTCCGAAGACTAGGGGAAGATGAATCTTTGAGAAATAATTTAATAACAAGACTCCACCAGGGATAGGTGGGGCTGATGTCAATCCCGTTGGAGTGCAGCCTCATTCAGAGTCTAGCTGGATGGTGTGATTCGCAGAGAGGAGAGTTGCATTTTGAAGCCCCCTCGGTGTTCCCTATATAAATCTGATTGACTCTTTCCTAACATTGGTTGAAAAAAATTTCATCTCCAAATACTAAAAAAAAAAAAAAAAAGGAGATATGTATAATATTTATTTCTTGAACTCCAATTCAGAGAATTTGAGGAAATGTCATTTAAGGCTATGACTATCCAAATGAGATAAACTTTAGGATCAATCTCCTTGGAGGATTTTCTAGTATGTTTGTTGTTGTTCAGTTACTAAGTCGTGTCCTACTGTTTGTGACCACATCAACTGCCGCACACCAGGCTTCCCTGTCCTTCACTATCTCCTGGGGTTTGCTCAAACTCATGTCCATTGAGTTGGTGATGCCAACAGGTTTATATCATAGAAATAATTTGATGTCTATAAAATTTTAAAACTTGGTACCTTGGAGTTTCCCTTGTGTTGCTGATATAGCAGATTCTTTGAAAGATTGACTTTAAATGGTATGACCCTTTGGGGAGAAAAACAATAATCAAAGCTTGAAAGAAAGTGAAAGTAGCTCAGTCTGACTCTTTGCGACCCCATGGACTTATATATAGTCCATGAAATTCTCCAGGCCAGAATACTGGAGTGGGTAGCCTTTCCCTTCCAGGGGATCAAACCCGGGTCTCCCACATTGCAGGTGGATTCTTTACCAGATGAGCCACAAGGGAAGCCCAAGAATACTGGAGTGGATAGCCTATCCCTTCTCCAGCAGATCTTCCCGACCCAGGAATCTAACCAGGGTCTCCTGCATTGCAGGCGGATTCTTTACCAAGTGAGCCATCAGATCAGTCGCTCAGTTGTGTCCGACTCTTTGCGACCCCATGAATCGCAGCACGCCAGGCCTCCCTGTCCATCACCAACTCCCGGAGTTCACTCAGACTCATGTCCATCGAGTCAGTGATGCCATCCAGCCATCTCATCCTCTGTCATCCCCTTCTCCTCTTGCCCCCAATCCCTCCCAGCATCAGAGTCTTTTCCAATGAGTCAACTCTTCACATGAGGTGACCAAAGTACTG
This sequence comes from Bubalus kerabau, assembly GCF_029407905.1. Classification (NCBI taxonomy): domain Eukaryota; kingdom Metazoa; phylum Chordata; class Mammalia; order Artiodactyla; family Bovidae; genus Bubalus; species Bubalus kerabau. The sequence continues at coordinate 13,277,425 of NC_073626.1, forward strand.
GAGTTTCAGCTTTAGCATCATTCCTTCCAAAGAAATCCCAGGGCTGATCTCCTTCACAATGGACTGGTTGGATCTCCTTGCAGTCCAAGAGACTCTCAAGAGTCTTCTCCAACACCACAGTTCAAAAGCATCAATTCTTCAGCACTCAGCCATCTTCACAGTCCAACTCTCACATCCATACATGACCGCTGAAAAAACCATAGCCTTGACTAGATGAACCTTTGTTGGCAAAGTAATGTCTCTGCTTTTGAATATGCTATCTAGGTTGGTCATAACTTTCCTTTCAGGGAAGCCCAATCAAAAGTTACCAGTTCTGAAAACTACTGATAAGAGACTTGTACACATTGGTTAGCCTTCTCTTCTCCCCACCCTCTTCCTCTTCTTCTTCCCTTTCCTCCTTCACTTTGTCTTTCTTATTTTTCTTTCTTTTCTTTAATAACAAAAATAAAAGTCTAAATTGCTGGGTTGGTGAATGGGGGTGGAGGGAGGAGGAATTTAAAAATCTTACTTACCTAAAATTTGATGGTTTTCTCAAGCCCTTTTCAAGAAGTGTTTGATAGTATTTGGAATCCCTTGTCCCTCAAGGAGTCTTCCCCCAAACTGCAGACAAGATTTTTTTTTTTTCTATATGCCCACATCCAACATCTTCTGCAAACTAAGCCAGGGCTAAGGTTGGATACACTAAACCACTCATTGGTTTACTTCATGTTCTTTCAGAACTGGCTGGAGAAATCACATTCTTGAGAAGCTGACTACTGTGATGTCTCGTTCTATAAAGATTTGCTTATGGATCATTGTATCTTCCTAGGAGATAATGTGGCTCACTGGAAAGAGCACAAGCTCTTGAGTGAGAGATAAATGTGAAAAGAGCACAAGCTCTTGACTGAGAGATAAATGTGAACTTTCACGTGCTCCTTGCTTAACCGTTCTGAGCTTTGTTTTCCTCATCTGTAAGATGGAACTCGCAGGGTTGCTGTGAAGAGTAGTATCATGTTTGGATAGTGCTAAGATGCTCTGTAGACCTCTTGTTAAATACTTTATGGTCTTTATTAATATATTCACTAGTCATGATATGTTGGGTTGGCCAAAAAGTTTGTTTGGATTTTTATGTACCATCTTATGGAAACACCCACATGAACTTTAATGGTTAACCCAGTATTATACACGTATATATTTATACATAAATATATATATGTGTGTATGAAATCAAGCAAGGAAAGCTTTCATAGTGCTGTCAACTGGCTCAAAGGAAAAAGAGATGGCATAATGTGGATTTCTGTTAAAAGGTGCTTACAATTTTAATCTTATTTTCATCTTGTTTTAATTTTCAGAGTAATCATGAGAGGTAGATACCATTAAACTCATTTAAATACAGGAAATTAAGTCCAGAAAGCATTAAGTCCCTTCCAAGAGTAGTGTTTTTGGAGAATTTTCCATCATGGTTATTTTATACAAATTTGAAAGCTTGATATTCAGGCATTTCTGTTTTGGCTTTGAAGCAGTGGATCTTCTGAAAGGTTGTCTTCAAGTCCTTGTTCCATTCAGGATTCCTTTCTATTCGAGAATACACTCAAACACGCGTAATATATCCCAGGGCAGCAGAGTCAATGGAATAGACTTGCTGTGCTTTATGGTTACTACAGAGGATTAAGCCCTGACAGTGCTGAGAAGATTTTCAGCTTGATTCAAGGGCTGGCTCTCTTGGGAATAAGTTCAATAAGAGTAAAAGATAACTTACCATGAGAAACTTACTAAAGATTCTGACTTCAATGGAATCTCTTTTTTTCTAAATATATATAAAATCCAGAGAAAAAATATTGCACATTATTACGAATGAGTACTATTTTTACCAGTTTACTCAAGGGGCAGATAAGGAGCTTAGTACTGGAGTAGCTTCCTCTCTCCCTCCCCCCTCCTCCCTTATTTCTGTCTTTCTTGACCTTTCCTCTCCCCTTCGCTGCCCCCTTATTCTCCTCTCTTACTTTTCACCGTCCCTCCCCCGGGTCTTTTTTGTTCGAAGCATGCTTCGGCTGCACGCTTCACACACATATATCACCTCTTTTTTCTATAATCAAGCCCCACTTCCTGATTATAGAGAGAGGTGTGTAATGTAGATTAGGACAGTCACATTCTCTCAACCAGGAATTTGAATATAGACTGTCAATGCCGGGAACAAAGAACAACTAGAGCTGGGTCATGAGATGGCTGGACCTTAGTGGGCCGTCCATGGAAGGGCTCCTGCTGCTCACCCATGGGGTGCTGGTGGTTGTTGCCCTTCCTAAGGCCTGATTGTTTACCACTCTTTCATAATTTGCTGAATTATCTCAGTATCTTTCCAATACATTGTTTTGCTTAAATTAGTCAAGTTAACATTGCTTAAAACAAGTCCTACACAGTAGGTATTATACTTCCCATTTTACAGATGAGAAGCTGAAGCTTTATGAGGATAAATAATTTGCTCAAGATTATACTGTTATGAGGAGACAAAGCTGGTGTTCAAATTCAGTTCTTCCTGTCCGAAAGGCTGATATTATATATACTATGCTTTAATGGCTTAAAATGGAAAAAAAAAAACAACAGTTGGAAAAAATATTTACAGTGTTTGAGACACTTCACAAACCTTAACAGCTTTAAGATAAAAAGAGTTTTTAAGACTCAATGAAGAAAAATTTAACATACTAATAGAAAAACTTGGAAAGAACATGAATACCTGCTTCTCAAAGAATTAATAATGTATCATTCATGTAGAAAATGTTTAACCTTATCAGTAATGCAGAGGATGCCAATTAAAACAATGGCATACCTGTTTAAATCTTATTGATTAAAAATTATAAAACTAAGTTTTGGCAAAATTTTGGTGAAAACCTTTCTTTTATTATTGGTCAAAGTGAAAAATCTATGCAAACTTGAGAGAGAAAAATCTGTTCAAATGCATTTAGAATACCAGCTTTATTCAGAACCTTTTCATTTAGGCATTTATTCTATGGAAATAAAGATATACTGAAAGATTTAGGAACTAGGACATTTATCATAATGCAAAAGCAAGAAGCAAACTAAATGTTTAGGATATGGTACTCAGTTTTAAAAAAACAGGAGGTTCAAATATGCTTTCACTCAAGAATTTAGTGAGTACGTACAATTCCCCCAGGATTGCTTGCAGTAGCAATCCAGCAAAGCTTGACCCCAGGAGATTATGGAAAATGACATCTCATCCATAATGTTAGGAATTATTCAAAACTCAGGGAAATATTACCACTCCTCTTTGCAGGAATAAAGGTTGGGAAACTGAGGTCCAGAGAGGTCAGAGGAGACAGATTTCTGGCCCTTTGGACTCTCATCTCCCAGGACTATGTGGCTCAGTGGTGTTCTTTATAAATCCTTGTGCCCGATGTTCACTTCCAAAACCTTCAGTTTCTCCTCTAAGAACTGAAGGGCTGCTGCTGCTGCTGCTGCTGCTGCATCACTTCAGTCATGTCCGACTCTGTGCGACCCCATAGACTACCAGGCTCCTCTGTTCCTGGGATTCTCCAGGCAAGAACACTGGCGTGGGTTGCCATTTCCTTCTCCAGTGCATGAAAGTGAAAAGTGAAAGTGAAGTCACTCAGTCATGTCCGACTCTCAAGAACTGAAGTGGTCTTGGGTAAAACCCTTCCACTCTCTGGATACTGGTTTTCTTCATCTGTGAACCATAGTGCCAGGCACACTCTACTTAATAAATATTCATTGAATGGAAAAAGAGGCGACTTCTTTCTCTTTCTCTTGTGACTCCCATTATGTGTACTGGGATGCTCGACGGTGTCCCACAGGTCTTTGAGGAGCTCCATTTCCCTTTGCCTCCTCCAGCAGCTGCTAGGCTCCTGGTTTCCACTGTGATTGCAAGTTGCCGGCTTTCAAAGTTACTGTGGAGGTGGGGAGGGGGTGATGGAAATAAAAATGCTGCAAAGTTCACTATTCTTATGAAGAGACATGTTTTTGTTTTTTTTTTTTGAATAAGTGCTCCCTGGATTGCTGAAAGCCTTTGGTTAATTTCTAGAGTTCTGAAAAATTTGATTCTGACAATTTTGCCAGTAATCTTGTATTCACAGAGAGAGAATTTTCAATGGTCAACTATTTTCATGACATCACCCCTTGGTCCATAACCCTTTTACCTGAAAATCTAAATCAAATAATAACAGATAAGATGAAGTCCTGGAAATTTTAAAATACTTTTTTCATACTATGCCAAAAAATTAATGTTAGCTTTGCTACTCAGGGGAAAAAACGTTTTCCAACATAAAAAATAAATAACAATAACACACTTATATAGTTGGAATCTCAGCCTATCATGAAAAATAAAGCCAATAGTGACAGGCCACTTGTTGATACACTGAGAAAGATCCCAAGGAAATTCAATTAATGAACTCTATCATTTAAAAAGGTCTTCCCAGTGTCTCAGTGGTAAAGAATCTGCCTGTAGTGCAGGAGATGAGGGTTTGATTCCTGGGTCACGAAGATCCCCTGGAGAAGGAAATGGCAGCCCACTCCAGTATTCTTGCCTGGAGAATCTCCATGGACAGATGAGCCTGGTGGGCTACAGTCCATGGGGTCACAAAAGAGTCAGACATGATTTAGTGATTAAACAGCAGCAACAATCATTTAAAGAGTTAGTAGAGGATGAGCATTGAAGAAAAGAGAATGAAGTATATTGAGTAGAAAATCAAGTTAGAACAGTGTTAAGTCAGATAGCAAAGAAGCTGTTTTGGTCAGAAGGAGTGAAGAACAGTGTTGTGTGTTTTCAGATGTCAAACAAAAATTGACTCCATTGAATTTGATAGCATGGAAGTCATTGATTACCTTATACAATTCTTTGGATGGAATTAAATGGCTCAAATGAAACAGAAACCTGACTGGAGTACATAAGGAATTTTAGGATATGAAAATAGAGGAACTTTGACACTTGGGAAGTTTTCCATGAAGGGAGGAGAGAGTAATAGTGTTTAGTGAGAATGAGGAAAAAGTATATGGAAAAGTTTGAAAACCTGGGGCTACTTGAACTTGCTTGAATCTAATAGAAAGGGACCAATAGAAAAGAAAAGAGTCACCCTACAAGAGATACTCACTTAATAACGCAAGGTTCTTGACCAGATCAGAAAGAATAGAATCTGGAATGCAGAGGGAAGAATTGACCTTGATTAGAGGAAGGAAATGGCAACCCACTCCAGTGTTCTTGCCTGGAGAATCCCAGGGATGGGGGAGCCTGGTGGGCTGCTGTCTATGGGATCACACAGAGTCAGACATGACTGAAGCGACTTAGCAGCAGCAGCAGAGGAATGAAAGATGGGTATGCATGTGGTTGGTGTCTTTGGGCAGCAGAGAGAGTTCCTCTCTGATGGTTTCTGTTTTCTCCAAGATTTCTCTCTAGATTATCACAATGTTTAGATCTAATGCTTAAAGAATTATCCTCTAGTTTGCATCCAGGTTTACCTATATAAACAATTTGAAAACTAATTAAGAGGCTTCCCTGGTGGCTCAGATGGTGAAGTGTCTACCTGCAGTGCGGGAGGCCCGGGTTCGATCCCTGGGTTGGGAACTTCCCCTGGAGAAGGAAATGGCAACCCACTCCAGTATCCTTGCCTGGAAGATTCCGTGGATGGAGGAGCCTGGAAGGCTACAGTCCATGGCATTGCAAAGAGTCGGACATGGCTGAGCGACTTCACTTTCACTTTCATATTATATGAGCCATTGGAATAATTTTCAGAGAAAGAAGAGGTCAGTATGCAGTAGGTAGTTACTCAAAAGAGTAGCTAGAGAAAGACTAGTGGAATCCAAATGCACTGATATCTGGAGATAAAGGGTTAATATTTTCTTATGGAGTAACTCACTGGACTAGCTGGAAATTAATGGAATTAAGATATATGGCATTGTAGGGAGGTTTCTGGTCAAGGCTGTATATGTCCCTCCAATCATTTAGTTTCCTGCATGGTGCAGTTTTCTCCTATGAGCTAAAGGCTTGCAACCCGAAATTTCTTTCAATTCGTGATGGCTCTATGCAGAAGCCAAGGTTAGACATGCGAGGCCTTTGCTCCTAACAGGGTCTCTACGAGGGTTGATTGAAGAGGAACATGATTCCGATGATGTCATCCTAACCACCTGAGTCTTCAGATGTATTATGTTTGTAATTTGGGAAGGGGCTAGAAGCTAACACTTTAAAAGCTTGGAACTTATCTAATTTTAATAGCTTTTCTGTGACATGAAGAATCAGACTTTCTCTTTTGCAAACCATTTTCTAAGAATTAGACCTGATACTTCTGCTCCCTCTGGTAGACCAGTTAGCCTGCCACTCTCTCTCTTTTTTTAACCTAAATTTGATTTTTGAGAGATTTAATCTCATTCCCTATCACAACATTATTTTTCATAACAGCAGGAAGAAATCTGATAAACTATTCTGGTTTCTTACATTTGTGAATTTAATTCCCACCTCGTCAAAATGGGCTTCTGTCAGGGGATGAAACCAGATGCACCAAGTTGTTCAAGTCTTAAATGTCTCTCTAGCTTGTTGAAGCAATCGCATTAAAAATCTTGATAAATATGGTTGCTGACTTTCTTGGTCCCTCTGTGTTCCTGCTGCAGTTATACTATTTACACTTGAGCTTTTGCCGCATCTGGTTAGAACTCAATGACTGCCCTCCACAGACCCCTCTTTTAAGTTCCTATCTCCCTCAAGGTGTCTCTTCCATGCACTGAACTTACATTAATTTCTCCCTTTCACAGAAAAGAGGCAGAGTGGTATAGCAAGAAGAGTATGGACATTGGTTCCAGAGATGCCCAGGTTTGAATCCTAGCTCTGGCATTTGCTAGTTGAATGATACTGGATATTGTAACTTTTCTGACACTCAGTCTTATTATGCTTACCTTGAAATGTTGTTCAGTTCAGTTCAGCTCAGTTGCACAGTCTAGCACAGACTTTGCATATAGGAATGCTTATTCTGCCTATTCTTATACCTGTATTTATGAATTGGCTAAAATAAAAAACCAGCAACTTTTTTTTAGATTACAAACCTGACTATATTTTTAAATTTAATTATTTTTAATTGAAGAATAATTGCTTTACTATATTATGTTGGTTTCTGCCAAACATCAACATGAATCAGCCATAGGGATACCAATGTCCACTCGCTCCTGAATCTCCCTCTTACCTCCCTCCCTGTCCTACCCCTCTAGGTTGTTGCTGCTGCTGCTGCTAAGTTGCTTCAGTCGTGTCCGACTCTGTGCGACCCCATGGACGGCCTCCCACCAGGCTCCCCCGTCCCTGGGATTCTCCAGGCAAGAACACTGGAGTGGGTTGTCATTTCCTTCTCCAATGCATGAAAGTGAAAAGTGAGAGTGAAGTTGCTCAGTCGTGTCCAACTCTTAGAGACCCCATGGATGCAGCCCACCAGGCTCCTCTGTCCATGGGATTTTTCAGGCAAGAGTACTAGGTTGTTACAGAGCCCCCAGAAAACCAGCAAATTTTTATTCAAAGAGGACTTATTCAAAACCTGGTTCTTTGTTCCACTACCCTCTCTTCAGGCTGTTATTTAACTCCCATTATTATTTTTTAGTTGTCAATGTTTCTCAAGCTATTTTTATTATTATTTTATCCACATAGCACTTGGTGCTTGTGCTTTTGTCTTTTATGTGCCTTGGTGTGCTTTGTAATGTGTAGCATACACAGCCTGAGATTGATCTTGTTGGCTTATCATTCTGTGTAGGGTATTGCTAACATGGTCTGCTTATTCTAAGCATCAAAGTCTTAACTGCAGAGTTCTCTTGGTTAAGAAATTCAATTCTATCAGAAGTGAGGCTCTTCAACATAGAACTCTATGAAGACAATAGAAAATATCTTTTGAGCTCCAAGGAAACATGAGAGAGGCTTAGTCTGAATTTTTTCACTTCTCCTCTCAGAAATTATATAGAGCAGGTTGAATGAAAAAAATTCACAAATTCCATTTTATGACATTTGTGGAGTAAACTTCAGTAGAACCTGGAGACCCAGAGATCTCTTAAACTCTGAATAATGTATACATACTGCCAGGAACAACTGAGGCCAATAGAAGCAGGCAAGAAGCTGCATGGTAAATGGTGATGGACAATGAGAAGGACGGTGAACAGGGCATGAACTGTGCTGAATTTCAGAAACGACAGTAAGTGTTTACTTTCAGATGTGGCGGGCCCATCCTGAATGCCAACTGCAGTGAGCAAGGATGAATTCAGGGTGACAAGCTGGTCCAAGTTTGCCTGGACCTTTCCTAGCCTTAGCCTCGAATGTCCCATCTCTTAGGAACCTCTTCAATCCTGGGGCAAACCAAGAAGTGTTCACCCTAATTCACCCTAGATGAGATGTGACAGGGTGTGGAACTGTGGGGAGATGGGAAGGGTCTGAGGCCACACAGGTGGCAGACTGCAGAAAGTAAAAGTCAGAATGTGCCAACAAATGTGGAGTCCTACCTTAGAAAGTAAGAGGTATGTCCTGTGTGGCAGTGAAAAAGCCGGATGATCACATCAGTAGAAACCATTCTAAACCTTAAAGACAAAGGGAGTGGGGTTAAATAATAACTGGCATTATTTTTAAAAGAAATAGTCTGTTGCAACAGACAGAAACAGAGAGAGCCTATGAGCTGTAAAGCTTGGCAGACTGGAACTCCTTAGTCCTTCCTTTCTATCCCTGGTAAGCTTTGCAAAAAGCCAGTCCAGGAAAATTAAACTCATTCAAATATGAGTAACAGCAAAAGGAGTTGGAAAAGCAGCTATTCAGAGATACTATCAAACTGTGGAAAAGAATAGGAAAATTTTCTTATAGACAATGAAATGCATCAGAGAAGTATTGCTAAGAAGCAGATAAAAATTCTAACATAACATTACTTGATTATTTAACAAGTAATAATGATGATTAATGAAGGTGTACAAGGCAGAAATGTAAGAACTCAGGACTGGACAACAGGAAATGATGAAATAAGTAAAGGAAGAGGTGAAATGGCATTTGGCAGAAATCATGGAAGAAATGAAGGAAACAGGAAAAAGTTTTCTCAGAAGACTAAATTAGGACACAAGAGGAGCAGGCACCATTGAAAGCACAGAAGGAGACAAAGTATGTAGATATGGTAAGAGTGAATGAAACAAACAAGAAATACAGAGATAAAAAGAATTAGAGACAAAACTATAGTAATAAAATACCAGCAAACTTACGCATATGGAGTCTCCCCAAAAGAAAACCAAAATAACAGAACAATATTTAAAAATACAGTTCAAGGAAACTTTTCTAAAAACAAAATAAGGCATGAATTGATATGTTTAAAGGGCTTCTGTATACCAGGGAAAATTGATCTAGTGATTAGAAGAAAGAAAGAATATTTTGGGCAAGCAGATAAAAGTATAAAGTCATTTATGGCAGAATGAAATTGGGTGGGCATCAGACTTTTTCTAAAGATATAAATTAATCCCAGAAGAGAGTGGGACAATTCTGGATACTCAAGAAAAGAAAGAATGGGCCAGAGACCTGTAGGACTGTAGCCATTTTAAGATGGTTAAATAATCAGGCAGCATAGAACTGTAGGACTCTACTAGCCAAGCTCTCTCTGAGAGCTTTAAATGAAATTTGAATTGTTTGCTTATTGATAGGGCCAAAATAGTATTTCTGAGTCTGCCTTACCAGTTCCCCAGGGACTCAAAAAGAATTTTCCAGAGACATTCTCTCAGTCCAATTACAATTCAACCAATATGCACTTGATAATGTTTTCCCTACAAAATTTGAGAAGTTTACATTTGCTTTATTGTTAATTTACTGTGAACATGTCATTACCACAAATATCACACTGTTCACCATTTTGTGTGAAAGAGAAAACCTCTGAGGATTAACCAAGGTCACAAATAATTTAGGGTTACCAAATCATTACTTACATAAGTAAAAGGGAGGCTGAGTTCACAAAAAGTAAGGAAACCAGGAAAGAACTGAAGAACGTTTGGACACCCTATACATTGCATAATTTATCTCTTTCAGTGAGGACAGTTTTAGGATAATTCGGAGTGTTCATAACAATCCCTGTGCCTTGCTATGGACTGATTTTGAGGCTAAAGATAAAAGAATAGTCTAATTCAACATGAGAGAGCTATTCTACCTTGACATGTGATTTTATTAAGAAATGCCCCAGATCTAATATATACAGCTTTAATCACATAATACTTGGGGGGAATAAGATTGTGATGTAGTTGAAAGAGTACAAACTTTGGAACCGAGGAGCTGGGTCCCCACCTCACTGCAGTGTATACTAACCATGCGGCCAGAATGTAACAATACCTTCTTTCTAGGATTGTTATTAAATATGAGGAATAGTGTGATAAACTATTTAGCAGAGTGCTGGGTCCTCCGCAAGTACATGATGAATGGTAGCTATTCTTACTGTTTCATGGCAAGACATTTTATTAAGGTTAAACATCTCAGAGAAACAAAACATCCACAAATCTCAAACAGCCATCTGTTTTGAGCAACATTCCTGCTATGAAACTCTAGCTCACTGAAATGATTTGGATTCCCTCTAAAACTCACCATAATGAGATTTGGCCTGCACCAGAGAAAAGCCATTAATGACCTAATTGTCAGATCTAATGGCCTGTTTTCAGTCATGTTCTTATTTATTTCCTCTGTGGCACGAGATGCTATTGACTATTCTTATCTTCACTCATTCATTTGGGATTCCTCAACAACGCTTTCTGTTGGTTCTTATCTTGTTTCAAGCTCCTTTCTTGGATTAGAGTTTTGAAGGGGACTTTTCTCTGCTTCCTGATCTCATCTTCTGTGAAGATGTCCCTTAAGTTCACCAGGCAGACTCAACACAGCTCAGCCAGCCATTATTCAATAACTCGTGGGCACGCACCCATCTTCCAGGTGTTGGGGTCACAGGGACAAAGAGATTGCAGTGATAGAAACTCTCAGGGCTCCTTGTATTGAATTCTTCTCCTTTCTGAACACATAGGAGGTGATGTCTTTCAGCTCTGCACAGGAGTTAGAACCAGGTGAAGAGTTTGAATCCTGAGATGTGAATGCAGTTCATGGGGTGAGGCATTTAAGAGCCAGTATAGGTGCCGCTAGTGGTAAAGAATCTGCCTGCCAGTGCAGGAGACCAAAGAGATGCAGGTTTGATCCCTGGGTTGGGAAGATCCCCCGGAGGAGGGCATGGCAACCCACTCCAGTATTCTTGCCTGGAGAATCCCATGGACAGGGGAACCTGGCAGGCTACAGTCCATAGGGTTGTTCAGAGTCGGACGTGACTGAAGCAACTTAGCACAGCACACATATTCCCAAGCACTGCTCAGACCAAGGGCAGCCAGAGAACTACCTATATCTTAAAATTCTCTTGAATATACACTCTTGAATTAACTCCTTTATTTGTCCTATTAATTTTATTTATTTCCATGTTTTTTTCTATGTCCCTAACACCTCACAAATTTCTCTTCAGATAGAGCTGTAAGATTTCTCCCCTGCAAGATAGAACTAATTGGAAAACACGGCATCTCTAATTCATTTACACTTGATTTTTCTCATTACAATGCTATTATTATGAGGTTTGTTTCTGTTGCCAGAGAAAATGTTAGTTTAGCTCATTCTTTACCTCTCCTTGGCCAGAATCCTTCTGGCATTTTGTTAATTTGTTATTTTAAAGTTAAAAACATGTGAGTCATTTTGTAGTTATAACTTTTTCTGTTTGTTCTCATTCTCTTTCTCTCTCCTCAAGGTAGGGCTGTCCTGTAGTTTTTCCTAAATTTGTTAACTTAACTTCTTGATGTTCCCCTCTTCTTGCATCCAGGTTTTCTTCCATATTTCTCCTCTGATCAACACTTGTCACTAGTCTGTAAGTTATATGGGCGATGGGACACTTGAGATGAATGTGGACTATCTAGTATTATTTATTCAAGTGAACAAGAAATTAAAATATTATCCCGAACCAAGCATGGGCATAAAATACCATGGAAGTGGTAATGGAACTATAAATAATTTGGTACCGAGCAAACAAACATAAAGACAGAGATTTCTTGATGTCTCATTCCTGGGTGTTGGGGCTAGTCTTGTTAAGCGTTGGTTGAGTTATAAGTTAGATTTGGATCCAAAGAGTTTTAAAGAGTTGGTACATGATGTTCATGTCCAAAGCAAACAAAGATTCCAAGAACTATCTAAGCTGAAGATGGTTAGAAGAAAGTCAAGATTCACCAGAATGATTAATTATAAATACCAAACTCAAAAGGCCACAGTGGGATCCTGGTCTACAACCCAGAGCCAAAAATGCAGAGTCAGGAAAAAATGGCATCAGAGCAAAGTCAAGTGTAGATCGATTAAGGGGCTGAGGTCCAGAGAGAGACCTCTAAAACCTAGTGGGTTATTATTGTCTTCATAAACTGATGGACTCAGAAAACGGGCTCACCATTTATACCGCCACCATAAACGGTGGGATTAGGTTGTGTTACAGGCCAAGGGCAGGGCACACATATGGGAGGCAAGGTTGGAAAGAGAGCTCCAGATCCCGTCATGGAGGACTGGCTAAGGGATTTATAACTTACAGGCCATACAGAGTCAATAGAGGATTTTAAACAGGAGTGATGAATGGTGAGGTTTGCATGACTGGGGGCCTTCAAGCAACAGTGTGGAGATTGGACTGGTGGAGAATGAGACAGGAGGCCGCCAGATCTCTGGTTAAGGGGCCATTGTTCAGGTGAGAGGAGAGAAGGCGGATTAGGGAAGCATAGGACAGTGAGCATCGGACATTTCCTTACGGGGGGGTGAAGTTAGAGAGATGATGGAGTGAAAAGGGGGCTGAAGACCAATCCTCAGGTTTCAGGTTAAAGATGTGAAAGCAAACACCTGGAGGGAAGATGGGTGATGGCATCCTGGGCCAGCGTGAAGGGACTGGTCTTGAATAGCTGAGGAGGCTTTGGGTCCAGACAGACCCAGATGGGAACAGAAATAGCTATAGATTATTTATTAGGTGTTGGGTCCAAAGGCTGAGAGAATTCACCTTCACATTTTCCTGATGGGGTAAGAGACATGGTTCAGAGGAGCAGAGGTCAGCCAACTTTTTTGAAAGGCCAGATGACCAGTGGTTCAGACTTTGCAGGCCGTGTGGTCTCTGCCACAGCTGCTCGGCCCTGCCATTCTAGTGGGAAAGCAGCCACGGACGTTACCCTGCATGAATTCTGTGTTCCAGCAAAACTTTATTTACAAAAGAGGTGGTGGGCTGAATTTGGTCTGTGAGCCAAAGTTTGCCGACCATTGTATTAGAAGGTTGAGGCCTGAAGTGAGTGTTGTGGGGGTTGGAATCGTCTTTGTGGGAAATGAGAGAGTGAGTGTTGGTCGGTTATGAGGGACAGTGTCGAGCTGAGGCTGAGGGTCCCACTGACATGAACAAGGATGTGTTCATTGGTTGTGGTCCTGTCTGCATCGCTCTGTGAGCCTCTAGCAATGCTTGGTGAGCCCAGAGCCTTGCTTACACTTCTGGCGGATCACAGGCGTCCCTCCCCTGAGACTGTGGACGCTTTGAGGCCCAGGTTCTTACTTCATGTATTTTTGTAATAACTTGATTTCCCTCAGTTTCTAGCTAATCACCTTTTAGTGAAAAGCATCTGGTCCTCACCTCACTGCAACACAGGACAGACCTTTTTCCGGACCTGAGCTGCAGCTGCCAGGCCCATCTCACTTCATGTTGGGTCCACCCAGCCCCGTCTCATCCTTTGAGGACTGGTGACTAATGCGGTGACTCTTAGCTGGTCAGAGAGGCTGAAGTCATGCAGCCATTATGGCTCCACACACACGCATCCACTGTTGTATCTGTTTTTCTCTCCCCACCCCCATCTTCCTGTCTTTGGAACAAAAAATTTCTCTGACTTCACATGGCCAACACAGCTGTCCAACTGGCTGCAAACACAGAAGTGAATGAAGTCAGTGAAAGGATGAGTCACTGCACAACAGTGTCATTTACACTCGCCCCCGAGCCCCCCTCCCTTCCCCCTCCCACCCCGGACTGGGATTTACTGCTCAGGAAGGTGCCCTCTGCCACCTCTCCAAGGGCAGTGTGCAAGGAAGAGCCTTTCAGGGGAGGAAGTCATTCCCTTGACTGAGTGGCTTAGTGATGCTTAAATGTTTTCTAGAAAAAGGACAAGCAATATGCAATTCACAGCTCAAATCCATACAAGTTAGTTACATCTTCACAGTGTTTCCTGAGTCATGGCACAGAGAGAACCTATAACCGGGAAAGCTCGCAGGAACCAGTGGTAATCTTATTCTCTGCTGCTGTTGTCTGTATCGGTTCATGAAACCTCAAGAAAATAAGCATCCTTGCAGGGCAGACGGTGCTGCCTGATAATCTAGATTGAGGCTGTTAATTTTTATCATCATCAGTTGTTTTATTGGGGGTCCATGTTGCCATGGATTATCTAAAAATAGTTAGCTAATGAGATCCTACAGTATAGCACAGGGAACTCCATTTGATGCTCTGTGGTGACTTAAAAGGGAAGGAAGCCAAGGAAAAGGGAATATATTAATATGCATACATATGGCTGATTCACTTTACTGTACAGCAGACGCTAACCCAATGTTGGAAAGCAACAACAAAAAGCTATGCTGAGTAGTAATATCAATGATATTATTAATAAACAGTTAATTTTCTCACTGTGATTTCTTTTTCAGTTGTGAATTTTCCTATCTTAAGAGTAATGCTGTTCAGAAAGTGAGAAACTTAGACTGGTTGAAGTTTGTCTTAGTTCTCATGTTGACTGTTTCCTGGTTTTCATTGCCTTCAGTCAACCAGCTGTAATCATTGCCCTTGTATCTCCCTCTTTCAAAGGTCTCTTTCCTCCTCCTTGTAATGGGTCTCCCCAGGGATTGCACTTGGATTCTCAGATTGAGGAGGGGGGAGAGAGAGAGAGAGAGAGCAGGACTGAAGCTAGAGGAGCAGCTGCTGGTCCATCCGCCTGCCAAGGCTTGGCAGCAGGTTCCTGGGGAAGCACTGGGCACCTGGTTCACACAGGACCAGCACAGCTGGTCCAGCTTTTGACTGGCAGAGCGTGGCTTCCTTCGTCACCGAGGTGACTGGCCCTGTGATCTTGCTACAGCCTGCTGAAACCGAGAGGGACACAGTGAAAGGAGCACACCTCAGCGGAGCAGGTGCAAGTCGCATTTCACTAATGAACAATGGGCACTTTGCACACAGGGCGGCTTTGATCAGAGAACTAAAAAGCCCTTCTGTTGGACAGGATGTTGGCTGAGGCAGGCAGCAGCAAGAAGCATCGGGAAGGATCCTTTATCTAAGAAAGTCAGTGTAAAAGCAACCATCAAATCATACTTGCAGAGTCAAACACTCCCATTCTTAGAGATCTCCTTGGGATAAAGCAGTGCATTTGTGGAATTCTTTTAGTTCATTCTCTATCTGGACCATCCTCAAATGAATAAAACATTTCTTCTATATTAAACTTAAATCTGTCTTCTACCCATCAGTTTCAGTTCTGCCTTAAGGGCTTGTATATAAAACAATTCCATTTGAGGAAACGAGTATCCGTGTGAGAGCCTTCCATATATTTGAAGAGCACTCTTTGGTCTTCTGTGAGTGCATGCACAGTTGCTCAGTCGTGTCCAACTCTTTTTGACCCCACGGGCTGTAGCCCACCAGGCTCCTCTGTCCATGGGATTCTCAGGCAAGAATACTGCAGTGGGTTGCCATGCCCTCCTCCAGGGGATCTTCCTGACCCAGAGACTGAACCCATGTCTCCTGCATTACAGGCATATTCTTTACCTACTGAGTCACCTGCGAAGCCCCTTAGGTCTCCCAAAAAGTGTTAATAGGGCATTTTTAACTAAATAAAGTTAAATTTATAAATAATAAAAAGATAAATTGCAATCTTCAGGTACTAAACGGTGCATTCCTCCTGCACAGAGACTTCAAAGGCTCTATGCAAATTTCTTATGTCTTCCTCTGAACAGTCAGCAGAATTGTACTGACTGTTTAGAGGAAGAGATAACAATGGAAAAGACCTTAGGGCTCATCTTTTCTAAGCTCTCGTTTCACAGATTGGGAAACGGAGGCTCACGGAGGTGAAGTCACACAGTAGTTCAGAGCTGAGATGAGAACCCAAGCCAGAGCAGGGCCCGAGCGTTTATTATGGCTAGCTGAAATACAACGTCATTATCAGCAAACATATGGTGTAGAAGTGGTAATGGGCAAGACAGGTGAATTTTTTGAAGGAAAAAAGAGGGGAAGTTGAGTTTCAAGGTATGTGTGTTTGTGTGTGTGGGGTGGGGAGGGAGACAGGGAGAAGGAGAGGGAGAGAATATGAATCATCTGGAAGAAACTCTCCTCCCCTGTCCCCCTCGCCCCACCCATAAGAACTGGGTTTCTAGGCTGAGGATGTATTACATTTGCCTCCCCTCTCTGTCTGTCCCCTGAAGTACCTGCAGTTCTCTTTCTACCACTATCAGGAAATCATTGCCGTCCAATGGCCTGCCATCTGTAGAGTTTTCACTTTTGCTAAGGGGTTTCCGGAGTACTCTACTCCCCAACAACCTTCTTTTCCCTAATAAATTATGTTTGAATTAGCAGATTGTGTTTTCCTTTTCTTGTTGGAATTTGTTATTTTGAATGCAGTTGGCATTTGTTTCCATTAAAAAAAAAGTTTTGGAGACTATATCCTTCCCCTTGCTATTTTTAACACTTGAAAATACATAGTTGAGTCGATAGTGATGGTCCAGTTTTGCTGCTTACTTCTGTTTTTGATTTGAATTCTCCTCTTCATTCAAAATCTTCACGGTGGATTCCAGCCCTTTAAATCTGAAATGTTCTTGCTTTTGGCCTATTGGTGGGTCACAAGCATTGCTTTCCTAGACTCTGAGTTGATGAATGCTGATTCTTTTTCTTAAGATTTTCTCAGAAAGGTTGAGGGGGGAATATGAGTTGGTGTTTAGATCTGTCCACAGATTTCATTGTGCTTCTTTTTAAAATTTCCATTTTATATTTCCTCTACTATTTAACATCTCCTTTTGACTATGTCTTAAAATATTTTATCTCTTTCATAATTCTTTAATTTCCCTTGGCTATGGTTGGAAAATTTGCACTGGGGCTTCAGTCTTTAGCCTGATGTTTTACAATTTGTATTTTTCAATTGTTTTGCAATTTGTGTTTTGACTTTTGATGTAATCCCAAATTGCATAGATGCCTGTTCTTGTCCTCAGTATGTAGCTTTACAAACTATTTAGATTTTCTTATTTACTCATTTCTTCTTCATTTTCATCTGAGAGTTTTCAGGTTTGGGTGTATGAGCAGATGGTAGTCCTCCAAAGCCTTTCTCTTCCATTTTTGACTCACTGGTCAGTTTCTTGCTTGTTCTTCCTTCAACATAGCTCAGGTCTCCACTGCCAGAAAGTGTGGGGGACAACTGGAGAAGAATCTTGAAATCCATCACATGGTGAAAACAAAATTCAAGGAAGAACATATTTAATTTCTGTGGTGAAGTAGAGAGCAGGTGAAGATCTTTTTTGCTCACCCATTGAGGTCTAGTCTCATTTTGCACACAAGATTGTTCTCAGCCTGTAGGCTTTGGAATACTTCCTTAGAAATCCTGAAGTATTTTCTGTATGTCTCTCTCCTCTGTTAATTGGAATGGGATCTATATTATATCTTCAATCAGCTTGAAATCCTGTCCAAAATAAAGACTATCTCCCATCTCCTCGGCCTCTGGTACAGCAGAGTCTAAACATAATTGGCTGTCAATGTATGTTTGCTGAACAACTAGGTAAGTATGTTTTTTTCTTAATTCCATATATGGTAGGCATTCAGTAACTTTTGTTAACAGCTACTAATAACATATTTAAAAATCACTACCCAAACAACCCAATCAAAAAATGAGCAGAAGAGCTAAACAGACATTTCTCCAAAGAAGACATGCAGATGGCCAACAAGCACATGAAAAGATGCCCAACATCACTCATTATTAGAAGAATGCAAATCAAAACTACAATGAAGTTAATTAACTTCTCACCTCACACTGGTCAGAAGGGTCATCATTAAAAAATCTGCAAATAATAAATGCTGGAGAGGATGTGGAGAAAAGGGAACCCTCTTGCTCTGTTGGTGGGAATGCAAATTGATACAGTCACTCTGGAGAAGTGTGGTGGTTTAGTCACTAAGTTGTGCCTGACTCTTGGGACTCCATGGACTGGAGTCCACCTGACTTCTCTGTCCACAGGATTTTCCAGGCAAGAATACTGGAGTGGGTTGCCATTTCCTCCTCTAGGGGGTCTTCCCAATCCAGGGATCGAACCCATGTCTCCTGCGTCTCCAGCCTTGGCAGGCAGATCTTTACCACTGAGCCACCTGGGAAACCCTGTTAACACATTAGTTAGGTATTTGCTAACTAACACAGCTGGCTAAGATGAGTATTAGCTCTGAGACTGTGAAGGAGATAGGTGGGAAGTCATCTGTTAATTTAATCTGAGCAGAGTCATTTCACCTCTCACCTCGGTCCTCTACGTGGATCAGTAAACAAAGCAGCTCACAGCTGAGTCTTTATTTTACTTCATTCTGTGTTGATGCAAGAAAGATAGTGCTTTATTTCCTATCTTGATGGCAGATAGTTCAGGCTAACCCAGTATTATCCTTGGCATTATAATGATTACTTGAATATAAAATCATAATTAGTTGAATACTTTAACGAATGCTCCTGAGAAATAATTATGCGTTTCAAGGTAAAATCCAGGGGACAAAATTTAGTTCTTCTGAGCAATTCTGTTGAAAAGGTAATACTATCCTTGTGTGTAAGATGGTGGTGTAGCCATCTCAGCATACCTGTCCTTCCTCAAGTATTTCTTTGATCAAAATCTGTCATCTTGGATCACCTGAAAATTAAATTGCAAATTATGTCAATAAAAATATCTGCAGAATTTGAGGTTGTAATAACAACAGAGAAATAATGAATGAATAGATTGAGTCCCTGGCACATCGTGGATGATCCAAGCTATGAGCTTTATAAGTGAATGTAGATGCTGACCACACCGAAAACAAAAACAAAAGCAGCAGTATGGGAACGTACTTGCAGATCAAATTTGTACCTCCATGGTAGAAAGGAATAAAAGTGACAAAATGCAGGAAATAATCGCCAGTTGATGCAGAAGAGGACCTTCCAGAACACCCGAGAGCCAACTGGACTTGATATGAATTTTAAGTAAGGAGCGGTCATGGCTGGAGCTGAATAAATGACACAGTGGCATTAAAATCTTGTTCATGCTTATTGATCAAGGCTTTTTAAAAAAATACATTTGGCTGTGTCAGGTCTTAGTTGGAGCATGTGGGCTTAGTTGCCCTGCAGCTTGTGAGATCTTAGTTCTCTGACCAGGGATCAAACCTGGGTCTCCTGCACTGGAAGGTGAATTCTTAACCACTGGACCACCAGGGAAGCCCCTTGATGAAGCTTTCACTCTTCTCTATACTAACTGTTTTATACCCTTAAGGTGTGGGAAAGTAGTTTTTTCAGGAAAAAGAGTATTGAAACGAAAACATTAAGGATCCTCTCGATTTTCTCATTGTTGAATTGTGCTCATACATTGCATCTAGGGTTTTTTCTTTGGTGGTGAAGGAGTTTATTTCTCCAACTAAGTCATTTAAATGATCAAGTAAAAATCAAACTTTTCTTCTTTTCTAGGAAAGGAATGAGCCCCTCATTCCATTTGTTTGTTTGTTTGATTAGAGGAAGATGCTCTCATTATTTGTCAACTACTGGGTGTGTTCACTCAAAGTCAGTCTACTTCACAAAACAACAAGCATCTTCATTATAATTGTAGAAGACTAGATAGAAAAATTGAGTCTTGACCTTATGCCCTAAGGGCCAATAAAGTTACAGCCAATTTAGACATAGTTCCGGAGTCAAAGATTCCCCATTTAAAATACCCACATCCTGTATTTGCTGTATGACTCAAGGAACTCAAACTGATGTTCTGTGACAACCTAGAGAGGAGGGATGGGGTGGGAGGTGGGAGAGAGGTTCAAGACGGAGGGGACGTATATATACCTATGACTGGTTCACGTTGATGTATGGCAGAAATGAGCACAATATTGTAAAAAAATTATCCTTCAACTAAAACTAAATAAAAGAAATCCAGTGATAAACCATAATGGAAAAGGATATAAAAAAGAATGTGTGAGTGTGTGTAACTGAATCACTTTGCTGTACAGCAGAAAGTACCACAACATTATAAATCAACTATACTTCAAAAAAAAAAAAAAAAATTCCCCCATCCTATTCTTTAGAGTTCAGCTTGGTATGATTAGTGGAGTATCCTGCTTTGTCTCCAGAGATAGAGACAAGGCTCTTAAGCAGCATTTGTCCTAATTGCCTTGTTTGTATTAATGTCCCCAGAACTTTAATTTAACTTGTTTGGAAAGGTTCCTTTTCCTTTGTTCTGCCTCTTGCTCGCCAAATGATTTGAACTTTTGTTGCACATGGGCTCCTTTCTGGGTCTGGCCTTACACTTCAACTTTGCTGTTAGGTATTTTCAGTCGTGGTTACAGAGCACCATAAAAATTGATTGAAAAATTTAGCCTGGCTATAAAATTACTTTTAATTTTCACATTCCGGCATTCTATTTTAAGTGTGATGATGTTCCCCGTGTCTGCCTCTAGCAGTCTCCTCTCGAAGTCTTTTCTCTGTGGTTAGCTCTAGTTGAAGGTCTTCTTCCAGCTCAGCTTCTTTAAATTTTTAATGATTCTTCGATGTTCAGCTAGTAGCTCACCCTCTCTATGAAATCCTTCTGGAATCTTGCAGCCTTTTCACTACTCCTCATGGCCATCGCCATATTATTTACCCTTACTGGGCCTTGCTGTTTATCTCCCAGTATTCCTAGGCTATAAGCACCTTAAGAGGCAGGACTTTGCTCCCTTGATCGTTTTCAACCAAAAGCTGTCTAAGAGTTGTTAACTCAAAAAGTTTCATTGATGGAAAACACAAATATACCTTGGAATAAAATGATCGGTTTACTAGACTAAATGTTCCCCCCTATTTTTCAACTGGATTTTGAAATCATATAGTAACAACCAGCGGTATAATGCAAAATATCTCCCTCTTCCCAGGACATGTTGTGTAAACCTGTCAAAATTGTGAATATAAAGAAGCACAATGTGTTTGTAGGTGTATGCCTGTCCTTGGTGGGAAACCTAAGTCCAAGTTTTGGCAAACTGATTAAAAAAATAACAATAACCTCGGAGTGTGTGTGTGGCCTATTATTTTACACAATGTATTTTTGTGTCCTAGGAGAGGTTGTCTTGACAACCTCTGAAACCTGACACATATATCTCACCTCCCAGCTTGGCTTCGATTCAGATTCCCTAGAGTCACAGCCCTGGGCTTCCCTCGTAGCTCAGTCGGTAAAGAATCCACCTGCAATGAAGCAGACCGGGGTTCAATTCCTGGGTCGGGTAGATCCCCTGGAGAAGGAAATGGCAACCCACTCCAGTATTCTTGCCTGGAGAATCCCATGGACAGAGGAGCCTGGCAGGCTACAGTCCAGGGGGTTGCAAGAGTTGGGCACAACTTAGTGACTAAAACCACCACCATAAAACCTCCATACAGCCCTGGCCCTCAAGTAATGACTCGCCACCAATGTTCGCTCTTGTTACATCTTCTGGCGCCAGCACGTGCATTATGACTTTTTTTTCAATCTCTAAAGAATACATGGTCGCATCAGAGAATAACTTTCTCCAGCTGTTTCCCCTTCAGTGCTAGTTCCAAAGTACGTTTATAGCTGAAGAAAACGGTTCTACACTCTCAGAGTTAAATTTAATTGGTGTCTCATGAAACTTTCAATGAAATTCTGCTTTTACTCTTTGGGAAATAAGAATCTTTCCGGTGCAAACTCTTCCATTTGATTTGTAAAACTTCAGCAGGCAATTTAGATATGAAGAAACAAATCCTATTCAGAAAATCCACCCACTGCACATAATAAAGTTATTTATAACAAGAAGATTCAAAGAAACAAGGCATAAACCCTGCCCTCAAGGAATTCAAGGCATCAGTGGATATTAAAAAAATTAAAGCATGTATTGAATCAAAAGGAGTATAATATAGGTATTTGATATGGTAAAGGAAATGCAAAATGAAGCAGTTAGTCATCCCAGAAGAATGTTATCACGATTAGTGGGATCACGTGATAAACAAATTTGGAGATACCTTGATGAAAGTGAATATTTCTTTTGTGTGGGGATATCAATAGTAGTTGGGTTTCCCTGGTGGCTCAGACAGTGAAGAATCTGCCTGTAATGTGGGAGACCTGGGTTCGATCCCTGGATTGGGAAGATCCCCTGGAGGAGGGCATGGCAACCCACTCCAGTATTCTTACCTGGAGAATCCCCACGGACAGATGAGCCTGGTGGGCTACACAGTTCATGGGCTCACAAAATGTTGGACACGATTGAGTGACTAAGCACAGCACACAGCACACATCGACAGTAGTTACATTATAGGTTTATTGTTCAAAATAAATGAGTTAATAGAGATAAGGCATTTGGAATACCGGCTGGCACAGGTTAAGCAGTCAGTATGTGTTAGTTATTTTCAATGATCATTTCTCATCTCTGTAAGCTATTTCAAACCTCTTTACAGATAGTTGCTATATTGCCACATTTCCCAAGCAGGGAGAAATACCTGGTTAATAGTCATTCCAAGGACATAAAATATGCTACAAAGAAGGATTATTGCCACCGACAGCGTAGAGCTGTCAGAAGCAAGAACAAAAATTCTTAAGGCTTCATTATATGTTCACAATTTAAAGGAAGAAAAGTTTATCAAACATGTATTCTGCACACAACAAATGTCTGATGGGTTTTTCAGAGACTCCCATAAATTAAGCAGATCTTGGATGATACACTGAACCCAAGCTGTTAATTCCCAGATCCCTGTATAAACTGTCATCTAACTTTGTGCCAAAATGAATAATAGAAGCCGAGTTTTCTGGATGACCAAAATCAGACCTAGGGAGCAAAGGAATGAACTGAGCATGTTAATTTATTGCTGCTGCTGCTGCTAAGTCGCTTCAGTCGTGTCCGACTCTGTGCGACCCCATAGACAGCAGCCCACCAGGCTCCCCCGTCCCTGGGATTCTCCAGGCAAGAACACTGGAGTGGGTTGCCAGTTCCTTCTCCAATGCATGAAAGTGAAAAGTGAAAGTGAAGTCGCTCAGTCATGTCTGACTCTTCGCGACCCCATGGACTGCAGCCTACCAGGCTCCTCTGTCCATGGGATTTTCCAGGCAAGAGTACTGGGGTGGGGTGCCATCGCCTTCTCTGTAATTTATTGCTAAGTCAACAAAATAAAACAAATCGATCACTTGTTTGTTGTTTTGTTGGCAATAGATAATACAGGTTCAGCCACTCCACTCAGTTTATTTTTAGTTACACAGCATGGTCAAGTTGTTACAGTGGGGACAGCCTAACTGTGTGACCTTGAACCAGTTATTACCAGCACCAGGCATCAGTTCTACCCTCTCAAATTGGAGTGTATCTCTACTGTTCCTTCCTGAAGCAAAAGATCCTGGCTCTAGAAGATAGAATTATCTATGGATACTGTAGAAAATGGTTTACCACTCATTTGAAATTTTCTATTTAAAGGAATAGTTTAAAGTATGTGTAACAAAGTGCAGAGCATTGCTCAATGTTGATTTGTCAAAAGATTACAATTTAGCTCTTGAAATAAACGTTTCCCAAAATAACAGCATTTGGGAAACTTAGAGCTCTGTTTTAGTCCTTTCACAGGAACTAAGAGGCCTTTCACATGATGGAGGCAGAATACTGAGTAATAGAAGAAACAAGAAGTCCTCAGTCTCCATTGCTCTGCCTGGGGACCCACTGGACTATTATTAGCATGGGATACAAAATAGATTTGGTAAACATTGGAGGAGTCTTGCCAAGCAGCAGTCTCAAAGACATATGGTCTTTTGTAACTGCCATGATCAGTATAAACAAGCAAGATGTTCTAATTAAGAAGTCTTTGTAAGGCGACTTGTTCTATAACTTAGCACTGGGGTTCTGAAACAGACAGTCAAAACTTTGGGGGTTGGGTACCCCTATTCCTGCCTCATACAGGCTGAAACAGAGAGCTGCCATCTCTGCTTTGACCACTAGAGGGAGAGCGATTACACGGAATTACTCAGCTAAGAGGGCGGTTTCTCCAGCCACACGGTCACTCTTCCCTCCTCAAGCTCGTCTTGACAACAAATCAATCAATCATAGAGCCTGATTTTCTTTGGCTTTTTGAGAGAGTGGAAACGTAGGGGGATGTGTTTTATCGGTACGTGCCAGCTCCATCTTTCTTATTCAGTGGGGTTATGGTATGGATATTATTTTTTTATTTTTGCAAACCTCACTAATAAGCTTAGTACAGATCTGGTTGGATGATAGAGGGAGGGAGTAAGTGGCCCTCCTTCTAATCTGCCCAGCTTTGTGCAGTGTGCATGGATTTTCCTTTTTAAGATGATCTCTTTTGAATTAAAGAATCGATTATAATGATTTCATGGGATAGATGTTGGACTAGAAGAACTTTGGTAATGCTCCCAACCCTAATGTTCTATGATTCTGTATCTCCCCAACTGGAGTGTTAACTTCTTCAGGGTGAGGAATTATAGCTGAGACAGAGCATCTACTACCAAGGATGACCCCTTAACAGATGCTACCATAACAGTTCATGATTAAAGTAGTTGATAAAACTGGCTTATTTATATGATTATTTGCCATCTAGGAGCACTATAAAGAATGGGACATAGTTTTGACTCTCAAGGAATGTAACTGTATCTCCTTGATACAGATTTTTAAAACTCTGTTGAAGCTAGGATGGTAATGGTTAAACAAAAGGGTCAGAAATACTACTCCTTTGGTCCCCATTATAACCAGCTTCCCCAGCATACATACAAATCTAAGCCTGTCAGAGGTACACATATTCCACAACACACAGAGACACATTCAGATTCTAAGGCAAAAATCTTTACCAAATGGCATTATGCGAGACAACAAGCGATTGTGTAAAGTTATTCTCATAAAGCTATAGTAAGCAGTACAATAAATTTTAAAAAGGAATGATTTATGATTCACTAGTGAGAGCAGTATTTACAGGTCGTTTTAACATTATGCAATTATAACATAAAACATAGAAACTCAGAAAAAAAGCTTAAAGATGATAATGATATTAGAAATCATTCTTCCTCTTTTTGTGTTGTTTTCAGATAAAGGAAAAACTGATACCAAGGAATCACACAAGTGGTTATTGGTGACTGGTACCAGAACTTGGGTCTCTTGGCTCCAAGCCCATTCTGTTACATCCAGCAGTAGAAATATCAGTGCAAGCTGTCCCTAGCATTTAGAAGTTGGTATTTCTACCAGATTGTGAAGCCAAACTGTGTAAAGACTTAGAATCTGGAAAGAAAGCTCAGTTGGAAAATATTCCTAAGCGAAAAATGAACCAAGTCACAAAAAGTAAGGCTTCCATAAAGAGAGTAATTTTAATAGGAAACAAAAAATGCCTAAAAATAAACTATGGAATGAGAAGACTTAGTTGTTACTCATTTAGAACTGTTAGTAACAAAGATACAGACATTAAATAAATACATGTTTTATATCCTGCTTTGGATTGAGTCACAGAAGGAACTATGAATGAGGGCATAAAGAGAGAATGGAGACTGCTTTGTGCTTAATTTGACACTGCCCCTTTAATATAAAGAATGCAAAAATATCAAAACCTACCATAATTATATTAATACTAATGATAGAGTCGCCGGCTCTGTTTGGTGAGGCTACCAATTCAATTAATTCCAATGTTGGTTCCAATAAGCTCTTTATGAGTCTAAAGAGATTATTAACATGGCAAAATTTGAAAGATTGAATCACAACAATTTCTTGCAAGATTTTTGAAGCTTTTAGCAGGTTTGCTTTCATGGAAATAACACTCTATTAACCTGATGCAGTAGAAAGAGCAAGCTGGGAAGAAAGGGAGTGAGGGATGATGTATAAAAGTTAGGGAGGGAATGACATGCGTCATTCTTGTTTACGCATCAAGTGAAAAGTCAGTGCCCATGTCAATGTCAGGTTTGTTTCCCCGACCCCAAGGCTGAACAAGATTGAAAAAGGCTGTGGCCTCTTTTGGGTCCATGTGTGCAACTGTAGGTCAACTGGCTCAATCCATCTGTACATACGGGCACCAAAGTTGGGCACAAGTCTTGAACTGGCACACGTAGTACCGATGGTATGAGTGAGGAGCGGTTCCGTATTCTGGCACTAAAGAAAAGAGAGTTATTATTGAACAAGGCCCTCCAAAAAAAAAAAAAAAAAAATAGCAGCAAAGTCTCTACTGGTTTATTAATTGATCAACTTAGGTCTAAATATTATAGGTATCATGGCATAATACTCCCACTTAGTTAGGAATCAGTACAGCCTTCAAACCGGGGATAGCTAGAGGCAAGTCTCATCCTTAGCCTGAGTCTTTATACCTTTAAAAAAGCCTTTTAGATGTTCTTGCCTGTATTAAATGATTTGCTGCTTCTATTTCACAAGAAGCTATAGGGGCCAACACTTTTCCAGTGTTGTTACATGGTGTAAGAGCTGTACCATCCTTGCTGTGAAAATGCACACTGCAAGTCATATAGTCATTTGCCTCGCTCAGCTGTTGAGGATGTTTGTGTATCACACAGCACGCTAGGCTGGGACAGGTTCCTTCTTGTATGATTCTGAGCTGTTTCTTCAACCACCCAGTCCCAAGGACAGGGCTTACGCCTGCCTTACGCCCCGGCTGATTGATCACGTAGTGACAGGGTGACTGGCGAAGTCTGTCTTTGCTGGACGTGATAACTGCCGAGGCTTCCCCACCAGGACTGCCCGTTCGCCACCCGTCCATTAGCTTAGCGGAGGCTGAGAGCCAGGTGCAGCCTGTGACATTTTGCTGTAGGGTGACTGCCCGTCCTGCTCTGCTGGCAACCCAGGAGGACTTTGTTCTGATGTGTAGATGCCTGGGGCTGCCAGCTCAACACCCTGGAAAGGGCTGGTCATTTCCTCCCCTAGTTGGGACAGGATGGCAGAGCCTGCAGGCAGTGAGCTATTAGCATGACCATTTGTTAAATACAATCAAACCCTTTCTTTGTGGTCTTTTCCTGTTTCTCTTCCCCAGGACTCATTTCTGTATCTATCAGGGATTAAAGTGGTGCCTGAGGCACTTCAAAGTCTAAAAGAAAGCTGGGGGTGGGGAGGGTTGCCCCACCCTCCACTCTGCCCGGGACTTGTGGGTTCACAGGCCTCACTCCCTTCTAGTCTGGCTTTCTTCCTGGAGGGAAGTATTCATAGGACTGGGTGGATTGGCTCAAGGGAATGAGGAAGCTTTTTTTTTTTAACATTGTCCTTATGTTGAGTCATTGGCCAGAGCATGGGATTTAAAAATACCCTCTATCCCTAGTAACATAAAATTGTTCATTATGGTTAGTTTGGCTAACCAAGGGGAGAGAAAGTGGAAGTGGGGGTAGTAAGAAGGCTGAGTCTTAGGTCTTGAGCTACGCAGTTAGATCTGCATGGTCTTGCAGGCAGTGGGGCTTCTCCTGGCTTGCCTTAGCATGGCCAGATGTTATCGCTGCATTTCTTTTCTCGCATTCTCTTGGAATGGGAGAAGCGAGAGGGCTGATTTCTCTCATTGCCAGGTGAGTCCCCTGCTTTTGTCAGGAGACATATGCGGGAGCATTTTTGGAATCTCCTGCTTATTATTGTTTCAAGACCCTAAAAGGAGAAGAGGGGAGAAATAAGAAAGCAAAATGAGAAGTGACTCTGGGCACCCCTAGAGGGGACATTCCTCCATGCAGATGTCCCATGAATGGTGCCACCAGATCTTCTCCAGATCCTGACTTTGACAGGTCCTGGGGTTGAGGAGACACCAGGATCGTGACTATCAGGTGTCCACTGGCCAGAAGAAACTGTGACACTGTGCAAGTAGTCAGGAGGGAGAGAATTAAAGCAAAAAGTGCTCAGGTAATCTCTGGAAGGAAATCAACCCTGATATTCATTGGAAGGACTGATGCTGGAGCTGAAACTTTACTTTGGCCACCTGCTGCCAACAGCCAACTCACTGGAAAAGACCCTGATGCTGGGAAAGATTGAAGACAAAAGAAGTGGGTGAGAGGATGAGATGGTTAGATTGCATCACCAACTCAATGGATATGAGTTTGAGCAAACTCCGGGAGATAGTGAAGGACAGGGAAACCCAGTATGCTGCAGTCCTTGGGGTCAAAAAGAGTCGGACACAACTTATTACTCAACAACAACAACAACAATAATCTCTGAAACCCATCTTCAACCAAAGAGTCACTGAGAATGAGTGACACCCCAGCACCTTTCCACTGGGTCTTGAGCTGAGGCTGCTCCCAGTGAATCAGGAAAATAAATAACCTTGGCTTTGGGGTAGAGGAGAATTTTGTCCACTTGGTCTCAGTCTAACTTATTGACTCCAGCAGCTGGAAGGACAGGGTAGGATCTGGGAGAGAGCAAGAATGCCAAGGAGGAAGGGATGCCAAGGAGATGTTTCTGGCGATGGAGCAGCTGGCATCCTGCTGTCACTGAGATTGGCCTGCCCAGGAGGATCCTAATTACGGCACAACTGTTGCCTCCATAATCACTGTGACAGGAGCTGTGTGGGCCAGAAGGAGATGTGAGATGGAGCTGGGTAATGCTGAAGAGGATGTTGGAATCACTGCTTCTTGCCCCAGCTTCAAACAAGAGGCTATTATTGCCAGCTGCCTGCTAAGGTTGAACCAGCTGCTGCCAAGAAAAGGGCCAGCCGCCTCTTCTGCCTCATCTCCGGGATGCACCAGCCGCAGTCTGCCGGTCTCTCTCTGCGTCATCCGGCTAGAGGGAGCGGACAGGCTGCCAGGTGGGCCTTTAGGGTAGTTGTCTCTATGGGAGGCCAGTGGGAGAGTTTAAAAGTATGGTGAGGGATTCAGAGAGAATTGGGCTAGAAAACACACCTAGATTAAAAAACAGTGAAACCAGAACCTTCTGTGGAGGGACTTCCTTAGTGGTCCAGTGGTTAAGACTTCTTCTGATGCAGGGGGTGTGGGTTCGATCCCTGGTCAGGGAGCTAAGATTCCTCAGGCCTCATGGACAAAACCCCAAAACACATGAAACAGGAACAGTGTTGTAACAAATTCAATAAAGACTTTTAAAAATGGTCCATATTAAAAAAAAACTTAAAAAAAAAGAGTTTTCTGTTGAATTATCCCCAAATCAAAGACAAAAGCTGTGAAATTTATCATTTAGGGATATTGGTTAGGTGATCTCTTCCATTCAAGTAATTAAGGGAAAATAAAGCCATTTCCCCCTTCCACAGCCCTTGTACTTTATGTCAGAGATTCTGTCCCGCTTCCTTCTGTGGATAAATATGCAGGTTTAGGGGTGCACAGTCTCTTGGGCTTCCCAGGTGGCTCAGATGATAAAGAATTTGCTTGCAATGTAGGAGACACAGGTTTGATCCCTGGATCTGGAAGTCCCCTAGAGAAGGGGCTGGCAACCCACTCCAGTATTCTTGCCTGGAGAATTCCATGGACAGAGGGGTCTGGAGGGCTGCAGTCCGTGGGGTTGCAAAGAGTCAGACATGACCGAGCAACTTACACTTTCACTTTCAGTCTCCTGGATGGTAGTATAAATAGTACCCGTTGAGGCCAACTTTCCAATGAAGTGTGAGAATTTATCTGGGAGTTGCAGTGTGTTTGCAGGGAAATCTAGAAATAAACCAGAGCTGCTAGAACCAAGGTGAGATGGGCATGAGAGTTGGGGAGGAATATATGCCTTGTCTTGGTTTGTCCATGAGTTGCCCGGTTCAGGAAAATACCAAGACTAGCCATTTACAGGGATGGTTCTTGATGCCCAGTATCCTCTGTGAGTCTTTTGTGGAGTTTTCTGCCTTCTGATAGCAAGGAATCTCCTGGGAGAAGACAAGGCATAATGGATTTGTTGTCAGATTTTGTTTCCCTTGGGAGACAGGTGACTGGTTACAGCATAGTGCTAACTTTGGGAGAGTTGACTTTCCATGTTGACACTTGGAGTGGCTCAGTGAGGGAGAAAACCTGTGGCATCTCAGAACTTAATGGCTTTTTATTCTGCTTTATTTTGTCATCCCCTTTTATTCAGCACTGCGTTGGCTTTATTGGCCCTTGGCTCCAATAAAACTGTGCATTACACAGTCATAGCATTTCCTGTTAGGACGTGCCTTTGGATTCCCACGTGTAAAGCCGGTCAATGCTGTATAGTTTGTTCAGGATTCATCTCTAGGTTATGGGTCCTTTTCAGTTGCTTCACAAGAGAGCAGGACAGCGTTGAGAGTGGTAAGTTTGGGAGGCTGAGATGCTCACATCCTAGTGTGTTCTATAAAGAGCCACTGCAAAATAAACCTGGCTTTGGGGGCACAGACTTTCATCCCCTAGACTCTTCTGTTTATTCCCTCCAAATCCTTTTAGCTTGGTTTATGAGTCTGAATGTGATGCTGATAACCATTTCCCTGAAAAGCTTCTCTCACATGTGCCGTAAGAGATTGATGTTTCCCCCTGAACTCTTAGCTGATCCTTTTACAGAGAGCATTTGGGAAACAATATGACTTGAGTCTCTTTTCCACAGTTCTGGGGGTGAAATAGTAGTAAAAGCCCTGGTCTTTGAAGGTACCAGTAACCCTAAGAAAGAATTTAGGATTTTGACAGGATGGTGGAATTGGGATTTGAAAAAGGGTGGAAATACCATTTTGAGATACTATCAACACCATTTATATTTCCTGTATGTTCCAGCCTTAAAAGTCGCAAAGTCATTAGAATGGTGCTATGCTAGAGACACTGGGCTGATTTAACTGGAGTATGTTAAACTGTGAGGCAGTTGATTTTTCCCTTAGATGATAAGCCAAACATAAAATCTCAGAATACCATGGATGCTGGCATTTTAATGAGTATAGTTTTGGAAACATAATTTGAATCATGCATTTGAGAGGCAAAGATTAATTAGTGGAGTAAATGACATCATATGTACATGTGTAGCTTATGGCTGGCTCCAGTGCATCATGAATCGGTTGGTATCTGTTCACACCTGGAACCACTTATGGCACTTTGAGTAGGCAGAATGGAAACCATGTATCCTGGACAGTCCACTGTTGACATACCCCACTGGAAAATATGATGTCTTTCTTCTTCAAGATCTCAGTTCTCTCCATTCCCACCCTTGCAATGTATGGTTTCAGTATTGGATAGCAGGGATGGGGTTGAATGTAGAGGTGGATGCCTCTCTGTTTCCCATCTTCACATGTAGGCTGCTTTGATGCTGGCTCAGTTCTTTGTAACTTCAATACTCTGTTTCTCATCTAGGCTACAGAAATTTCTTAAGAAGTTATGTGATTCATGCAAAAGAACGAAATCGGTACCTTACCCAACACCATGTACAAAAATTAACTCAAAATGAGTCACAGACCTAAATGTAAAATCCACAGCTGTAAAACTCTTGGAAGAAAAAACACAGAGCCAAAGTTTTAACTACATTGGGTTTGGCGATGATTTCTTGGATATGATGCCAAAAGCATAGGAAACAAAAGAAAATATAGACAAATTGGCCTTTATGGAAATTAAAATTTTGTGCATCAAAAGACAATGTCAGCAGTGTAAAACAGCAACCCAAAGAATGGGAGAAAATAATTGCAAATCGTACATCTGATAAGGAATTATTTTCCAGAATATATAAAGAACTTCTGAAACTCAACAACAGCAACAAAACAAACAACCCAAGTATATACAATGGAATATTACTCAGCCTGAAAAAAGAAGGAAACTCTGACATATAGTACAACGTGGATGAATCTTGAGGCTATTATGCTAAGTGAAATAAGTTGGTCACTAAAAGTGACTGAATGGAACAGAACTGAAAAGACAAATACTGTAGGATTAGACATATATGAGGTATTTAGAATAGTCAGAATCATAGTGATGGAAAATAGAATAATGTTTGTGAGGGGCTGGGGGGAGGGAGAAATGGGGAAATTATTGTTTAATGAGTATAGACTTTCAGTTTTACAACATGAAAAGAGTTACGGAGATGGAGGGTGACGATGGTTGCATAACATTATGAATGTATTTAATACCACTGGAATGTATACTTAAAAACAGGTAAGATAATAAATTTTATATTATGGCTATTTTACCACATTAAAAAAATGGAAAAAAGTTATTGATTATTTATGTTGTCCTTTGTACTCTAATTTGCCTTGTATATACATTTTAAATATATACACACATTTTTATCATAGTTGATCAAACAGCTGATTTAATAAGGTGTTAACTTGGGTTTTATAAAATCTGAGTGCTGAATAATATGTGAAGCTATGTAAATTAGTATATACAAATGATTAATATATAGGCATTACAATTGTGTTGACA
Organism: Bubalus kerabau; assembly: GCF_029407905.1. NCBI lineage: Eukaryota > Metazoa > Chordata > Mammalia > Artiodactyla > Bovidae > Bubalus > Bubalus kerabau. The sequence continues at coordinate 13,309,886 of NC_073626.1, forward strand.
AATAGCAAATGATCAATATGTAAAATAAGGTACCAAGATCAGAAGACAAAACTATATTGTGGTGATCTCCTATCTGTAAAAATATGCAGAGAAAATAAACTTACAGGAAATATTGCAAAATGTTAACAGTGGTTATCTCTTGGCAGTGAGCTTGAAGGTAATTTTTCTTTCCTGTAAAACATTTTTTTTCATAAAGCCTAGTGTTTCTATAATCAGAAAAAATTTTATAATGAAGAATAGTCACAAAATCAGTATTTTTTATTTAGATAATGCTACATATGTGTCTTCTTTACACTCAATCAAAGGGTGACTATACCTGGATAACATTTGAGAATCAGACTCCTGGTCAAGAATATGCAGCTATTATGAAACACATGGTTTCTAAAGATAAATGAGATCTGTCTTACAATATTTTGACTTCCAGTGCTTTGTGCAGGCACAAAATCCTCTGTGAATTGGAGGCCTGCCAGCTTGGGCAATACTGCTTAACAAATGAGGTTTATAAGCCTTTCTTCAGTTTGTATTGGTAGCATTTTCTTACTCAGATGTAAATACCACAGCTGGTGAAGTGGCAGTATTAATTATCCTTGGGAAGTAGGTTGAAGGATATGAAAGAAGAATCACTAGAACTGTTATAGGCTTTGACTGCAGGTACAAAGCAGACAGAAAGGTAGGTAAGGCTTTTCCTCCATCCTTTGAGAAGACAGATAATATTAACTGTGGGATATGTATGCTACTGCTAAGTCACTTCAGTCATGTCCGACTCTGTGAGACCCCATAGATAGCAGCCCACCAGGCTCCCCCTTCCCTGGGATTCTCCAGGCAAGAACACTGGAGTGGGTTGCCATTTCCTTCTCCAATGTGTGACAGTGAAAAGAGAAAGTAAAGTCGCTCAGTCGTGTCAGACCCTCAGCAACCCCATGGACTGCAGCCCTCCAGGCTCCTCCATCCATGAGATTTTCCAGGCAAGAGTACTGGAGTGGGATGCCATTGCTTTCTCCATGGGATACATGTAGAGGAGGAAAAAAGTCTTACTTTAAGAAATGACCACAGAGTTTCCTCTATGGGCAAGTTCCATTGTTTGGCTTGTTATCTGTGTTGACCGTTTTGACTTGGGAAAGAACGCCCTCATGGCTCAGATGTTATGGATTAGAGTGGTCTTATATAAACAACTCTGAATGAGAAGTGAACAGGGCATTTGGAGTCTAGGGGCAAGTGAAGTAAGTAGAGAAGAGGAGGAAGATAAGTGTGTGAATGTGTGGTTAGAAATGGAGAGAGTCCTAACACAAGGCAGGGAGAATCCTGCAGCGATGGAGCGATGGTGGTAGATGAGAGCTACAGAACATGTCAGGAGAGGAACAGAAGCCTGTCTTCTGTTGATCCGTGTTGTTCAGTTGCTAAGTCCAACTCTTTGTGGTCCCATGGACAGCAGCACACCAGGCTCCCCTCTCCTTCACTACCTCCTGGAGTTTGCTCAGATTCATGGCCATTGGGTTGGTGATGTTATCTAACCATCTCATCTTCTGCTGCCCCCCTTATGCTATTGCCTTCAATCTTTCCCAGCATCAGGGTCTTTTCCAATGAGCTGGCTCTTCACATCAGATGGCCAAAGTATTGGAGCTTCAGCTTCAGCATCAGTCCTTCCGGTGAATACTCAGGACTGATTTCCTTTAGGATTGACTGGTTTGATCTTGCAGTCCAAGGGATTCTCAAGTCTTCTCCAACACCACAGTTCAAAAGCTTCAATTCTTTGGCGTTCAGCCTTCTTTGTGGTCCGAATCTCTCATCCATACTTGACTGCTGGAAAAACATAGCTTTGACTATAGGGACCTTTGTCGGCAAAGTGATGTCTCTGCTTTTTAATACACTGTAACCATCCCACATCCTCTGCCAGCAGTGTCTTGCATTTTCAGTGAGGAATCTGCTACAGGGACTTCCCTAGTGGTCTGGTGGCTAAGACTAGCGCTCCCAATGCAGGGGGCCCAGGTTCAATTTCTGGTCAGGAAACTAGATCCCACAGGCCACAACTAACAGTTTGTGTGCTGCCACTAAGGATTCCGTGTGCCACAATTAATGCCTGGTATAGCCAAATAAGTATTTTTCTAAAAGATCTACTACATCCTATGACCAGGTACGAATATTCTTTTTGGAAAATCAGGAAAATGGGCTATGTTCCATAAATGGGCTGACATAAAAAAGAAAGGAGAAGAAGAGAGGAGAGAGACATTACAGCTTTAACAGAGAATTGGAATTGAACATGTGAAGGAGAAACATGTCTCCCTAGAACCCCTGGAAATGCTGAGTGGCCTGCTGTGCTACCCAAGATAGTTAGAATGAGATTCAAGATCACACTCTCAAAGGCAGGGTCACCCTAGTTGACATCTATGTCACATTTGTACTTTTAGAGAGGCAAATGTTTGATAATTAACACTTTCAGACTGATGGATCAATTGATTTTAGCTAACCAAATGCCCGGCCCAGGAAAAACTCAGCCCAAAGTTTGGATTTTTCTCAGTTCACAGATGTAGTCTTTCCCTGCTTGTTTCAAGTCATACGATTTGTAGTTGAGATTTACAATTGTCAATAATCTGTTATCCTGCCAATATTAAAAAAGAAAAAAAAAATCGGCATGGGAAGAAAATAACCATAAAGACATTTAATCAGTTACAAGAATGGGGTTTATTTCTCCCTACTGGGTCATGTTTTCCAAATAGTCTTCAGAGAGTTTAAGCTGATTAATATTTGTCATGTCAAAACCACATAATTGCAATTCAGCCCATTAGTATGCCCATCATCTTACAGCATGGGACAGAGCAATCAATTTATCACAAAAATTTCATTTGTTCACTACCCAGACAAAGAAAAGAGCAGGATTGGAAATTATGTCAATGCTGTTAGTAGTGATTTGGGGGGCTCTTATTTTCCCTTAGTAATTGAAGTGTTGGATCCAGGATATTTCTACTCGTGAGAGCCAAATCCATGAGTATTACACTGCAGCACATCCCATCAGCTATTAATCAAGGTATTTAAAATTGAGGGTGAGAGGCCTCATTCTGGACAGTTTAGGTTCTTATTCATGAGTTCAGAGGATTTTCTTTTTTTAGATGCTTTTTTTCCCCTTTCCACTCTGTTTTTTATTAGATGATCTCATTTTATTGGGACCAACGAGGAAAAATGAGTACACAGGGATTATCTGTGCTTAAAAACACACATTTATGGAAGTGCAATTTCAGGTTGAAGTATTATTAGGCAAACTAAATACGGCAGACTAAAAAAGCCATAGAAAGTAGGAGATTTGGCTTTTAGTTTTTTGTTTTTTTTTGACTTTTAGTTTATACTTCGTTTCTGGCAAGCTCTGGACAAGTCACTTACTTTTTCAATTCCTCATTAGCTAATTGTTGGATGAGGATAATGTTACATGTCCTACCTGAAGACCAGGACTGAACTGAATGGTCATGTGTCTACCTGAGCTAGACAGCACTTTCCCTCCATGGTCCCTGACTGCACTTGGTTTTCCTTCAAGGCATGAATCACTACATGACTTTTTACTACGGATATATTTTTCTTTTTATTTTCTGTTTATCCAAATAGAAAGTAAGCTCCATGAAAGCAGCCTTCTGTCTGTGTTATTACCAGTGCTAGGGCAGTGACTGGCACATGGTGTATGATCAATAAGATTTGTTGAAAAATGAATCCTAGCTGTAAAACCTAGGATTATAAAATGGAATCTGATGCAGCATGGTGGCAATGCTTTGTTGTCAAGACGTCATGTTTCAAATCTCAGCCCCACCACTCTCTGGTCATATGACCTTGGGTTAGTTAATTCGCTTCTTAAGGCTTCAGTTGTATCTTTTGTCATGGGTAGAATGGGCCTAACTATAATACCTAACTCTGAGTTGCTGTGAGGATAAATAAAATAATTCATGTAAAGTAATCAGCAGCAGGTCTGAATTCATTGTCAGTTGTCACTATGAGTTTCTGGATTCATAAAGCATGGATTCAGCATATCCAAGCTGGAATGAAAAAATTAGGTGCTGCCACAATAAAGACTTAGAATGACGAAAGTTTATTGTTGTCTCATAATAAATGGCGAAGAAGGCAATGGCACCCCACTCCAGTACTCTTGCCTGGAAAATCCCATGGATGGATGAGCCTGGAGAGCTGCAGTCCCTGGGGTCGCTGAGGGTTAGACACGACTGAACGACTTCATTTTCACTTTTCTCTTTCATGCATTGGAAAAGGAAATGGCAACCCACTCCAGTGTTCTTGCCTGGAGAATCCCAGGGACGGGGGAGCCTGGTGGGCTGCTGTCTATGGGGTCTCATGGAGTCGGACACAACTGAAGTGACTTAGCAACTTAGCATAATAAATGGTATCTCCTGGGAATCTTAGTTTTGAGGTAAAGTTACATTACTGTATTTGCAGGTCGAATGAAGACTCTTTTACAGAATGACCTTTTGTCACTATCTTATTGCGTGGTTAGAGTGACAATCAGGACAAGCAGTGTGCGAGGTTGAAGTGGTTGATGAATTACTGGGTTGGCCAAAAAGTTTGTTCAGATTTTTCTGTGTGATGTTATGGAAAACCTGAACAAACCTTTTGGCCAACCCAATGCTTTGGAGCCCTTGGGTCATAAGGAGCCTGAAAAGGTTCACTGTCTGGGCAGCAATGATGGTGGTGATGTTGCTAAAAGAGGAAGAGTCAGCTGGTTGGCCACACCCACCACGCACTTCCTTCGGGAGTCCCGCAACACTCTTATGCATTCGGTATGACTATCATTCCCATCTTACAGATGGGGCATCTGAAGCTTGAGCTGGTCAGATAACTCATATTACAGATGGGCTCATGCAGCCGGTATGTCTGGAGGTGGAATTTTGACTCTATACACCCTTAACCAATTTATTATCAACACTATCCCAGCATTTTCCCAAGGACAACACTTGATCAGGGTCCTTTGATGACAAAGTCAGTGAAATCCCATAATTGATCAGAGGAATGGAGGGAGTTCGATGTCTCTTTTGTTTGACCTATAAATGACATACCCTGTGACCCTGGCCCTCTGCTTCTTGTTTTTATTTGATTATGTTTATATCTTGAAACCAATGAGTTTTCCTCGAAATTGTGATAAGAAATCTGAGGAAGTGGCAACCCTGCAGGAGAAAGGAAACCATGACGAGCTGACGGTGAGTGTGGAAATGAAAACACAGAGGTGTCCCTAAAGTCTAATTGCCAATGTTCTACTCCAGAGGGAAACTTTGATAGTAAGCATCGAGAATTCAACCCTCCTCATCGTTCCACATATTGGGCATACAGTTTGTGTGAGGATTACAACATGAATCTTCTTAGGTACCTCTGGTTTCTGACACGGCAGCAGCCTTTGAATCACTGAGTGTTTTTTCCCCTGCGGCTTAATCTCCAGTAGAGCCAATTTAAGGACGGGAGGAGTTTTTACTTTATCTGTTCCAACCACACTCCCACTTTCTGCCTTCATACCAGGAAGATGCTTCGACTCTGTTGCTCGGTGCGGGCTTGCCGACATGTGGGCACTGTTGAGTATGTGCATCTGGATATTTCTGAAGAGGCCGGAAACAATGGTGAAAAGTGTGGGAGGGGGAGGACCTGTATTGTGTAACAAACTGAAGGCACCAAGGAGGGTGCATTTGTTGTGAGTTAAAAGGTTTATACAAAGATTTTCTTAGTAATGTCTGAGATTTTAATAGGGTAATTAATCTTTCTAAGTGTTAGTGCCAGATTATGGGATCAGCTATTATCCCTGGCTGCAGAATAATCCTTTGTGTGTTGCTATGAGCAGGACTAAGTGAAGAGAATACTCAGGTTGCCAAACAAAGATATGGCCGCAGTTAGCTTGTTTGGGTTTTTAAATGCATTTTCTGGTGCAGTTAAAAGAACCCTATTTCCATGGGACTATCATTGCCCTTTAATAGCCATTGAGTTGAGGGGAAAGGCAGATAAATAAATATACACGCTTTGTGCTTTCATTCCTTAACAACCAATTATTATTTTTTTTAAAATAATGATGGGCATATTCATTGGAGACTGCAAGCCAGAAAATACAGAAAGAAAGAAAGAAAGAAAGAAAAAGACTTACAGGAATAGGGCAAAAGTTCTCCATCTAAGTTCCAAAAGTTCTGCCTCTTTCTCTTTCCTTAATTGAAGTTGGTGAAAATGGCCAAACAATCCAGCAAGCCAACAAAAATCCAAGGGGAAACAATAGCAGCTAATGAGACTTGGCTATAGCCTTTAATCAAGATTGATTATTTAATGTAGCTTATCAAAATATTGATTACCAATAGATGACTTTTTTCTTTGTTGTGCATCTATCTATCTGCTGCCGCTGCTGCTGCTAAGTCGCTTCAGTTGTGTCCGACCCTGTGCGACCCCATAGATGGCAACCCACCAGGCTCCCCCGTCCCTGGGATTCTCCAGGCAAGAACACTGGAGTGGGGGTTGCCATTTCCTTCTCCAGTGCATGAAAGTGAGAAGTGAAAGTGAAGTCGCTCAGTAGTGTCCGACCCCTAGTGACCCCATGGACTGCAGCCCACCAGGCTCCTCCATCCATGGGATTTTCCAGGCAAGAGTGCTAGAGTGATATATCTACCTATCTATATATGTTATGCGTATATGTGTGTGTATATATAAAATTCAGGACATTCTATACCATGTGTATTGAACCCTGAATGTATAGTGATGGAGTTGCAATTCAGCCAGTGGCCTTTGCTCTGGTTTTGCTTAAACTTCCCCTTGGCTTTGACCAGGGTTCAGCTCTGGCTGTGTAAATGAGGGAGTCTTTCAGGACTGTGTGTCTATTGGTCTGGTAGTTGGCTGCAGTTACTGCTTATTTTCCCCAAACTGCTCCACTGTGTTGTTTACATGAACTCGTGTAATTCTCAGCTGCTAGTATCACCGCTCAGGTAAAAAATACTCTCTTTTGGGTGGTAACTCCTTCACTGCATGAGGCCACACTGTCAGCTGTGTGGACTCCACTGCTATGATTGGCAGCTCAGCATAGCAAGGGTCACTAGGTTTGTTCTTTCTTGAGCAATGTCTGTATTTTGGCCTTAAATTCTACTCACCAGTGAGATCCGCCAGAGGACGCTGTTGGTGGGTGGTGGGGAAACATTCAGGAATTTATTTGCCTTTAATATAGAAATGATATGAGAATGATGACTTAGATAAGAGGTACCTAGTATTTCCTATGTATGGTGGAACAATGTGCTTTATGGAGAATTTTAGGAGGAGGAAGAACTTGGACTGGGTAGTCTGGTGATCTTAAAGTCACCTCAGTGCTTTAGTTATAGCCAAATACTGGTTGTCCAAAAAGTTCACTCCAATTTTTCCGTAATATCTTACGGAAAACTCAAACGAACTTTTTGGCCAACCCAATATATAGTTATGTCTCTCTCTATCAAGATGTGGGTTTCCCAAGCAGCTCAGTGGTCAAGAACCCGCCTGCCAATGAATCAGCAGGCACAGGTTCCATTCCTGGGTCGAGAAGATGCCCTGGAGAAGGAAATGGCAACCCAGTCCAGTATTCTTGCCTAGAGAATCCCATGAACAGAGGAGCCTGGCCAGCAACAGTCCATGGCGTCGCAAAGAGTCAGACACGACTGAGCAACTGAGCACACACGCTGTATCAAGACACCACACTTCCAGGACCTGAGCTGATGGGAAGGCCTCTGGAGAAGGGAGGCATGCTCACGAGAGTAAGATGATGGTCAGGATGCATGTCAGTCATCCTGCACGCCACTAAAATGGTTCATGCAGCAGCTTAGGCTGGGGTGCATGCCAGGGTAGAATAGCTCCCATGTATTAGGTGATGCTTGCCAGTGACCTTTGCAGATTGCTGCTACCACTGGAGGAAGTATTACAAGGACAGTCATGATATTATTCAACAAAGGTTAAATAAACCGTGCTCCCTAACCAAAGTGGGTTAAAATGCTCTTTTTGTTGTCACACTACACAGAATACTGGTCTTGGGGGAGGAGGGCTGGGTCAGGATGGTATTTGTAAAAAAAAGTAAGAGAGAGAGCTACCGCATCATGCAGTCATTCCTGTTAATAAATAATGGCAGCAGTCAACATTTTGCACACCTTGCTCATTTTGCACAGCATATTGGAGGGAGAAACATCTCCTGGAGCAATCAATTTATAAAGAATCATGATTTAAAATGAGTGCTCAGCCTTTCTGGATGAAAAGCTTGAGCGTTAGGGGCCACTCTTAGGGACAATCATATTGAAGAGATTCCAGAGCAAGATAGGGACAAGCAGAAGAGCCATCGTGCTCTGGAAAGACTCGGGTTGGAGAAGAGAAGAGACTATTTGCTGGATGAGGAGGAACTAGTATTGAAGCAGGAAACACTGTGTAATCCCTGTTATGGGTTTATACAGGTGTGTGCTTGGGGAGGTCTTACTTCAGTGTGTGGGTTTTAACATATCCCCTTGTTGTCTTACTAAAACTCTCAGTGTTGTTGAATACCTGGTCTGGGTGGACTCTTTTTGACTCTTCCAGGCAAGATTCTGGGTCCCTCACTGGCCCAAACAAAGAGTAGAAGCTGCAATAGAAAGCTACCACGACAGGCGTGACTTTTGAGTGAGTGTGCTCCAAGCCTTCCCAAGCGGACAGTCTCTATGATAAAGTAAATCCTCACCTATATTGCATTTGAAATATTGCCAAGGACACATTGACAATGTGGGTGGTTAAGAATCCTTTTATGGATTTTTTTTTTTTTTTTGGCATAGGCGAAGAGAAGATGGGGGCAGAATAAAGAGGGTGAGATTGGGAGAGAGGGTGGGCTCCATCCCCCTTGATGGAGAACCGGAGCGAGTACAGCTTCATTCTGCCACAATCGTTCCTCTTCTTGCCGACGATAAGGTCAAGTATCCATATGTTGGAATTCAAAGAATTAGAAAAAAATTTGTTCTGTGGGTTAATGGCCACTCCAACGCAGGTCACCAAGAATAATGAAAGTAAACAGTCTACCCAATGATGGGAAGAATGAATACACTCTCATGTTAGTTAACATAATTTCTCATGTTCCAGAAAATTTCCAGAATCACTTTATGGATGGCAGTATATTTATTTATCAACTCAGATTATGATAGTGCTAGAAATTTCTTCATTTCCAATGGAGGTAAATAATAATGCTATTTTACATGGAGGCTTTTTCTTTGTTTCCTTTTAAAGTTTTAAATTTATTTTAAAAGACAATGTATAGCCCTAGTAAAAAAAAATCAGAATATGCAGTAATAAAAAGCATATTATCTAAAACCCCAGAATATATAAAAAAGTATATAGTAAAAAATTGTTAGAGTGGTTTTTATAAATATTCACTTTTTTGAGCATGGTTTTTGTGCTGCCATCCTGCATTTTAAAAAGATAAACAAAAGCTTCTCTTGTTTTGTTCTGCAGGCAGGGTATTAGACAAATTGATCTACTTAATAGGTTTGAAATTTTTTTCTAATTTTGGAAAATGGTCCATCAGGTGAAGTTTTGGGAAAGTTATATATACAGTTTTAAAAAATTGGCCTACTCTCTTTCTTGGGATCATTCATTTTGCTTTTATTGCTTTGGCTCCTAGTGGACACCATTGAGCTTTACACATATGTATTAGATGTGTATGTTTATGGGTAATAGAGTGGCTACTGGTCCCATTTCCAACTCTCAATTGGTAGGATCACCTGGGGGATTCACGATGCTAAACAGGAACCTCCATTCCCACGCAGCTCTGGTGTTAAAAGTATCCTTCTTTGGAGCTGTCCTCAGCTTGCAGGTCTTTCTTCTTTTCCTGCTTCCCCCTCTTCCATCCTGCCCTTTCCTTGCCCTCTTCCCCTCTCTCTTCTTTCCTCCCTCTCTTCCTTCTTTCTTTCTTGTGTCCTTCCCCCCCACTTTTTTTTTGCATAGAATTCTTTTTTTTTTTTTTAAAGATAGATAAGAACTCTGATTCTTAGAACAAGAAACACAATTTCAGTGCCAAGTGAGCTAATATCATTAAACACACACAATTAGCTAAGGTGCTGAGGAGGAATAATTTATAAATTATGAAATTACCAGGGAGTAATTTTATGAAGAGAAATAGCAATTTTATTATGCTGTCTGCATATGTCAATACAACATGCATAGACATGTGACTATTTTTATCCCCAAATGCCTATTAATATTGCAGGAAGAGACCTTGGATATCATTCAGTTTATCCACCTTATGCTATAGAAGGGGAAACTAAAGCCCAAGAAGTTAGACTTCTTGTCCAGGGTCACCAAGATACATTCGTCTGAGCTGTATTCACAACTCAGTCTTTGGACTTCTAAGCTTCCCCCATTATATCATAGGTTATGTATTTGTTTTGCATGTGTTTTTCCCAACCTTATTTTGAAAAAAAAAAAAAAAAACTATATAAAATTGAAAGAATGGTAAATACTATATCACCATTATATTCTTTATCAGTTGTTAACATTTTGCCACATTTGTTTTCGTCCCTGTTTCTCTCTTTATCTTTCTCTCAATTCAGTTCAGTCATTCATTGTGTCCAACTTTTTGTAACCCCATGGACTGCAGCATGCCAGGCTTCCCTGGCTATCACCAACTCCCAGAGCTTGCTCAAACTCATGTCCATCGAGTTGGTGATGCCATCCAACCATCTCATTCTCTGTCATCCCCTTCTCCTCTTGCCTTTCATCTTTCCCAGCATCAGGGTCTTTTCAAATGAGTCAGTTCTTCACATCAGGTGGCCAAAGTATTGGAATTTCAGCTTCCACATCAGTCCTTCCAATGTATATTCAGGACTGATTTTCTTTAGGATGGACTGGTTGGATCTCCTTGCAGTCCAAGGGACTCCCAGGAGTCTTCTCCAACACCACAGTTCAAAACCATCAATTCTTCAGTGCTCAGCTTTCTTTATGGTCCAACTCTCATATCCATACATGACTACTGGAAAAACCACAGCTTTGACTTTACAGACCTTTGTTGACAAAGTAATGTCTCTGCTTTTTAATATGCTGTCTAGGTTTGTCATAGCTTTTCTTCCAAGGGCCAAGCATCTTTTAATTTCATGGCTGCAGCCATCATCTGCAGTGATTTTGGAGCCCAAGAAAATAAAGTTGCTGTTTCCATTGTTTCCCCATCTATTTGCCATGAAGTGATGGCACATATCTCTCTCTATGCATATTAAGATATGCATAGATGTATCTTTCTTTTTTACACTTCTTTTTCCTTTTTTCTAAACAGTTTGAAAGGAAATTGCAAACATCACTCTTAAATAGCTCAGGATGTGTTTTGTAAGAACAAAGGCATTCTTCTACATAAGCACGATGTGAAAGTGAAAGTGAAAGTCGCTCAGTCATGTCCAACTCTTTGTGCCCCATGGACTATACAGTCCATGGAATTCTCCAGGCCAGAATACTGGAGTGGGTAGCCTTTCCCTTCTCCAGGGGATCTTCCCAACCCAGGGATCAAACCCAGGTCTCCCACATTGCAGGCAGATTTTTTACCAGCTGAGCCAGAAGGGAAGCCCAAGAATACTGGAGTGGGTAGCCTATCCCTTCTCCAGCAGATCTTCCCGAGCCAGGAATTGAACAGGGGTCTCCTGCACTGCAGGTGGATAAGAACAAAAAATGATCCCAACTTATCGTGGATACATAGGCTTCCCAGGTGGTGCTAGTGGTAAAGAAACTGCTTGCCAGTGCAGGAGACTTAAGAGAAGCGGGTTCAGTCCCTGGCTTGGGAAGATTCTCTGGAGGAGGAAATGGCAACCCACTCCAGTATTCTTGCCTAAAGAATCCTATGGACAGAGGAGCCTGTTGGGTTACACTTCCATAAGGTCGCCAAGAGTCAGACATGACTGAAGCGACTTAGCATGCACACATTCTATTGTAAGAAGCAGAGCAGAGCTGGAGGTGGGGGGGGAGGTTGGGGGGAGTAGTTCTACAGGAGGAGGATCATGAAGGATTGGGCAGCGTCTGCGAAGGCACTAGAAATACTGACTTTGGCTCTGGCAGTTCACTGGTTTAAACGTCATCTTTTATTCTTCTTATTAAAAAACAAGTCAACAGTCACTTATCACTTAATTATTGGGAGATGAAATGAATAGGTTTTCTTTAACGTGTGATGATAAATTTTAGTTCTTTCTCCTAAGCTCAGTTTGGAAGTTTTAAGGACTATGCTTCTTCTGTATGCTTGGACTAATGGACTTTCCTGCACACTTTCATCGGAACTTCTCTGCTGTGCTCTTTGCTTTGTTTTCCTTATCCCACTGTCCATCAGCCACTTTGTCTCCAGCCCACCGATCAGTTCAGTGCAAATCTAGTATCTTTTGTCCTTGAGTCTCATTTTACTGCGTTGGTTTGTCGCCTCTCAGACAATTCTCAGGGAAGCACCCTCTCCATGAACTTGTCCTTCTCTCTTCATATACACATGCCTTTTCTACCCTTTATCCTGTCTCTGCATATAGCATCTGGAAAATTGCCATTTCTAAAATTCTGATATCTGAGATTTAGTTTTCTCAGTCAGTGTAGTTTTGTTAATAAATATCATATGTTGGGTCACAGTACAATCTTAGTTTCTTCCTTTCTTCTATATGGGAATCATTTTTTTCTCATCTTGTGCTATGTGTTTCTATAATTAGAGATACTGAACATCTCATGGCACTTTTTACTGGAGGAATGCTCCAGCAAGTCACTAATATAAGGCTCAAGTCAGAATGACTTTGCTCACTCCCACTAAGCCTAGAATGGTATTAGTTCTGAGGGTGTGATTTCATACAAGGAATTGAATGTGTTAAGTGTATGTTGATGTTTCCTACATTCCCATGAATTCTGCGTTCAGGACTCACAGGAGTGCGTTTCAGAAGTGAAGGGGAGCTGCTTTACATATGGCAAATTATCTTCTCCTTCTATCTCTTATCCTTAACAAAACGGATCAGTCTTGCATGCTTAGGACTGTGCTATGAGCTGCCTGCTTTAACCATTAACTCATGACTGAAATCCTGTTAAGGGCCAGTTACAATGCCTTTAAGTATGGCTGAAAAGAACTTACGGCAGAACACAATTAGGAAGATGCATTTTTGGAGGTGTGGGTGGTGGAAAAAATGAGAGCTTTTCTTAAGGTTTTATAGATTATGACCTAATTTTACTGACCCACTATCTTCCTCTCTCTCATGCTATTCTGAAACTGTGATCACTTTCATCATTTTTCTTGACTATTTAACTGGCTCTTATAAAAAAAATATGCCCAGATCCTGAGAGTTTTGGGAAAAAATAAAAAACAACAGACCTCCCAAACCTAGTTTTTAAAATAATACCTTTTGCTATTCTCTCACTTGTAAAAATCATTCACACTCTTTATAAGAAATTTAGCATCTAGTGTGCCACAACCATATTATATTTGGTGTATTTTCTTCAGTTTTTCCTTTCAATGAAGAGTTTTGCTGATTTGTATAGCATGGCTGTTATCATACAGGTTATGCAGATTTTCTTTTTATTAAACCCTGAATTGTAACATAAGACTTTCTGTTGTATCAAATTCATAGTAATCATCATTTTAAAGACTACATGGTAACCTAGTCTATGTTCTTGATTATATATTAATAGGTAGTGTCTATTCTTAATCATGAATAAATATGCAATAAAAATCTTTGTGACTAAAGATTTTCCTGCATTCCAAAATATTTTCTTGGGATATTGTGAATATTGATATATAGCTTTGCAAAACAGTAGTAGCAGGTTATATTTCTGTTATCAATATGTGTGATTATCCAGTGCATGTTTATGTAAATATGAGCGATAACTTTACTATCAGTACTGTGTGTTATATTGAAAAGAATACTTGGCTAATTTAATAGGCCGAGCTTGAAATCTTTATCTTAATGTATCATGGAATATTAAGAAAGTACAACCTTTCCCATGTTTTGTGATCCAGATGTAGTTCCTCTTTCATGAATTATCTATTCATTCCTGGTTACTTGCCTCTTACTTAACCTAGTTTTATCTGTTTTCTTTGTCAAGAAGAAAAACATTTAAACTGTAACGAGTGAAAATAACATGAGTAGAGGGGAACTGAAACTCAAAAAGGTGAGAAGTTCATGCCTTCCTTCTTCAAATGAGTGAAACATAATTCTTTGGTAAAGTACTTTTCAAGGAAAAATTTGGAGATGCAATCATGGAAATAATATCGTTAATCTTTGAGGGCCATGATATTTCTAAAAACGACCAAAACTATAGGATCTAAGTGGAGAAGGCAATGGCACCCCACTCCAGTACTCTTGCCTGGAAAATCCCATGGACAGAGGAGCCTGGTGGGCTGCAGTCCATGGGGTCTCTAAGAGTCGGACATGACTGAGCGACTTCACTTTCACTTTTCACTTTCACGCATTGGAGAAGGAAATGGCAACCCACTCCTGTGTTCTTGCCTGGAGAATCCCAGGGACGGGGGAGCCTGGGGGGCTGCCATCTATGGGGTCGCACAGAGTCGGACACGACTGAAGTGACTTAGCAGCAGCAGCAGCAGCATAGGATCCAAGCTCACTGAGCTGGTATTGTGACGGCAGTCTGGCAAAATTCTAGATGAATTCTTTATGAGGACTCTTTACAAAAGAAGACACTGACTGGTGAAAACCAGAATGAGTCCGCAAACAGTAATTTATGTCAAAGTAACTATTTTTGCGTAGGTTATTAGATTCAAAGATGGAAAGAGTTCTGTGAACATAGGCCATTTTATTTCCACAGGACATGGAAGTTTTCTATTTTTGTAGGCAAGACAGAGAAGTTTGGGCTGGGTGATAATCCTGTTGGGTGGATTAACAACTGGTTAAAGAGTTCACGCAATAGGATACTGATTGATGGGAGCCTTGAGTAGTGTTCAGCAGGGCTCCAATATAAGCTATAGGTTAATGAACATTTTTCTAATTACTAGAATGAAGAGATCAAAGCCTTCTTATCAAGTGTATGTAGGTCCCAAACTGGGAACCTTAATGAATAAGCTAGATGAAGGGAATCGTTAAAAAAAAAAATTCTCAGTTGATGGAAAGTATGGTGGTAGGACTATATATAAAGTATAAAGAGCTTAGTTGAAATCAATGAATTGAGCAATTATAAGATGGGCAGTCTTCATGCAAGTAGCAGGACTGAGTGTCTCTATTGTCTGAGAGCTCTACCTAAGCAAAGACTATGCTATCCTTATTTGAGTTAGTCAGAGTTTTGTAGAAAAAATACACAGACACACACATTGTTTGGAGGATGGCTGACCAGTCTAAAATCGGTCAGGCTAGACATTCTGGCAAAAGTCAGTGTTGCAGGATTGAGTGTAAAGGTAGTCTGGAGTAAGCATTTCTCTCTTTTATGGAGACTTCTGTCTTTTCTTTAAGGCCTCCAACTGATTTGATGAGGCTCACCTGCATTATGGAGGGTAATCTGCTTTACTCAAAGTCTACCCTTCATGGCAACATCTAGATTGGTATTTAAACAGACAATTGGGTTTCATATTCTAGCCAAATTAACATAAAAATTAAAAAACATAAAAAATTAACCATCACAATATTATTCATGAGTTATCAGATTCAGATGAGTTAACAGTGAACATCTCATAATTTGGGTTTAGCTCTGGGTAAGAGTTTATGAAGCTCATTCCCGCTGGAACAGGTCAAGCAGTGAGTTTGAGTTGGTGAAAAAATAGAAAGACATATCATTTAAAGAACAGCTGGAGGAACTGGAACTTAGCATATCTAACGTGATATGCTTAGAAAGAATAAAATCCAGATATTATCCTATATCCAGATAAAGTCCTATATTATTCAGAACTTGTGGCTGGAACTGACTAGCATTTACTAATGCAAAAAGTAGGATAGATTGATTTATGTAACTGAAAAGGCCAGGACTAGGCCTGGCATGAAGTTCAACTAATATCCAGATTTCAAATCATGTTATGTAGTCTCTTTCCTCTGTCTTTGACTCAGATTTGTTTTGCCTCCTCCTCAAGCAAAAAAATCTCTTCATGAGGTATGCCTGAAACTTTGAGTTTTCATTGTTCTAAAGCTAATAACCTGGGGCTTCCTTGGTGACCCAGTGGTTAAGACTTCGCCTTTCAACATAGGGAGTGCAAGTTAGATTCTTGATTGGGGCGTTAAGATTCCTCATGCCTCAGGGCCAAAAAAACTGAAACATAAAACAAAAACAATATTGTAACAAATTCAGAAGGACTTGAAAAATGATCTACATCAAAAGAAGTCTTTAAAAAAAGAAATAAAACTAATAACCCAGAGCAAAAAGAGAGCTTTTCTTCCTCAAAGATTCTATGAAAAAATACATGGAATTGGGTCTCATTGATTTAGTTTTCGCCAAATGCCCAGTTATAAACTGACCATTGGGACAGGAATTCGTATATGTTTATTGACAATTCCAGTGGTGTGTACCTCCAATTGCAAAAAGCCACATGGAGTAAGAATGAGGAAGGTCTCACAGTGATAGAAAATTAGATGCTGTTACCGGAAGAAGGGTAAGAAGAAGGATGGGTACCAGCTAGCAAAAAATGATATTCTTCACCGTAAAGGATTGATAACTGTTTTCCAAACATTTGTAGGGCTGTCATGTATTAGTAGGATTAGGACTTTTCTATGTATCCCCAAAGGGGAGAACTGGTATCAGTGTGCAGAAGTGAAGGGGAAATAAGATTTTTGTTTCTACATAAGGAATACTATTCTCATAGAGAACCAGTATGGTGTGTGTTGTAAGGTAACTTGTGCCCTGTCGCTAGAATTTATGTAAAAATTTGATGGATATTATAGAGGCAATTCTTGTTTTGTATTAAAGAACTGCCCAGGTATATGAGACAATCCGTTCTATTTCCATGACTTTATTATCCTATTTTCTACGTGTGTGTGTGTGTTCCAGTGCATACACACAACCTTGTGGTTATTAAATCTCCCAAGAGGGAGGTTTAATCCAATTGCTTGATGAGGGCATTGTTTAACACCTGTTGTTTTTGAGTTGTTAGGTCTGTGCCTGCTGAATTGATTCCATGTTTCTAGTTCTTAATAGAGCATTAACCAAGGTATAAGTAGGTATACATGTGGCAAAGGAGATATAATACTGACTAGGGGCAAGGGATTGGAAAGACATATGGGTGGGGTCCACTTTATCCTCATGTACAGGTCACTTCCCCAAGCAGATGGAATATTCAATTTCCACTTTAAATTCCAGTTCCAGAACCAAACACTGAGAGAATGCAGACTATAAGGAAGAAATAACACTAAAGGGAAGCTCTCAAAGATAATTCCATCATCCATAACACCAGGCGCTTCCTGGCATTATGACTAATAAAACTCAGCAAAAAACATGTTCTAAATATTTTTATGTGCAAAAAAATAGAAAATTGTAATAAAATAATGGCTGTTATTTCAAACCATGACTATAAAATGCCCCTGGGACAGAAATGCCTAATTATGAAATAAAACAACTTTTGTATCCCTCAGGCAATGTTTTCAAACTATCGCTCTCTCCAAAGTAGTCACTATAATTAGTCCAATTCCCTAGAAGAAATGAAAAGTGTAGGGGAATTCATTTAGGGCCATAGCTCAGGGCTGTATCTTGGCTCAGGACCAAATGGACTATTAAAATGTGTGCGTGGAGTAAGTGTTTTCAGCACTGTGGGTTGGAGGACAACTTCTATCAGGAATTACTTGATATTATCGTTGAGTCGTGATAATCATATTATTTTCAGCAGGTAGGCTGAGAGGTATGGATTCTAGGAAGAGCTGGATGACTTTTAAGGAAGTTTATTCCCAATACTGGTGAGTTGTGCCATCTCTGCATGCCTCAGCTTCCCCAGTTCTCAACTAAGGTTAAAAATGACTGCCTATTTAGAAATAGGAAAGCTTAAAAAAAAAAAAAAGAAAAAACTAATGGGCAAGGAGGGAGGAAAAACTTCAAAATTTCTCTTCTATTTCCCCTCGAAATATTTGGAAGTGTTGTAGTGCTCGATGGGAAAAATATTTGAGAATCATAAAAATCATTATTAGGACTATTTTGTATTTTGCTACCTAGAATTTAAATTCTACCAAACTATTTCTAAGGATGTTTATTCAGAATTATTTTGTGCCTTATTTGTTAGGAAACATTATATTGTTCATTCTGTTTTAAAAGCAGACTGTTCAGAACAACATTTAAAGACAAGTTGGGCACTTCCTAGCTTTCAGAGCTCAGCGCTATTTTCCCAAACATGGATGCTGTGCCTTCTGTGTATATTTCCTTTTCTTGACTTTGAATCTGTAGTTATGGCTTCATCCTCTTGATTTGTTCTCAGAGAGGGAGTTGAGTATAATCTGTGTCAGTCAAGGTCCTGGTGGGAAATTGGCTAATTTGAACAGTGTTTAATAAGGGAGTTATTTACAACATTGTGTTCAGATTGTAGACAAACCACAAGGTATAGTTCAGATGACTGAGGAGAAGAGGACTTCTCAGAGCCCTGAGAGGGAGAGAAATACGTGGAGAGGGCTGCTTGACAGGAGCTGCAACCTTCAGCGTAAGGACTGAATCCATCCTGCGGTGACGGCAGAAGGGACCTGAGTGAATGACTACCTGACCTTCATCTTTTCCTCTTTCTGATTTCCTGTCTGCTCTAATGGGTTCTCCCACTGGGGAGTGTAAGAAGCTTGCTGATGGAGTAGTCCGCATTGATTTCTGTCTACTCTCCGATTTCCTGTCTACTCTAATGGATTCTCCCCAGAGAACCCAACCAGAAGCCAGAGTGTGAGAAGCTTCTTGATGGAGTTGTCTGTACACATCAGCCTCCTGTACTGATCTGTGCACAGTGGAGAAAAGTACAGGATGGATTTAGGGCTAACAGAAGAGATCTGGAACAATCTATAGTAGTATCCTTTTCAAAAGCAGAGGTGGGGGTAATAAGCTGCTACCATATTTGACTAGATTTGAAACATAAGATTTCATTGTCTTACTGCAGAATAAAGCACACACCCAGGGCTTTCGTCGAGTGTGACATCATCCATGGCTTTCTGCAACAAGCCCTCTGCATGACCCAGTCTTGAATCCTCTGCTTGCTTGAGTCTGGTTTTTATTTCATCTTTTGCAATATGAACTATAGAAGTGATCCCTGAAAGTATAGTCTTGGCCAGTACTTTGGCCACCTGATGCAAAGAACTGAATCGTTGGAAAAGACCTTGATGCTGGGAAAGATTGAAGACGGGAGGAGAAGGGGACGACAGAGGGTGAGATGGTTGGATTGCATCACTGACTCAACGGACATGAGTTTGAGCAAGCTCTGGGAGCTGGTGATGGACAGGGAAGCCTGGCATGTTGCAGTCCGTGGGGTCGCAAAGAGCCGGACGTGACTGAGTGACTGAACTGACTTTGCAACATGAAAGTAACTTGTCTGCTTTTAGAAATATCACATATTGGGACACTTTGAAGCACAGTAGCCTTAAAATCATCAGATAGTTTTCAAAAGACTGTGGAGATGTAAAGAAGAGAATACCAGAAGACTCAGGCCATTGAGGGTTACAGTTCAGAGTAAGAGATGATTTTAAAGAACATCCATGGCAAAAAGGAGTATTCTGGAAGATTCTCCCTGTCTTTTTTTTTTTTTTTTCCTCAACAAATTCAATGAAAACATTTTAAAGTAGTTAACACTAAGTCCAGAAAACCAAACATCTTATTTGTTTCATCTTTTCTTCTTTCTCTTTCTTTACTATTAGGCATTTAGTTTTCTATGTTAGGAGGAATTTCTCTACTTCTTAAATATTGGCTTAGAAAGGCTAAATAATTTCAATAATAATTTAATATGTGATTCTGCTGCTGCTGCTGCTAAGTCACTTCAGTCATGTCCGACTCTGTGCGACCCCATAGACAGCAGCCCACCAGGCTGCCCCGTCCCTGGGATTCTCCAGGCAAGAACACTGGAGTGGGTTGCCATTTCCTTCTCCAATGCATGAAAATGAAAAGTGAAAGTGAAGTCGCTCAGTCGTGTCCAACTCTTAGTGACCCCATGGACTGCAGCCTACCAGGCTCCTCCGTCCATGGGATTTTCCAGGCAAGAGTATGGGAGTGGGGTGCCACTGCCTTCTCCGATATGTGATTATACTTTCTTTAAATATAATATATCATTATATCAAATGCAATAATTTTATAGGAAACATATATCTTCAAATAAACTATCTTTATGTATTTTAAAGGAACTCCTTAAATACAAAGATATTTCCATTTTTATTTCCTCTCAAATTTCTTTTTTGACTGCACCACACAGCAAGTGGGATCTTGGTTCCTTGACCAGAGATCAAACCCACGCCCCCTGTAGTGGAAGCATGGAGTCTCAACCATTGGACCACCAGAGAAGTTCCTCTTTCCTCTCAAATTTCTATCCCTTCTCTCTCATTTACCCTAAAGCTCAAACCTGGGGAAAATAGTTCTGATTGACTCCATGGTTTCAGAATTTTCACAATTTACTCTTGGATCATAGATATATTTTGAGAATAAATAAAATTGCAGAAAAGTATTCTGAATCTAGAGTGAAGAGAAGTTATGTGGATTCAAGGTGTCATTATTAAACAAAGGTATTATAATTCTCTAAATGCAGCCATGGGAGCAAGGGGGCTCAGGAAAGCCCCTCAGTGAGATTGTTGTTTAATCACTAAGTCGTGTCTGACTCTTTGAGACCCCAGGAATGTAGCCCACCAGGCTCCTCTGTCCATGGGGTTTCCCAGCAAGAATACTGGAGTAGGTTGCCATTTCTTACTCCAGGGGATCTTCCTGATCCAGGGATTGAACCTGTGTCTCCTGCATTAGGGGGTGAATCCTTTACCACTGAGCTATCTGGGAAGCCTCCTCAGTGAGATGCTCATCTTTAAAAATGTGCACTATATTTTGCAATTAACAAAGTAAATAGGTACTGTTTGTAGACTGAGTGTCTGCAGACATTGGGTACAATCTTTTTTTGTATATGATGCACTGTTTCATACAGGGACAGTATACAAATACATCTCTAGCTCTGAGGTGATTTTCAAGAAGATAAACTAGGATTTGGTCTATTATATTGGACATACAGTCAGGCTATGGTAATAATTTAAACTTTGTGGCTTCCCTGGAGTTGTGAGCTCATAGAGAGTAGTCCTTGGATTGCTTGCCAGAATGCTCTCCAGCTTATGAGCATTGGAACTGTTTTCTTTCTTATTTTATCATGACCCAGAAGTCACAAGAATCAGACAAATCTAACTGGAGGTGAGTCTTAGCCAGTTAAAGACTGACAAACCCTATAGGAGACCAGAGGTAGATCTTTCTTTTCATCTGTTTATTTATAAGAGCTGCAGAGAGAAAAGATTTGTTGATATCTCAGAGCATAATTGGCCTTAAAAAAGCTATCAGTACAGTGGAAACCAAATGGTGGAAGAGAAGTTAATTTGTTTCACTAGTAAGCACCTCTTTTTGCTAAAGTATCCTGAAAAAACCAAGCACAAATAAGTCACTAGTAAAGTGTGAAGTCAAATTGATGTGGGATTTATGTTCCCCATCAGACAAATTGGGTTATTTCAGAAACTCCTTCTGTGTGATGTGGTTGATGTAGGAACCTTTGGAATGGAGTTTTTTTTTTTTTTTTTCTGGTTTATTTTACTTTTTTTGTTTAGGTTTTCAAAAGAGATACAGAAATTGGGAGAAGTTTGTGGTTGACTTTTATTGGTTTAATTGAAAAAATTTATATGTGAAAGTGGGCCTCGATCTCTACAAAACTGATGAGCTTTTAAAACTAAGAACAAAAGTTATTAAATGTGCAGCCATCTGGTTTTCAGATGATGAGGACCTGAGTGAAGAGGGCAGAAGTAGGAACAGAAAGGTGAGTGGGATACAAGAGATATTAAAGAAGAGAATTGGTTGCCTGTTGGGCAGAGAGACACACTGAAGATCATTCCAAAGCTTTGTGCTTGTGGGTAACTGAGAGAATTGTCTTAATTTTAATCATATTAACTTTAATAGAATGAGGATGTTTGAGGTGCAATTATCTTTAGAGGATAAAGACGTGAGGTAGGGAAAGAATATATAGTAGAATCTTGACATTTATAGATACAACTCTCACAACATCCAGAAGTTCACAATGATATTACAATCACATAATGACATTACAAGTTTTCATGTATTAATTTGTAATGGAGATGATATTGCCTTTATTAAGTTGTTGTGAAGATTAAATGAGATAATACATATCAAATGCTTAGGGACACTGATTATGGTGGTCATTATCATCACAAAAATGTTAAGCATTGAGCAATTCCTACTGTTGTAAGATTTTTACTTATGTAATTTACATATAATTTAACTCCAATGGCTCTATGAAATAGGTAATAATATTATCTCACTTTACAGATGAGGAAATTGAAGCATAGTGAGAGGTGAAACAACTTGCTTGAGGTTACGTTAAGTGGCAGAGCACAAACTTATCAGGTAGTCGGGCGCCAGGATTTAGCTCCTAAGCACTCTCTTCAGTAGACTTGCGGGGAACACTAGAATAGTAAATTTTCAGTGGTGATCCTAGCCAACAGCCAGGCATTCATACCTCAGTTAGCAAATCTCATATATTTGAAGATGCTCGAAGGATCCTGGGAAAGTTAATGGGTCTATTGAGTATAAAGAAAAGACTTTTAAAGAAAAAGACCCTTTGTTATGTGAATTGTAAGGACACATGTTCAGTTCTTTAAAATATCCATGAGTCCAGGAATTCATGGTAATATAGTAATAATTTCAGCTATTTTGATATTAATTTAATTGACATATTTTTCGAGCATCTATCACAGTGCTATGGGGCATTTGATGGAGAAGAAGAAAATTCCTTTTCTTAGCAAGTTTCCTGGGTAGTGGGAGAGAGAGATGAATGAAATGCAAGTACAATATAGTGAAGTAATTATCAGGTGGACGTAAGCACCAGCACCAACTAACTTGGCTGTGCATGAGTGTGTGCTAAGTCGCTTCAGTCGTGTTCGACTCTTTGCAACCCCATGAACTGTAGCCCGCCAGGCTCCTCTGCCCATGGGATTCTCCAGACAAGAATACCGGGGTAGGTTGCCATGCCCTCCTCTGGGGGATCTTCCCAACCCAGGAATCGAACCCGGCTCTCTTATGTCTCCTGCATTGGCAGGGGCGTTCTTTACTGCTAGAGCCACCTAGGAAGCACAACTTGGCTGTAGAAAGGTAAAATATAAGGCTTTTTGGGAGAAGTGATGTAAAATACAGAACCTGAAGGATGTCCAAGTGGAAATGAGTGCAGGTGAAAAATGAGAGGGGAAGTGGAGAAACAAGAGAGAGGGGCCTGTGCTTGTGAAACTGCAACTAGATCGATATGGTTGAGAAACACAAGTGGCTGGGGGGTGAGCAACAGGTAGAAATACAGCTGCAGAAGTGAGGCAGCGGTCAGGTCACGAAGGCCTTCAGGTCACAGTGAGGAGTTTGATAATGATCCTGAAGCCAGTGGAACCTATCTATGTGATTTAAGCAGAGAAAGGCTAGGGTCCAGCAGCATGCTTGCAGCATATCTGGAGCGTACAGATATGCTGGTTTAGTACCCATCTTGGAGGGCCTTTGGAGAGTACATTTTTATTTATACCAAATTTATATTGAGCACCCGTTGCATATATAAAGAGACTATAAACTCTGAGGGAAAGATAAACCTGCACCTAAATTTTAGGTAGCAGCGTGCTCTTCTTTTCTAATGAGTGTAACTGTATTTCAGTGCAAGTTTAACCACAAGTGTGTACAGTTAGATTGTTTTTTTCACCACCAGATGACCAGGTATTTGTGCAGCGAGGCAGTTGAACTTGATCT
The DNA here is from genome assembly GCF_029407905.1 of Bubalus kerabau. Classification (NCBI taxonomy): domain Eukaryota; kingdom Metazoa; phylum Chordata; class Mammalia; order Artiodactyla; family Bovidae; genus Bubalus; species Bubalus kerabau. The sequence continues at coordinate 13,333,709 of NC_073626.1, forward strand.
CTAGTCTTGACTGCCCTCTGTGATGCTGGGAGAGATATCATTGTAACCCTTGGGTTTCGTATCTGCGATGAGAGAAGGTTGAAGTAGATCATCATGAAAATTTCCCCTCAGCCTTAAAATTCACCTGTTTTGCTTTGAAACTTTTCACACATTCCAGTTAGGTAAAAAGTGACAAAGTTTTACAATGCACTCTTCTTTTATTTTTTTTTTTCTCTGCGTCTTCGTGTTGCTTCAGTGGTAGTTCTTGATGAAGGGAAGGGTTGAAATGATAGCAGGATATTCAGGTCAAAGGAGGATTTGGTGTCCATCTTATTTGCTCCCACACGTTACAGATGAGGACACTGAGACACCCTAGTGATGCGATTCCTCCAAATTCTAGAGGTGGGTCAGTGGCAGAGTGACGTCAGAGCCTTGGGAACGTCTGGCCCCAACTCGGTTCTTTTTCTTCTCTTAGGGGTCACTTCCCCTCTTGGAGGACATGTGGAGCGCCGTCTTAAGTAACACATTGGGAAAAATACTCGATATCATGGAAGATTTCAGGTGTTCTTAAGTAGAAATGACTGTATCACGCCAGGTAGGGCTGTTGTTTATTTTTCAGGCTTTGAGTCACTTAAAACATAAACATATATATCATAATATATGTTATATATATATATAATGTAATAATATGTACATATTGCTCCCTTATTCTTCATGAGTGATTCTTCCTTTTGTACTAATGTTTCTCTCTCTGGTTTCTCTAAGAGAAAGATCCTTTTCCCTCCTTTCCCCACCCCCATTTCTCTTACATAAGCAACTAAATGATCTTCCTCTTCGTTCAGGAAGCTGGCAGCCTCCAATCTGCAGCCTTTAGATAGCCAGCTAATTAAGGGGAAAGCAGGTGTGGATGGGTCTATTCAGCCTGTAAATAAGTGCCAAAAATTAAAGTTATTGGTCTGTGAGTGTTAGCAGGTGGAAGCACTGTTTTATACCTTTTATAGAGAGGGGAAAGGAAGGGGGGTTAGAAGGCATTAAGGGGTCGGGAAGAAAAAAAATGACTTTTTATGACTAAAAGCTCTTCAAAAAGAGATTGTGTCTATTTCTGAAACATTGTCTTGTTTGGGATTAATCCTAAAAACATATAATTGCCTGCCCTAAGGGTGTAGTGTTCCCTGAGCAGGGCTCCATGAACTGTATGGCCTGAGCAGAAATAATTCATGGTCTCAAGCTGATACTTACTGGCATAACTCATGACTGACTGCAGAAACATAAATGCCTATGTTCTTTTGTGATTTCTCTTCTCCATTTCTTACATATGCTCAAATGCCCAGAGTTCCCTCTCTGCAAAACCCCTCACTTAAATGCTGAGAAAAAAATATGATCTATTGTTGCACAACTTAATGCATTACTTAATGAAGCGATCTGGAAATAAAATTTATATGAGGAAATGAATTCCTGGGAGTGCACTTCTCCCTTTGTCATTTCTTTAGTCTTTCAAATTTTTTCCCCTTTCTTCTCTCTTCTTTTGTGTTTAATAATTTATTTTAGTATTTCTTAACTGCAGGACATTTTTTAGTAGAGTGTTATGGCAGAAGACCACAAAAGCATCATATATTACGCATTCAAAATGCATTAATGCACGGCTGAAATGCTAACCCATACAATAGAATAATTATAGTGTATCTTCATTGAAATTGTACACATGGCTTTGTGATCACGCTCATTAATTTAGATCTAAATGAAGCAAAATTATTCTGCATGGCTGCTGAGTTAATTTATGTGATATAAGTAAAGAAAAGTTAAATAAAGTGTGATGGAAAATGAGATTGCAGCCAGGCAATTAGGTCCAGAGGAACAGGTTCACTCATCTCTCCAGGCTTGCTGGTCCCTCTTGTCTGCAAAGATTATTCACGTTGTTGCAAAAATTTGTCCATTTTAAGACTGTATTGGGACTTCCCTGGCAGTAGGCGGTTAGGACTCCATGTTTCCACTGCAGCAGGCACTGGTTTGCTTCCTGATCAGGGAATTAAGATCCCGCATGCCTCACAGTGTGGCCAAAAAAAGGAAAAAAAATATTGTATTATGGAAGGTCCTGATGGAAGGTCTGAGGCATCTTATTGACAGCTAAATTTTAGGAGGGGGAAGAATAAGGTACCAGTATAATGGATGCTTTTGCTTGGAACTATTCAAGTATCCAGATAAAACAACACAAATGTATTTATTGATGTGAGCCTGAACTTCTAATGTAATAGAAAAATTGCTGTCCTCGAATGAGTATTATTTTTAGGGGTTTGAAAATCTTACAAGTAGAGTACATATTGTATATTGTTTTCTAGTAGCCCAAGTAATATTTGTTTTTAGTTGATTTGGAAAATGTGTTACCATGATTTTGTAGTAATATAGCAATTTATGTATTATGGTATGTTTTCAAAAAAGCTACCCCATTGCTTTCTACCTCATTTCATTTCATTTCAAGGTTTTTCAAAGTGGTAACTAGTTTCAGTTTTGTTATCAGTGGGATAATAGTTTGTCTTACAAGACAGAGGAATGATTATATTTCTGTACATAGAAAAGAAACTAATTTTGAATCCAAATGCCATTTGAAAGCATCCACAAAAGCCTCTAGCCTTTGTTTACTTTAACTTTCATTTCTGTGAGAGAAAAGCAGTTTGGATTTTCTTAAATTTTAACTGGCCTCGATTCTGGAGATGCAAAGATGAATAAGACAGGAACTTTATCTTCCTGATGGCTTGAATCTAATCAACTGAAGGAAAAAAAATGGAACATGTACTATTAAAAAAGGAATAGCTAATACACTCTACCATAAGAAAGGAAATGGTTCAGACTATAATGGTGATTCAAAGAGAAATATTCATATCTAAGTGGGAGTGGGGTGAAGATGGCCTTCATGAAGAAAACTACCTTTGATATTGACCTTGGAGGAAGGCATAAGCTCTGATAGAGAAGACACAGAAATTTGGGCAAAGGAAGAAGGGCTAAGAGATGAAGTTGTAGGAGCTGGGGGAGGATCTGTAATGTAGGGTCTTGTGTGGCAATCATGAAAAAGAAACTTAGAAAGGTAGCTTGGGATAACATTGTGTGGCTTGTTCTTGGGTGAGGCATCTTTATTTCTCTTGGAGGTGAGGAAGGGCATTGAAAATTTGTGAGCAGTTGCTACTGCTAAGTCGCTTTAGTCGTGTCCGACTCTGTGTGACCCCATAGACGGCAGCCCACCAGGCTCCCCCGTCCCTGGGATTCTCCAGGCAAGAACACTGGAGTGGGTTGCCATTTCCTTCTCCAATGCATGAAAGTGAAAACTGAAAGTGAAGTTGCTCAGTCGTGTCTGACTCTTCGCGACCCCATGGACTGCAGCCTACCAGGCTCCTCGGTCCATGGGATTTTCCAGGCAAGAGTACTGGAGTGGGTTGCCATTGCCTTCTCCTGTGAGCAGTTAGGGGTTGCTATATACAGATGTGAGAGTTGACCATAAAGAAGGCTGAACACCAAGGAATTGATGCTTTCAAATTGTGGTGCTGGAGGAGACTGTTGAAGAGTCCCTTGGACAGCAAGGAGATCAAACCAGTTAATCCTAAAGGAAATCAACCTTGAATATTTATTGGAAAGACTGTTGTTGAAGCTGAAGCTCCAATATTTTGGCCACCTGATGCAAAGAGCTGACTCACTGGAAAAGACCCTGATGCTAGGAAAGATTGAAGGCAAAAGGAGGGTGGGAGAGAATGAGATGGTAGATAGTATCACCTACTCAGTGGACATGAATTTGAGTTAACTTCAGGAGATAGTGACCAGAGAAGGCAATGGCATCCCATTCCAGTACTCTTGCCTGGAAAATCCCATGGATGGAGAGCCTGGTAGGCTGCAGTCCATGGGGTCGCTAAGAGTTGGACACGACTGAGCGACTTCACTTTCAGTTTTCACTTTCATGCATTGGAGAAGGAAATGGCAACCCACTCCAGTGTTCTTGCCTGGAGAATCCCAGGGACGGGGGAGCCTGGTGGGCTGCTGTCTATGGGGTCACACAGAGTCGGACACGACTGAAGTGACTTAGCAGCAGAGGCAGCAGGAGCTAGTGAAGGATAGGGAAGCCTGGCGTGCTGCAGTCCATGGGGCTGTAAAGAGTTGGACACAACTTAGCAACTGAACTATGAATCCAAGGAGCTGTAAACAATGTAAGGGAAAGATAAGAGCAGGGACATTTTGGAGGCTGGGAAGTCACTAGGGGATCGAGCAACTCCCTTTGTAAGTGACAATTAGTGATTAAACTAGGAAAATGTTGGTGGGAATGATAACAAGGGACAGTACTGGAACAATCTCCAGACCCAGTTGGTTGGATGTTGGGGAGAGAAAGAGAGGGAAATCCAAAGGAGTTGCAGAATATGTGGTGTTAAGGTAAACTCAGTCTTATACTAGTGTTTTGAGGTGCTTCTGGGACATTAAAGATGTAGAGCAGTCAGCTGGAAATTCAGGTTAGAGCTACTTGGAGAACTTGAGCCTAGGGAGACACTGTAGAAGACCAAACACACAATGATAATAATCGAAGTCATGAGAATATGTGACATTGCTCAGGAAGAATAAATAGAGTGAAAGAAAAGCAAAATTAAGACTTTAAGGATAAATATTTTCATTTGGGAAAAGACAAGAAATTGAAGGATAGAGAGCAGTGATCAGAGACACATGGACCACGAAGGTGATGCAATTCAGTGAGGGGTAAGTAGGAGAGAGTTTTAAGAAGGACAAGACCAACAGAATCAAATATAGCAGAGTGGCTGAGTAGGAGGAGGACTAAGACAGGACGATTGAATCTGTTGTTCCGAAGGTCAATGGCTACTTCAGCTCTGGGACAGAGACAGAAAATAGACTGTAAGTGCTTAGGCTTGGATGAGCAGTGGGTTGAGGGTGTTACTCTTTCAAGGTGAACAAGGAATGTTGAAATCAGTCTAGAAGAAGGAATCTTTTGAAAACATTGGATGTAAATCTTTAAGCCTTCCTAATAGAGTTTTCCAGCCTATTTTCACAGATGCTCCCTGGTTCTTGAAGCACAAATCTCATCTCAACAATTATTTGCCATGATTCCTAGGATTCTCTAAAGTAGAGAGGTCATTTCATAATGGGAACCTCCTCTCATATACTGACCATGAACATCTCCTTTCTATCAGAGGACTTTATTTTCTCAGGACACATTGCCTTCCTGTCATGTTTCTGTAGAATAAAAAGTGGTAAAAAAAAAAACTTTACCAACCTCTGCTGGTAAACTTGGGCTTCCGTGGTGGCTCAGTGGTAAAAAATCCCCTTGCCAAAGCAGGAGACTTGAGTTTGATCCCTGGGTCAGGGAAGATCCCCTGAATAAGGAAATGGCAACCCACTCCAGTTATTCTTTCCTGGGAAATTCCATGGACAGAGGAGCCTGGTGGACTTTAGTCCATGGGGTCTCAAAAGTGTTGAATACAATTTAGTGACTAAACAACAACGACTGGTAAACTTGGTCATGATTCTGGAACATAGCAACTCGTATATCTACTGACTGTAGAAAGGTAGGCACACATCATTTTCATGTGCCCTTCCATCCAGTGGGGCTCTGTGCCTCAGTCTTCTTTGTACCCCTCAGATTCATCGCATCACAGAACCAGTAGTAAAGACTGTGTAACACTAATACTTTGGTCAGTAGGAAAGAGGAAGAAAGATAATAAAGAATGTAATGGAATAGAACAACCACACATTCCAAATTCATTTAACAAACCTCTACTCATTTTCATCATGAAGGGATCAAGTGTCCATTTCCCTCTTTACCTTTCATTGTATCCTGCTATTGATGATGGTTTTCTTTCCATACTGCTTTACTTAGTGTAGAAAATACAGCATCAAGGATTAAAATAAATATATGGTTAAATCTTTGTTCCAAAGATTCCAAAGATCAGTGGCAACATTTTCTGGCACTGATTTTGAAACTTTAACCCTATGGAGTAGTTATTTCTATTCTGTGTCACATGATTTATGCCATCATTGTCTTTGCTTGAGGCACTTGAAAATAAGGTCCTTTTTTTGCATATCAAGGAGTGTTCCAAATATTCTCTCAGACAATATGAGATCACTTGGGGGGAAAGTGCTGCCTCAGCAGACCTGCTGTAGCTGTCGCTGATTTGTGGGGACATCAAAGGGAAATGAAGGGAGACTGAAGACTGAATAAAGCCGTCATTTCAAGCATAAGTAATCCCAAGAACAAAGTTTTACTCATTTGTAGTTTCCACAATTTTAGATTGTCAGTGCCTGGGGTTTTTCCTTGGCCCCTTCTGTTTGTGTACAATTATCTTGTGACTGCTTTCCTAGCAAATAGTATGCTCAAAAATGAGAGTAATTCATGAGATCATATTTATTCAGTGACTCATTAAAACTACATTCACATTTTTACTAAGCGATACAGTTTTGATCTTCTATGTGAATTGTTTGGCATAGCATTATAGACATAATTGCTTTGGAATTTTTATATTTAATGCTCATGAAGCTTTGGCCTCTATTTTCTTTAAATCAGGCTAAACTTTAACTTTTGTCACCTTAATATAACTGCCTTCCTCTGCCTCTCTCTCCTTTTTCTGTTAACCTTAGTTCCCTATCCTCTCCTGAAGAGGCAGAGAACCAACCCAATTTTACCTAAAATTAAAAACTCTTGCTTCAGCAACACTGATGATTCCCTGTGCTGACTCCTCATTCTCTCCCGGGATCTCTGCATCACCCTACATCCCTAATGTGGTCTTACCTTAACCTTTCACCCCAACTCTGACTCACTTTACTCTGACTTTAGGGCCCAGAAGTATACGGTGAGTAGTTTCTCCCTGTTATGGGTTGAATTGTGTTGCCCCCCAAACATATGTTGAAGTCCTAATCCCCAGGATTTGTGAATGTGACCTTATTTAGAAATAAGGTCTGTGTGGATGTCAGCAAGTTTAGATGAGATCCTACTGGATTAGGATAGGCCCTGGTCCAGTGACTGGTGTCCTTACAAGTAGAGGGAAATTGGGACACAGACACACAGGAAGAACAACATGAAGACAGAAGCAGAGATTAGAGTGATGCATTATAAGCCAAAGGCAATGTTCTAGAGAAGAGATGAGAAGACATGTAAAATGTGAAGATAAAACCCTGGATTAATCCAAAGCCCTTGGTCCTGTTGTAAAGAAATGAATTCTGCCAACCACCTGAGTTAGCTTGGAAATGGGTTCTTCCCCAGTCTAGCTTCCAGATGAGACCATGACTCTGACACCTTGATTCCCCATGCTGACTCATCATTCTCTCCCGGGATCTCTGCATCACCCTACATCCCTAATGTGGTCTTACCTTAACCTTTCACCCCAACTCTGACTCACTTTACTCTGACTTTAGGGCCCAGGATCTCTGTATCATCTGGTATTCCTAATGTGGTCCTACCTTAGGGGCCCAGAGCAGAGGACACAGTTAAGTTGTGCCTGGACTCATAATCCACAGAAAAAAAAGACATAATAAGTATATATTAAGCCTCTAAGTTTGCAGAAATTTGTTACCCAGGAATAGGTAATTTATATACATGTAAATAATTTAAATAAAGTAGGTATTCTATCTCATGCAATTTGCTATATATCTATTTATAATTGGAAAAAATCAATCTGTATTCGATATTTTAAAAATATTTTCAAGTCATGCTCTTTTTAGTATAAGAAGCAAGAAGGCAGTAATAGTATCTTAGCAAATATTATAAACCACACCTTAAATACTGTGCTCTCAAACCTGCTCTAAGCCTTTAAATGTTAAGCAGGCGTGAACTTTAAAAGCAGTTTTCTTCCCTGTGTGTGTCGTCTGCTACACTAACATTTGGGAGTTGGGAGGGAAAGCAGACATTATGAAATGTTCATTGATGAGTGTTATACTGATTGCAGATGACAGCTTCCTTTCAGCAAGATGTAGTACATTCAACCACTTTGAGTTTTATTTAACTTTTTTTTTCCCCTCTCAGAAATCATTATTGATGCTTTTAGTTTGGCAACAGACAGATTGGCAAAAAAAAAAATTAGATAATTTGGCAAAAGTCTGGGCTCTGGAGGCCTCATGAAGTAGATATTGTCCCTGTACAGCCTCAGAGAGTTTCCACAGGTGGGAACTTGTCTTTCTTTTTGGTAAGTCCCAATACTCTCCCGGGCCGAGCCCAGGGATAGGAAGCAAGGGCCCAAGCACTAAAGTTTAATGAGCCAGTCATGCAACAACAGAGAGAATTAGCTCCTCAGAGGCTGAGATGATTTCTACTTTACAGCACAAAGCCATTTAATAAGGACCCATAAAACTTTGCTTTCTTTTCCTTCAGGGGAAGGTATAGAATTTATCAGAAAAAGGAGTGGCTCAAAATCACAGAGTGTTTTTTCTTTTCAAATAGTATGTCTTTGAATACAGGCATACCTCAGAAAAAGGCATGTTTGGTTCCAGGTCACCACAGTAAAGTGAGTATCATGATAAAGTGAGTCATGAACTTTTTGGTCTTCCAGTACGTATAAAAGTTATGTTTATGCTATACTGCTGCTGCTGCTGCTGCTAAGTCGCATCAGTCGTGTCCAACTCTTAGCGACCCCATGGACTGTAGCCTATCAGGCTCCTCCGTCCATGAGATTTCCCAGGCAAGAGTACTGGAGTGGGGTGCCATTGGTCTATTAAATGTGCAATAGCATTATGCCTAAAAAACAATGGATATACATTAATTAAATAATTTGTTGTTTAGTAAATAAGTTGTGTCTAACTCTTTTGCAACCCCGTGGACTGTAGCCCTCCAGGCTCCTCTGTCCATGGGATTTCCCAGGCAAGATTACTGGAGTGAGTTAGGGTGTACGAGAGCTTACGGAATGAGATGATATTTGACACTTGGTTTGCATCTCAAATGAAAGGAGATTGACTCAGATGGAAAAGCAGGGGAGGAGCATTATAGTTTGATGGAACAGCAGGTGTGAAGGCTTAGGGACAAGGCAAAGCATGGTCCTTGTCATAGGCAGAATAATGTCCTTCCCCCATTCCCAAACATGTCCACATCTTATTCCCTGGATCCTATGGACATGTTGTGTTGTGTGGCAGGGGAAAATTAAAACTGCTGGCGAAGTTAAGTTTACTAGTCAGCTGACTTTAAGATAAGGAGATTTTTCTTGGATTATACAGATATATGCAGTGTGATCACAAGGATTCTTTAAAGTGGAAGAGGGAGACAGAAGGGAAGTCAGAGTCAGAGAGAGAGAGATAAAAATGCTGTCCTTCAGGCTTTAAAGCTGGAGGAAGGGGCCAGGAGCCAAGGAATGTAGGTGGACTTGAGAAGCTCCAAAAGGCAAGATAACAGAATTTCCCCAAGTCACCAGAAGAAATGCACACCTTGACTTTAGGCTTCTGATTCCATAACTGTGCAATAATAAACTTGTGGGTTTTGGTAATTGGTAATTTTTAATGGTGACAGTAGGAAGTTATTAATAATAGAGCCCCTCTCAGGCAATTGCAAGTGGAGATACATATGGGATAGTGTTAGTGAGCCATTGAATGACTTTCAGCAGGAGAGAACATGAAGCCGAATTATATTGCAGAAAAGCCACACCTGTAGCAAGCAGTTTGATAATGGTTTGAAATCAGGTCACATGCAGAAAGGAGCAGGATATGAATAGAAAGATTAGAGGGGAGACTAGTGCAGTGTTTTGAGCAAGGCTAGTAAAAAGACTTGTAATAGTTGCTTTTTTTTTTGGAGGATGTGCTTATGCTAGTTCTGCATTTTACACCTTAAATTCTAATTTTTAAATCTTAAAAAAAGCTGTCAAAGTTTTTAATGAAGTTTTAATATTTACATTTTGTGGGTGGGGAAACTGAGGCTCAGAGAATTTGATAAAGTTGCTCAGGATTATACTGCTAATTAGTGATTAGCTCAGTTTGGAGCCAGGTCTGTAGACCTCAAAGCCTATGGATTTTCCAGTATATCACTATATCTGAAAAGAAAGACAGATAGCAACTAACACTGAATGAATGAGGACATTTTTAAAAGTGCAAAAATCGGGGCCATTAGAACTAATCTTTAGTACTGGAGAAGCATTTGAGGGCTTTAGAACAGTAACTGAAGTTCAGGAAAATGAACCTCAGTCATGAAGGGAAAAAAGGGTTAAACACTGAGTTTGCTTCTTTTCTATAAAATACTTAAACCATTTATAACTGTATCATGCACATTTAACTATAAAATATTTGCTGCCTATCCATACATGGCAAATAGATGGGGAAAAAGTGGAAACAGTGACAAATTTTATATTCTTGGGCTCCAAAATCACTGCAGTTGGTGACTGCAGCCATGGAATTAAAAGATGCTTGCTTCTTGGAAGAAAAGCTATGACAAACCTAGACAGCGTATTAAAATGCAGAGATATCACTTTGTTGACAAAAGTCCATATAGTCAAAGCTGTAGTTTTTCCAGGAGTCATGGACAGAAGTGAGATAAAGAAGGCTGAGTGGTGAAGAATTGATGCCTTCGAATTGTGGTGCTGGAGAAGACTCTTGAGAGTCCCTTGGACTGCAAGGAGATCAAACCAGTTAATCCTGAAGGAAATCAACCCTGAATATTCATTGGAAGGACTGATGCTGAAGCTGAAACTCCAATACTTTGGCCACCTGATGCAAAGAGCCAACTCATTGGAAAAGACCCTGATACTGGGAAAGATTGAGGGCAGGAGGAGAAGGGGGCGACAGAGGATAAGATAGTTGGATGGCATCATTGACTCAATGGACCTGAGTTTGAGCAAACCCCAGGAAATAGTCAAGGACAGGGAAGCCTGATGTGCTGCAGTTCATGGGGTCATAAAGAGTCGGATACGACTTAGCGACTGAACAAGAACAACAGCTGTGTAGTGCAGTCTGATGGATAAGGATTGCTGCTGCTGCTGCTAAGTCGGTTCAGTCGTGTCCAACTCTGTGTGACCCCAGAGACAGCAGCCCACCAGGCTTCCCCGTCCCTGGGATTCTCCAGGCAAGAACACTGGAGTAAGTTGCCATTTCCTTCTCCAATGCATGAAAGTGAAAAGTGAAAGTGAAGTCGCTCAGTTGTGTCTGACTCTTAGCGACCCCATGGACTGCAGCCCATCAGGTTCCTCCATCCATGGGATTTTCCAGGCAAGAGTACTGGAGTGATGTGCCATTGAGCTCATGTAAATCAGTGCAGAGTGGGTGCAGCTGGCTGCATTAGGTAACAGAGTACAGCACCATTTGGAAATCAAGAAAGATGGCTTGATTTCTGGAACATGTAAGAGCTTTCCTGTAGGATAATAATAAAAAAAAATCATGGTCAGGGAAGTTCATAGATCTACTCAAGCATGTACATCATTATGAAGGATGACCTCATGTATGGTGGATGAACTCCAGCTCTGTTAGTATGTTGTCAAAAATCTTGACATTCTAATTGTTCTCAATAAGGCTGAGGATCTTTGAACTATGCTTTGTTTGTTTCTGTCTTTTTAGTGCCTAATAGGGGCCATGTTAAATATTTGTTAACTTGACAAAATGCATATTAAAGTACATTTTTCACTTAACTGTTAACTGGTTTTGGTTATATGCTGCTGCCAAGATTTAGCCCTAGTCAATTATAGCTCCAGTGCATTTATTTAATGATACTTTAAGAAAATCTAATATCTTAGTTTATACTATTAATTCATAATGAATATTGCCTGAAATAAGAGTGACTCTGATTGTGTTGGGCTTCCCTGATAGCTCAGTTGGTAAAGAATCTGCCTCTAATGCAGGACACCCTGGTTTGATTCCTGGGTTGGGAAGATCCACTGGAGAAAGATAGTCTACCCACTCCAGTATTCTTGGGCTACCCTGGTGGCTCAGCTGGTAAAGAATCCACCTGCAATGAGGGAGACCTGGGTTCAATCCCTGGATTAGGAAGATTCCCTGGACAGAGGAACAGCTACCCATTCTAGTATTCTGGCCTGGAGAATTCCATGGACTGTATAGTCCATGGAGTTGCAAAGAGTTGGACATGACTGAGAGACTTTCACTTTCACTTTGATTGTGCTAGAATGTTTACTTCTATAGTCCAAAGAGATTATTCTAAAATTGTATTTGCTTCAGTGGGATATGGTATGTGCTATTACTGAGACATCTGGGTTGACTTGTGATTTGGCTCACAGGTCCACAGTGGTATGATATTTTCTATGAACTCATGCAAGAATTGAAAAAGAACATCAGAAAGGAGAAAGAAGAATAGGTAGGGCTTCACTTCTGTGATCTCAAAAATGAACACACACCAATGTTAAGATGGACTAAGAGACCTGAGATTCCCTAGAAAGGAGTGAAATCAATGAGCAGACTCAGAAAAACACACAGCAAAACAAAACAGGATTGAAAAGTAGAGAAGCCGTCGATAGGTCAGAGGTTCAGAGATGCGGAGTTAAAAGAGATATGACAGACTACTGAGATGAAGAAATTCTGCTCACTGATTACATGGATCAATAAGAGGGAGAGCGTTAAAATACCTCATCTTGTATGTGTTACATCAGTCCCAAATCAGGCTCACTTCAATTCTCAGAATGTTCATCTTTCAGACACAAGTTTTAAATCAAGCTTAGCCTGAGCTGAATCCTCAGTATACATGCTTTCAAGGATTAGTTGTACATTAGTGAGTTTATTAATTGCTGAGATTCACTGAATTCTATAGTTGCTAAAATTTAGGGCAATTGGATCCTTTTATTTAACAATTTCAGGGGTCCCCAAATGCCGACTCAGAGATTAGCTGTGTCTGACACATTTTGAAAGAATATATGAATATAGCCTTGTATCAATAGTTCCTTCCCTTGGAGATTCTGATTCAAAGTATCTGAGAATGCCCAGACATCTGTATTTTATAAGTGCCTGGAGATATATTGCAGGTATCGGCAAAATTTTTCTCTAAAGGGCAAGAAAACTTTGAGATTTTGTGGGCCATGTGCTCTCTGTTATAACCACTCTACTCTGCCATTGTAGCTGGAAAGTAACCATAGGCAACACATAGACAAATGAGCATGGCTGTGTTCCAGTAAAACTTTATTTACAACAGTCAGTAGGTTTCTCAAACAATTAAACATAGAATCACCACATGAGCTAGAGAATTCATCCTGGATGCATACTCAAAATAATCAAAAGCAGGGACTCGAACACATACTTGTACACGCATGTTCAGGGCAGCATTACTCACAATTGCTGAAAGTAGAAGCAGCAAATCTTTCATGAGTAAATGAACACATAGGCAAAATATGGCGTATACATAAAATGTAACATAGCAGTCTTAAAAAGATATAAAATTCTGACGCACATTACAGTATGAGTGAATGGTTGAGAACATTATCAAAGTGAGCCAGACACAAAAGGACAAACATTGCATGATTCCACTTATATGATAAGTACCTTGAGTAGTCGAATTAATAGAGATAGAATCATGGTTATCTGAGTCCGGGGAAGGGGGAAATGGGGAGTCATTATTTAACAGGTTCAGAATTTCAGTTTGGGATGATGGGAACATTTTGGAGATGGCTGATGGTACATCACTGACTCGATGGACGTGAGTCTGAGTGAACTCTGGGAGTTGGTGATGGACAGGGAGGCCTGGCGTGCTGTGATTCACGGGGTCACAAAGAGTCGGACACGACTGAGCGACTGAACTGAACTGAACTGGTAGTGCTGACCGCACAGCAGTATGATTGTGCTTAATGCCACTGAACTGTTCTGGGGCTTAAGTGGTGAACATTTGTTGTGCGTATTTTGCTATAATGAAAGTAGATTAAAAGCATAATCAAGAAGCAGAAAAACAAAAACAAAGAATAAAATAAAGAACGAATGGCAGGAGGCGTGAGTTTGATTAATGGTTACAGTTTACCAGCCCTATGGCTAATGGAGAGCCAGAGTAGGGACTGTGATAGGGACCAGTGATAGTTTATTTCCTTTTAGAATTAGTATGGCAACCAAGCCACCTTCAGTTTTCTTTGATTTGAATTTTTTTTTTTCAAAAATGAGAATCTTGGATGTTTAACATCATTACAGTCTTCGCTAACTTTTTGGAAGACAAGTTTCTCTTTATGTCATATTTAGATCAAATTACATATTGTATTATTGTGATCTACTTTCATCTTCCAAAACATCTGCCACTAAATACTAGACAGCATTTTCCTTGAGGAACTATGCATTGCATACCTTCACTGTTTATTTCTGTGTACTTCTCTATCCTCCTTAATTCTTTTCTCAGTTAAATTGCTTCTCTTCTCATTCAGACAGAGAGACTGGAAGTGTCCCTTCCAAACTATTCCTTTTGGACTGTGGAGTGGAAGTCTGCCTGCCATCTACTGAGACATGAGGAGTTTGGTGGTAAGTATTCTCCTTCCAAATGCTAGTGATTTACTCATCTTTTCCCAGTGATAGTTTAAATATCAAGCTTTGGCAAAGTACCTATTCAATTCACAAATTTGGAATTAATGATTTTGTGCAAATTAATATGGATTTATTATTTATAAAGGAATCACCATTATTTATATATATAAAACTGGAATGATATTTAACCTGAGGTGATTTGAGGTATTTTTATCTGTAGAAATTTCTTGAACAAATCAATACTTTGTACTTTAAAGACTTGAATGAAGAAATATAAAACGAGTTGTCTTATTCAGAACAATATCCTTTGTTCCCTCAGTTCTGATCCAGCCTCCAAGAGAAGTCAAAAAATAGCATGTTTTAATTAACTTGGTAAAATAATATACGTTTATTATTTAGGGCACAGATTAATATGAATGTAATATGATGATTCAGTTGGTAAGTTCTTAGAATATAGTCCCTTTTCCTATATTTGTAATTTTTGCTTACACACCTCAAATTTCCACAATTAATGGTGAGAGTAAGGAATTAATGTAAAAAGTATTGTATGTGTATGAGTATACTGTGTTTATACTGAACATGCAGTTGCAAAGCAGTTTAACTTGAGACCAGTTGAGGTTTACATACATCTCTGTGTGTTGTACAAGGTGAGTTTGTGTACCTAGACTTAGCATGTTCCTAAGGTTCACTTCAGTTTCACTGAGACACTCTGCAATGAGACATTGTGATACAATCTCAGAAAGTCTTCCCGGAGTTGGCTGTTTTAGAATTCGTGTTGCTAAGGGACAATTGATGGTCGTATTGAAGCCATCTGGGTGAGTCTTGGTCTACACAGATTCGTGTGCTTATGTACAGGTACTGCTGTGCTTCCTTCATCCCCACATTTACCCAACAGCAGGAATCAGCCCTCTCCTGGTCTGTGTAGGCAACGTGCTAGAGGTGCCAGGCACTGGGAGATGAAGAAGGCATGATTAGAGGAATAAGGGCCTTGACCGGATTAGCAACGGTGGAAATAAAAAGGAGCGACTGGAATAAAGAGTTGGAGGATGAGATAGCAAAGATTAGACAGATAGCAACAGTAACATTTCACTGCTAAAGGAGTTCCTTTTATATGCCAGGTCTGTGCTAAGCACCTAAACTCTTAGCCCTTAACAACACTCTGCAGTTTCCATTATAATGCGCATTTTACAGGGAGGTTGAGTAACCACAATTACCGAGCTACCAACTGTAGGGACTGGAATTCAAGCCCTGTGTTTAATTCCAAGGTCTAAATTCTTTTTTTTTTTTTTTTTTAAATTTTATTTTATTTTTAAACTTTACATAACTGTATTAGATTTGCCAAATATCAAAATGAATCCGCCACAGGTATACATGTGTTCCCCATCCTGAACCCTCCTCCCTCCTCCCTCCCCATTCCATCCCTCTGGGTCGTCCCAGTGCACCAGCCCCAAGCATCCAGTATCGTGCATCGAACCTGGACTGGCAACTCATTTCATACATGATATTTACATGTTTCAATGCCATTCTCCCAAATCTTCCCACCCTCTCCCTCTCCCACAGAGTCCATAAGACTGTTCTATACATCAGTGTCTCTTTTGCTGTCTCGTACACAGGGTTATTGTTACCATCTTTCTAAATTCCATATATATGTGTTAGTATACTGTATTGGTGTTTTTCTTTCTGGCTTACTTCACTCTGTATAATAGGCTCCAGTTTCATCCACCTCATTAGAACTGATTCAAATGTATTCTTTTTAATGGCTGAATAATACTCCATTGTGTATATGTACCACAGCTTTCTTATCCATTCATCTGCTGATGGACATCTAGGTTGCTTCCATGTCCTGGCTATTATAAACAGTGCTGCGATGAACATTGGGGTACTCGTGTCTCTTTCCCTTCTGGTTTTCTCAGTGTGTATGCCCAGCAGTGGGATTGCTGGATCATAAGGCATGTCTATTTCCAGTTTTTTAAGGAATCTCCACACTGTTCTCCATAGTGGCTGCACTAGTTTGCATTCCCACCAACAGTGTAAGAGGGTTCCCTTTTCTCCACACCCTCTCCAGCATTTATTACTTGTAGACTTTTGGATTGCAGCCATTCTGACTGGCGTGAAATGGTACCTCATAGTGGTTTTGATTTGCATTTCTCTGATAATGAGTGATGTTGAGCATCTTTTCATGTGTTTGTTAGCCATCTGTATGTCTTCTTTGGAGAAATGTCTATTTAGTTCTTTGGCCCATTTTTTGATTGGGTCATTTATTTTTCTGGAGTTGAGCTGTAGGAGTTGCTTGTATATTCTCGAGATTAGTTGTTTGTCAGTTGCTTCATTTGCTATTATCTTCTCCCATTCTGAAGGCTGTCTTTTCACCTTGCTGATAGTTTCCTTTGATGTGCAGAAGCTTTTAAGGTTAATTAGGTCCCATTTGTTTATTTTTGCTTTTATTTCCAATATTCTGGGAGGTGGGTCATAGAGGATCCTGCTGTGATGTATGTCAGAGAGTGTTTTGCCTATGTTCTCCTCTAGGAGTTTTATAGTTTCTGGTCTTACGTTTAGATCTTTAATCCATTTTGAGTTTATTTTTGTGTATGGTGTTAGAAAGTGTTCTAGTTTCATTCTTTTACAAGTGGTTGACCAGAGTTCCCAGCACCACTTGTTAAAGAGATTGTCTTTAATCCATTGTATATTCTTGCCTCCTTTGTCGAAGATAAGGTGTCCATATGTGCGTGGATTTATCTCTGGGCTTTCTATTTTGTTCCATTGATCTATATTTCTGTCTTTGTGCCAGTACCATACTGTCTTGATAACTGTGGCTTTGTAGTAGAGCCTGAAGTCAGGTAGGTTGATTCCTCCAGTTCCATTCTTCTTTCTCAAGATCGCTTTGGCTATTCGAGGTTTTTTGTTTTTCCATACAAATTGTGAAATTATTTGTTCTAGCTCTGTGAAGAATGCTGTTGGTAGCTTGATAGGGATTGCATTGAATCTATAGATTGCTTTGGGTAGTATACTCATTTTCACTACATTGATTCTTCCCCACCAGAAAATTACTAGAACTAATCAATGACTATAGTAAAGTTGCAGGATATAAAATCAACACACAGAAATCCCTTGCATTCCTATACACTAATAATGAGAAAACAGAAAGAGAAATTAAGGAAACAATTCCATTCACCATTGCAACGGAAAGAATAAAATACTTAGGAATATATCTACCTAAAGAATCTAAAGACCTATATATAGAAAACTATAAAACACTGGTGAAAGAAATCAAGGTCTAAATTCTTAACCATATGCTCTTTGAGCCAAATGCTGCCACTGTCCCTGTTTTACTTTAAATCAACAGAAGAATGCCACCACTTGTGTTTGTAAAAGAGATTGCACCTCTTAAAATGCACCTCTTCATATTCGCTTCGTGTATTATTTCTTAAGCAATAGGCTCTTGTTGTTTAGTCATTAAGTTGTGTCTGACTCTTTTGCGACCCACAGACAGTAGCCCTCCAGGCTCCTCTGTCCATGGGATTTCCCAGGCAAGAATACTGGAGTGGGTTGCCATTTCCTACTCCAGGGGAGTTTCCCAATCCAGGGATCAAACCCACGTCTCCTGCATTGGCAGGTGAATTCTTTACCACTAAGCCACCAGGGAAGCCCAAACAATAGGTATCTTACTATAAAAGTGCCAAAAATTGAGATTCAAAGTACAAAGTCATATTTAGTAAAAAGTGTCAGTATAATTAGTAAATTAGTAAAAGGTGTATAATAATTAGTAAAAAGTGTCAATATAAGGGAGTGTAGCATGAAAGGAGAGAAAGGATAGATGGACTGTAAGTTCTAACTCAAGAAAACTTGTACTGACAGAAGTAGCCGTGGGAATATTGCTTAATCTCACTGAGCCTCATTTTCTCAGGTATAAATGGGCATTAATTATATTGTATAGTTTATAATATTATTATCATGGGAATTAAATGAGATAATGCATGAGAAGTGCCTTGCGGAGAACAGTAGCTCAATAAAAAGTGCTCTGTTTTGAACACGATTAAGATGAAATGTGCCTGGCTAACTCCATATTTCAGAGTTTCTCTGCTGTTTGATTCTGGTTAAGTAAATGATTGGTGATTATTGTTCATCATATTTTTCTACTGAATGCTTATTTGTTTGCATAAGAGCTATGGAAGTTGTGAGCTAACATCATAATGAGAAAGCATGAAAGAAAATTAAACAAATATTTATTGAGTAATCAAACTATCACTAATTTTTCTGTGGTAGTGATAGAATATAAACAACATATTTTAAATTGCATTTCAAATCACAACAATAATTTGTAGTGTTTTGGAGAACATATTTCCTTCCCAAAGATGTCTGAGTATTTTGCTGAAATGTTTTAAAAACTCACAGGGCTGAGTTCAAATTACGGCCCTCCCGTCTCCCCTCTATTGGTTATGGGGTCCTGGCAAGTCTTTGCCTCCCTATGCTTCTTTGGCTTCATCAGACAAATTGATAATAGGCTCAAATTGATGAAGATCATAGTGTCAGGCATTTAGTCCACATTAATAACAACTAACTTCCCGCTTTCCATTGACTGACAAATACAAAACCCACTAACAAGAAGTTTTCTTTTTTCTTTCTATAAAGTTAAGGATAGTCACAAAGGCCTCAATGTCTGGGGCTCTTGTCTGTCTTATCGGTCTTGAAAAAAACACCTTACTTTCTTCAAGAGTGATGGTTTCAGCACCTTAAACATTCTGCTTACAGGTTTTGTGATTTTAAAAATAGGAACACATTTCACAGATGAGACATATGTCTTGTAGCTGGTAGCTCTGTGGTGCTAGGTGACATGGAAGGGCATTGCTCTCTTTCTTGCCCAAAGCAAACTTCTAGGGCCATCTTTGTGACTCAGAACAGAGGTCTGAGAGCCAGTGGCCAACTGCCAAGAAAACTGAGGCCAGAGGAGCTACATTCAGCTTCTTACCACCCTGGCAACTGGTCGACCCCGCCCGAGCATATTGTTGGTGTTTTATTAAAAGGGTTGATTTGGGGAATGTTGTGTTTGCCATGCAGTGTCATGCCTCAAAGCCTTGGTTTCCAGCCTTTATTTATAAGCCTAATTGTTGCTATGGAAATTCAATATTTAAAGAGGTAATTATTGCTGATCTTGTTGCATGTGTCCATTTCTGATGTCCAGCTGTTAGCTCTTTAGCTCCAGTCTAGCAGATTAATTACTGCTATTGATTACTTTGAGCTTCTCTCTTCACACCTGCAGTCTGTGTAATTAGCTGGTGGCCTCCTCTGAAAATTAGGAGCAGTTTCATTCTGGCACTTTGCCATTTCCCAGCCATGTGCACTGCACTGATGAACAAAAGCAAATCTATTTTAAATAGAGATATCTGGGTAATGAACTCTTTGTGTTTTTGAACTATCCGTGGATAATTCAAATTACCCTCTGTTAGCAAATATTGTACCTCATTTGATGACTATCTGCAAAGAAAAAATTCCAAAACACTGGTTTTTATTCCCATTTCCACCTTGTAGAAATTTGCTCCTGTGTGTGTTTTTTTTTAAAAAAAAAATCAAAACAACTTTGCAGTTCTGCTGCCAAGGGTATTGGGGTGCTGGAATGGGTTTTCTAATGGAGCCCAGTGGAAGCAGCTGAAAATTCCAGGCTTCCAGGCACTAATGTTCATCCCTTCGTTAGATTCACACTCTTAGTCTGAGAGACAAATCACCATTCTTGGGAGCCCTTGTCATACACTGGGGATAAAAAATTTCCTATTAAAAATGATTTAGACAGAGATATGAGGGATATTACAGGAGTCTTCAAAATTTTCTTGCCAACTTTATTTCAGTTAGTAAGATATTTTTCCTTTCTGCTCATTGGAAACCAAATCTGGCGTTGCCAAATGTCAACATCTAGAGTTTTGCCTCCAATGTTCTTTTGTGATACTTTCTCATCTGTCGTGTGATATACTGGCTAAACACTCAGGAAATATAAGTCGGCAGTAGAATTGGGAGTGGACTTCCCAAGTAATGACATGCAGTGATTACTAACATGGCCAGCTGTTCTTTTCTATGCCTACAGGGTCTCACTAAAGTTCCCTTTAGCTATTTAACTTGTGTTGAGTTATTATACTAAAGGTTATTGCTTATTGTAGGAAAAAATAAAGTGCTTTCCTCCTGCCCATGGCATGCATCTGCCAGCTTTCACTGGAAGATTTGAGTGGGTACGTATGTCCCAAAGCCCACCCAGCACATGGAAGGAAAAAAGTTTAGGAAGTTATCACTTGTCAGAAAGATGAAATTATCATGCCACTCATGTCAGGCACAAATGTGTTAGTTGGATCACAGCAATGTGGGAATGCTTCATCAGCTCCAATAAAGCCTCTGTGGAAGCAAAGAAATGCAACTTGCTTCTGTCTGGGGCGTGGGGTGGAAGACGTCACCGAGTATGGGAAAGAGTAAAAAGAGCTAGGGCATTCACTCATTGACTCAACGAACCTCTGGGGCATCTAATAGGGAGGCTGAACACTGGCCTTCAGACCAGAAGGTCCCCAGCTGGAATCTCATCATTTCCACTGTTTCCAGATTAAAATTTAAATTGTGTGCTGCCATTTGGAGGCCTTCTGGGCAGGGTCTCGCAGAGTCACCAGTTATTAGGAATGCCTCCTATTATCACAACCCTAAAAGCTATTTGAACAGCAGCCTAATGCGACTGTGATTTCCAAGGACCATTTGCTATTATTGCAGCCCTGCTCAGATGTGAGTGGGAGCAACTAACCAAAGTTGCCTACTCAGAGTACCAGAGAGGAGACTCTGAAGCACCAGAGAAATATTTTTGCTGGCCATAAGAATAAATTCACCATGAACAAACAATCTTTGGTTTCCCCAGAGCAAGGGCAAGGTCATCTCTGATTGTTTTTGCACTAGTTACAATTCCAACTCAACTAGAAATATGAAAAACACAGTTTTAAAAGGGCATAAAATGCAAAATAATAGTTATAGAAAGCATTCCATACTTAGGGATTGTATAATGGCTCTCAAATGACAGGAATGTATGCATATATACACATATATGTTTCAGTTAGTTCAGTCCTCAGTCATGTCCGACTCTTTGTGACCCCATGGACTGCAGCACGCCAGGCCTCCCTGTCCATCACCAACTCCCGGAGTTTACTAGAACTCACTGAGTCAGTGATGCCATCCAACCATCTCATCCTCTATCATCCCCTTCTCCTCCCACCTTCAATCTTTCCCAGCATCAGGGTCTTTTCAAATGAGTAGTTCTTTGCATCAGGTGGCCAAAGGATTGGAGTTTCAGCTTCAACATCAGTCCTACCTATGAATATTCAGGACTGATTTTCTTTAGGATGGACAGGTTGGATCTCCCTGCAGTCCAAGGGACTCTCAGGAGTCTTCTCCAACACCACAGTTCAAAATCATCAATTCTTTGGTGCTCAGCTTTATTTATAGTTCAACTCTCACATCCATACATGACTACTAGAAAAACCATAGCTTTGACTACATGGACCTTTGTTGGCAAAGTAATGTCTCTGCTTTTTAGTATGCTGTCTAGGTTGGTCATAATTTTTCTTTCAAGGAGCAAGCATCTTTTAATTTCATGGCTGCAGTCACCATCTACAGTGATTTTGGAGCCCCCCAAAATAAAATCTGACACTGTTTCCACTGTTTCCCCATCTATTTCCCATGAAGTAATGGGACCAGATGCCATGATCTTTGTTTTCTGAATGTTGAGTTTTAAGACAACTTTTTCACTCTCCTCTTTCACTTTAATCAAGAGGCTCTTTAGTTCTTCACTTTCTGCCATAAGGGTAGTGTCATCTGCATATCTGAGGTTATTGATATTTCTCCTGACAGTCTTGATTCCAGCTTGTGCTTCATCCAATCCAGCATTTCTCATGATGTACTCTGCATGTAAGTTAAATAAGTGGGGTGACAATATACAGCCTTGACATACTCCTTTCCATATCTGGAGCCAGTCTATTGTTCCATGTCCAGTTCTAACTGTTGCTTCCTGACCTGCACACAGACTTCTCAAGAGGCAGGTCAGGTGGTCTGGTATTCCCATAAAATTTTTTCAGAATTTTCCACAGTTTGTTGTGATCCACACAGCAAAGGCTTTGGCATAGTCAATAAAGCAGAAATAGATGTTTTTCTAGAACTCTCTTTCAATGAGCCTACGGATGTTGGTAACTGGATCTCTGGTTCCTCTGCCTTTTCTAAATCCAGCTTGAACATATGGAAGTTCGCAGTTCATGTACTGTTGAAGCCTGGCTTGGAGAATTTTGAGCATTACTTTACTAGTATGTGAGATGAGTGCAATTGTGCAGTAGTTTGAGCATTTTTTGGCATTGTCTTTCTTTGGAATTGGAATGAAAACTGACCTTTTCCAGTCCGGTGGCCACTGCTGAGTTTTCCAAATTTGCTGGCATATTGAGTGCAGCACTTTCACAGCATCATCTTTCAGGATTTGAAATAGCTCAACTGGAATTCCATCACCTCCACTAGCTTTGTTCGTAGTGATGCTTCCTAAGGGCCACTTGACTTCGCATTCCAGAAATGTCTGGCTCTACGTGAATGATCATACCATCATGATTATCTGGGTCATGAAGATCTTTTTTGTATAGTTCTTCTGTATATTCTTGCCACCTCTTCTTAATATCTTCTGCTTCAGTTAGGTCCATACCATTTCTGTCCTTTATTGAGCCCATCTTTGCATGAAATGTTCCCTTGGTATCCCTAATTTTCTTGAAGCAATCTCTAGTCTTTCCCATTCTATCGTTTTCCTCTATTTCTTGGCATTGATCACTGAGGAAGGCTTTCTTATCTCTCCTTGCTATTCTTTGGAACTGAATTCAAATGGGTATATCTTTCCTTTTCTCCTTTGCTTTTCGCTTCTCTTCTTTTTTCAGCTATTTGTAAGGCCTCCTCAGACAACCATTTTGCCTTTTTGCATTTCTTTTTCTCGGGGATGGTCTTGATCCCTGCCTCCTGTATAATGTCACGAATCTCTGTCCATAGTTCTTCAGGCACTCTGTCTATCAGATCTAATCCCTTGAATCTATTTTTCACTTCTACTGTATAATCATAAGGGATTTGATTTAGGTCATACCTGAATGGTCTAGTTGTTTTTCCTACTTTCTTCAATTTAAGTTTGAATTTGGCAATAAGGAGTTCATGATCTGAGCCACGGTCAGTTCCCGGTCTTATTTTTGCTGACTGTATAAAGCTTTACTGTCTTTGGCTGCAAAGAAAATAATCAATCTGATTTTCGTATTGACCATCTGGTGATGTCCATGTGTACAGTCTTCTCTTGTGTTGTTGGAATTGGCTGTTTGCTATGACCAGTGCATTCTCTTGGTAAAACTCTAATAGCCATTGCCCTGCTTTATTCTGTCCTCCACGGCCAAATTTGCGGGTTACTCCAGGTATATCTTGACTTTCATTTTTGCTTTCCAAATTTGTTTAACCCTCTATAAATATACAGGGCTTCGCTAATGGCTCAGTGGTAAAGAAACTGCCTGCCAATGCAGGAGATGTGGGTTCGATCCCTGGGTTGGGAAGATACTCTGGAGAAGTAAATGGCAACCCACTCTAGTATTCTTGTCTGGGAAATCCCACAGACAGGAGGAGCCTGGCTGTCTCCGGTCTGTGGGATTGCAAAAGAGTCAGACATGACTTAGCAACTAAACAACAACAATATTAATGTCTATTTATGTTTTTGGATATTTTATTTTTATTATGGCAAAATTCAGCCTGCTTAACCTAAGAAAATCTGAGGCTGTGCCTAGTATATGTATTGTTAAGTTGAACATGTCACATATCTCTGGTAAATGGAGATGCTTCAGCCATTAGTTTTTCCGCATCAGCAGAAGAGAAATATGAATTCTATTAAGTTAGGTTGTTTTAAACCTGATTTTTAAAACCAGTTGAGTTTTATATTTGTTGTGTTTAAAGTTACAAGGAGCATTTAACAATGGTTCTGTTGTACCATCATAGGGTATTTGAAAAGGCTAAGTGAAATGAGAATGAGAATTATTTAGTAAATAATAATAAAAATAGTGTAGCTGACATGTGTCAAGTGCTTATTATGTGCCTCGTGTTAAGTGCTTTGAATCGTGAGTATTAAGTTGCTTCAGTTGTGTTGACTGCAACCCTATGGACTGGACTGTAGCCTTCCAGGCTCTTCTGTCCCTGGGATTCTCCAGGCAAGAATAGTGGAATGGATTGCCATGCCCTCCTCCAGGGCATCTTCTGGATGCAGGAATCAAACCTGCGTCTCTGACATCTCTGGCAGGTGGATTCTTTACCACTAGCGTCACCTGGGAAGCCCAAGTGTTTTGAATACATCCTCTATTTTAATTCTCTCAACACACCTGTGTGTATCATGGATGCCACCATTCTCCGGCTGACGGTGACACTGTGATGAGGACTGAGCTGATGGACAGCGTAGGTTGCCGATGGTCAAGCCTAATAAGTGACTTCATTTGTCTACCAAGCCAGAATTTTAACTACTGTTGAAAATTTTATTCCAGTTATGCAACCCTGATGATGTTTTGCTCCATTTATATGGATTCTTTGGTATTTGGATTAACCAAATGGAAAAAATGTAATCAAAATCTAATCTGGTGTCTTTGGGCCCAACTAATATTACTTAAGCCTTAGGCTAACAGTTTGATTTTCCTCAATTTATTGTGACTTATTGCAAGTCGGTCTGCCAAGATCATGTTATCTTGTCTGTGAGGAGAGAGCTCACAGTAATGAAATGTGGGGATGGAGCAGGACCAGGCATTTGTGCAGTTGTTGCCTGACCTGGGTCAGGCGGGCTGCTCAGCGACTGTTGTAACTTCTCCTGTGGGGAAGCCTTTTTGCTGGAAGAATCACAGAGTGTTATTGATTCTGTTACTAGAAATGCAGGGGAAATGCCCCTCCCCCACAACTTTGCTGCGTGTCTTTCTTACTGTGTACAATTACTCTTGTTTCACTTGGACACCTGAAAAATTTATTTTCTAAGGAAATAATCAGAATAAGACCTCCGTCTCTGTTTATGTATAATACACACATGTAGAGTGTATTTTGCTTTTCAATAAATATATTTTATTATATATATGTGTTTTGCTGTTGTGCATGCACTTGTGTGCATGCACACACACACACACAGACACACAATTGTTCCATGCAGTATTTCTAAGACATTTTAGAGTCTGGCAAGGACTTTTGAGAGAATGAAGGGCAGAGCTTTCTCAGTGTCAGAATATGTGTAAATATCTTCAGAGTCTATGAAAGCATCTTCATTTTTTTTTCAATCATGGATTATTGTTTGAAGGGGAGCTGTTTTATGATTTGTAGCAAATGTCAGATAACCTGCAAGAAATTCTCTTGTGGAAACAGAGCAAGTCAGATTTCCCTGATCTTATATTTTCCCTTTCTGTGTCTAATAATATCCCATCCTTAGCATCAACTCTTGCCCTAATGAGCTGAAACTACATTAGCAAAATCTTAGGCAGATAAATTGACTCAGACCTTGGTTTGATGATCCTATTTAAGACATTCAATTAATTCTGTTTTGCTACAAGCTAATTTATGACTTTGTATTTATTCAAAAAATGTTGAAGATACAAAGCTGTGGGAGACAAACTAATGAATTATTCTACCTTCCTTCATGTGCTCATCATGCACTTGCTACAGTAAGGGAGGAAGAGAAGGAAGAAAGACATGCTTTTGATGTTAGATATGCGGCTATTTTCTTGTCATATCAGACAGTATTTAACTGATATAAACACATTTAGATCCCTCTAGGAGATACTAATTACTGCAGTAAATGTTGGTTTATTAATTATTGTTAAAATTTTCTTTATTTACCCAGTAAATAGTTTTTAATCTCTTTTTGTTTCCTTTCCTGTCTCCCTTCCTTCCCCGGCTTCTTCCTTCCAAGATGATAATTGGTTTAGCGTGGTCATAAACTTGTGTTCTTTGTTGTGGATAATGACTGGCAGCTTGATAAAACTGTGATATGGTAACAGATACTATGATCCACTTTTCTGTGGCAAAGCTTAATAATTGATCCATAACCTTTGGAGAGAAGAGAAAATTCTGAGAGTTTTAAAGTAATTTACATCTCTGTGCCACACTCGATGTGTTTTTAATGAGCTTCTCTGGATCTACAGGTAGCGAAAGTTTTTTTCTGCTGATGTACAGGGCAACTTGTCAAGACATCCTGCAGGAAAGTATGTTCAGAGAAGGTCAGCCAGGGAATAGAATTGTATTAGGTGATGCTGTGGTCCATAATTGACTTACTCTGTCTCTGAAAAGTGATAGAAGATGAGGCTGAGAGGAACCTGCCCCGTCTCCATTCCCTCTCCTTCCTTTTTACTTTATTAAAGCTACTTTTCTTACACCTCCTTCCAGTATTTCTTTTTACATTCTTGCAGCCTAAAATGCCAATTGCCACCTGTGTTGCTTTTGATGCTGAATTTAAAATATAAACCATTTCTTACAATAATCAGCTCCAAATTTCCAAGCGACTCTGTTTTATAAGCCTATATTTTTTCATGTATTTCTCTCAGGGCAGGCAACAATCTTGTTCATCTCTCTAGCATGACAGCCGAGTGCATCGTGTGGGACAGGTTAACCTTGCTATGCTGCAGAAGAAAGTCAGATTCCTGGAGATTCTTTGCCATGATTTCCTGCTGTCTCCACTCCTATACAGACTAAACATATCCACCGATCTCAACAGACTTGCCCCTTTGCCCTAGTAACCTATAACTTGGAACAAAGTATGCATCAGCCAAAGTCATAGCTTTTCTAGCATTTCTTCTTATGCCAATTGGGAAAAATAGATACCTAAAATGGGCACATATCAGTCAATTTAAAATAAACTCTGTCTTCATGGTATGAAGGAAAGTAATTGTATAGCTTGTGTAGTATATTTATTTTGCTGCATTTGAAAAGTGTAGTTCTAGGTACCTATTATATTATATACAATTTCATGAAACACCTGCTTTATTCTATCCAGAGAAGTCCAGAAAGTGAACTTATATAGAATAAGCTATAGAATCAATTGCCAGTAAGGTTATGTAGCTACTGTAACAATATTGGTGAAAACTAGAGAAAAATTAAGATAGTAAGTATACAAAGATACTCAAGGAATTGATTTTTTCTTTTTGTAGCTGAGAAGGCTTCTAAGGCTGTTGTGTGGAGCTGTGTTTATAGACAGACTATGCAGTGTTCCTGCTGCTCTGGGTTTACCTTGCATTTCTTGCATTTACCTTGTATTTCTACTAGAACTTCTGGAAAGGGAACTTCCTTCAATTGTTCAGGGGAGGACAGGATCTGAAAATTCTTTCAAAGCTGTAGCTTCTCTTTTTGATTTACACAATGGGGCACAAACATGCTGATAAGTTAAACTGGGATTAGGCCTTTTCCTTAGCATAATGACTGGGCTAGGTAACACGAATGCTAATCATATACAGTCCCTTCTTCTCAGGAGTTTGCTTCGCAAAATTTACAGAAAATTTATACTTTCAATGTGCATTGTACTATGATATTCAGAAATTTCCCATGGCACAAGCTTAATTCCAAGATGCTCAAGTCGAAGTCTTTAAAAAAAAGATGAAGAATAAAATTGTAAGGAAAAGTTTTTTTTTCCTTTTTTTCCTTCTCACTGTGTCCTTTTCTCTCAATCCTCTTCTCACCCTTTCTTCTTTAGGAGAGAATGTTGGTAAGAGATGAAAGTGAATAAAACTGTTAGTCGCTCAGCCATGCCTGACTCTGTGACCCCATGGCCTGTTGCCTCCAGTCTCCTCTGTCCATGGAGTTCTCCAGGCAAAAATACTGGAGTGGGTAGCCATTCTCTTCTCCAGGAGATCTTCCCAACCCAGGGACTGAACCCAGGTCTCCTGCATTGCAGGCAGGTTCTTTACTGTCTGAGCTACCAAGGAGGTGATTCCCTTTAACTCCTTCTATTGCCTGTTTCTGTAGGTGTGAATATTTAGGAGGTACTAAAGATGGTTTCTAGGTAGTGACAGAGAAGGAAATTATTTACTCTAGGAAGTCTGCATGTATTCTTGTTAATTCATCTGCATACTGTTTAATAAGTAATATATTGGCGGGACCAGGAGATTTGAAAACTTTCCATCACCTAAACTGAGCTTCCCTGGTGGTGCAATGGTAAAGAATCTGTGTGCATTGCAGGAGACACAGGTTCGATTCCTGGGTCAGGAAGATCCCCTGAAGAAGGAAATGGCAACTCACTCCAGTATTCTTGTCTGGGAAATCCCATGAACAGAAGAGCCTGGTGGGTTACAGTCCATGGAGTTGCAAAGGGTCAGACATGACTTAGCAACTAAAGAACAATAAACTACCTACATTTCATTTTTATACTCTATTTTTTAGGTGCTTGTTTACCTAAGTTAAAGGCTTCCTTTATATTAAACATATAGGAAAATTAGTTGGGCAGAATCATGTATGAATTAAGTTATTGTCTTGTTTTATATCCTTTTAGGAATCTAAAGAGGAATAAGTGGGACTATATGGGTAACAGTTTTCAGTGGCTGAATAATTTAATAAAAAAATTAAAAATATTGCATAAATATGGCTGTGATTGCATATGCCTAGGATAAAACCCAGTCGATACTTAGGATAAGCCAAATTGATACAAAGTTAGTGAGGAGATTGCTGAAACT
Source organism: Bubalus kerabau (assembly GCF_029407905.1). Taxonomy (NCBI): domain Eukaryota; kingdom Metazoa; phylum Chordata; class Mammalia; order Artiodactyla; family Bovidae; genus Bubalus; species Bubalus kerabau. Next base: position 13,362,763 of record NC_073626.1, read on the forward strand.
CTGAGAAAATGCTGGCATAATTGATGGTAGATTGAAATTTATGTAAACCTTCACATAGACTTTGGCAAACTGGCTGCTATACTTGTAATTATGACAATGTGAGACAAACATGAAAACATGATAACACATTGATGCCAAGTCTAACCTAAGAACCCATATAAATATTATGGAGTATAAAGAAATTATCATACACATAGTCAAATGGAATATTTCAATTTGGTTTTGAAAGTGAATTGGCTGGGATGGGGTGAGAGTGCTGTTCACTAGGTTTAAAATGTCTTAGAAACTTGAAAAAAGTAAAACTGCCTGTCCTGTGAGATCTAATCCTTTTACATGGGATCCATCTGAATAAATGAGCATCTTTTTAAAGTGGGCAATACTGTGTATTCCAGCTGCAGACTAAATGATAGCTTCATTTCAAGCCTCCTGACTGCCATGGAACCATCTGGTATGTGCTCACGGGTAGGAGTAGGTGAGACTCCAGCTAACACTAAAGTCTTAAGCTCGCCTAAGTTGTGTCTTATTTACCACTTCATATCACACTTGGGTGCAGGTAGAATTACAGCTGAAGTCCGAATCTCTTACACCCATCTTTAAGCTTACTCTTTTCTGCTTTCTTACTTACATAAAGGCGTTCATTTTTAGTGAAATAGTTGGAATGGAAAAAAATAAAGCAGTTATATCTGAGGAAATCTAAACTCTAGAGTGGGAAAGACTTTATTTCATTCACACTTGGAGGGTTTTTTCCAATTATTGCTTTGGATCAAGGGGAGAATGGTTTGTATATGCTTCTCCCCTGTGTGCAGCTTTGAGCAATGTTCATATGTTATGTGAAATGATTATGCTAAATGTCTGTGAGAACTTGAGTCTTGCTGTGGATATATAGCGAGTCTATGGGACCCAAAAGAGAACAACAGTAGGAAGATAGGAAAGGCAAGGGATTTCTTTTAGAAATGAAGAGCTAGTATGAAATGGGCAAGTAGGGGATTAAATGAGAAATTGGGTGGTTTGAACAGATTGTGTATATATTTTCCTCTTTGAGACCCCTAAGATCTCGTCTTATACGTTGCATGGGGAAAAATAATCTTTACTTTCTTTTTAGCTTCTTAACTATGCACTTTCATCATTGCTGCACATTCTTTAAAGCATGGCTCAGAAAAGAACTTGTAGCGAATCTCACTTTTTTACTTTAAAAAATTCTAATTATTATTTTGATTCCTTCTTTACAGAGAGGTAGAAGTAACTTAAAAATAGTAGTATAGTATGAATTTATTGTCTGAAGAACAGTGAGTTTCTATTTAATTTTCATTAAATTGTAGCTTAAAGAGAATTGTCTCTTTGATCTAGTCTAAGATATAAGTGCTAAGGCTTTCAGGTTTTTCAGTAGCATTATGTTGGTTGAACACTACACCAGTTGACTTGTTTCTCAGGATCAATATCACAGGTGGCTCAGTGGTAAAGAATCTGCCTGCCAAATAGGAGATGTGGGTTCGATCCTTGGGTAGGGAAGATTCTCTGGAGAAGGAAATGGCAACCCACTCCAGTATTCTTGCTTTGGAAATCCAACGGGCTAAGGAATCTGGCAGGCTGCTACTGTCCATGGGTTGCAAAAAGTTGGACATGACTTAACGACTTAAAACAGCAGAAAAGAAAAGGTAATAAAATACAGGAGCTCAATGTTGTGACTGAACCCTGATTTTGGATCTGCCACTGGCCAGTAAGGACACAAAGTTGATCATTATTAATTATCATACTATTAATATTAGTGCTAAACTAATTGAAAATATTAGTGTAATGCCTAACACATCATCTTTTCTCTTTTTATAAATCATGCTACAAACAGAAATAGCATCTTTTAGAACTGAAGGTTGTCCAGACACATGGCTGTGGTATAAAATGCAGACAAGCTTGGTCTAGAGGCTTCCGCTGTCTGCTTGGTCTTCACTGGAGTGCTGGTAGTATTTGACTGAATTAGTAATCAGAAATGTAGCAGTGCTGTTTCGTGACTTTGAGACCCTTGATTGTGGATTATGTTTACAGATTGTAGTTTCTTTCTAAGTAGCATCCTTTGTATTTGAGGATCTGAGGAGGCTTGCAGTCTGTAATAAAATTGTTTTCTTCATGTGATTACATACCAGACATCATTGTGTCTGTCAAGATTTTGGTCCATAGAGCCAAGAAAAATCCGTGTGTTTGCGTGATGAATTTAGACACATTTCATTTGTGAGATCGATTTTGTCATGTACTCTTCTACTTCAACTGAGAAACCTACTGGGTAGCATATATAATTTCAAAGTAGAAACACCTTAGCTTTTAAAGTCTGAAGCTGCTTGTCCATAAACATTGAGCATTTCTTACTGATGATGCTCTGTTATGCCTGATGGGGCATCCAAAAAGATAAGGGGTGGTCTTAGCTGAAGGAACCTGCAGGCTTTGGGAAGTCAAGCTCAAATATATATTTTATTTTTTTAAAATCTGTATTTGAACTTGACTTCTGCAAAGCCTGCAGATTCCTTCAGCTAATCCCTGGTGGCTCAGTGGTAAAGGATCCGCCTGGAATACAGGAGCTACAGGAGACACTGGTTTGATCCCTGGTCAGGAAGATCCCCTGGAGGAGGGTATGGCAACCGACTTCAGCATTCTTATGTGGAGAATCCCCATGGACAGAAGAGCCTGGAGGGCTATAGTCCATAGGGTTGCAAAGAGTCAAACACGATAAGCGACTTAGCACACACGCACGCACTCACCAAATGTATGCTATTTATTAAGTAGCTTTGTTACAAAAAGCATATGCCTTGACTGCAGAGTTTGGAGTGAACTTAAAGTAGAATAAGTGTTTCTACCAGGAGCTTTGAGAGCCCTTCTATCTGTGAACTGGTATATGGTTCATTCTGTTTATGAACCAGATAACTATGAAAGATCTTTGAAAACAAATGGATGGAAACTGTACTGAAAGTTAGGGTTATGAAGGGTATTATGAGAAGGGTGGAACTCTGAGGATTCCTTTCGAGGCTCAGGTTAACAAGTATTTAGATATTTCCACATTTGTGGCATCATTGTTATGTGGTCTCTTTGAGTGATTCATAAACAGTCACAGAAGTTGGAGAAAAGCTGACAATTTTAACCCTTTGTTACATCCACCGATTTTGCTCTACTCTAGGGAACTCTGCCCATCAGGAAACCAGTTAAGACAGGTTTTGCCTATTGCTCTGCCCCTAGAAAATACAGCATATAATTTCCATGCAAAAAATGCGTCAAAGAAAGAAACACCAGCTTGCTGACACTCTCATAATGGAGTATGGCCAAGGCAATTGTTGATCTCTTACAGCTTTTTGAAGAGTTAGCTCAGCAGTTAAGCTCTGAATAGGTCCACCCTTCTGTTAGTCAGCCAGCAATCTGCTCCCTTCCAGTGAATGGAATAAAAGCAGAGAGGCAGAATTTCATCTTTGTTCAAATGAGAAACCTATCTCCTATAAGCCGGGGCCCTTCCTTCTCCATTAAATCTTCTGCCACCAAAGAGAGAAAAAGAAAAAAGGATCTTGAATGTGTAGCATAACGGTCATCTCATCAGCTATAAACCTCACTTGGCAATTGTTTTTTGGTCTTTAGTTGAGTACTAGGAGAGCCTCCACGTGAATGCTAGGTACAAATCCATTATCTTAGTACTGCTACCTATAATTAACATGGCCCAACAGAATTGTAAAAATATTTATAAAAAAAGACAACAGAGTAACAATTACCATTATCCCCAACTAAACTCCTCCTCCTCCATGTTTTCACCAGGAGAGCGGTGTTGTGACTTCAACAGGCCCAGTGTTGTGGTGACTTTGGTGATACAAATAAAGCAAGACTAAAATTCTAATTGTGAAATGTAAAAAGAAAGTAATTGCCTAGTGTCGGTTAATTCCATCTTTGTCCGATGGCAGCAGCTGCGTTTCCCTGCCTTGTGTATTCTAACAGATGGCGTTATTTCTTATGGAGTGTTACCGTAGCGGCCGAGGTGACACTGAAGGAAACTTCTGTGACAGCGTGTTAAGTAAGATATTATTGACAAGCCTGTGGCGCGGCGATGCAGAACTGTATCGTCGTGAATCTCTCGCCACCTCTGTAGCCCCCACCAAACGGTTTCCATTTGCAGCATGTGGGGGCCAGAACAGAGAGATGAATGGAAAATGGTGTTCTTTTTCAAATTCCCTTGCTTGCATATCATTGACAGGCTTGGGATAAAGGCCCAAATTGCCAAAGAGGTGCGTTTATCAATCCAGTATTGTACTTTGGTAACTTTCTGTCAAAGCTAAGAAAACGGAGAGGCCCTGATGGGCTAGAGTTCTAACCCAAGGTCTGCTCCCAGTCACTTTTCTCTGGATTGGTTTCATTTGGGTAAAAGGCTGCAGTTGGACAACGAGAGAAGTCTCTAGGGCCCTTTCTACTCCAGCTCTCTGTGCTTCTGAAAGTCCCGAGCATTATGCGTTCATGGCACAAAGACTGAATAGAATGTTGTCTAGATTACTCTATGTGTTACTGATATTGATGTAGTCTAGTGTGGAGAAAAGACCAGTGGGTCTTTAGAGGAGATCTGGCCATGGTTCAGCCATGACACAGATCACTGAGTTAATCACAAGGAAGTAGTCAAGGCCTAATAGGATGGTGCTATCGAAAGATGGTTAAGTAATTCAACAAACATTACATAACTGCCCTGTACTAGATACTGTGCCAGGTGCTGGGGATTCAGTGGTGGGTAAAGCCTGGTCTTGCTTTTAGAGGAGGTCGTTCAGTTGGAGAGACAGATAAATAAATGGATAATTACAGCAGAGTATAGCATGAGTTTTGACGGGCTCAAGTTCAGGGTGATGTAAAAGTCTATAGGAGGGGGAGCTCACCCAGCTAGGAGCCCAGAAACCTTCCAGGAAGAAGTGGATTCTAAGTCAAGGCAAATACAGGTAAAGAGGGAGGGATAAATAATAACAGTATGACCATAAACTTCTTGAACTAAGATTCAGAAATCACTATGGTTTGGTTTTCCTTCCCTACTGGTCTTAAGAGTAGGAGCCCACCAGAATCTTGTGTCTTGATGAGTGAGGAATGGTCTTATTTAAGTGTTCTTGAAATGATTTCTATCCTGTTGCATTTCTAAAACAAAATGGTTTTAAAGCTTGAAAAATGATATTTAAGAGAATACCCAGCATTCACCGTTAGACACTAAACATGAGCTTGGAAAAGTCCTCTCCAGGCCTTCCTCTTCACAAACGCCCCAATAGTTTCATGGCGCACTTTGAAGGGAGGTGTAAATGGATCTACGTTGATTGGTCCAGGGAGAAATGAGAGTGGCTTTATATACAATATGAACTTTTGGCTTTCTTTTATAATCTTCTCTAAGAGAAGGGCTGTCAGCTTGTTGCTCAGTGAATAATAAATCTGACTCATCCCCTGTCCCTGCAGGCTGACCCTCCTCCATACTAATGTCTGACATTTTACGGTTTAATTAAAATCACCTTCTAAGCAGCACACCACCAAGAGAATGGTGGAATTTTTTCCTGCAACATGACAGCTGAGTAAAAGGGCAGTCCACCAAGTCTGCCATTGTCTGCGCTACTTCCCATGGAGTTCCTCTCACTAAGAGTGTTAGTGAGACCTTTGGCGAGAATGTGGGTAAAGGAGGAGAAGAGAGCCCCTGATTTGGGGAACAGAAACTGACTCACCTCTCTGAACTTGGTGAGAGAAAGAATGTTCTGCTACCCCATTTCTCCTTTGAGTCTTTGTTCTTTCATGAAGCCACATACAGTAAATATCATGGTAACCTTTGTGAACCCACCTACTTCTGCACTGGAGCTGACTGTATTGTATTTTGGACCCCCAGTGCCCTCCAAGTTAAAAGAAAGACCAGAGTATAGGATGGTGGTCTTTGTTTGCAATTTGATGTTGTTGCTGCTGCTGCTAAGTCGCTTCAGTCATGTCCGACTCTGTGTGACCCCATAGACGACAGCTCACCAGGCTCCCCCGTCCCTGGGATTCTCCAGGCAAGAACACTGGAGTGGGTTGCCATTTCCTTCTCCAATGCATGAAAGTGAAAAGTGAAAGTGAAGTCACTCAGTTGTGTCCGACTCCTTGCGACCCCATGGACTGTAGCCCACCAGACTCCTCCATCCATGGGATTTTCCAGGCAAGAGTGCTGGAGTGGGTTGCCATTTCCTGCTCCAGCAATTTGATGTTATAAACCTTTAATATTTATAGTGTTCAAACGTAGAACTCCAGATCCGCATATTTGCCTGTCCTCTTGTATATCTTAAAGTCTAGTTCTAAATAATGACTCATAGAATTGTGAGCAAATAAAATGGTTGTTGAGTTCCTCATTTGGTGCCATTTTATGCAGTAATAGATAGCTGAAATGATTATATATGGAGGCAAGAGAACTGGGCCTCATGGTTCTAGAAGACATGTTTTTAATAGTTCTGCTGAGGTTTCACTATCAATGCCATGCCTACCCAAAGATATGTGTGTGTGCATGCTAAGTCACTTCAGTCGTGTCTGACTCTGTGTGACCTTATGGACTGCAGCACACCAGGTTCCTCTGTCCATGGAATTCTCCAGGCAAGAATACTGGAGTGGGTTTTCATGCCCTCCTCCAGGGGATCTTCCAGACCCAGGGATTGAACCCATGTCTCTTATGTCTAACCTGCATTGGCAGACAGGTTCTTTACCACTGCTGCCTCCTGGGAAGCCCAAGATACGTGACAAAGTGGAAATAATAATGAATACTAATGTAGTTGTTACGATTTATTCAACACATCCTCACTTAATCCTTATGACTCCTTATGTCATTGTCAGATGGGGAAACTGAGTCTCAAGGGCCACAGAGAAGTAAGTTGTATTCAAATCTGGTATACTGTTTCCATATTGTTCTTTCCCAAAGAAGTCTAGAACCAGTCAAAGTAAAGTGAAGTGAAGTCACTCAGTCGTGTCCGACTCTTTGTGACCCCCCTACCAGCCCTCTCCATCCATGGGATTTTCCAGTCAAGAGTACTGGAGTGGGTTGCCATTTCCTTCTCCAGGGGACCTTCCTGACCCAGAGATAGAACCCCGGTCAAGGCAAGACTTAAAATAGCTTCCTGTTAGAAATCTAACAGTTGTTGAACTTGGAGCGACAGAGGAACTAGGTAAGTCTCTTTCGATACTTCACTAAAGTATGTCACCTAGTCTGTGCTATGGCTGTAATTATATCAGTTGCTTGAATGAGAAGAAGTGGCAAAAGCAAAATAGAATCCTTGAACTGAACTAAGTAAACAGAACTACCTCCAGAATCTAGATTGTCTGGAAATTTGTGTTCCAAATAATTGACTCAAAAATTTGCATCAGAAGTTTATGATGGAATTATTTCTTTAAGAAGCCAGTCATAATCAACATGACCTTACAAAGTATTAAATTTTAAGTAAGGCTTCTTAGTTACTTATACTTTCCATGACAGAGAAAATTATCTCTTTTGGATCATGATCAGTAATGTAGCATGTGCAATGCTGCTTTACTTTTTTTAGACTTATCATCAATTTCAGGTTAAAATATCTTCTTTATCCAAAACTTAGGAGTGAACAATTTTTAAGTACATTGCTTGTAGTGTGACCTAGATAATGTGATGACAGCCTTTGGAACAATGTCAAGACCACTCCATATACATGCCCTTTATAAGCAGGCATCACAGTATGACAGCTTGAATCACACACAGTTTTTTTTTTTTTTTTTTTTGGTATTAACATGTACCTAAACATCCCCCAATGGAGAAGGCAATGGCACCCCACTCCAGTACTCTTGCCTGGAAAATCCCATGGACAGAGGAGCCTGGTAGGCTGCAGTCCATGGGGTCGCGAAGAGTTGGACATGACTGCGTGACTTCACTTTCACTTTTTACTTTCATGCATTGGAGAAGGAAATGGCAACCCACTCCAGTGTTCTTGCCTGGAGAATCCCAGGGACGGGGGAGCCTGGTGGGCTGCCGTCTATGGGGTCTCACAGAGTCAGACACGACTGAAGCGACTTAGCAGCAGCAGCAGCAAACATGCCCCAAACTCACTTTAAAACATGGACCAATCTGAGATCTTTTATGATTGGTTATACAGTGTGACCAACTAGGAAAGATGGGCCAGGAAGGTATTCTTAGACCAAAACCCTAAATGAAGGAGGCACAAAGCAATCAGAGTAACATGGTAAAGATTACTCATGCCATCCTGTGTAGCAGATCTGAGGGAGTTCAGTCATAGTCATAAATACCAACCACACTAGTCATCGCTCTCCATGTGGAACATAGAACGGATGTCAGCTTGTGATTATCAGATATTTCAAAGGCATAGCCATACAGGGAGCCACAGAACTGCTTTATCCTAGGATACACAAGTTGTTTCTGAAAATCAAAATTTTAAAGAAGAATAACTTCAGTGGAGTTTAATGATGACAAAGAATGTTTGAATCCAAATTTCTTTATCTGGAGTGTTCTTGTTTGGGCATTTAACATGCTTTCATATCTTATTTTCTCCCTGTCAAAAGCAATCTTGTACTGGAATTTGTAAATAAGTCTTTATGCACCTACATCATAAGAATTAGAGTGGCTGGGTGAAAGTATTAAGTGTTTTAAATGACTGGTCATATAGAATGTCTACTTTTTGAAGTGTCTGATGTTTGGAAGAATCATTATCTGCCATACTGGTTAAATTTACCTCAATGTAAAAATAATCCAAATTCACCTAAATATTTAAAGAGTATGATATTGCCAGACACTAACACAAAAGACAGCCAGCCTCTGAGACTTGACACTAGACAACAAGATCTCTATGATGATATTTCTTGTATTTTAGGGAGATCAGGATTTAGCATCATACAGCACTTAGATAGAAACTAACCTGGGTCATAATTGGAATAAGACTCTGATAATATTAAGGCACCAATAAATATTTAATTTTAATTTTCATCTCAGTGCCAAATATTGCACCTGGAGATAGTATCTGGTTGGATCTGGACCAAAGGATGAATGAATGAATACTGGCTGTAAATCCTGATTTATAAATGTTTTACTTTATTTAAACTATTCTTTCAGACTACTCCTCCAAATCCATCCTGTACTATAGTTCGTGACTTTGGTTTTTTCAACTGTTTTCTGATTTTATCTCTGCTTTAGAATCTCTCATGGTTTTCCAATCCACCTACTCAGGATAAATGTTTATCATCTTGCTTTCCTATACCTCTTTCCTTTCCTTTGCGTGCCATGACAAATGCTTTGTTTTGCTTGGACACTAATAATACGAGAAACATGTTGATGAGCTATTAAAGTTTCCTTCTATTTTGTCTCTTCTTAAATATCAAAAGGGGTATTGACCCAAAATGCAATTCAGTTACTAAAACCACTAAAAAGAATATGAAATATTCTTTCATATTTGGAATATTATCAAATGCTTCTTGTTTTTCCTCTGTCTTTTCTGAAGAGGGAGAGGATTGAAGAAAATGAACTTAATAGAAGAATTGTTCAGAGAATACATGTTTTTAGGTAATTTTATATATGTGATAAATTGAATCAATTGCTACATTATTCTTAAACATTTCCTCCCATCTTATTGGATGAGTTAAATCTAAAAAATAGTTTTATTTAAATCTGAAACACACTGGTTATTTAAAAAACTCAGTTTTTAAAGTAAAGCTGAAAAGTAACTAAAGTAAACAAAAACAGTTAGAAAAGTATAAAGATTAATATGAAAATAACCATGTGGAATTACTTCACCAAGGGATAACCACTGTTAATCTATTGATGAAAACGGTTTGTTATCTCTTATGAATGCCTACACACACACACATATGTTCCTACACGTTGTTTTATGAAATTGGGATTGCACTAAATATACTGTACATTAATATATATAATATATTTATACTGATTTTGAGCATTTTTTCATGACAAGAAAGATTCTATATTACTTTTAATGCTTGCAGGATATTGCCTTATTTATCCTATATAACCGGAGAAGGCAATGGCACCCCACTCCAGTACTCTTGCCTGGAAAATCCCATGGATGGAGGAGCCTGGAAGGCTGCAACATTTAAGAGAGAACACATTTTCTTTCCTTTCTCTCTTTTTTCCCTCCCTTCTTCCTTGCCTTCCTGCTTGGGTACCAGTCAAAATGGTTTCCAGGAAGGGCATATTAATCGAAATTTTCATCAGCAGATCATAAGTGCCTGATTTTCTATTCCCTTTTCAATCCAGATCTTTGATATTTTCCACCTTTGCCAGTCTACTAGTATGGTTGCTTTAATTTTCGTCTCTTTTGATTATAAGAAAGAACATCTTTTCATGATTGCTGACCATTTTTAAGTTTCTCCTTTGAGTAATTGCCTATTCTTGTCATATTTTTTTAAATTTAAAGAATTTCTTTGAGCTCTTTGCAAATTAAAAATTATTTTTTTTGTCATATGCTTTATGAATGTTACTTCCCAGTTTGTATTTTTATTTAAAAAATTTGTTCAACGTGCTTTATTACCCTTTTATAATGAAGTTCTTAGTTTTACGTGATAAATTTGTCGGTGTATTTTGTCTTATGCTTCTGAGATTTTATGGTATGCTAAAAGATTTTCCCCACTATGTGAGTATTTAAAACAAGCAAACAAACAAAACCTTCTAAATTTCAGTTTGCAATTTTATGGCTTAATTTTACTCTTTAAATAAATGAGATACTGACTTTATTGAATAATAATTACAACTATTTTGAACTCTGTTTTCCCCATTTTTCAAGGTACTTAATTGGAATTTTGAATGGTCATTTGAATAAATTTTTGTAATGTTTGGGTTCAATATGTGACGATTTGGAGAAATTTATGTTTTTATAATGCAATTCTGTATAAGAGAACATTTATTCATTTATTTATTTACATCTTTCTTCTATTATGTCCTTTAATAGGGTGTTGTAGGCTTGATAATCAGTTTGCCAGCTTGCTGCTGCTGCTGCTGCTAAGTCGCTTCAGTCGTGTTGGACTCTGTGCGACCCCATAGACGGCAGCCCACCAGGCTCCCCTGTCCCTGGGGTTCTCCAGGCAAGAACACTGGAGTGGGTTGCCATTTCCTTCTCCAATGCATGAAAGTGAAAAGTAAAAGTGAAGTCGCTCAGCCGTGTCCAACTCTTCCCGACCCCATGGACTGCAGCCTACCAGGCTCCTCTGTCCATGGGATTTTCCAGGAAAGAGTACTGGAGTGGGATGCCATTGCCTTCTCTAGCCAGCTTACTAATATGTTATTTAGTTGCTTTTTTATTTCTTTGATAATAACTGAGAAAGAGCATCTTTTTATGTTACTGTTGGTCACTTTCTTTTTTGTTTGGGGACTTGTCAGTTTATGTCCTCTTGAGTTTAAAAACATAATTTTCAAGAATTCTTTGCATACTGAGGCCAGAAACCCATTGTCGTATGTTTTCTAAATATTATTTCCCAGGTTAACTTTGTTTTCCAAAGATGTTTGTAGTGCTTTTATTTTTCCATTATAAGGAAGTGTTTTATTTTATGTAGTCAATGTATCATTCTCTGTGTTTAATGTTTCTTGGTTTTTATGACAAAAAGTGTATTAACTTTATTCTGGTGTGGAGAGAAACCTTTAAATTTCAAGCATTCTAATGGGTGTGTAGGAGTATTTCATTGTGTCTTTAATTTGTCTCTAATGAATAATGACGTTAAGCATCTTTTTATAGATTTATTTGCCATCTGTGTATCTTCTTTGGTGAAGGGTTTGTTCAAATATTTTGCCCAGTTTTTGTTGAATTGTTTTGTCTTATGTTAAGTTGTATGACATCAGAATATGTTCTAGGTACAAGTTCTTTTTTGGGTATGTATTTTGCAAATATTTTTCTCCTGGTCTGTGCCTTGCTTTTTCATTTTCATTACATTGTCCCTTGAAGAGTGAAAGATTTTCTTTTTAAATTCATCAATTTTTCCCTTTTATGGATTATAAGTTTTGATGTCCTACTTTAAAAATCTTTGCCAAACACAAGGTTTCTAGCATTGTCTATGTTTTATTCTATAAGTTTTAAGCTCTTATGTTTAGTTCTGTGTTCTTAACTGAGTTATATTATATATGTCGTGAGTTGAGTCAAATTTCATTTCTTTTTTGTACATCGCTATCTAATTAATTGTTTCAGTATCATTTGTTGAAAAGATACCTTTTTTTTTTTATTAAATGGCCTTGAAACTTTGTCAAAGATCAACTGACCGTATATATGTCATTATTTGGTTGCTGTTTTTGGACTATTCTCTTCCATTAAAGCATATGTCTATCTTTATGGCAACCACAGTGTCTTGATTACTGGCTTTATGGTAAGTCTTGAAATCAGGTAATGTAAGACCTCTTTATTTTTATTTTTAAAAATTACTCCCAGACCTTTGCATTTCCTTATAAATTTTAGAATCAGCATGTCAGTTTCCACACAAAAGCATGCTGGAATCATATCAGCTCACATGTTGTATAAGACTCCTCTAACCATATATTGTTACTTACTTCCCCTGGCACTCTGCTATTTTTGTCATACATTTTACTCCTACCTACAGAATAAACTCAGTACATTATGTTATTTTTGCTTGAAACAATTATCATTTAAGCTGATTAAAAAAATTATAAAAATAACTTTTATATCCACCTATGTATTTACTATTTCTAGTTTTCTCCATTCCTTTGCCTAAGTCCAAATTTCCTTTGGATCATTTCCTCTTGCTTGAAGGATTTCCTTTATAATTTCATATTGTACTGATCTGCTAACCATGCGTTCTTTCAGATTTTCTATGCATGCAAATGTTTTTATTTTGACTGTGATTCTGAAGGATATTTTCTCTGGGTTGATGGTTCTGTTAACAGTTGTGTAATTTCACTACCTTACAGGTGTTGCCCCACTATGTTCTGGCTTTCATTGTTTCTGATAGGTCAGGGGTCACTCTTACTTTTTACCTCCATAATTAATGCACCGCTGTTTTCCTCTGGATGCTTTTAAGATTTTCCTCTTTTATGCTGTTTTGAAATAATTTGATTATGATATGTTTTTTACTTTTTCTATTAGGTGTCATTTGCTTTATCTCCTTTGTGCTTTGAGTTTGCTGAAACTGTAAATTTGTAATTTTAATCAAATTTGGAGATTATTTGGCCATTATTTTTTAATTAACTAATTATTTTTTATTGAAGGATAATTGTTTTACAGAATTTTTCTGTTTTCTGTCAAACTTCAACATGAATCAGCCATAAGTATACATATGTGAAGTGAATTCGCTCAGTCGTGTCCGATTCTTTGTGACCCCATGGACTGTAGCCTACCAGGCTCCTCTGTCCATGGGATTTTCCAGGCAATAGTACTGGAGTGGATTGCCATTTCCTTCTCCAGAGGATCTTCCCAACCCAGGGATTGAACCTGGGTCTCCCGCATTGTAGACAGATGCTTTACCGTCTAAGCCACCAGGGAAGTCCCAGTATACATATAGTCCCTCCCTTTTGAACCTCCCTCCCCATTGTACCCCTCTAGGTTGATACAGAGTCCCTGTTTGAGTTTTCTGAGCCATACAGCAAATTCCCATTGGCTATCTATTTTACATATGGTAGTGTAAGTTTCCATGTTACTCTTTCCATACATCTCACCCTCTCCTTCCCTCTCCCCATGTCCATAAGTCTATCTTTATGTCTGTTTCTCCACTGTGGCCCTGTAAATAAATTCTTCAGTACTATTTTTATAGATTCTGTATATATGCATTAGAATCCAATATTTATATTTTTCTTTCTGACTTAATTCACTCTATATAATAGGTTCTAGGTTCATCCAGCTCATTAGAATGGACTCAAATGCTTTTTTTATGGTTGAGTAATATTCCATTGTGTGTATATATCACATCTTCTTTATCCATTCATCTGTTGATGGACATCTAGGTTGCTTCCATGTTCTAGCTATTGTAAATAGTGCTGCAATAAACAATGGGATACATGTGTCTCTTTCAATTTTGGTATCCTCAAGGTATATGCCTAGGAGTGGGATTGTTGGGTCATATGGTGGTTTTATTCCTAGTTTTTTAAGGAATCTCCATACTGTCTTCCATAGTGGCTGTATCAATTTACATCCCTACCAACAGTGCAAGAGTGTTCCGTCTTCTCCACACCCTCTCCAGCATTTATTGTTTGTAGACTTTTTGATGATCGTCATTCTGACAAATATCTCATTGTGGTTTTGATTTGCATTTCTCTAATAATGAGTGATGTTGAGCATCTTTTCATGTGTTTGTTAGCCATCTGTATGTCTTCTTTGGTGAAATGTCTGTTTAGGTCTTTTTCTCGCCTTTTGATTGGGTTGTTTGTTTTTCTGGTACTGAGTTGTATGAGCTGTTTGTATATTTTTGAAATTAATCTTTTGTCAGTTGTTTCATTTGCTATTATTTTCTCCCATTCTGAAGGCTGTCTTTTCACCTTGCTTATACTTTCCTTTGCTGTGCAAAATCTTTTAAGTTTAATCAGGTCCCACTTGTTTACTTTTGTTTTTATTTCCATTACTCCAGGAGGTGGGTCATAGAGGATCTTGCTTTGATTTATGTCATTGAGTGTTCTGCCTAAGTTTTCCTCTAAGAGTTTTATAGTTTCTGGTCTTACATTTAGGTCTTTAATCCATTTTGAGTTTATCTTTGTGTATGGTGTTAGGAAGTGTTCTAATTTCATTCTTTTACATTAGTTGTCCAGTTTTACCAGCACCATTTATTGAAGCGACTGTCTTTGCCCCATTGTATATTCTTGTCTCCTTTGTCAAAAATAAGGTACCCATAGGTGCATGGGTTTATTTCTGGGCTTTCTATCTTGTTCCATTGCTCTATATTTCTGTTTTTCTGCCAGTACCATACTGTCTTGATGATTGCAGCTTTCTAGTATAATCTGAAGTCAGGAAGGTTGATTCCTCCAGCTCCATTCTTCTTTCTCAAGACTGCTTCGGCAATTCGGAGTCTTTTGTGTTTCCATACAAATTGTGAAAATTTTTTATTCTAGTTCTGTGAAAAATGTCATTAGTGATTTGATAGGGATCACATTGAATCTGTAGATTGCATTTGGTAGTATAATCATTTTCACAATATTGATTCTTCCTCCCCAAGAACATGGAGTATCTCTCCATCTGTTTGTGTCGTATTTGATTTCTTTCATCAGTGTCTTATAATTTTCTGTGTACAGTTCTTTAGTCTCCTAAGGTAAGTATATTCCTAGACATTTAATTCTTTTTGTTGCAATTGGTGAATGGGATTGATTCCTTAATTTATCTTTCTGATTTTTCATTGTTAGTATATAGAAATGCAAGTGATTTCTGTGTATTGATTTTGTATCCTGCAGCTTTGCTAAATTTGTTGATTAGCTCTAGTGATTTTCTGATACTATCTTTAGGGTTTTCTATGTACAGTATTATGTCATCTGCAAACAGTGGGAGCTTTACTTCTTTTCCGACCCGGATTCCTTTTATTTCTTTTTCTTCTCTGATTGCTGTAGCTAGGACTTCCAGAACTATGTTGAATACTACTGGTGAGAGTGGACAACCTTGTCTTGTTCCTGATCTTAGGGGGAATGCTTTCAGTTTTTCACCATTGAGAATGTTTGCTTAGGGTTATCATATACGCCTTTACTATGTTGAGGTAGGTTCCTTCTATGTCCATTTTTTGAAGAGTTTTAATCATAAATGGGTGCAGAATTTTGTCAAAGGATTTTTCTGCATCTATTGAGGTGATCATATGGTTTTTATCTTTCAATTCATTTATATGGTGTATCACAATGATTGATTTACATATATTGAAGAATCCTTGCATCCCTGGAATAAACCCAACTTGATCATGCTCCATGAGCTTTTTGATGTGTTGCTGAATTCTGTTTGCTAAAGTTTTGTTGAGGATTTTTGCATCTATGTTCATCAGTGATATTGGCTTGTAGTTTTCTTTTTTGTATTGTCTTAGTCTGGTTTTGGTATCAGGGTGATGGTGGCCTCATAGAATGAGTTTTGAAGTGTTCCTTCCTCTGCAATTTTTTGAAAGAGTTTTAGAAGGCTAGGTGTTAGCTCTTCTCTAAATGTTTGATAGAATTTTCCTGTGAAGCCATGTGGTTCTGGGCTTTTGTTTTTCAGGAGATTTTTGATCACAGCTTCAATTTAAGTGCTTGTAATTGGGTTGTTCATAATTTCTATTTCTTCCTGGCTCAGTCTTGCAAGATTGAACTTTTCTGGGAATCTGTCCATTTCTTCCAGGTTATCCATTTTATTGCCATATAGTTGTTCATAATAGTCTTATAATCCTTTGTATTTCTGCATTGTCTGTTGTAACCTCTCCTTTTTCATTTATAATTTTGTTGATTTGATTCTTCTCTCTTTTATTCTTGATGAGTCTGGCTAAAGGTGTGTCAATTTTGTTTATCTTCTCAAAGAACCAGCTTTTAGTTTTATTAATCTTTACTATTGTTCATTTCATTTCTTTTTCATTTATTTCTGCTTGGATCCTTATGACTTCTTTCTTTCTGCTAATTTTGGAATTTTTTTGTCCTTCTTTTTCCAGTTATTTTAGGTGTAAATTTAGGTTGTCTGTTTGATGTTTTTCTTGTTTCTCAAGGTAGGATTGTATTGCTATAAACTTCCCTCTTAGGACTGCTTTTGCTGCATCCTGTAGGTTTTGAGTTGTTATGTTTTCATTGTCATTTGTTTCTAGAAATTTTTTGATTTCCCTTTTGATTTGTTCAGTACCTGTTGGTTATTTAGAAATGTGTTGTTTAATTTGCACGTGTTTGTGTTTCTTACCATTTTTTTCTTGTAATTGATATCAAGTGTCATAGCATTGTGGTTGGAAAAGGTGCTTGATATGATTTCAATTGTCTTAAATGTGCTGAGGTTTGATGTGTGACCCAAGATGTGGTCTATCCTGGAGCATGTTCCATGTGTGCTTGAGAAGAAGGTGTATGCTTCTGCATTTGGATGGAATGTCCTGAAGATATCAATGAGATCCATTTCATCAAATGCATCATTTAAGACGTGTGTTTCCTTATTAATTTTCTGTTTTGATGATCTGTACATTGGTGTGAGTGGGGTGTTAAAGTTTCCTACTATTATTGTGTTACTGTCAATTTCTCTTTTTATGTCTGTTAGTGTTTGTCTTATATATCAAGGTGCTCCTTTGTTGGGTGCATAGATATTTACAATTGTTATGTCTTCCTCTTGGGTTGATCCCTTGATCATTATGTAGTGTCCTTCCTTATCTCTTGCAATATTCTTTATTTTAAGGTCAATTTTGTCTGATATGAAGATTGCTACTCCAGCTTTATTTTTCTTCCCATTTGCAAGAATATATTTTTCCATTCTCTCACTTTCAGTCTATATGTCTTGAGGTCTGAAGTGGGTTTCTTGTAGACAGCATATATATGGGTCCTATTTTTGTATCCATTTGGCCAGTCTGTGTCTTTTGGTTAGAGAATTTAATCCATTTACATTTAAAGTAATTATTGATATACATGTTCCTATTGCCATTTTCTTAATTATTTGGTGTTGATTTTGTAGATCTTATATCTTCTCTTGTATTTCTTGACTATATAAATCCCTTTAACATTTGTTGTAAAGCTGATTTGGTGGTACTGAATTGTCTTAACTTTTGCTTGTTTGAAAAGTTTTTTATTTATCCATCAATTTTGAATGAGATCCTTGCCAGATAGAGTAATCTTGGTTAATCTTTCAGTACTAAAATCTTTCAGTACTTTAAATATATCCTGCCATTCCCTTCTGGCCTGCAGAGTTTCTGCTGCATGATCAGCTGTTAAGTGTATGGGATTTCCTTTGTATGTTATTTGTTGCTTCTCCCTTACTGCTTTTAATATTCTTTCTTTGTGTTTAGTCTTTGTTAGTTTTATCAGCATGTGTCTTGGCATGTTTCTCCTTGAGTTTATCCTGTATGGGACTCTTGTGCCTCTTGGAGTTGATTGACTATTTCCTTTTCCATGTTGGGGAAATTTTCAACTATAATCTCTTCAAAAATTTTCTCATACCCTTTCTTTTTCTTTTGTTCTTCTGGGACCCCTATAATTCGGATGTTGGTGCTTTTAATATTGTCCCAGAGGTCTCTGAGACTATCCTCAGTTCTTTTCATTCTTTTTACTTTATTCTGCTCTTCAGAAGTTTTTTCTCACCATTGTATCTTCCAGCTCACTGATTAGTTCTTCTGCTTTAGATATTCTGCTATTGATTCCTTCTGGAGTATTTTTGATTTCAGTAATTGTGTTGTTTGTCTCTGTATGTTTATTCTTTAATTCTTCTAGGTCTTTGTTAATTGATTCTTGCATTTTCTTCATTTTACTTTCAAGGTTTTTGATCATCTTTACTATCATTATTCTGAATTCTTTTTCAGGTAATTTGCCTATTTCCTCTTCATTTATTTGGACTTTGGTGTTTTTTAGTTTGTTCCTTCATTTGTGTAGTATTTCTCTGCCTTTTCATTATTTTTTTTTAAAACTTACTGTGTTTGAGGTCTCCTTTCCCAAAGCTTTAAGGAAAGTTGAATTCTTTGCTTGAAAAAGGTTGAATTCTTTCTTCTTATGGTTTCTGCCCTCCTAAGGTTGGTATAGTGGTTTGTGTAAGCTTTGTATAGGGTGAGATTTGTGCTGAGTTTTTGTTTGTTTGTTTGTTTTTCCTTTGATGGGCAAGGCTGAGGGAGGTGGTAATCCTGTCTGCTGATGATTGGGTTTGTATTTTTGTTTTGTTTATTGTTTAGATGAGGTATCCTGCACAGGGTGCTACTGGTGGTTGGGTGATGCCCGGTGTTGTATTCAAGTGGTTTCCTTTGTGTGAGTTCTTAACTATTTGATACTCCCTAGGGTTAGTTCTCTGATAGCCTAGGGTCTTGGAGTCAGTGTTCCCACTCCAAAGGCTCAGGGCTTGATCTCTGGTCAGGAAGGAAGATTCCACAAGGGGTTTGTTATGGCTTTAAGTGAGATTAAAGCAAATATTCAAAAACGAGAAACCAAAGATGACCCCCAGACAAATGGCAGCTACAAAATCAAGCAAATGATAATTAAAATAATGGAATGTACAGATATACGTATACACCTATGAGCAAAGTCAGAACAGCGCAACAAAAATAAAGTACAGTAGATTGACCCAGCAAACAAAGGAAATAAAAAATTATATTTCCAGTTAAGAATAAAACTAACTAAAACACAAACTGGAAAACAAAACTAAAGCAAAGTGCCAAGTGGGGAATAAAAGAATGAAAACAAAACTAACAAATATGTTGAGAGGAAAGGAAAGGAAGAAAAGAGAGAAAGAATAGATATACAAAGTTAAATAGAGGTAGATGAAGAAGATTTATATCCATTAAAAATTAACTACAAGGGGAAAAGAACAGTAGGAAAGGCAGGCAAAGGAATAAATGTAGAAAAAATATAATAGGTTTAAAAAATTAAAAATTAAAATTATAAAAAAGAGAAAAAAAAAAAAAACAGAAGAAGGAAAAAAAAAAAAAAAAAAAAAGGAAAACTCCACAGAGCTGCAAAAGCCCAACATGGAGTAAGAGATTTATAACAACAATAAAAAGTGTGACTGAATATACACATATACGTATACACCTGTAAGCAAAATCAAAACAGTCCAACAAAAGTAAAGTATAATAGATTGACCCAGCAAACAAAGGAAACCAAAAATTATATCTACTAGAACAAAACTAACTAAAGCACAAACTGGGAAACATAACTAAAGCAAGGTGCCAATTGGGAAATAAAGCAATGAAAGTAAAACAAATATGTTGAGAGGATTGGAGAGAAAGAAAAGAAAAGAAAGAAAGAATAGATGTGCAAAGTTAAATAGAAGTAGATAAAGAAGATTTATATATGCTAAAGATTAATTGCAAGGGGAAAAGAACAGTAGGAAAAGAAAACAAGGAATAAATGTAGAAAAAATAATAGGTTTAAAAAATTAAAAATTAAAATTAAAAAAAGAGAAAAAAAATAGGAAAACTCCATAGAACTGCAAAAGCCCAATGTAGAGGCAGAGATTTATAACAGCAATAAAAAACATGACTGAGAAAAAAGAAATAAGCTCAAAAGCTTAATTGGATTTCTTAGTGCCAATAAAATCAACAACTACAACAGAGGGGGAAGTAAAGAAAAAAAAATCCAAAAGTATCTACAGAACAAGTCAAAAAATAAGAATAATAAATGTTTTTCTTGAGTCACTGCTGTCAGAGTCCTTTCCCTCACTGTGAGTCGCAGGTCCATCTTGACTCCCTAGGATGCCCTCTAACACTGTGCTGATCTCTGGACCTGCTGTGAGGGCAACTCAGATTCTAATTTGCTCCTACTCCTGTGTGTTCTTGCCTCCAATGTCCACAGCTATCAGAACTAGTGCGTTTTCTTTTGTGGGAACTCTCAATAGCCTTTTATATATTCCATAGGCACAGAGCCTGCCTAGTTGATCATGTGGATTTAATCTGCAGCTTGTACAGATGGTGGGAAGGTGTTGGGTGTTCTTCCTTAGACACACTGCCCCTGGGTTTCAGTTGTGGTTTTATTTCCACTTCTGGATATGGGCTGTCCACTGGAGTTTGCTGCTGAGGTTGCCCTGGAGGACTTTGGTTTGCCCCTGTGAGTGCCAGGTGTGGAGGTGGTGCAGCTGCTTGGGTTGCAGGGGTTCTGACAGCACCAGGTACTCAGGGGAGTTGGCAGTTAGGGCAGCAGGCAATACAGTGCTCTAGAAGGGTATGGCAGCCAGTATTGGCCAATACCCTCCAGTATTCTTGCCTGGAGAGCCCCCTTCCCTGACAGAGAAGCCTGGCAGGCCACAGTACAGGGTTGTAAAGAGATGAACACGACTGAAGCGACCCTGTATGCATAGATGCAAGACTTTTATTTTGCCTGTGGCAGCTCTGCCCCAATGAGGGTCGAGCATGAAGGTGGCACAGCTGCTTGGCTTGTGGGGATCCTGGTGGTGCCAAGTGTGGAGGGACATGGACTGTCTCCACTCCAGGAGTTATGGCCCTATCAGAATCTTTTTTCGAGCCTTTTGTAGCTGGTGATCAGAAGCCCTCTTTGGCCAGACTTTCTCTTGGCCATTATTTTTTAAAAATGTATTTGTTTACTCTCTCCTCTCTTTTTGGAACTCCATTTAAAAGTATATTCGAATGATTCAAGTCATCTCATAGTTCCTTGATATTCTCAGCACTGTTTCCACCCATCTTTTTCAGTTGAATCTTTTGCTTCTTTCAAGCTTACAAATATATCATTTTTTAAACAATGGTAATTTTACCTTCTTCCATTCCCATAATTATGTTCTTAAAAAGTGTTTGTGTATGCATATACATTAAAATGCTAAATAATGGAGTTAATAGCAGAAATTACTATTTATTATTGCTCTTGACTCTCATAGGAATGAGTCTAGAGGTTCACTATTAACTTTGAAGCTCTGGCATATGCTTTGAGTTTAAATTTTTATCATGTTATGGGAGTATCTTTCTATCAAGTGCATTCTTAGCATCTGATGAGATAATATTATATTTCTCCATTGAGTTTTTAATATGAATTTTCAGGATACATTTTCTAATTATGAACCATTGTTGTGTTCCTGACATGATCTCCATTTAGCAATGATTCATTTGTTGTTTGTTTCGGTGTACTGCTAGAGTCAACTTGCTAACATTTTATTTAGAATTTTTTTTTTTTTGCTTTATGAATGAGGTTGGTCTTTGTCCAATGCTTGGTACATACCCACATATAATTTGGATACACAATACTTTGTTGTTAGATAATCTTAGCACTCTTCCTTCCAAGTTTTTTTTTTCTAAAACCACTTTGTGTCAGGCCCTGTGTTGAGCAAGAGCAATTTAAAGACAAATATTCTTTGGTTTCTGTGTTGGGGAAACACACCATCTAGTAGGGGAGAGAAACAAGGAAGTAGACATTTACAAAATGAAGTAAAAGTGCAGTAGTAGAGGCAGATTCCAGGTAATCTGGGAGTTATGGCCAAAACATATGGTTGATCAGTAAACACTGGTTGAATTGAACTCATCTTGTTTGGAAGAGACTTTCTGGGGGAGGCTTTGCAAAGGAATAAAGGAATAGAAGCCAATTTCCTTCTGCGAAGAGCTATGTAGAGCTCTAGAAGGCAGAGGGACCTGATTTTACTATATCATTCTTTTTCATAATCAACACCTGCAATTTCAAATGGAATATTTTTTGCCTTCATGAATTTGTTATGAGTCATAGTTTCTGAATTGTTTCCAAATCCTTTACCAAATTCAGCTAAACATGGCTATGCCCTGAGTTCAGCAAAATATTTCAGAAAATAATTTAATCTGTAAGTGGTTTGAGTCCCAGAGAAATTTAGTTGAGTTTCTTGCCCTTTAGTTATTGGAAGTTATTTCGATTTAAAGGAAACAATCATATTCTATGTTTATTTTCCTTATATGTCAGCATTTCTATCTATTTTACCTATTTCCTTTATTCTTTTTCTACTAGTCACATTGATAGGATAGGAAGTTGGAGAAAGGAACTAACATGCATAGGTCATCTATATTGTGACCTATGCTGCCTGTCAGTTCACAGCAACCCTTGTGGGAATATTCTCATTATCTTCTTTTTCTCAGTTGCAGTTTACTCATGGGCACATGACTTAATTATGGTAAAGCTAGAATTCTAGTGCAGATGTGGTGGAGTCCAAAGGCTTTCTATTGTACCATGGAAAGGGTTTGATTTCAGAAAGAAGTAGATGTTTCTGTATATTTATGCTGTACTTATGCCTTTCTTTTTAAAAATTGAATATATTTAAGGTGTACAATATGCTGATTTTATACACAGATATGGTGAAATGGTTTTAACAGTCAAGGTAACATTTTCTCACATGGTTACCATCTTTTTTTAAAGAGAACACTTGAACTCTATTGTCTTAGCCAGTTTTTAGTGTTCTATACACTATTATTATGCTTGTCATCATGGTGTACATTAGATTCAGCTTATTAATTCTATACAACTGAACCTCTCTACCCTTTGACCAGTATCTCCCATTGCCCCCACCTCCTCACCCACAGTGTTCTACTCTCTACTTCTGTGTAATTGACTTTTTGTTAGTTGCACATTTAATTGAGATCATGCCGTTTTTTTTTTTTTTTTTTTTCCCTTCTTTTTGTGTCTGGCTTATTTCAGTTAGCATAATGTCCTCCAAGTTCATCCATATTTTTTCAAATGACTTAGTCTCCTTCCTTTTTAAGGATGAATTATACACACACACGTTTTTCTTCATCCATTCATCCATAAATGACATTAGGTTGCTTTCATATCTCGGATATTGTAAAGGAATTGTAAATAATGCTCCAATCAACATGGAAGCACAGATACCTGAATATTTTCTTTTATTTTCTCATACTATTGACATTTTACATACTAAAGAAAATCAAGGATAAAAAAGTAACTAATGAAGTAACATGTCTGACATGAGCTTGTATTTTTCTCATCAACGTTACTCATCTTGAACAACCACAAAAAGACCACATACTTTTATGCATTCTAAGATGTTGTCTTGGGCTTTTAGGTAATTTGGAGGTAAATATGGATGAATCTTTGAGCCCCTTTTTGGGGGTGGGGGGCAAGAATACTAGAGTGGGTTGCCATTCCCTTCTCCAGGAGATCTTCCTGACTCAGGGATTGAACCCGGGTCTTCTGCACTGTACATGCTTTACTATCTGAGCCACCAGGGAAGCTGTGACATTGTACAGGAGACAGGAATCAAGTCCATCCCCATGGAAAAGAAATGCAAAAAAGCAAAATGGCTGTCTGAGGAGGCCTTACAAATAGCTGTGAAAAGAAGAGAAGCGAAAAGCAAAGGAGAAAAGGAAAGATATTCCCATTTGAATGCAGAGTTCCAAAGAATAGCAAGGAGAGATAAGAAAGCCTTCCTCAGCAATTAATGCAAAGAAACAGAAGAAAACAACAGAATGGGAAAAACTAGAGATCTCTTCAAGAAAATTAGAGATACCAAGGGAACATTTCTTGCAAAGATGGGCTCAATAAAGGACAGAAATCGTATGGACCTAGCAGAAGCAGAAGATATTAAGAAGAGATGGCAAGAATACACAGAAGAACTATACAAAAAGTTCTTCACAACCCAGATAATCAGGATGGTGTGATCACTGACCTAGAGCCAGACATCCTGGAATGTGAAGTCAAGTGGGCCTTAGAAAGCATCACTACAAACAAAGCTAGTGGAAGTGATGGAATTCCAGTTGAGCTCTTTCAAATCCTGAAAGATGGTGCTGTGAAAGTGCTGCACTCAATATGCCAGCAAATTTGGAAAACTCAGCAGTGGCCACAGGACTGGAAAAGGTCAGTTTTCATTCCAATTCCAAAGAAAGGCAATGCCAAAGAATGCTCAAACTACTGCACAATTGCACTCATCTCACACGCTAGTAAAGTAATGCTCAAAATTCTCCAAGCCAGGCTTCAGCAATACATGAACCATGAACTTCCAGATGTTCAAGCTGATTTTAGAAAAGGCAGAGGAATCAGAGATCGAATTGCCAACATCCGCTGGATGGTCGAAAAAGCAAGAGAGTTCCAGAAAAATATCTATTTCTGCTTTATTGACTATGCCAAAGCCTTTGACTGTGTGCATCACAATAAACTGTGGAAAATTCTTCAAGAGATGGGAATACCAGACCACCTGACCTGCCTCTTGAGAAACCTATATGCAGGTCAGGAAGCAACAGTTAGAACTGGACATGGAACAACAGACTGGTTCCAAATAGGAAAAGGAGTATGTCAAGGCTGTGTATTGGCACCCTGCTTATTTAACTTATATGCAGAGTACATCATGAGAAACGCTGGGCTGGAAGAAGCACAAGCTGGAATCAAGATTGCTGGTGAGAAATATCAATAACCTCAGATATGCAGATGACACCACCCTTATGGCAGAAAATGAAGAGGAACTAAAAAGCCTCTTGATGAAAGTGAAAGAGGAGAGTGAAAAAGTTGGCTTAAAACTCAACATTCAGAAAACGAAGATCATGGCATCTGGTCCCATCACTTCATGGGAAATAGATGGGGAAACAGTGGAAACCATGTCAGACTTTATTTTTTGGGGCTCCAAAATCACTGCAGATGGTGATTGCAGCCATGAAATTAAAAGACACTTACTCCTAGGAAGGAAAGTTATGACCAACCTAGATAGCATATTCAAAAGCAGAGACATTATTTTGCCAACAAAGGTCTGTCTAGTCAAGGCTATGGTTTTTCCAGTGGTCATGTATGGATGTGAGAGTTGGACTGTGAAGAAAGCTGAGCACTGAAGAATTAATGCTTTTGAACTGTGGTGGAGAAGACTCTTGAGAGTCCCCTGGACTGCAAGGAGATCCAACCAGTCCATTCTAAAGGAGACCAGTCCTGGGTGTTCTTTGGAAGGACTGATGCTGAGGCTGAAACTCCAATACTTTTGGTACCTCATGCGAAGAGTTGACTCATTGGAAAAGACCCTGATGCTGGGGGGGATTGGGGCAGGAGGAGAAGGGGACGACAGAGGATGAGATGGCTGGATGGCATCACCAACTTGATGGAGATGAGTTTGGGTGAACTCTGGGAGTTGGTGATGGATAGGGAGGCCTGGCATGCTGCGATTCATGGGTTTGCAAAGAGTCAGACACGACTGAGCGACTGAAGTGAACTGAACTGATGGATGAATCTATAAGAAAAATCAAGTTTACAACTGCTATTTTAGGCTTAAATTGATCAACTCAGTTTTCTTCCACTTGTGTATTCTACAAATTGGTCATATCAGTTGTGGGTCATAGTCACTCAGTCGTGTCTAACTCTTTGCAACCCCATGAACTTTAGCCTGCCAGGCTCCTATGTCTATGGAATTCTCCAGGCAAGAATACTGGAGTGGGTTGCTATTTCCTTCTCCAGGGGATCTTCCCAACTGAAGGATCAAACTTGGATCTCCCGCATTGCAGGCGGATTCTTTACCACCTAAGTCACCAGGGAAGCCATGGAGTATGTATGTAGGATACAATGGAAAACAACACTGTTCTTGGCCTTGTTGCTTTCTAGTGGGAGGGAGAGACAAATGAGATAAATGTTTCAAGATAACTAGAGGATTCTATGAGAGCACTTAGGAGGAGAACCTAACATAAAAACATTTCAGAAATTCCCCGAAGTCCATTGTCTTGCATCACCTGTACAAAGGCAAAAAAAGAAGATATGGGATAAAATGAGTATTTCTTTGTGACAAAGGATTAACACGCACACACACACACGAATACAGTTCTCATTGTGTGTATGTGTGTAAATTTTGGGGTGATGTCCTAGAAATCTTTGTAATGTTTTCTATGTTTTACTTTTCATTTGCCAATATATGGTTTTGTATTCTATTATTATTCTCTGTATAGAGACAAGGCAAATAAGATGGTGAAATTTGCACTGCCATCCCCACGTCATGCTCTTCTAGAATCATTCTGAGAGGCTTGCCGTTTGGGATTGTAATTCTTATTCCTCAAGTTTCAGATTTGGGGCAAAGCTCGCTGTACTACATTGACTCTTAGAATGAAGTGTTTGGGTTTCCTTTTTTGAATAAACTTTATTGCTTATTTTTATGATATGCTTTATTTTATACTTGTTGCTATCTACACATCAAAGGGAAGTTGAATGGCTTATATTTACCTGCTATTTGAAGACAGCTATGCTAAACGTGGTGTTTTTCCAAGCATTGCCAACTTTTTCTTTTCATTTCCAAGTACTGCAAATGCCCTTTTGTAATGCAAAACTCTCATTAATAACCATGGAAATCTTATTTTTTCTCAGTCTTTTTTCTTGAAAGTTTGAGTTCTGCTATTGACTTAAACTTTTTTAAAAAATGCCCTGGGGATTTCCTTTCATAATAATAATAAAAATAAAGAAAACGAAAGAACACTTAACAAGAATGACATTGTCTCCATGAATAGATATAGCAAAAGAATGAAGTCTATGTTATGATTATCATCCTTGCCAATATCCTTTCAGGTATATTTTGTAGAATAAATTGAGGGTGAAGGACTAGGAAAGGCTGGAAGACATAAGCACAGACTTTCCTTTTTGGCTCAAGGTACTTCAGACCTAGCTAGGGCAGGATTTTCACTTAAAAAGAAGTTTTTCTGCTAATGATCTCTTTAGGCAAAGATAACCCACCCAATGGTACCAAACCCTTTTTATATTAGATGAGGGTGGCATTATAACTGAAAAAGGATGAAAGCAGTTGTTTCTTCTGAAATAGTCTTGATATTTTTAAAATTTGGAAGTCTACTTAAGTGCCCAGATAAATCTGTGTTAGCCTTCTGTGTCTTTATATTGATAGCAGTATCATTAAAAATTCAAACAGAAAAACAGTAAAATAGGGGATGCTTTTGTTGAGTTATGAAAGGTAGAAACTTTCCTATTCTTCTGACAGAGTCTAGGCAGATGCTTCTAAAATAAAACATTTTGAATACATACAAAATGTGTACCTGGTTTTGTGTGAGTGCTGACATTTAGGATAAAAGGATGTTATTTCTCAATTCTGTTAAAAGGGGAAACAATTTGAAGATTTTGCCCTTCTATTCATTAAAAGTGAATTTCAAAATCATATACCCTCCAATCATGCTTGTTTGTTAAAAGTTTATCAAATCAACTGTCTGCTGGTTTAAATTTCTATGTATCTTTTATTTCTACAGTATGATTTTAAAAAATACTGGGAGGTTTTCTGTGATGCTGTACCTATGAAATATTCTACAGTCAGGAATTAAGGATTGTGGAGAGTCATACATGTGATGCCTCTTTTTCAGTCTTTCCTAAGACTTCCTTTTATCCATTTTCATGTAATGGCATGATACCTTTATAGCATGAACACTGCAGACAGAGGTGGCTACATTTTCAACCTTTCCTCCCAGTTCACATCCTGGGGGATGTGAAGGGGAAAAGAAATGCTCTACAAATAGGCTGGACCTCACAGTTTGTTCTAAGGGAGCAAAAGTTTACATTTGTCAGAGCAAAATGAAGAAGCATGGTAGAGGGCGAACACTGGGTACTCAGCGTTAAGCGCCACCGCTCCCAGTCTAATGGGTAATAGAGTCATTAATTCTGCTGATTAACTTGGCCTTGGGGTTCATGGAAATGACATCCACCTCTTTTTTTTTTTTTTTTTTTAAGCTCAAACTGTGGAACGAGGGAACATAAAGAAACAAGCTAATTAGAGAGAAATCAGGAGAAAAGAAGCGGAGAGAAAAGAAAGACAGTCTCAGCATTAATGAGACTTGTTTGGGGAGAGAATGTGACAGGCTCTTCAAAAGCATCATTGTCACATGCGTCACCATTTCATAGATGGCGAGCGCTACCTTTGAGCTTCATGCTGATCGTTAATGATTTGAAACTATAAAAAGATTGAAAAGGTAAAAGGGAAAATGTCAGACTCAACTGGATTTTAATGAGCTTATGTTTTTTTCCTAAGGACAACAGCCTGGAAAGTAGAGAAAGTTCACATCCTTTCTCTCCTTCACTCTCTGGATTTTCATTTCTTTCTTAGAGATACAGTTGGCAAAGGAACAATGGGAGAAGGATATCAAAGGTCTAAACTCAAAGACCTGGGATGAGTTCCTTTTCTGAGAAGATGGTTGGTAGCAAGGGCAGCACAGGGGTTTGAATGACACAATAAGGAGAGATTGATGGAGGAGATGGCAATAGCGCTTGTTTGTTTTTTGGGGACGTGCTGAGCCGAAGCCATCTTCACACTGCGAGATGTAACAAAGAAATCCAAAATGATTACGCAGGTTCATTTATCAGTATCACTGCTTCAGCTATTGCTGTGTGCAACAATGAGATGACAAGGCATTTATTGCTGATGGTTGGTTATTAGTCGCATTATAGGAAACATTAGAGCAGAGCAGGATGCATAGACCAGGGAGACAATAGCTTTCTGGGCTCAGAACTCAGCAGGGTAGCCATGTCATTAAATTTGGTAGTGCCAATTTAATTTTTTTTTTAACTAAACTGGAAAGAAACTTTGAAAATGAATTCTGTAACCCCATTTTTACCTTAATAGTAACTGTCAGGATTTCACTCCCTGGGCTCTCAATTCTGTGTTAGTAGGCTGAGCACACAGAGAAGGCTCACATTATTTTCAAAAGAATTGAGTACTAGTGGGAAAATCAGAACCAAATTTCAAGTCTTTTCTAGATGATTTTCTTGTGGTCCTTGAAACATTAAATCCTGATTATGGTATAGTACCAAGGAACAAATTACTAATCAGGCACCAAGGTCAAATCAACAGCCTTACTGATGAGTTTCTGATGAATTCCTTTCTGAAATAAGAGACCTACATTCCTGAGTTGAAAGTAGTAGCCTAGCTCATGGCAAAGCAACAAGGCTGCAATAGAATGGGGGCTTGAATCCTTTTTTGTTTCTTGGCAGTTCCTCTTCCAGCATCCACTGATGCAAATAAATCTGAACTCATCATGTATGTGTACCTGAGTTTGCTATGTCCAAATGTGTGTTTTTGGTCTACTTGCCTGTAGAGTTATTATAAATAGAACAAAGTTGAAAATAACCACCTGAAGAAGATCTTGAGGGCCAGAGGGATTATTAAAAAAGAATTCTACTTAAAAAGCTTTCCATTCTAAAGTTTCAGAACACATTAAACACTAATTCATTCTCTCATCAATTCCAGATTACTAAAATAATTCTGCTCTGGAATACATGGAGTCATGGAGGTTTAAATAAACTTGACCAAGATTTTAGTCTTTCTCCAATTTAAGATTAGAAACTTGGATATGTATTTTAGAACTTATCTGATTTCTGCTCAAGGCCCTAGGTGTACTCTGTTATTCATTTGAAATGCCTTTTATAATAATGCCTTTAATAATCCACACTGTGGATTATTAAAATAAAATTTTTTTGTAGTTGCAAGCAAGATGGAGGCTCCTTAAACCTCTTCTTTGGTGTTGGGCATGGAAGAAGTCCAACATAAAGCGTGGAAGATGTTTTTATAAAGCTTATTGGAGAAAATAAGGCTCAGTTCAGACTGGAAAGAGTAGTGTTTCTTGGGGATTAATTCCCTGAAGGCTCAATAGGAATTTCCTCTTGAAGAAGTCTTTCTTGATCCCTAAGCACTGTGTTAAGTATCTCTCCTTTGTATTTTTCCATCGATGGACTTAGCACATTTTATTGAAATTGTTCATTTACATGGTTGCTCTTTTCTGTTTGAAGATGCAATACTAAGAAAAAAAATAAGCACAAATATTTGGAATAGTTGATCTTATTTGTCAGCAGAACTTTAAAGGAAGAAACAATAGATAAGTCTAAATCAATGTCAATCTTTCTATCATATTTCCCCTCTTTTTTGTCTTTTAAAACTCCTTGAGTCTCCCTAGTTACCCTCTGGTCTTATTCACAGAAAGTCTTAGAGACCCTATTCGTGTTCCCTGTTCTCTCCCTCCTGCCAGTCATTTACTTTAAAGTGACATGTAAATTACCAAACAGAAAGTATATTTGTTTTATTTTTTAATTAAAAAAAAATTTGACTATGCTGGGTCTCTGTTGCTGGGTGTGGACTTTCTCGAGTTATATGAGGGCTTCTCTATTGTGGTGTGTGGGCTTAGTTGCCCTGTGGCATGTGGAATCTTAGTTTCCCAACCAGGGATCGAACCTGTGTTCCCTGCATTGGAAGGTGGATTCTTAACCACTGGACCACCAAGGAAGTCCCCAGAATATATATTTATAAGGATAAAATTTAATCTTTCATCAGATTAAATCTTGTCTTTCATAGCCATGCT
Source organism: Bubalus kerabau (assembly GCF_029407905.1). Classification (NCBI taxonomy): domain Eukaryota; kingdom Metazoa; phylum Chordata; class Mammalia; order Artiodactyla; family Bovidae; genus Bubalus; species Bubalus kerabau. Next base: position 13,393,555 of record NC_073626.1, read on the forward strand.
ATAGAATATTTTGAGAATGTTTGTTGGGAAGAGAAAATACTTGGTTTCATAAGTGACCAAGATAGTTTTCAAAAAGGAAAAAAAAAATGGCGCCCACACTTTGACTCTTTTCTGAGTTGCTTTCATGGGATTTTAAATAAGTTCTTGAGTTAGGTAAGTGACTTGGCAGGCATCCATGAGGTGCTGGGTAGTTTACAACTCCCTTCATGTATATTTCCATTACAATTTCCACAGCAAACCTATGGGCCAGCCAAACGAGGTCTTTAATTCCTATCGTGCAGATGAGCAAAGTGAGGAACAGAGAGTGTCTGGTCGAAGGGCAGATAGACAGGCAGCTGCTGAGTGGTGGGGGTGATACTCAACACCTAGTCTTCCTGCTTCAGTACTTCTTTTTATGATTCACATCTAGACACCAGAATGAGCTCTTCAACTTGCTGCACGTTTACTGCTACAGTATTATTACTGCTGGTACATTTTGCACCAGTAGCTCCTCCAAAAAGGGCATTACATAAAAGAATCTCAAACATTCACTTTTTAATGGCTATTCCTAAAGGTAGACACACTCTTTCTTCTAGAAGTGTACAGATGTTAAATGGCAAAAAATAAAGGCACATGCATAATTTAAATGGCACTTGATTTAGGAGGCACTCAATATGGCAGGATATAAACCTGTGTATAATTTCAATTCAGACAGTAAAAGAAAAAAATATTTTCTAAGAGAAAAATACTCTGAAGGGTTTGCAGGCCAAGGTAAGGGGTTCAGACTCTAGTCTAGCTTAGATGGGCAGTCAGGAACAGATTCTAAGCCAGGGATCCCACAAGTCCCTTCTCTTTGGATTTCATGAAAAACTGTATGGAGATGCCTTAAACCTGAAAATAGAGAAGAGGGACATGTCTAAAAATGGAGTGGGGAGAGAAGGTCATCTCCACCCTGAGCAGAGAGGCGTGGAAAGGCCTTGGGAAAGGCCAGTGTGTGTGAGTGTGTGAGCACGTGTGTGTGTGTGTGTTTGTGGATACATAAGACTTGCCAAGTTTTTGCCAGTGGTGCTAACTAGGAGAGCTATTGAGCAAGCACGGTGAGGGCTCCAGGGATTCTCAGCTGGAATCTGTGCAGGTGCGGCTTCCTGGTTGCTGGCCAGCATTATTTTGCAATGTGCTGGCAGTAACCACTTTTAAATAGAAACATGATTGCACTTTATTTTAATATTTCTCTCTCCTGTTTTTTCACCCTACTGTAAATCAGCTCTGCTCTGAGCATAGAGTCCTTGCCAAGGTTTCCGGTAACAGATTCAGCCCCACTGGGTTGAGTCTGTTTTCTGTGCTTAGAAACATACTAAGTTTACTGGAGTTGGCTTAGTTCAAAGGCCCAAGTGAGAAAAATATTAACCACCCAGAGCAAACTTTTCTTATGCTTATGTGATATTTGGAGATGTACTGTTTCACTACTCCCAAGACCATGGCAGAGAGCAGGTCACTATGTGACCGAATGAAGACCTGCGCCATCTGCTTTGCTCTCTTGCCGTGTCAGTTCTAGGAGGATTCTATGGCAGATGAAGTCATTGGGAACTGAATAGATCCCTCTTCAGAACAGTAATTAGAGTAGCTTATACTTAGGTAACACTCCGTGTCAGACATTATTCTAAAGACTTTCTATATATTGCTTCATTTAATCTTCATCCAACTCTATGAGGAAGTTACTATTTTTACGTGATTGTGCAAATGGGGAAACTGAGAGACACATATGTTATTTGCCCAAGGTCACACACATTTAGTAAATAGAGGAGCTAGGATTTGAACACAGAGAATCTAAGATTAGAGTCTGTCTTCTTAGCTACTTGGCTATATAGCATCCATCTTAGTAGTTTGAGACTATCTCTTTTTTTTTACTATAAAATTTATTTTATTTTTATTTTTAATTGGAGCATACTTTCTTCACAGTGTTTTCTTGGTTTCTGCCATACAATGTGAATCAATCGTAAGTATACATATGTCCCCTCCCTCTTGAACCTCCCTTCCACCCCACCACCATCCCATCCCTCTAGACTGTCACAGAGCAGCACGCTGAGCTCCCTGTGTTATGCAGCAACTTCCCACTGGCTATCTATTTTACACATGGTGATGCATATGTTTCAGTGCTACTCTCTCAATCCATCCCACCCTCTCCTTCCCCCGCTGTATGACAAGTCTGTTCTCTATGCCTGCGAGACTCTCTTTTTCTGCCAAGTCAAGGTCAGCTTCCCCAGTCTCTTCACTTCCTATTTGTGTACACGTTTATCTCCTCAATGGAACTTCAAGTAAAGTTTCTTACCTGGTCTTAAACCTAATCAAATCTATTCTTTGTATCACAAATACAATAAAATTATTTCTACGCGGCAGAAGCATCCTTAGCAGTTTTCCTTGGTACTAGACAACACAATTCTTGTTTTGATATAACTCCTGTCTTTAGTGAGTTCCCTTGGCACTTGGCTTTGCCCAATAAATTCATCTTCATTTAGTTCTTTGGAACACTTATTATAAGCCCAAATGACCCATAACTGATAATATATTTTAAAAAGCACGTGGTTCTTGCTCCTGGTTCTGTTACCTTAGGAATAAACTGACATGACTTTCTTACTGATTTTAGCTGGATGGTCACGTTAATAGGTCATCAGGTCTGCTGTTTGCTTGTAAACCATTTGAGATGCAAAACCCCTATTAGAACCAGTTTTTCTTATTTTTTTGTTTAAGGTTTTTATCATTGTAAAATACTCAGTAAAAACTAAAGTTTAAACATGAAAAGTGTTAACACTGTAGAAGTCAAAGTAATGAATTAAGAGTTAGGAGTTACTGATTTTCGTCTCACATTTTTCAGTGATTAGCTATGTGACTTTTGCTGGGTGACCCTGAGGAAATCATAATGGGATCATTTTCCTTACTAATGAAACCAGACAGTGAAATTAGATAATGTCTTTTCAATTCTTTTTAGTCTCTAGATTACAATAGCCCCCCTTTCCCTGAACTCTTATCACCATCACTTTCCACCAGAGATTTGAAAGGGATAAAACTGTAGTGGGAAATTCAAACTTTGATCTGTTCCTTTATTAAGAATGAAACGCTTGTAGAGTTGAAGAGTTTGGGTTTTACATTTTAGAGCACTGTAAGTTGACCTGAGAATTAAAAGTTATGAGAAGATTCCTTTCTCTTCTGGTGACTTTTTGAAAGACTTTTTGAAAGACTTTTTGCATGCTTATGGTCACTAAGGATCCTTCTAACTCTGTTTCTTTGTAACTGTGTTAATATCACTCGTACTCACCTGTGACAGTATCGGCTGTCACATGTTCTCCAAATCCTTGCTACTCAAAGTGCTACTACAGATCAGCAGCATCACTTAGGACCATGGTAGGACTGTTTGTGCGTGTGTGCTAAGTCACTTCAGTCGTGTCTGACTCTGTGCGACCCCATGGACCGCAGCCCGCCAGGCTCCTCTGTCCATGGGATTCTTCAGGCAAGAGTACTGGAGTGGGTTGTGGTGCCCTCCTCCAGGGGATCTTCCTGACCCAGGGATCGAACTTGCATCTCTTAAGTCTACTTGTACTGGCAGGTGGGTTCTTTATCACTAGCATCACCTGGGAAGCCCTGTTAGGGCTGTAGACCTACTAAATCAGAAATTACAATTTAATAAGGTCCCCAGGTGGTTTGTATGCATGTTAATGTTTGCGATATACAGCTCTAAATCATGGAGATTGTTGGAAGTTCCTCTCAACATCTCAGCTTTCTGTTTAATGTGGTGCTACCTGAATCAAAATTTATAGGTATTCTAGAAACTCAGATCCTTGAACTTAATTCCTCTACTAAGAGAGAATGGTGTTGTAAGGGAGAGGGGGTGGGTGACACATTATTTTCAACACATCCTAGGATGCTAGTTTCTCAAGACAGCACCGGCCTACAGCAAAATGTGAGTTTTGATGCATTAGGAATCAATTGACTCAAGTTGCATATAGAGAGGCGCATCGAAGAAAGTGAAATCGTGGAGGCAAGCTGTGTGCAAGAGGAGCAATAACATGATCCAGTGCTTTGCAGCTAGGATTAGAGCTGAAGAACCATTCAAAATTTATGTGGCAATTAAAAACCATTATCACTCCTCTCCCCCATGTTGTAAAACGTTGGGTTGTTTATCAACCAACCTTGTAGGACATTATCATGTTCCCTGTCTTATGATCCATAGGGTGCATTCAGACTCCTCTGCTTAATGAGGAAGAATATGGGAAAGCCTCTTTTTAGCAAAGGGGCCCTTTCTCTGGTGACCTCCTGCCTCCCATTCCAGACTAGTCTTTCTTTTCCTTTTTATCATCACTTTGTCAGATATGTCTCAGTCTGAGACACTCAGTCTCGCCTTGGTGCCCCTGAGTCCTGAACCAAACTGTCGAGTGTCCTGTGCTTGTTTTTTTTTCCTCTCCTACTTCTCATTGTCCTTCACTCCTAAAATCTGTTCTCCGTTATCTGTCAATTGCGTCATGTTAAATTGCTTGACAGTCTCTTTCCTCTGGAATATCTGAATGTTAGCAACAAAATCTTGTCTTTCTCCAAGTAATGGTCTCCACTGGAGTCCTTCACATGTCAGTACAGGTGAGCGGAGGAGAAGTATTGAAAGAGGAGGGCAGTGGCAGTCTGTTTCAAATGCATCTCAAATCCTTCCTAGGTTACCATGAAAGAAACTGAGCTTTAAAACCTTGCCTGGTTTTGTTACTCAGTCACGTTGTTCCACTCCAAAGTTTGTACCCTAAACCGCTATGCCACTGACATAAGAACATGTTTAATATATGGTTTCTCTGTTGGTGTAGAACATTGTCTTCTGATTATACTAATTACATGAATATATGACAGTAATAATCCTTAGTCCACATTATTTCAGCTCTTTCCAGGGCCTGTCTTCATCCAGTTCTTTACCTACTGTTCTCTGGATATTTTGATAGGTATGAAAAGTTATCAAGAAGGTGGTGTATGCTACCAGGAACCCTCTCCTTACTCTAATTTTTATTTTTGTAAGCAGTTACACCCTTTATCCAAGACTAATAAAATTAATGCAGTTTAAGTGATTCATTTGGCTTGGGGACTACTTGTAGTAAACAATAAACAAATTTGATGAAAAAAGGATCTACATTCTCCATTTAATAAATATTTGAATTTCTCCTTTTTTGGGTAAGGACCGGTATTGGGAGGTATGGGGCATGTGACATTCAGTCCAAAGTTCTGGGGCCAGATGTGATGGTTGTGTCAGCTTGACTGGGCCACAAGGTGTGTGGCCCCTTGTGTCTGAGAAGGTGTTTTTGCATGATGTTAACATTTGAATCAATGGAAACAGTGACAGACTTTTATTTTCTTGGGCTCCAAAATCACTGCAGATAGTGAGGGTAGTCATGAAATTAAAAGATGCTTGCTCCTTGGAAGAAAAACTATGATAAACCTAGACAGCATATTAAAAAGCAGAGACATTACTTTGCCAACAAAGGTCTGAATAGTCAAAGCTTTGGTTTTTCCAGTAGTCATGTATGGGTGTGAGTTGGACCGTGAAGAAAGATGAGCGCCAAAGAATTGATGCTTTTGAACTGTGGTGTTGAAGACTCTTGAGAGTCCCTTGGACTGTGAGGAGATCCAACCAGTCAGTCCTAAAGGAAATCAGTCCTAAATATTCATTGGAATGACTGATGCTGAAGCTGAAGCTCCAATACTTTGGCCACCTGATGCAAAGAGCCAACTCATTAGAAAAGACCCTGATGCTGGGAAAGATTGAAGGCAGGAGGAAAAGGGGATGACAGGATGAGATGGTTGGATGGCATCACTGACTCCATGGACATGAGTTTGAGCAAGCTCTGGGATATGGTGAAGGACAAGGAAGCCTGGTGTGCTGCAGTCCATGGGGTCGCAAAGAGTCAGACACGACTGAACAACTGAACAACAAGAACAAGAACAAGAACATTTGAATCAGAATCAGTAGACTGAGTAACGTAATAACATTCTTAATGTGTGTGGATCTCTCCCGTTGAGCTGAAGACCTGTTGCTTCATTGCTTCGAGCTGGGACCTCAGTCTTTCCCTGCCTTTGGATTCAAACTGACAACTGAAACATGGGCTCTTCTTGGGCCTCCAACTTGCCAAATGCAGATCCAGGGACTTCTCAGCGTCCATAATCACATGAGCCAGTTTCTTACAATGAATTTCTTTGTGTGTGTGTGTGTGTGTGTGTGTATTCAAGTATACCTCAGAGATATTGCAGGTTCAGTTACAGACTACCACAATAAAGCAAATATTGAAATAGAGTGAGTCACATGAAATTTTTGGTTTCCCAATGCATATAAAAGTTATATTTACACTATACGATAGTCTATTAAGTATGCAATAACATTCTGTCTAAAAAAACAATGTATATAGCTTAATTAAAAAATACTTTCTTTTGCTAAAAAATGCTGTCACTTGAGCCTTCAGTGACTCATAATCGTTTTGTTGGAGGGTTTGAAATACTGCAAGAATTACTGAAATGTAACACAGAGATATGCCAGCAAATTTTGAAAATTCAGCAGTGGCCACAGGACTGGAAAAGGTCAGTTTTCATTCCAATCCCAAAGAAAGGCAATGCCAAAGAATGCTCAAACTACCGCACAATTGCACTCGTCTTACACACTAGTAAAGTAATGCTCAAAATTCTCCAAGCCAGGCTTCAGTAATATGTGAACCGTGAATTTCCAGATGTTCAAGCTGGTTTTAGAAAAGGCAGAGGAACCAGAGATCGAATTGCCAACATCCGCTGGATCATGGAAAAAGCAAGAGAGTTCCAGAAAAACATCTATTTCTGCTTTATTGACTATGCCAAAGCCTTTGACTGTGTGCATCACAATAAACTGTGGAAAATTCTTCAAGAGATGGGCATACCAGACCACCTGACCTGCCTCTTGAGAAACCTGTATGCAGGTCAGGAAGCAACAGTTAGAACTGGACATGGAACAACAGACTGATTCCAAATAGGAAAAGGAGTACGGCAAGGCTGTATATTGTCGCCCTGCTTGTTTAACTTCTATGCAGAGTACATCATGAGAAACGCTGGGCTGGAAGAAGCACAAGCTGGAATCAAGATTGCCAGGAGAAATATCAATAACCTCAGATATGCAGATGACACCACCCTATGGCAGAAAGTGAAGAGGAACTAAAAAGCCTCTTGATGAAAGTGAAAGAGGAGAGTGAAAAAGTTGGCTTAAAGCTCAACATTCAGAAGATGAAGATCGTGGCATCTGGTCCCATTACTTTATGGGAAATAGATGGGGAAACAGTGGAAACAGTGTCAGACTTTATTTTTGGGGGCTCCAAAATCACTGCAGATGGTGATTGCAGCCATGAAATTAAAAGACACTTACTCCTTGGAAGGAAAGTTATGACCAACCTAGATAGCATATTAAAAAGCAGAGATATTACTTTGCCAACAAAGGTCTGTCTAGTCAAGGCTATGGCTTTTCCTGTGGTCATGCATGGATGTGAGAGTTGGACTATGAAGAAAGCTGAGGGCCAAAGAAATGATGCTTTTGAACTGTGGTGCTGGAGAAGACTCTTGAGAGTCCCTTGGACTTCAGGAGATACAACCAGTGCATTCTAAAGGAGACCAGTCCTGGGTGTTCATTGGAAGGACTGATGTTGAGGCTGAAACTCCAATACTTTGGCCACCTCATGCGAAGAGTTGACTCACTGGAAAAGACTCTGATCCTGGGAGGGATTGGGGGCAGGAGGAGAAGGGGACGACAGAGGATGAGATGGCTGCATGGCATCACCAACTCGATGCACATGAGTTTGGGTGGACTCCGGGAGTTGGTGTTGGACAGGGAGGCCTGGTGTGCTGCAATTCATGGGTGGCAAAGAGTCGGACACGACTGAGAGACTGAACTGAACTGAACAGAGATAAATGTTGCTGGAAAAATGATACTGGTAGACCTGTGGATTGCAGGGTGGCCATGGACCTTCAATTTGCTAAAAACACAGTATTTGCAAAGCATATAAGGCAAAGTGCAATAAAATGATGTATGACTATATATATAGATATATATATATACACATACATATATATGTATATATATGTATTCTGTTGATTCAATTTCTCTGGAGAACGCTGGTTAACACACCAAGTGATACCAACCACACCTTTCAAAATCATCTCTTTCTTTTGTTTCCCCCAGTTTTATTGAGAAGTAATTGATGTACATCATTGGGTAAGTTTAAGGCATACAGTGTGATGGTTTGATTTACATATATTGTGAAATGATTACCACAATAGGCTCAGCTATCATCTCATGTACATACAATAGAAAGAAAAGAAAAAAGGTTATCTTTGTGATGAGAGCTCTTAGGATGCATTCTCTTGACTTTCCTGTATACCACGCAGCAGTGTTAACTCTAGGCATCACGTTGTATGTCACACCTCTAGTGCTTGTTTATCTTATAACTGGAAGGTTACTTCCTGACTGCTTTCCTCCAATCTGCAACTCCCTGCCCTTAACCGCAGACCTGATTTTTTTTTTATGAATTTAGTGTTTTTGTTCTGTTCTGTTTCTCTTTTAATGAGAAGTATTTGCATTGGAAGATAGATTAGATGACTTCTAATAGGTTTTGTTTTAAGAAATCCTATAGCTGTAAGTCATTGAAGAAATCAGTCTGAGGAAAAGTACAATATCAATAACAACTGGCCAGACTTCAGTCAGTACATTGGACAAAAACCTCTTCATGGGGAATTTTTGTGAGAGTTGTGGCAAGTCTGAAAGCGGAAGACAGTATTTCCATTGTCTTCTGAGCTTCAAAAGGAAGGAAGACGTTAATTGCCAACTGCCAGGCCCCAGAGGAGTAGTCACTGTTGACTAACTGACTGCATGGCCAAGTCTTCTCTGTTGGGAAGATTGGGAAAGATTATCTCATGTGCCTCTGAGTGTGGCTGTGGCAGGTTTTCTCTGTAAGAGGCACAGAAAAGAAAATGCTATGTGTCTTATGGGTCAGGAGGTAGATTTTTCTGGTGAATTAGGCCCTTCCCTCTCAGAATCTTCAATCCCATTCTAATATGGTATTTAAAAAAAATTGAATGGGATTCATATAATTTAGGATTAACCACTTGAATGTAGAAAATGCAGTGGCATTTAGTGCTCTCACAGTATAGTGCCCCCATCACCTCTCTCTGTGCTGTGCTTAGTCACTCAGTCATGTCTGACTCTTTGCAACCCCATGGTTGCAACCCTAGCAACTCTTTGCAACCCTAGCCTGCCAGGCTCCTCTGTCCATGGAATTCTCTAGGCAAGAAACTGGAGTGAGTTGCCATGCCCTTCATGGGATCTTCCCAACCCTAGGATCAAATCCAAATCTCCTGCATTGAAAGCTGATTATTTACCACTGAACCACCAGGGAAGACCCCAAATATTCTTTGTTATATATATACTTTACAAAGTAGGTACAGTTTGATTAATCAACTTAAATGCTTCACTTATTCCCTAGAGATATCAGAGAAGTGTGAAAACAAGACTTTCACTTTGTGCCCTTTTTCATAGTTACGGTGACTGCACCCCAACACTGTAATGAATTTAATTCTCTTGAAGTATTTACATCATGCATCTCCACTCGGAGCTTACTACAAACGACATCTCTATTAAGAAAGGAAGTAAAAATGCAGCGAATTGAAGACAAGTGATATGCTGGGAAGGATTGGGGGCAGGAGGAGAAGGGGATGACAGAGGATGAGATGGCTAAATGGCATCACTGACTTGATGGACATGAGTTTGGGTGAACTCTGGGAATTGGTGATAGACAGGGAGGCCTGGCGTGCTGCGGTTCACGGGGTCATGGAGAATTGGACATGACTGAGTGACTGAACTGAACTGATAATAGTATATAATGGTCATAGTGAAGCAAAATAGGCTATATTTTGAGTTTTTATTAAAAGATTTCTTTTTGGATGCTCCACATGGCACGTGGGATGTGGGATGTGAGTTCCCAGACCAGGGATTGAACCCACGCCCCCTGACTTGGAAACATGGAGTCCTAACCCCTCGACTGCCAGGAAACTCCTAAAAAAATTCTTATCAAACAGATTTGGAGAATGCCTGTGGTACAGTTCTTGAAGGTTTGGCAGCTGTCTCTGCCATTCTCACCCCAGGGGAAGAACACAGCCTCTTAATAAGACAAGCAGGAAGGGAGGATGGTGTGCAGGCAGTGAATGTACCAGTGGACGCCTCGATGACAGTGTGTGCAGCACTCAGTCTGGATTTTGCTTGATGAACATGTATGTATTTTTTTCCTCTCAAAATTTTGTATTTTTTAGGAGAAAAGTCAAAATGTCACAGTGGTGTAAAAAGAGAAGCAAAATACAATCTATATAATCCCCCCCACCCCCACCATTCTGGGACCATTGTCCATTCATCTCCATTGAGATCACTTGACCAGCTCACAAGTCTCTTCTTCATAATTCTGTTCATGATTCAAGTTTCCTCCAGCTGTTCCCTCTCCCTCACCCCCTGCTTCAAATGGCTGTTGATTCCTTTCTCCATAAAGTGTCCAAGAGCTATCCAAATAGGATTCTAATTGGATGTGGAATCTGAGCAGGCAGTCTGCAAGAAGTTCCCTATCTGCGTCCCTTGTGCTCGCTGGCCCTCTTCTCTCCCAGCGTTGCCCCAGGTTCATATTTCTAGGAGCTCACAGGCCGTTCTGCGAGCCATTTCTGCTCCTTTGCCCCTTTATCGCTGCAACTACTCCCGCACTCTTGGTTTCAAACGACACTGGGAAGCCAGTTCGCTGGAGTGTGCAGTGAGCTGAATTGCCACTGCTTCCTGCGGTTCGCGTGATAGATGGCACCATAAAATGGATGTGATGTGGTTATTAGGCTGTGATTTGGTTCATCCCGAGCCGTATTGATTGGTGTTGGTTCAGCGCTTGCTACACATTTTATCAATTGACCTTAGAGATTGTATCCTGCCTTGGCTTCTTTCACCTCTAATTCTACTTTAGCTCCAGTTTTGTGGCTCCTAATTTTCCTTTGGTTGATTTCTCCTAGTATTTCTTTAGTTTTCTATTACCTTGGAGGACTTTTCTAATGAAACCATATTTTTCCCCTCACCATGCTTATTTACTTATTTATTTATTTAGCCAGGTTGACCTTCATTACTCGGGCACATCACTTCTGCCTTTTGAGTCTCCAAGTTCTAAACTCTTTCAGACTGCACAAAGAACTTTTCCAGAATGTTCCAGTCCCTCAAACTGGCTGTCGGAGCTCGGCAAAGGGTGGTGATTTGCTTGCATCAATCTGTAGCTGATAACAACAGGGCTCCCAGTTAAGAAAGGCAGGGAGGATGGACTGAAAGTTCTACTTGCCATTATTCTCTGTAATAGGTGGTTGGTGCTCTCTAAGCAATGCCACCTTTACATTTTTAAAGTTCTTTCTTTCCTTCCTTCCTTTTGAATGTTCTGGAAAGTTCCTCTTCTTCAAATGTTTATATAAAATGATTAGACAATTAGACAAAGGTAGCCATGGAAGTAGGAACTTTGCCTGCAGAGGGGGAAAGGAAGACATGAAGAAAGAGGGTAGAGGGTGGAAATTGGAAAAGCCAAAAATGTAGGGAATATGATGAGGTGGGGGCAAAGTTATTGAGAAGCTAGAGAACAGAGACAGATGTGCTTCCTGTGTAGAACTCTTGGTGGGTTTGTTTTATAAATGGATATATGTATAAAAATACATATATATGTCAGAAGGTAATGCGGTGAGAGTGAAGGTGAAGAGGGGAGGGGCTGGCAAAGTAAATGTTGGAAAAGTTAGATCAACATTTTCATAGATTGTAAACCCATCAGGGAAAGTAAACGTTTAATATACTGCTGGGTACCTTGTCAAGTACCCTATAATTATTAATAATTACAGACATTATTGTAAAAAATCACAGGAAAATCTGTGTACTTTGAGCAGTAGTGTTGTGACGCTAAATTATCTTTGCTCAAGTATTCTCCAAGAGCTTGATTCTTAGATTTATTGCTTTTTATTTCCCATAGAAGCAGAAGTTAAATAAATGGATGACCGCTTGTTTCCTTGGAAATAAAGCAGACATTGTTTGATCATTTTGTTTGAAAGAACCTAAGATTTGTAATGGCAGTTTTTGTTTACGAAGAACCATGTTGGTTGTACAAAGGAATTGCCCCAAATGGAACTAATACCCATTTTGAAATTCCACATCTGCTTATCAGAAATTAATTTATGAGTCAAAATTGCTGAGTACCAACCTCAACAGAATGAGCAAGGAGTGCATGTCATGAAGCTTAAGAGTGTACTTTTTTAAGAAAACTCTTCTAATTAAGACTGAAAGTAGTCCAAGAAAAAGGCAGTGTGTCTTGTGTCTCTATCACAACACCATATGTACACAAAGCTTTGATTTTTCAATGACCAGCCCTACTTCATGTGTAAAAACATATAACTGTATGGCTGTTCAGTCGCTAAGTCGTGTCTGACTCTGTGACCCCACAGAGCACACCAGGCTCCTCTGTCCTCCACTGTCTGCTGTGAGTGACTTCGAGGTGGTTTAGAAGTGAAGTGAAAGTTGCGATTCTCCATGTCAGAATACTGGACTGGGTAGTCTTTCCCTTCTCCACTGTCTCCTGGAGTTGTTCAAATTCATGTCTATTGAGTCAGTGATGCTATATAACGCTCTCATCCTCTCCCTCCTACTTCTCCTTTTGCCTTCAATCTTTTCCAGCATCAAGGTCTTTTCCAATGAGTTGGCTCTTGGCCAAAGTATTGGAGCTTCAGCTTCAGCATCAGCCCTTTCAATGAATATTCAGGGTTGATTTCCTTTAGGATATACCTTTATATTCCTTGGGTTTCCCTCGTGGCTCAGCTGGTAAAGAATCTGCCTGCAATGCAGGAGACCTGCATTCGATCCCTGATTGGGAAGATCCCCTGGAGAAGGGAAAGGCTACCCACTCCAGTATTCTGGCTTAGAGAATTGCATGGACCATATAGTCCATGGGGTCACAAAGAATCAGACATGACTGAGCGAATTTCACTTTTATATTCCTTCATAATGTCCCTGTGAAGTAGTTAATAGAGTCTCTATTTTATTAATTAAGAGAACAACCTCCTATCTCACTGAGTGTTCCATATCAAGAGACCCAAATGGGCAGCTGGGACTTCATTGAATGTCACAGGTATTTTCTAGTGTGTCTTGGGGGTTGAAGGAATTATGGGCTCTGCAAGCCCAGAACACTTCAGAACACTCATGCTTGGAACAGCTATGGTTAGGGCTACTGCAAGGAACTTTCTTGACCTGGGCCCTTGACCCAGGACTCATTTGGCACTCTTTCCTTATCCCACAGGCATGAAGGTGAGGATTCATTCTATCTCCTTTTTCCAATTAACACCTCATGAAAGGAATGGGGTGGCACCAACTTTCTTGCTGTTCACTCGAGTTTGCTAATAGCTACACTCACTTCTTGTATACGTTTATCCATTTGAAGAACTTTTTCATGTCTTTTAAACCGCTCTTTTTTTGTATTGCCCACAGTGACCATAATGACCTCGTTTGCCCTTGAAACTACAGGCAAACAATGGTTCTTAATGTGTGGAAACATGGATGCCACACTGTTTCCCCCACCCCCAGTCTTCAGTTCAGTTCAGTTCAGTTGCTCAGTCGTGTCTGACTCTTTGCAACCCCATGAATCACAGCACGCCAGGCCTCCCTGTCCATCACCAACTCCTAGAGTTCACTCAGACTCACGTCCATCGAGTCAGTGATGCCATCCAGCCATCTCATCCTCTGTCGTCCCCTTCTCCTCCTGCCCCCAATCCCTCCCAGGATCAGAGTCTTTTCCAATGAGTCAACTCTTTGCATGAGGTGGCCAAAGTACTGGAGTTTCAGCTTTAGCATCATTCCTTCCAAAGAAATCCCAGGGCTGATCTCCTTCAGAATGGACTGGGTGGATCTCCTTGCACCCCCAGTCTTACTGAGATATAATTGACACATTAGTCCAAAATGCGCCGCTTGATGATTTGATATATGTTGCAAATGACCACATTGTTGAACTTGACATCAGTTTGTTATCATATGTGGTCTGTGGAGAGGAGAGGCTTAGCAAAAATAAATAGTTTAGAGCATCTAGGCTGTGCCTTCTCATGCCGAAGCCCCCTGGAAAGAAACTGATCATTGAACAGCTACACTTTTGGAAGGTACCCACGAATTTACCATAGCACTCAATGAGGAATTTCAAACATACAAGAGTGACTTGTTTTCACTCAGTCTGGGGAGTAGTGGGCATATAGGCATGTTGGCTACTGGGGAGGGGTTAGAGGATATTTATGAATAAGGCTCGCCAAATTTTTCCTTCCTTAAACTTCCACTATATGTCCAACAGCTAGAGTCAGCCCCTCTAAGTAACACATGGGATGGAAGCTTAACACTTACCTCTAGTGTCTTCATTCAAGCTCATCTGAGGACTTACCGGCAAACTGAAAGGTCACTTCTGAAGGTCATTCTTCATTCATTTCAATAACAAGAAAGTTAATCTTGATACAAGTAGACCACCACATGGGTTCTTTCTTGGCTTTATAACGAAAGTCCTCAGGTTCATATGTGAATAAAGGATTAAGAAACATTATACAGACCAGAGAGTGCTACGTTCTCAACTTACAGCTTTTATTTCACTTACATTTTCTCATTGGTCTCTACAGTGGTTAAAGTGGAATTTGGTCAGAGTTATTCTGAAATAATGAGGGAATACTAGTGAAGGCCTGATTGTTGCTTGTTTGTAGTTGGTTCCACATCCCAAGGTCTTAGAATCCATGGAAGAAAAATAGTCAAAGGACAAATAAAAAATATTTGTATTTTTCTTTAGTAGTATTAATATAACATTGCTATTGCTCTTTTCTTTCAAAACTACATGTTTATTTTTAAATAAGTGACAATGTGATTACTAGTTAATGTATTTTTATTTCTGAGATAAATAATTTTATTGAGATGGGAGTACTCCAAGTATATCATCACAACACTGAAATGCTGGGTTGGAGTCTTACTAAGGAAGCCTCTAGATACAATTCTGTAAGGAAAAGATGCAGGGACAGGCCTCTGAATCCTTTCCAGATATACATTTTGGGACTCAGGCTGGAACCATCTTTAGTAAATATGAGGTGGATTCAACAGTACGATTCAATATGTTTTGTGTAAGTCACGGTATTTTGAAATCGTATAACATGTCCTGTTGGTAGCTGAAAACACTGTTTGAGAGTTAATTTCATTCCATGCCATGGCTCAACTGTGAAAATGTTAGTTGCTCAGTCATGTCCAGCTTTTTGTGACCGCATGGACTGTAGCCCGCCAGGCTCCTCTTACCTATGGAATTCTTTAGGCAAGAATACTGGAGTGTTACCATGCCGTTCTCCAGGAGATCTTCCCAACCCAGGGATGGAACCTGGGTCTCCTGCGTTGCAGGGAGATTCTTTACCATCTGTGTCACCAGGGGAGCCCACTGATAAAGAACATCTCAGTTGTTTAAAAACTATGATGCTTTCCCAGTTGTGGTGGAGTTCCTCAGGCCTTTCTGTAATAAAAAGATAACAGTCCTTCTCACACTGTTTTTAATTAAAAAAAATTTAACATAATTGTCTCTATAACAAAGTATCATGATGACTAATTTTATATGTAACTTTACTGGGTCATCATGCCCAAATATTTGGTCACACATTGTTTCAGCTGTTTCTGTGATGGTGTTTTTGGATGAGATTAACATTTAAATCTTTTCAAGTGAGGCAGATTATCCTCCATTACATGGGTGGGCCTCATGCAGTCAGGGATACCCTGGTGCCTCAGACAGTAGAGAGTCTGCCTGCAATGCAGGAGACCTGAGTTCGATCCCTGGGTCAGAAAGATCCCCTGGAGAAGAAAATGGCAACCCACTCCAGTATTCTTGCCTGGAAAATCCCATGGGCGGGGGAGTCTAGTGGGCTACAGTCCACGGGGTCGCAAAGAGTCGGACACGACTGAGCAACTTCACTCACTCATGTAGTCAGTTGAAGGCCTTTATAGAACTAAGACTGACTTTTCCATTGGAGAAGGGATCTGACAGCAGATTGCCTTTGGACTCAGACTATGGTGCTTTCCTGGGTCTCTATCCTGCCAACCTACTCTGTAGATTCTTGACTGTCCCCTCCATGATCATCTTCGTTTCTTAAAAATGATTTCTGTCTTTCTCTCCCCTTCCTATCCTGATGTTTCTGTTTCCCTGGAGAATTCCGATACAAGTATTCTTAGCGCTTGTGTTCTTAGAGCTCGCAGAGTTGGACACGACTTAGTCACTGAACAACAACAACAACATTCTTAGAGCTGGAAAGGAACCTGAAGTTATTAATCTAATGCTCTTCTTTTTAATCACAAGGAAAAGTGACATCCAGAGAAACAAATTGACTTTCCTAAATTACCCAGTTAAGTAATTGCACTTCCCACACATCGTATTTATTGCATATGTGAATAAAGCGACACCCAGAGAAGCAGATTGTAAAAGAGAGAGCATATGCCTAATGGTGACTGTCTAAATTTTTTTTAATATAAGGTCTTCAGTTTTTGGTGGGTAGCTCTGAGGAGCAATTGAATAGAGCTTACCACTCAGTAAAATGTGCTTGTCCATCATTAAATTTAGTCTAGTAATCAGTGGCTGTCATTAAAGAAGAGTAAAATATTAGAAAATGTTAACTAACACAAAACTCTGACCTAGTTCAAAATGCCTTCCATAAAGTTTGAGAAACAAATTTCTCCAAGTATGTGTCTAGGGGAACTCGCTCCATTTCAATTTATTCAGGGCTCTTGAAGCACCTAAAAAAGTATGCTTTAAAATCCCATTTCAATTATCTTTAATAAGATCAACTTGTCTGATATAGATGCAATATGAGAGGCAGAGCAAAAAATATTTCTCTTTCCAAATAACTCTTTCTAAAACAATTACAGTGCATTTTCTTTAAACCACTCCAGGTTGGTGAGTCTTATTTGTCATTTTAACTTCCTTCTGTCTTAGGAAGAACACAGCTATAATATCTCTTGGCTCCTAACTGATTTTTATAATGAATATCTGATGGTGGAAGCTTGCTAATAACATTATGACAAAAAATATATTTTTGTCCTAATCTCAAGGATATGTTTTTGGGAGTAACCTAAGAGTCTTTTTTGTACATGGTTAGACTTTTGAAAAAACTTTTTATTTTTAAATAACTTTAGATGTACAAAAACATTGCAAAAATGGTACAAAAAATTCCCTTAAACTCTTCATCTAGATTCTCCTAAATGTTATCACATCTACTTTATTTCTCTCTCTCTTTTTTTGTATTGATTTCTCTTTTTATTTTATATGTATATTATTTGAATTCATTGAGAATAAGTTGCTGATATAAAGCTCCTTTTACCCCTAAGTATTTCCTAAAGCAAGAATATTCTCTAACACAATAATGGTATAATTATTAATATCAGGAAATGAACCCTGATGTAGTACTTTAATCTACAGAATTTGTTCAAATTTCACCAATTTTCCCATTAAATGTCCTTTATTGTAATATAAAAATTATCTGGTTTAGAATCCAAATGATTGACTTTTCAACTTTAATGTTTATAACAAGTCAAAGATTAAAGGTTTGCATGGAAATTAATAATCTCTCTCCTCCAGTTCAGTTCTGCTCCTCTCAAATGCATCAGAATGAACATGAGTGTATTTTTCAATATTGTCTGTACCCTTTCACTTATACACATATAAACTATATTTATTTGTTTTTGATTTTGTGAAAATCAAAAAATTTACCACATACATTAAGGTGCATCATGGCTTTTTCATTTAACTAGGGATTTGGAACATCCTTTGAGAAAAACAGATTTATGTAATTATCTTCTGTTTTTTTTTAAAAAACTCTTTTTAATTAAGGTAATATATACATATTGTTAAAGACAAATGAAAAGGCTTATAACAAAGAACACTAGTACTTTCCTCCATTTATCTCACTTCTCATAGAAAAGTATTTTCTGTTATTTTATCTGTCTTATGGAGTATCTCATTCTACATTATAAATAGTATTCCTGGGTTGCCAAATTCTGACGTTTTGGGCTTCCCAGATGGCACTAGTGATAAAGAACCCGCTTGCCAATGCAGATTAGATGTAAGAAACATGGGTTCGATCCCTGGGTCAGGAAGGTCCCTGGAGGAGGGAATGGCAACCCCCTCTAGTATTCTCGCCTGGAGAATCCCATGGATAGAGGAGCCTGGCGGGCTGCAGTCCATGTGGTTGCACAGAGCTGGACACGACTGAAGTGACTTAGCATGCATGATGCTGTCATTTCTTTATCATTTTTCGTAGTATTTTTATCAAATTCCTTTTATGGTATGTGAGGATTTCTCTCCTTACACCTGTGTTCCTCACTCTATTTCCTATACCTTCTTTTTAATACAATTATATTTCAAAGTTTTGATTAAAATATTTTGAGTGTACATTTTACAGTTATGAAATAGCATAATAATTCCTGAAATATTGTTCACTGCTGAGTCCAGTAGTATTTTATGGTCAAGGTTTTTTCTTTTAAAACTTCTTTCCTTGCGTTTAAAAATAGTTTCAACTTGTCTGCATGAAACTAGTTCTAATTCTTCTCATACATCCAACAACTTTTTCTCATATCTTCAGCAGATGCTCAATATGATTATCAGGTGAACTGTTAGATTCTATTTTTTCTGTTTTGGAGCCCATAATCCACCTGCTCCAGACGAGGCAGTAACCTTTCTAGATTTGTTATACAGTGATTGTCTTGGCACTTCTTTCTGCTTTATTCTGGAGTCTATCTTATCCCTTTTCCCATACTGAATTTCCTTTTACCTGGGTCTTCTCCTCTCTGTTGATTTATACCCTCATTTAGCTGTCACATGAATTTCAATAGCTTTACATAAAAGGCATTTTGTTTACAACTTTTTTAGACCTTACATATCAGTTTATTCTGCTCTCACAGTCAGTTGATTGTCTAGGTATTGAATTCTGGTTGAAAATTTGTTTCTCACAGAAATTTGAAGTCATTATTCCCTTGTATTTTGGCTCCTAATGTTACTTTTGAATATTCCACGGCTGTCTTTATTCAATATTGTTTGCAGATGATTTATATCTATTCTCTCAGGAAGCCATGAAGTTTTCCTTTTTATCTCTGTTGTCCTGAAATTTCATGATTATATACTTTAGGGTTTGGTTTTTTTTTTAAATCACTTTCCTGAGCTCTCAGGGAACTTTGTCTAAATGGAGAAGCATGTTTTTCAGTCTGAGAAAGCTTAATTATCATTTTTTTAAATTAATCCCTCCTTAAAAAATTTTTTTTTGGAATGCCTATTAGTCAGATGGGCTTCTCTGGTGACTCAGACAGTAGAGAATCTGCCTATAATGCTGGAGACCTGGGTTCAATCCCTGGGTTGGGAAGATCTCCTGGAAGAGGGCATGATGACCCACTCCAGTATTCCTGCCTGGAGAAGTCCATGGAAGGAGCAGCCTGGCAGACTACAGTTCACGGAGTTGCAAAGAGTTGGACACAACTGAGTGATTAAGCACCCAGCACATTAGTCAGATACTAGACTTTGTATAGAAGAATTGATGCTTTTGAACTGTGGTGTTGGAGAAGACTCTTGAGAGTCCCTTGGACTGCAAGGAGATCCAACCAGTCTATTCTGAAGGAGATCAGCCCTGGGATTTCTTTGGAAGGACTCATGCTAAAGCTGAAACTCCAGTACTTTGGCCACCTCCTGCGAAGAGTTAACTCATTGGAAAAGACTCTGATGCTGGGAGGGATTGGGGGCAGGAGGAGAAGGGGACGACAGAGGATGAGATGGCTGGATGGCATCACTGACTCAATGGACTTGAGTCTGAGTGAACTCCGGGAGTTGGTGATGGACAGGGAGGACTGGCGTGCTGCGATTCATGGGGTCGCAAAGAGTCAGACACGACTGAGCGACTGAACTGAACTGAACTGAGACTTTGTGGATTGTCTTTTTTTTTTTTTAACCTTCTGTATCACATTACACATTCCTTTCCCTTTTGTTTTATAGTTTGAAAGTTTTCCTCAATTATATTTTCAGTCCTATGAAATTATATTTCAGTAGTTATTTTTTTGTCTTCTTCTCTTTCTGCCTCCCTATCTTCTCCTTCCCCCTTTTCTTCTTCCCCATTCTCCTCCATTCTCTTCTTCCTCCTGACCCTTCTTTCTTCTTCTAGAATTCTATTCTTGTTTCACAGATGTAGTATCTTTTTTAATCTTCCAGAGAATAGTAATTTTAGTTTGTTTGGAGCTTAACTTCTTGCCAGTCTTCTGAATTGTCTCTATTTCCTTGAAGTTTCTTTCTTTTTGTATGTTTGCTTTAGCCTGCCTTCCATGTCAGAGATTTCTCTCAACTTCTGGTGACTCTTGCTACCTGTTCTTATGACAGAGCAGTGTGGTAGATCTTTATCAGGGTGCAGACTTTATTAGCTCATGGACTTCACTTTAAGTTGGTCAGGGTTATTTCTTTTTCTTCTCAAGAGTCCATCATATGTCCATTTCTATAGGTCTTTTCTCTTGATCACTCAATTTTTGATAGAGAGTTGTTTTAAAAAAATACCTGGATCACTTATCTATTTCTCCATAGAAAGTGAAGTTGCTCAGTTGTGTCCGACTCTTTGCGACCCCATGGACTGTAGCCTATCAGGCTCCTCTGTCCGTGGGATTTTCCAGGCAAGAGTGCTAGAGTGGACTGCCATTTCCTTCTCCAGGGGATCTTCCTGACCCAGGGATCGAACCCGGGTATCCTGCATTGCAGGCAGACACTTTACCGTCTGAGCCACCAGGGAAGCCCAGTTCTCCATAGAAGAGGATCCCCAAACATAGTGGCTTGAAGCAACACCTATTATACCACAGCCTCTGTATGTCAGTTACCTGGGCATGGCTTCCTGTCTCCTCTGTTTTATGATCTCTCACAGATTGCAAACAAGGTATTAGCTAGAACTCTATAGACACAATTGGGGAAGGATCCGGTTCCAGGCTTAACGACAAGGTTGTTGTTAAGATTCTTATAGGGGCCCATGTGGGGATTGAACCTGTGACCCTGGTGCTGTTGGCACCCCACTCTAACCAACTGAGCCAAGTAACCATTTTTTAACATTCAGTCCCTCATAGGTTATTGGATTGAACACCTCAGTTCTTCGCTGTTTGTTGGCTGCCCTGTTTCTTGCCACTTGCTTCTCTCCACATGATGAGTTACTTCATTAAAGTAAGCAGGCCAATAAGACAAGAACGGGCCAGCAAGAAGAGAATCACCGTCTTTTATAAATTAAACTTCCCATTACTTTTGCCATATTTTATTTATTGGAAGTGAGTCACTAGGTCCAACCCACATACAAGAGAAGGCTGTTACATGGAGTGTGAGTGCCAGGAGACAGGGATTATTTGGAATATTTTGGAAGGTTGTCAACTCCAATGCCCAGGGGGTTATTATTCAGTCTACAGACATTTTGGCAACTGGATAGAGGAAGGGATTGTAAGGCTCGTGTCACCTTCTCAGTCAATAGACTTACTCTCTATTTTTTTCCCTCTAGCACCTTATCCTTGCTTTTAGTTGTGCCTGACATTTTCAAGCTGTGGCATTTCTGGTTCAATTTCTTTGGGAAAGAGACACTTATTACCCTATAAGAATGGGAAACAGGTAGCTTCCTTGAAGTGTGAGGCAGAAGAGGGAACCTGAAGGTTTAACTTCTTATGCACGTTTATAAAGTCAGTTTCCCTCTTCTTACCTCCAGACTTAAACCCCCTGCTGTGTAATACCTGGTTTTTTAAAATTACTGAAACTTTTAAAATTTCTTTGACAATAAAGCAATTTGCTTCTCACTGATACTACCCTCTTGGGGTCCATAGGTTTAAGTCAACACCATTCCTGTATCCTTTTTCTATCTTGTGAAAAACAGTTGATGTTTCTAATTTGCTGATGTCTCCTTCCCATTTTCTTTGTCCATGAAGATTTTTAACTTAAAAAAAAAATCTTACTTCTGTCATTTTAGCTGGATTTGGGAGAGGTGGTAATAAATGCATGTGTCTATGTACTCAACTAACAAGAATTCTTTCCACAATTCAGTGTTAAGGAAGGGTTTCATTTTAATGTCATAAAATGACACACATATCTCAAGGGATGTCTTGGGCAGTAATCAGCAATCAAAGGTGCTGTTACTGAGCCAGTATTGGTTTCTGTCTAAATATTGAGAACACTGACTCAAGGCTTAATTATTAGTTTTGTGACTTTCACATATCCTCAGTTCAGTTCAGTCACTCAGTCGTGTCTGACTCTTTGCAACCCCATGGACTGCAGCATGCCAGGCTTCCCTGTCCATCAGCAACTCCGGAGCTTGCTCAAACTCATGTCCATTGAGTTGGTGATGCCATCCAACCATCTCATCCTCTGTCGTTCCCTTCTCCTGCCTTCAACCTTTCCCAGCATCAGGGTCTTTTCTAAGAAGTCAGTTCTTCGCATCAGGTGGCCAAAATATTGGAGTTTCAGCTTCAGCATTAGTCCTTCCAATGAATATTCAGGACTGATTTCCTTTAGGATTGACTGGTTGGATCTCCTTGCAGTTGAAGGGACTCTCTAGAGTCTTCTCCAGCCCCACAGTTCAAAAGCATCACATATCCTAGTACCACCGTTATGATTTCCTTCCTCCCTCCTCCCCTCCCTTTTTCCTTTCCTTCCTTCTCTCTCCAGAAGGAAGTAGTGTGAATAGGCCATATCTTAGTTAATGAGCACCCACTGGAATCTACCAAATCAAAAAAGAAATACCGTCTAAGCAATGCATTTTGTAATAGTCTTATAAATTAGATAGATAAGTGGAGATGGAGAGTAATCAAGTGAGGTCATCTCAGAAATACCCCAGCAACTGAATATATTGTTTGTTGTAGAGATTGATGTCTAGCTGGAGGGAAGCCTCTAGCTGCATGCCACTGGGCTCCTATTTATGTATATCCTATTCATCATATTTTCAAAGTCAGGCAGTTAAATCAATACTTAAAAAACATGTTTTTCTAACCTGTGGGAAGCCTACTTGCATTGTAGGTGAAATCCATAATGCTAGTTTAAAGAAATATTTTTGTGTTTTTGTAACTACGCTGGGTAATCTTAGGCCTGATATTCAAAAAAATGGAAGTACTATTTTCCTAACTACCCTCATCTCCACTCCCATTTTGTGCCCTTGGATTTTGGGTTTAAGAATCAAAATTATCTCAATGGTCAGGAAAAGGGGTTGAAATTGACAGGGTAAAATATAAATGGATAAATATAAAATTTGATATTTAAGAAATGAGTTGTATGAGCATTTTTAGGTATGTATGTATCTATATAAAAATATTGTAGATATATTTACACACTTACACACAGAATCAGTTCAGTTCAGTTGCTCAGTCGTGTCCAACTCTTTGTGACCCCATGAACCGCAGCACACCAGGCCTCCCTGTCCATCACCAACTCCCAGAATTTATCCAAACCCATGTCTATTGAGTCAGTGATGCCATCCAACCATCTCATCCTCTGTCGTCCCCTTCTCCTCCTGCCCTCAATATTTCCCATCATCAGGGTCTTTTCAAATGAGTCAGCTCTTCACATCAGATGGCCAAAGTATTGGAGTTTCAACTTCAACATCAGTCCTTCCAATGAACACCCAGGACTGATCTCCTTTAGGATGGACTGGTTGGATTTCCTTACACAGAATAATGCCTATCAAAAATACCTAGGAGTTCCAAATGTAATCAGAACCAAAGATGAGATTCAAGAATTAGAAACAATTGTAATTAAATGTTAGACTGCACTTATAAAAGCCTAAATAAGGTTCAGATAATGTAAGACTATCTGGTATATCTGGAGTGTCATAACTATTCTAAGAATTTTATTTTATTTCAAATAGAGACTAGGCAAAAAAGTGAGACTGGAATAGTCAAGTCAGTGAAAACTATGTCTTACAGAGAACAACTAGGGAAAATAAGAATGCTGATTATGAACAGGAAATTTTTAGGAGACATTAAAACACTGGAAGCCATGTGTACAATCCTTATATACAAGACAAATGATTTTTTTTTCTGTTACCCTAGATGAGAATTGCTTCTCAGATTTCCCACTGAAGTATGCTTAATGATATTTGTCAAATTTCTTTAAGAACTGACATTTCACTTAAAAGCATTATCCAGATATTACAACCTACTTTGTAATGTATATTTCTGTTGTAATATAAAATGGTACTTTTTCCCCTTCCCTTCATATCTTCAGGAAAGAGCATTTGTGTTTATTCTGCACTATCTTTTGTTCTCTGGCATACACAAGTATGCCTGGGTATCCATACTATAAGTTGAAATGAGGCCAATGGGCTTCTGCTCATTGGTTCCTAGGAGTATATTTTTTCACTTATTCCAAGTCAAAACACCAAATATATGTAAGTTTCTAAATATTGGCTGTGTTGTCTTGAAAATAAGAAAGCAGCGTCTGAATAGTCATTTTCAGATTTGTTTGTTTGTTTGTATGGTTTTGGATCAGTTATAGAAGAGATTTCTGCTGTAAGTTTAGGCTGAACTGGGTAATTTACGAGTTCTTTGAGTCTAGGATAGCTTTAATGTTGGAGATTACATTTGGCATCCAAGGAAAGGAAAAGTGATGGGAGAAACAAGAAACTTGTAAGATAGTCACATCAGTCAGTTCAGTTCAGTCGCTCAGTTGTGTCCCACTCTTTGTGACCCCACGGACTGCAGCATGCCAGGCTTCCCTGTCCATCACCAGCTCCTGGAGCTCGCTCAAACTCATGTCCATCGACTTGGTGATGCCATCCAACCATCTCATCCTCTGTCGTCCCCTTCTCCTCCTGCCTTCAATCTTCCCCAGCATCAGGGTCTTTTCCAATGCTGGGGAAATATCAGTTAAATGTTAAATACTAAAATTTTGGATCAAAGGGATAAAACTTTTCAGTTAAAAACAAAGGCAGAGATTTCCAGGTAGCTTGGAAAAATGGCTATTACTGACTTTGAATTTCTCCATGCACTCTCCAAAAACTATATGGATCAATAAGAACAAATACAATCCATAAAACCTAGCCAGAAGGAAAATAACACCATCAACTTTAAATCACTTATAAATAGTAAAACATACACCAAATTTCAGCACAACAGTCAACTTCTGCTCCTGCCCCAAGCCCTTCTGGAGAGCATGCAGTGTCCCGATTCTCATCAGCTCTCACTCCAGGCAAGTTCACAAGAGAAGAGACAAAGTGACCAAAATTAAAGCTGGGAATTACAAGGCTTTCTCTTAAACTCATGGGTGAAATGAAAAATGCAAACAGAAATTAGAGAATATTTAAGACATAATGATTATTACATCTAGAGGATACTAAAACTTATGGGAGCACGGGTATACCTGTGGCGGATTCATTTCGATGTTTGGCAAAACTAATACAATATTGTAAAGTTTAAAAATAAAATAAAATTAAAAAAAAGAAAAAAAAACTTATGGGATACATTTAAAGCAGTTAGAGGAAACTTCATAGAACTAAACACTTTTGTCTGCCAAAGTGGAATAGTGAAAATAAAGGAACTAAATTTTCAGCTGGAAGAGTTAGGAAAAAAACTATGAAGTAAAGTAAAGAAAGAACAAGCAAAGACAAAAGCAAAAATTAGTGAGGTATAGAAAAATAGTAGATCTAAGATGCCTTCATAGTCAGTCTGTTGTGTCACAAATGGCAAGATTTAATTAAAAAAAAATAAGAACAAATAAAACAAAACTCATGTATACAGGAAATGTATTGGTGGTTGCCAGAAGGGGGTCACTGGGAAGTGGGAGAAATAACTAAAGGGGAAAAAAGGTAAAAACTTCCAATTATAAAATAAATAAGTCATGAGGATCTAATGTATAGCATGGTGACTATAGTTGATAATGTATTGTGTTGTCTTAGTTGCTCAGTCGTATCTGACTCTTTGAAACCCCATGGACTCTATAGCCTGCTAGGCTCCTCTGTCCATGGAATTCTCCAGGCAAGAATACTGGAGTGGGTTGCCATTTCCTCCTCCAGGGGATCTTCCTGACCCAGGGACTGAACCTGGGTCTTTTGCATTGAAGGCAGATTCTTTACCTTGCAAATTTGAAAGTTGCTTTCACCACGAGAAGAAATGTCTGTAACTTGTGTAGCGATAGACATTGTGATGATCATTTTGAAATGTCTACAAGTGTTGAATAGTTGTGTCGTACACCAGAACCTAATGCAAGATTGTATGCCAATTATACTACAGTAAAAAAGAGTTTAACTCTGTAAAAGTGAACTACAGTTCCTCATACCACCAAATTTGCTATGAGACTCGTTATTGCTTCAAAGGCAGACATTTGGAAATTAAACAAAGTGTTTCCATAAGATGTAGACATTTTTAGAAGTCAGTGATTACAAGTCTAACTTATTTTTCCAATTTCCTTATATAGGCAAAAGCACAAAAATTTTGTATATATTGTAATGATAACATAATGATATGATCATATGTATATACATACTATATTGCATAATATGTAATTATGTATGATATACATTTATATGTATTTATATTTTAAATAAATGAACTTGTCTCTTTCTTTTTTGTCTTTTTCTTCTCTATCCAGTCATTGTGAAATTATTTGAAATGCCAAACAAGTATTTAAAAAATCTAATAGTAGCAGTAACTTGTGGGATGTTTCTGTGTTGAATTACTGGGCAGTCATGAAGAGATCATACCTTTTATTCTGTATTTTCTCAAATTCTGTGTTTGTCCATTTCATATCTATCTATCACAGGCCAGTTATATTATTAGCTGCTGCTGTTGCTGCTAAGTCGCTTCAGTCGTGTCCGACTCTGTGCGACCCCATAGACGGCAGCCCACCAGGCTCCCCCGTCCCTGGGATTCTCCAGGCAAGAACACTGGAGTGGGTTGCCATTTCCTTCTCCAATGCATGAAAGTGAAAATGGAAAGTGAAGTCGCTCAGTCGTGTTCCACTCTTCATGGCCCCATGGACAGCAGCCTATCAGGCTCCTCCATCCATGGGATTTTCCAGGCAAGAGTCCTGGAGTGGGCTGCCATTGCTGCCACAGGCCAGTTATATTAGCTACACTTTCTTATTTCGTATTCTTGATGCTCTGGAATCCGTCGCCTTGCCGACAGGGGCGAGACTGCCCATCCCCGGGTAATCTAAAAGCCAGTTCTTGGAGACAACAAAGGGCTTGGCCAGTAGCATGTCTTCCATACACAGACCAACACATTTCAGGCTCATGTCCCCCACATACGTTCCTTATCAGTGTCTCACACACCAAACCAATATTCCTCCTGCCCTAAATCAGCCCAGTGCCAGGAACCAGGAAACTAAAGAAAGACCCCTCTGTGTCCCAAAGCTCATCAGAAGGATTCACACTAAGCTGTTTGCCCTGCCCTGCCTCGCCTTTCCTGTACAAATCCCAATAAAGTCTCTGGCCGAGATCTTCCGCTCACTCCTGTCCACTGCCTGCTGACCACTCTGGTTCTTCTTCGGTGGTTCTGCATGGCACATAGTGACCGCCTCTCTGAGACCTGTGAGTATAAGGCACACCTCAGAGATACTGTGGGTTTGGTTCAGACCACCACAATAAGGCAAATATCACAGTGAAGGGAGTCACACGAATTTTCTGGTTTTCCAATGCATACAGAAGTTATGTTTACACTATACTGTAGTCTATTAAGTATGCAATAGCACTATGTCTAAAAGAACAATGTACATACCTTAATTAAAAAATACTTTGTTACTAAAAAATGCCAACCGTCATCTGAGCCTTTAGCAAGCTGTAGTCTTTTATGCTGCTGGAAGGTCTTACCTTGATATTAACGGCTGCTGACCGATCAGGATGGTGGTTACTGGAGACTGGAGGTGGCTAAGAACTTTTATTTTAAATTTTATTTCTTAAAATAAGGCAAAAGTTTGCTGCATCAATTGACATGTCCTTTCACAATTTCTCTGTGATGTGCGAAGTTGTTTGATAGCGTTTTACCTACAGTGGAACTTCCAAAATGGCAATCAGTCATCTCAAATTCTGCCATTGCTTTATCAACTAAGTTTATGTAATATTCTAAATCCTTTGTGATCACCTCAACAGTCTTCACAGCCTCTTTACCAGGAATAAATTCATTTTAAACTATTTGTTTTGCTCATTCATATGAAGCAACTCTTCCCCTGCTAAAGTTTTATATTTATAAAAAATATATAGTAATAGTCAAAAATTTTGAAATACTACAAGTATTATCAATGTGTCACAGAAAAAGGAAGTGAGCAAATGCTGTTGGAAAAATGAAGCTGATAAACTTGCTGGATACGGGGTTGCTACAGATTTTCAATTGTAAAAAAACAGTATCTGTGAAGTGCAATAAAATGAGATATGCTTGTAATAAACTTCATTCCAAGCCTAATTCTTGTTCCTTCTGGAGGCCACCCTGACTTTACTGTACTTTCCATATCTAACACCTACATTCTTGGAACATATTTATGCCCCAGGAAAATGGTACAAACCTGTATTAAAAGTTAACATTCCAGTTTCTAATATATATATATGTGTTTGTATACTAAAACATATTAGAAGAAATTGCACCAAAATATTAATAGGGGCCATTATTGATGGCATGATACTGGATGACTTCAATGTGTGTGTGTGTGTGTGTGTGTTTTACATTTTTCTATATTTTCAAAAATTTCAACAAGTTCAACATGATACATTCAACATGGATGTAAATATGGCTGTTTATATCTCTATCTAGCCATACCAATCTATAATTTTACATTTCCAAAACTGAATTAATACTAGCATTCCAAGTTCTAGAACCTAATTTATATAATAAATTTTCAAAGCTGAGACTTTAAGAATGACATATATTAATACCATGCCATTCTCTTAACCTTCTTAAATCTGATTTCTGATTTTTTTGTATCATGTCTGTCTTCTCAAATAAATAGAAGGGCAAAGAATGACACATATCTCCTGGCCTCCATGATATAGAAAAGATACGATTGTGAGTATGACTGATGTCTGATGGAATCAGTTTCCAAAAGAAAAGCTGAGTAACAGAATAAAATAGAAAGCTCTAAGCTAAGAAATTATGACTCAGTCCTTACTCTCCCTTCAAAATGAACTCTTTGTAAACTATGACCCATGAATGTTCTTATATGCAGGAAATATTTTCATTTGACTTCTGATTTAATTTTGAATCAAGCTTAATGATTTTTAGTTTGCGATGCGGCCAAGTCCGATGGTAAGTAAACGCCCACTGTGGAAAAGGGTTTTATCATTTTAACTTGGATCAACTGAAATAGAAACTTATATTGACTCTCAAACTGGTAGATATCCCACACCCAAGCAAAACATAATCAAAGATTTGATACTGCATCAAATCAAATAACTGAAATTAAAACTTTAAAAAGTGATGAGCTAACAAATTGTGCTGGACGAAAGATTTTGGGGTGGAGTGTGTCCTGTAGCCTTCCTGATTCTAGATACTGAAGCCTTTAAAACCACAGGCCAGGACATTTCTTGTACCATTGAAAATATTGATTTGATGCTGCTGCTAAGCTGCTATGTCACTTCAGTTGTGTCCGACTCTGTGCAACCCCATAGACGGCAGCCCACCAGGCTCCCCCATCCCTGGGATTCTCCAGGCAAGAACACTGGAGTGGGTTGCCATTTCCTACTCCAATGCATGAAAGTGAAAAGTGAAAGTGAAGTTGCTCAGTCGTGTCCGACTCTTTGCAACCCCATGGACTGCAGCCTACCAGGCTCCTCCATCCATGGGATTTTCCAGGCAAGAGTATTGGAGTGGGGTGCCATTGCCTTCTCTGGATTTGATGCTAGACAATGAGAAATAAATGTGCTAGATATATTAAATACACGTCAGCATAAGTCTAGATGTGAGAATTTTTTTTGAACTCCCAAAGGCATCCTTGCTTTTTAAAAAATTTCCTTTTCCATACAAGAATTCTAGGTGGCTGTAAGTGTGTGTGTGTATGTGTGTATTTCAATATTCAGTAGTAGCACTAATGGATAGGGGCAGGGAAAAAGTTTTGTGAGAAATTAAACTCATAAGATTGGAAGGACTGATGCTGAAGCTAAAGTGCTAGTACTTTGGCCACCTGATGCAAAGAGCCGACTCATTAGAAAAGACCCTGATGCTGGGAAAAATTGAAGGCAGGAGAAGGGGATAACAGAGGACGAGATGGATGGAGGACATCACTGGATTAATGGACATGAGTTTGAGTAAACTCTGGGAGATGGTGAAGGACAGTGAAGACTGGTGTGCTGCAGTCCATGGGATTGCAAAGAGTTGGACATAACTGAGCTACTGAACAACTGAACAACAACAACCAAACTCTTAAGAATTTTTCATTTGTTTTTAAAAACTCCCGTGGAAAAACTGGGCTTCCCTGGTGGCTCAATGGTAAAGAATCTGGGTTTGATCCCTGGGTCGGGAAGATTCCCTGGAGAAGAAAATGGCAACCCACTCCAATATTATTGCATTGGAAATCCCATAGACAGAGGAGTCTGGTGGGCTACAGTCCATGGGGTCACAAAAGAGTCAGACACGACTCAGTGACTAAAAACAACAACAATGGAAAAACTAATTTATCTGCCTCATGTAATCTGTTAACTCTGGTCATAGTGGAATGGTTTCTTTTAGGATTGAAGTGGAACATTTTCTAAAAGTAAGATCTGTAGTCTACAAATGTTGGAATTACATTTGTAGATTACAAATCAATTAAATGCAGACATTAAACAAAGATATATTTAAAAGTTATTTTATGCAAATAAAGATAATATTATTTGTATTAGTAGTACTGAAGAAAAGAAAAATAAGCATACATTGAATATCTTCATGTAAAATTCATGTGATTTCCCTCCTTAATAAATAAAACCAGATGATCTAAATCTAAATTATTCAAGTTATCTTTCAATCTAGATAATTTTAAAAGTATTTAAAAAAATTAACTGTAGTTGATTTACAATATTGACTTAGTTTCAGGTATACAGTTTCAGTTTCTTTTCCATCATAGCTTATTACAGGATATGGAGTATAGTTCCATATGCTATATAATAAATCCTTGTTGTTTATCAATTTTATATATAGTGGTATATTTCTATTAACCCCATACTTCTAATTTATTCTCACTCCCCTTCCCCTTTGGTAACTATGTTTTTGTTTTTTTTTTTAATGTCTGTGAGTCTGTTTATGTTTTGTAAATAAATTGGGTTTTATTATTTTTTAGATTCCACATATAAGTGGTACCTCTCTGCCTGTCTTACTTCACTTAGTATGACAATCTCTAGGTCCATCCATGATTCTACAAATGACATTCTTTCTTTTTTTATGAGTAGAATTCCATTGTGTGTGTATGTGTGCGTGTGTATATGTATGTGTGTGTATATCATATTTTCTTTATCCATTCATCCGTTGTTGGACATTTAAGCTGTTTCCATGTATTGGCTATTGTGAATAGTGCTGCTATGAAAATTGATGTGCATGTATCTCTTCAAATTAGAATTTTCATCTTTTCTGGATATATGCTTAGGAGTGGAATTGCTGGATCATATGGAAACTCTTTTTTTTTAGTTTTTAAATCAATCTATGTAATTTTAAGTACATTCTGCCAGAATGCTTATCACCTAAGGGGGAAAATATGTGTGTATAATTCTTTACAAATAAATGCTGTAATTTTTTTACTTCTAAAAGCAATTTTTCCCCACTGTCCATTCCTTATATCTGTTAGAGGACTCAATGGGTCCATCACTTGGGGTGTTTGGTTATTTGTCTGCACTATGGTATCTTGTTGGCTGGAATGTACTATGACTTTTTTGGAACATCTTGTGTTTCTTTAAAACAAAGCACACTTTGGTTTAACCCCATCCTTTCCCTACAGATGCCTAACTAACATATCCTCTCTTCCAAAACACTGAATATTGTCAAGAGCTATGAAAGGTCCAAGATTTTACTCCACTTGCACAATAATATGTTAGCTTGCCACAATTTCATGGATGCTGCCAGAAGACATGAGTATCTTAGGTCAGAGATGAAGAAGTCACAGTAGCTGGACTGGTCAGTTTCCCTTTGTCTCCATATTCCATGGGGATGAAAGCAGATGACTCCAGATGGATGGATTGAACAGAGTGTGCTGTGTTTCAGGAGAGAACTCTTGACTCATGGAATCTGAATCTTTTCTAGTGGGCAGTGTGCATGCATGCCTTTTTCTTTAGAAGGAGATACCTTTCCCACATAGGTTAGTGAACAAACATGTTCTTTGCTCTTGAGAGAGACACTATCTCCATCTTCGAAGATTGCCTTGATCTACAGATATCTTTTAAAAGATAGTCTAGAAAAAATGGTGGTGTGTACCTCTGCTTGCAAGATGTGCAGAAATACAAGGCACATGGAAAATTGCCTTACAACAAATATGTGAAGATTCTACTTGGGAATGGGTTTCCAAGTAAACAAGTCTCAGGAATTCTAGGCTAGTTGGCACTAAGTATTGTACATACCATATTTGTCATCAAAGGTTAGGTGGCACTCGGGATTGTGTGTTCTATGCCATAGATGCTTTTATGCTTTACCTCCATGAACCACTATTTGTATTTAAAGACACTGCTGTGCTCAACCTCTAAGAACCATGAGGGATGTGGTAGGCAGGATTCTAGGGTGATTACCAAAGACCTTCTTTATCTTTGTATAATCCTCTTCCATTGAGTGTAGGTGGGACTGCTGGATATGATGAGTATCACTCCAATGATTATGTTACATTATATTATAAAAGGAAAAATTATCTGGAGTGGGCATGAACTAATCAAGTGATCCTTTCAGAAGCACAGAGTTTTCTCTGGTTAATAGCAGAGGAAGAAGTCAGAGAGAAGAGTATACACTGATCTGGAAGAAAGCACATGTTTGTATCCTAAACTACCTTGGTAGACCATGTGGTGAGGAACTCTGGAAAGCCTCTACAAGCTGAGAACAGCTCTTGACGGACAGACAGCAAGGGTCAGGGACCTCCAGCTCATAGCCGGAAGGAACTGAACTCTTCAGTAACTGCGGAAGACTGGGGAAGGCCACAAGCTCCACTATAGAGCACAGATTGGACAATACCTTGATTTCAGTCTGGCGAGGAGCCAGAGAACCCAGGAGCACCTGGTCTGGACTTCTGTAAGCTGATGCATGGGAATTGTTTCAAGCCACCAACTTCATGGCGATTTGTTGTACAGCAATAAGAAAAACCAATGGAAACTTGCTGTATGACTCAGGGAATCTAAACCAGCTCTCTATAACAACCTTGAGGGGTTGGAAGCAGTGGGAGGTAGCATGGAGGTTCAAGAGTGAGGGGACATATATATACCTATAGCTGATTCATGTTGATGGATGGCAGAAACCAAGACACTATTGTAAAGCAATTATCCTTCAATTAAAGATAAATAAATTTTAAAAAAGTATGAGGGAGGACCAAAGTAGAGTATCTCTTGTTTGTAGCATATACATTTGAATTTCCTGCAGCTTCACTGAATATTTCATTGTATAACCTAAGGTAACCAGTCTAATCAATTATTTTCCTATAATGCTTTTCAAGAAGTTTGCTTCCTGAGTGACAAATTCTTAGCCAATTCAAAATGAAACCACCATTTATTTATTTATTTTTTACTATGCCTTAGGCACATACATTAAACTACCGCACAATTGCAGTCATCTCACACGCTGGTAAAGTAATGCTCAAAATACTCCAAGCCAGGCTTCAAAAATATGTGAATAGTGAACTTCTAGATGTTCAAGCTGGTTTTAGAAAAGGCAGAGGAACCAGAGATCAAATTGCCAACATCTGCTGGATCATTGAAAAAGCAAGAGAGTTCCAGAAAAACATCTATTTCTGCTTTATTGACTATGCCAAAGCTTTTGACTGGGTGGATCACAACAAATTGTGGAAAATTCTGAAAGATATGGGAATACCAGACCACCTGATCTGCTTCTTGAGAGATACATATGCAGGTCAGGAAGCAACAGTTAGAACTGGACATGGAACAACAGACTGGTTATAAATAGGAAAAGGAGTACATCAGGCTGTATATTGTTACCCTGCTTATTTAACTTCTATGCAGAGTACATCATGAGAAACACTGGGCTGGATGAAGCACAAGCTGGAATCAAGATTGCCGGGAGAAATATCAATAACCTCAGATATGCAGATGGCACCACCCTTATGGCAGAAAGTGAAGATCTAAAGAGCCTCTTGATGAAAGTGAAAGAGGAGAGTGAAAAAGTTGGCTTAAAATTCAACATTCAGAAAACAAAGATCATGGCATCTGGTCCCATCACTTCCTGGCAAATAGATGGGGAAACAGTGTCAGACTTTTATTTTTTGGGCTCCAAAATCACTGCAGATGGTGACTTCAGTCATGAAATTAAAAGACGCTTCCTCCTTGGAAGAAAAGCTATGACCAATCTAGACAGCATGTTAGAAAGCAGAGACATTACTTTGCCAACAAAGGTCCGAATAGTCAAGGCTATGGTTTTGGTAGTAATCATGTATGGATGTGAGAGTTGGACTATAAAGAAAGCTGAGTGCCGAAGAATTGATGCTTTTGCATTGTGGTGTTGGATTAGACTCTTAAGAGTCCCTTGGACTGCAAGGAGATCCAACCAATCCATCCTAAAGGAAATCAGTCCTGAATATTCATTGGAAGGACTGATGTTGAAGCTGAAATGCCAGTGCTTTGGCCACCTGATGTGAAGAATTGACTCATTGGAAAAGACCTCGATGCTGGGAAAGATTGAAGACAGGAGGATAAGGGGATGACAGAAGATGAGATGGTTGGATGGCATCACTGACTCAATGGAGATGGGTTTGAGTGAACTCCGGGAGTTGGTGATGGACAGGGAAGTCTGGCGTGCTGCAGTCTATGGGGTCGCAAAGAATCAGACACGACTGAGAGGCTGAACTGACTGAATGGAGCACATACATTATGCTTTTTATACATGCTCTCATTTAAACTTCACAACAATCTTGGAAGGATAATGTTCTATATTTAATAAAAAGCAGCTGCATTACCATATGTAAAATAGATAGCCAGTGGGAATTTTATGTATGATGCAGGGAGCTCTACCCAGTGCTCTGTGTCAAGAGGGAGGAGACGTATGTATAACCATGGCTGTTTCATGTTGATGTATGGCAGAAACCAACACAACATTGTAAAGCAATTACACCACCCTTATGGCAGAAAGTGAAGAGGAACTAAAAAGCCTCTTGATGAAAGTGAAAGTGGAGAGTGAAAAAGTTGGCTTAAAGCTCAACGTTCAGAAAACATCATGACATCTGGTTCCATCACTTCATGGGAAATAGATGGGGAAACAGTGGAAACAGTGGCAGACTTTATTTTTCTGGGCTCCAAAATCACTGCAGATGGTGATTGCAGCCATGAAATTAAAAGACGCTTACTCCTTGGAAGGAAAGTTATGACCAACCTAGATAGCATATTCAAAAGCAGAGACATTACTTTGCCAACAAAGGTCCATCTAGTCAAGGCTATGGTTTTTCCAGTGGTCATGTATGGATGTGAGAGTTGGACTGTGCAGAAAGCTGAGCGCTGAAGAATTGATGCTTTGAAACTGTGGTGTTGGAGAAGACTCTTGAGGGTCCCTTGGACTGCAAGGAGATCCAACCAGTCCATTCTAAAGGAGACCAGTCCTGGGTGTTCTTTGGAAGGAATGATGCTAAAGCTGAAACTCCAGTACTTTGGCCACCTCATGCGAAGAGTTGACTCATTGGAAAAGACTCTGATGCTGGGAGGGATTGGGGGCAGGAGGAGAAGGGGACGACAGAAGACGAGATGGCTGGAAGGCATCACTGACTCGATGGACGTGAGTTTGAGTGAACTCTAGGAGTTGGTGATGGACAGGGAGGCCTGGCGTGCTGTGATTCATGGGGTTGCAAAGAGTCCTGGCGTGCTGCGATTCATGGGGTTGCAAAGAGTCAGACACGACTGAGTGACTGAACTGAACTGAACCCCCCAATTAAAAATAAATAAATTAAAAAAAAAGAACTTCAATTTTGAGGGTTAAGTACCTAATTAGAATAAGCTAACAAGTTGTGGAGTTAGGATTCTAACCTTACTATGTCTAACTTAAAATCAGATTTTTATATGTTGCATGTTATTCTCTCTCAATACTGGAAAAAAAAAGTCATGGTGGTGTGCGTTGCTCATAATTGCCAATATCTGGTTCTGCTCAACTTCTGAGTACAAGGGGGAGTGTCCTTCTTACTTTGTTGAAGTTAGATGTGATCATGTAATTAGTGTTGGAAAGTGCAAAGTAAATAAAAGCGATATACATCCCTTCTGGGTCAAGGCATTTATTAGTAATAGCTGGGGCTTGACTTTGCAATTTCCCCATTCCTTCCAGAACTATCCTCGAAGCCAAGAGTTCAGAGGGAGCCCAGATTCTCCTTGGTCCCTGAGTTGCTGTGATAAGCAGAGCTTCCCATACTGGACTTGCCACAGGAGAAAGAAAGAAACATTTGTTGTTTGAAGTCACTGAGATTTCAGAGCTGTATTGTTACTGTAGCTCAGACTAGTATTTCCTGACTAGTACAATTGCTTGAATTAGCATTATAACCAGCAAGGTCTGTAATTCTTATTGATATATTCAGATTGGTTTTGAGCACTAGCACCCATCGTATATTCTGTGCTTTAATTGTACTAATCTGCTTGCCGGTCTCTGAACGCTTAGTCTTTTTTTATACCTCAGGACCTTTGAACCCTTCTTCCCTCTGCTTGAAATAGGAAAGAGTTCATCATAGTGGGTGATTAAGAATGGGCTACAGATTCAGGATAGTCTATATTTTTATGCAGAATTATCTACTTTCTCTCTATACTGCCTTTATTAAGTAGCTTAACCCTTATTGCCCCCACTTTCTTATTTGAAAAATGGGATAATAATATTGCATCTATCATAGGGCTGCTGTGAGTGTTAACTGAAAATCTGAAACATTTAGAATAAATGCTGTTATTGCTATTATTATAAAAACTTCACTCAGATGTCTTCTCTTCTAGGAAGTCTTCCTGATGTTTCTGTGTTTGATTAGGTAGCCCTTTATTGTGCTACTGCAATGGGTTGTGAAGACCTTTATAAAACTGTATCAAATACTTGTCTGTCTCTTCTCTAATGTCAGCATTTGAAAAACGTCAGTTAGAAGTAAAATAATGTATTGCTACCACCCAGTAGTCAATAAATATTTTCTGAATGAATAAGAAACTCTGAGTCAATAGCTGTGGGCCTAAGCTAGTAATTAGTACTAAGGAAATAATTATGAGCCTCAAGTAAAATTAATCTTATAAATGATAATCGCATGAATTAATCTAGTTACAGAAGTGTTCTTCTAACTACCTTGATTGATGGAAGCTTCATTTTTTAGAATTATGTTAAATGGGGTGTAATTTTCAAAAATTGAGATCATTTTTGATTTTCTAAAATTGCTAAAAGCACAAAGTTTATAAACTAAATTGTTTGCAATTTATAATAGATCATTTTGGCATTAGCAACCTGGATTATGTTTAGAGAGGTACTGTGTTACACACAATAATAAATGTCAAAAATTAATATTATTGTTTATGAACACCCAATATTGCTACAAGGTAGACATAAGGTTTAAATGTAATGTCTTTATATTCTAAAATAATATTTATCCTAATGTCCAATTTACGACCACGAGTTGATTTAGATATTTGATAAAACTGACCTTTTCAGCTTAGTGAGAAAGAAAAACCTCACATTTTTGGTTTTGATAAATTCACAGTTTCTCAAAAGAAAACATTAAAAAATTTTTTGTCTGATTTTTAAGTTGGTGACTTACCTCCCAGTGTAAACACTTCTGCAGTAAACAATGTCTCTCCACCAAGCAATA
Organism: Bubalus kerabau; assembly: GCF_029407905.1. Lineage (NCBI taxonomy): Eukaryota > Metazoa > Chordata > Mammalia > Artiodactyla > Bovidae > Bubalus > Bubalus kerabau. Next base: position 13,431,531 of record NC_073626.1, read on the forward strand.
GTAATCATCCAAATTAAATTTTTTTTAAAATATGGGAAATGAATTTCACTATGATATTAAACCTTTATCATACTAAATTTTGGAGATTTTTTTGTTAATGATATTTAGAATTTCTGCTCCACCATTGTGGAACTATCTTTCATACTGTCTGATTACTGTGTATAATGTATCCTTCTTGCCAAGAGGACATCTTGTTGAGATGTTGAGATGTCCTTGCCTTATCAGGGGATGCTACTGGCATAGTGGTAAGCTCATTTTCTCATGCTTGTGCAAGGTGAAGGTTCTTGTAGTTCAGTCGCTAAGTCATATCTGACTCTGCGACCCTATGGACTGCAGCATGCCAGGCTTCCCTGTCCTTCACAATCTCCCGGGCTTTGCTCAGAATCATGTCCCTTGAGTCGGTGATGCCATCTAACCATCTCATTCTCTGCCGCCCTCTTGTTCTTAGTGAAGATAATTAGGTTTCATTTCTCAATAAGGAAAGGCATGATAATAGTGAATAAATTGAGAGAGAGAGGAGGAGGAGGAGAGGAGAAATAAAAAGAGATTCATATTATAAAATATTATGTAACTTGTGCAAACCAAGAGGTGACAAGGACCTGGTTCCCTAGAAATTTGAATACTTCAGAAACAAAATGCATTTAAATTATCAGCACCTTTAGATTGGCACCTAATTAGAATATATCAAACTAGGCAGGGTGTTCAGTGTTTGAAAGAAACACAATATCCAAGCATAAAGCCAGAGGTCAGTCACTCACTCCGGATGACTATTTGTCCACTCGAACCTAATTGCCTTTGAATTTCCCTTCAGTCTTGTGAACAGGAGCTCAGCCAAGAATGACCCCAGGTTCACCTGTGAGAAGAGACAAGGAGGAAACACATGTGGTCACATCCTCTTCTTACCTGTAGGCAGGGAGGGATGCTCATGTGACTCTCTGGCTGCCCTTTCTGGGATAGAAGGAAGAGATCCGTGCATAAAAAAGAATTCCTGTCTTTGCTTTGCTTTTCCTTCTGCCCCACCTGTGTGTGTGATATGTCACAGCTGGCTGTGTATGCGTTTCCTTTCTTTACCGCTTAGCTTCAGTTTGGTTGCACTGCCCTAGGACGTCTTAATGGCTTTCAATGAACCTAATTAATTTTGCCCATTTTCAAAATGGCCCTTTGGCTAAATATTTAAGGAAGCTTACAGTGTTGCAAGCAGAAGGTGATTGTTTGCAAATTCCTCAAGGTTAGAGACCACTGTGCTTGCTTCAGTGGTGAGGAGCGAGAGATTATCAGGGCCAGGAAGCACTGAGCCCTTCATTGGTGCAGGCTAATGAGAGGAGCTTAGAGGCTGGGCTTCAGGGCTGGTCTTGTGGGCCCCTGAATCCCTTGCAATCTGGCGGGCAGTGACAGTTCCAGGTCTACTCCCGGGCAGAGAGACAGTGGCTCTGGTTGGTCTTATTTTGGGTCATTGTAGGGTCGGAGGCATGACTATGGTGCTGTGAGCTTCTTCTGACTATGAATGACACACATTCCCAAATTTGGCAGTGGGATGAATGTGTGTGGGATATTGGCAATTGTCAGTAAGACTTCAGCTTATTTTAATAGGCTTCAGCTCCACGTAATAAACCCGATTTTATGAAACCTATTCATTCTAAATTTTATATTTTAAGCTGTTATTTTCTTCTTTTTTACTTTGTTTTTCTATATTCTTCCCCCTTTTTCATTTTCTAATTTCCCTTTCTTGCTGCTTTTCTCCTTTGTTGTATTTTAAAAGAATAAAGAAATAAATTATGTCCACCAGAGGGCAGTCTGATCCTACACACACATACATCCGTGCGCACACATATACACACACAGTCACACATATACACACACACACGCACACACACCCAGCCCCCAACTCACCCCTCTTTTTCCTCTCTTTCCCCCTTCTTTACAACTCTCTTCCAGGAAGGATGTCAATGAAAGTAGATGGTAAACAAAACAAAACAGAAACCTTTTGGTTTTAAACTTCTTTCAGTATTGCCTATGTGCCGGCATGTAGTCTCAATGGTTTGATCTGTGAAGTTAGTCTTCTCTAGGTTTATGTCAGGAGTATATAGAGTCTTACTCTGACCTATTGAAGAAAACAATCTCAAAATCTACCAAAATACACAGTGAAAATGAAAACTTGAGCTGTGAGATTTTGAGTGTATAAGACATGAAATGCATAAGACATCTCATTTCTGGGATCCCTGTGAAAGACGTGTGACTCCAGCAGTCAAGAATTTTACAGTTTAATTTAAAAATTTTATAAGCCGTCTTTATTTTTCTCTACTACTGCAATCATCTCTGTTCCCGCACTCTATTGCTTTACTCCTCTAAAAATACTGGTATTTTGACTATATCCTTGCAGACTTTATATATGTTCCCTATGTCAGTGGAAGGTTAATGTCGAAAAGAAAGGGTGTGAGCTTTTCCTCTTCCTCACCTTCCTGACTGCACATGTCTGTGGCACCTGAAAGTCCCACTCTGCCCCGATCAGAGGTTTGGGTAAATGAAGGGAATTTTCTACATGCAAGCTTAGTGGTTTTTGAGGTATGCTGGGGTGGAGAGAAAGTCAATTTTAGCTTTATTATCTAAAGCCATGAGAGGCAAAATAAGGACTACACGAACTCTCTGGAAAAAAAAAAAGAGTGGTGCCTGAGCAATCCATTCAAAGGCAGAAATCCTGAGGACAGAAGGGAGAAGAAAGTGTCACGGTTCGACTTTCAGTTTCTGAAACCTTGAGCTGTGCCTGACGTGTTGAAGGACACAGACCATGTACTAGTCTATCTTATGTAATCGGCATGAACTTCGAAATTGACTGGAAGCTCTCGATAAATTTGATGTTGTAGAGGGAATTCAGAATTCACTAGTTCCAGAATGCTAGGCTATTAAATCAGTTGCATTGGACATTCTAATATTTCATTGAAATAAAGTAGATGGAGGAAATATGTATGAATTTCAAGTAATTTCTCAGTCGAATTCGAAAGTAACGCTCTCCCAGTACTCTTCTCAAGGATGTCAACGGACAGACAATTTCTGCCCTAGGAATAATTTCTCAAAAGATGAAATCTTCCTATGGTATAGATGTTACCTTTTTATGCATTACTTATTCCAGGGGTGTCTGGGTTGGTAGATGTTTTGGAATGTGAAGTGCGGTTTTGAGGTTCTGCCTCCAGGAACACTGAGGAGATGCAACTGAAGAGGTATTTTCAATTTGGCGCTAATCCAAATTAAAGAAAACACTTGCTAAAGAGACTGAGCCCAGAATTTTAAAAGTTCATCTTTAATCTGAGTACCCCACCAGGCACTAAACATGTTGACTCAAGTAGAGAAGGGGGAGCCCTCTCATGAACTCTGAATGCTAGAAAGAGCCAACATTGCTAAGTGAGTTTCCATATCTTATAGATATGGAACTGAAGTCTACATATATTAAAACATGTTGCTCCATAGTCATAATGATTATGTGTTTGGAATACTTTTTAGATTAAGTCCCGAAATAGAATACCCAACTAATCTTCGACAATAATGGCACACATGTATTCAACTACTTCAAATACTTCCCAGGTCATTGTTCCTATAGCTTGGTCTGTGGTTAGTTATGATATATCCTATATGAATAAAGACAGAGTAAGAAGGTATCATGAAGGAGGCATTATTACCAAAGAGAGGCCCTTTTTACTTTGCAAGGAACTCCTTAGGAACATTCTTAAACTAAAGAACTTCACACAACATACCCCACCCTCCAAATATTTGTTAATATGATTAAATAAAATAATGATGTTAGTGCATATAAAGTTTGGACTCTGTGGGAGAAAGCGAGGGTGGGATGATTTGAGAGAATAGCACTGAAACATGTATATTACCATATGTGAAATAGATGACCAGTCCAAGTTCAATGTATGAAACAAGGCACTCAAAGCCAGTGCACTGGGACAACCCAGAGGGATGGAATGGGGAGGGAGGTGGGAGAGAGGTTCGGGATGGGGAGACACATGTATGGCAAAAACCACTACAATATTGTAAAGTAATGTCTCCAATTATAATAAATAAATTAAAAAAATAAAGTTCATGCTGATGTTTCAGTGACTTAGGTGATCACATGTAAGATTTTCTTTGTTTTAAAAGGCAAGGACCCGTGTCTTTCAGGCACGCAAACTGCACTTTGGTTAGCTGTCTCTAGGAGAGAGATCCTTGAAGTGTGGTCCTCTGCTTCCCATGAGCAGCATCTGTAGCACCTGGGAATTTGTTAGCAATGCAGATCCCCGAGTGGACCCTAGACCTACTGAGTCAGAGACTTGAAGAAGGTGGGGTGTGAACCCAGGAGTCTGTTTTTCAAAGCCGTCTGGGTGGTTTGATGCTCACTTGAGTTTAAGAACCACTGTTCCCGAAGAACCATGGTGTTGGTTTATAAGAACAAATTCTGTTGACTTTTACATTTTAAACTTCCCTGCTAAATGTATCTGGATAGAATTATTTTGTCAAGATTTAGGTCGTTTCTTATTATAAGAGAGCAGTATGAGAAATCTGAAGACTTCTCCCTTTCCAGATGTTTTAATTCCTCTTAAAATTTCTTGAATTGGGGATTCAAAGCCTGCTTGCTTACAGCCTTTTTCTTTGTAAGAGTACAGACAGACCCTCCGTGGACACGCCTGTCCGTGGAGTCACATCACGTCTACTTTGTCTCTTTCCCAGCTGCATCCCCGCGGCTTCCCTACTGGAAGCTGTCCATCTCTCCCTGTGGTTCCCTCCCTGGTCCCGCAACACACCCTCCGAGCAAGTCAAGACTGTATTGTTCTAAGAAGCGCCTCATCAAGCCCCACTACTAGGATGTTCAACATTTTTTCCAATTAGCGACATGAAATATAAAAAGCCTTACTTGAGTTCCTTGAAGATGGCAATAACGAAGCCCTGAAGAAGTTGTCGAGGGACTAGGGCTAATTAAAATGCAGCAGGGTACAGAAGTAGAGGTAACCGCGGCTCGCTGTGCCACATCTCCGGTAATCAGCAGTCCCTAGTTTCCCCACACTAATTGACAGGAGACGCGGCGCTCCTGAGTGTGCACACTGCGCACATTAATGGAGTCGGCACACGCTGCCTGACTTGGCTCATTATCGACCTTGAACCAGCAAAGGTCAGAGGACGGTGCTGCTTTCATCAACGTGACAGGTGTCTGAGGCGCTTCTCTCTGTAGTCTAATAATTTGGCAGTTGTCTTATCCTGTACATGAATTAGTGATCTGATCCTTGAAGTATGATGGATAAAAAGAATGTCAGGTCTGGGTAGGGGATGTAGCTCTGGGCATCTGTATTAGCCCCATCACTACCCACGGTCTGGGAGATGTGTGTTGTAGGAATGTCCTTTTTTTCCCCTAGAGGAAGAATGAGTCTGAATGCAGTCATTACATGAAAAGATCATTTTCCTAGAAAATGGTTAGCTATGAAAAAATATTTCACCAAAATATTAACATTCATGAGTCAGTTTCTTTCTGTCAAGTAGACATTGACATCTGACACTTTTCCAATGTGGGCATAATGATAATGATAATGAAAATGAATGTTCTTTGAGAAAACTTAAAATCAATTAATAATATCTCCTGAGCATCCCTCATGCACTGAAAATGATTTCAGACATGATGTGCAGATATAAAAGAGATATAAGATGTTATACCCCAGCATATATGATACACATCAAGATATGCCAAGTATAAACATACTACAAAAATAAAGAACATACTCAAAGGCACATATGTGTAAGCTTCTATTTATATAACAGGGACAGTCAAACTGGCAGCCTCACCTGGCAAAGATTTGGGAACATTTATAAGCAAAGGCCAATGCAATGGGATAGATACCTTCTTATGGGCGAGTTGCAGAGCAGGATGAACGAATGAGAAAAGATGTCTTAATTAGAGGAAGAATTGTGCACTGCAGAGTTTTAATCCAGTTTTTCAAAGAGAGGAAGGATACAGACAAGGAGAAAGAAAAGGAGGATAATTTCTACCAGAGGCAAGACTTTGATACTGAAAGGACAAAGAAAATATTTCAAATGTTTCCCATTGTTATTGGATATTCTTTCCTCCCTTGTCACTTATAAAATTCCTATCTAATTTCAAATCGCATTGCAGAATTAATCACTTTATTAAAGTAAGTGTCTCTGAGCCTGCCCTAAGGAACAAAGTTGATCACAACCTTGTGTGTCACTTCTCTGCATTGCATGCTCTTTAGTGTCATCTGTACTAAACGTACTATATGTACAGACATACATCTGCGATGGGTTATAATTATTTACTCCTATGCCTAGCTCATTCCCTGGAGAAGGGAATGGCAACCCACTCCAGTATTCTTGCCTGGAGAATTCCATGGACAGAGGAGCCTGGTGAGCTATAGTCCATGGGGTCACAAAGAATTGGACATTACTGAGTGAGGAACACACTATCTCTATTGCGTGCTGAAGCTTGGTATAATCTAATACATCACAGTAAGACTAGAGACAGAGCATACACTTCAGAATAAGATGGAGTGAAGCTGAAATTAGGTATCTGTATTTCACTAATAGTTATCTTTGGGTGATTTATTTAAATCTGTAAGTCTCAGTTTCCTCATCTGAAGAAATGGGGGTAACCTCCTTGAAGAGAGGTTGTGAGGATTACATTAGATATTGTATTCAGGTTCCTAGGAAATGCCAGTTGTCCTCTTACTCCCCGTCTTCTTCCAACTAGGATATTTAAAATCCTAGAGGGTAGGAATCATGTTATATTCATCTCTATAGCCTCATTATTTAATACTGTATTCTGGCATAAACAGCTGTTCAATGGAAGTTTGCTGAATTAAACCAAGTTGCCTAAAACATTCATGTAGAGTGATTGCACTATTCAAATCAGCATCAATATATTTTATAGACTTGGAAGAATTTATTATTGGCATTATCTGTTGTTTTTCTCACACATTTTTTACTATATGCATGGTTGAAGGAATTTTATGGACATTTCAAACATGTGTTTAGCCAAAATTATTCTGGAAATATGTTTCTTAAAAATATGAATAAATTGAATCTGTATTAATTTATCCAAGGCCAAAATAGAATATTACCCCCTCAAAGATTCTTATTCTTGTATTTAAATAGAGCTGTAATGGTTACCGTAAATATATGGGTATTTCAATGAGATAGTTTAGAAATATGAGTATTGTTTTCTCAGTGTAGGCACCACATAATCACGTAGGAATTATACACTTGCTCCATCAATGTTTGCCTGCTTGGCGTATTTCTAAAACATCTCTTTTGAAATAATATTCAGAGCTTGTACAATATTCTTGAAAATGTTTTTATCATGGTAAAATGCGTGTGTTATAGGCTGAATATTTGTGCTCTTCCATTCATATGTTAAAACCAAACCCCCAACCCCCAGTGTGATGGTATCAGGAGACGGGGTTTGAGAGATGACTAGGTCTTGAAGAGGGAGCCCTCATGAGTGGGATTACTGCCTTTGAAAAAGAGACCCCAGGGAGCTCCCTTACCCTTTCCATGGTGAGAGGACATGGAGAGAAGAGGGCCATCAGCAAAACAGTAAGTGGATCCTAACCAGACACCCCATCTGCCTTGATTTTTGACTTCCCAGCCTCCAGAACTATGAAGACAGGTTCATGTTGTTTATAAGCCACCTAGTTCATGGTATTTTCTGATAGCAGCCAGAACTAAGAAAAAACATAGCATTAAGTTCATCACCTTAACTCATCTATACATTTTTAAGTGTATAGCTTGGTGGCATTAAAAGTATGTTCTCATTGTTTTGGAACCATCACCACCATCCATTTCCAGAACTCTTTGCACCTTCAAAACTGAAACTCTGTGACCATTAAACAATAACTCCCCTTCCCTTTTCCTTCAGTGCCCAAGAATCTTTAATCAACTTTTGGTCTCTATGAATTTGACTACTCTAGGTATTGCATACAAGTAGAACCATAAAGAATTTGTGCTTTGGTGACTGGCTTGTTTCAATTAGCATAATATCCTCACAGTCCATCCATGTTTTAACATATGTCATAGTTTTCTCCCTTTTTGCAGCTGAATAATATTCCATTGTATGTGTATGCCACACTTTGTTTATCCATTGATCCATTGATGGACACTGAGGTGTGTCTACTTTTGGGCTACTTTGAATAATGCTGCTATGAACATGGGTTGATAAATATTTCTTTGAGTCTCTGTTTCACTTCCTTTGGGTATAAATCTAGAAGTGGAATTGCTAGATCATATGGTAATTCTATTTTTGATTTATCGAGGAAGTTCCTTACTGTTTTCTGTAGCAGTTAGCCATCTTACATTTCTACCAGGAGTGCACAGGGTTCCAATTTCTTCACATCCTTACCATTGCATGTTATTTTGTTCTTTTTCTTGATGGTAGCCATTATAATGGGTATGACAGAGCTTGTATAATGTTCTTCTGATTCTCTTTAGTGATTTTTATCCTTTGGAGGTAGATTTCATGATTGCAGCAAGTGGTTGATTATTAGTAGTCAATTTATTGAATAATATCGTGGCAAAATATGACTATAAAGTAATGAGACCTTTAAAAGAATTCAACTCATATATTATTTGGCAAGAATCAAAAACTATTTCAAATCATGCTTCTTTTCTACCCCTTTCCTGGTTTCTTCCCTGATTAATTCCTCATAAAATCTATTGGGTAGGGCTGAGCAAGGTAGACGTCCCCATTTGGGGGCATTTGGGAATGGCACCCTGGCATGGATGTCAGACCTTGAATGTGATGAGGAGTGCACCATGCAAAGAATGTGACAGAGGTAGAGGCCTAGTGCAGGACAATGCCACCCGAGCAAGTGGAGAAGGCACCTGTATGGCAGTCACTCTCTCCCATCAGGAAGCTTCCATAAGCCTCTTATCCTTCTCCATCAGAGGGCAGACAGACTGACAACCACAATCACAGAAAACTAACCAACCTGATCACATGGACCACAGTCTTGTCTAAATCAATGAAACTATGATCCGTGCCATGTAGGGCCACCCAAGACAGATGGGTCATGGTGGAGAGTTCTGACAAAACATGGTCCACTGGAGAAGAGAATGGCAAACCACTTCAGTATTCTTGCCTTGAGAACCCCATGAACAGTATGAAAAGGCAAAAAATAGGACACTGAAAGAGGAACTCCCCAGGTTGGTAGGTGCCCAATATGCTAATGGAGATCTGTGGAGAAATAACTCCAGAAAGAATATAGAGACGGAGCCAAAGCAAAAACAACACCCAGTTGTTGGTGTGACTGGTATTGGAAGTAAAGTCCAATGCTGTAAAGAGCAATATTGCATAGGAACCTGGAATGTTAGATCCATGAATCAAGGCAAATTGGAAGTGTTCAAACAGGAGATGGCAAGAGTGAACATCAGCATTTTAGAAATCAGTGAACCAAAATGGACTGGAAAGAATGAATTTAATACAGATGACCCTTATATCTACTACTGTGGGCAAGAATCCCTTAGAAGAAATGGAGTAGCCCTTATACTCAACAAAAGAGTCCAAAATGCAGTACTTGGATGCAATCTCAAAAATGACAGAATGATCTCTGTTTGTTTCCAAGGCAAACCATTCAATATCACAGTAATCTAAGTCTATGCCCTGACCAGTAATGCTGAAGAAGCTGAACGGTTCTATGAAGACCTACAAGACCTTCTAGAACTAACACCCAAAAAAGATGTTCTTTTCATTATAGGGTACTGGAATGCAAAAGTAGGAAGTCAAGAGATACTTGGAGTAATAGGAAAATTTGGCCTTGGAATGCAGAATGAAGCAGGGCAAAGGCAAACAGAGTTTTGCCAAGAGAACACACTGGTCATAGAAAACACCCTCTTCCAACAACACAAGAGAAGACTCTACACATGGACATCACCAGATGGCCAACACTGAAATCAGATTGATTATATTCTTTGCAGCCAAAGATGGAGAAGCTCTATACAGTCAGCAAAACCAAGACCGGGAGCTGACTGTAGCTCAGATCATGAACTCCTTATTCCCAAATTCAGACTTAAACTGAAGAAAGTGGAGAAAGCCACTAGGCAATTCAGGTATGACCTAAATCAAACCCCTTATGATTATACAGTGGAAGTGAGAAATAGATTCAAGGAATTAGATCTGATAGAGTGCCTGAAGAAATATGGACGGAGGTTCATGACATTGTACAGGAGGCAGTGATCAAGACCATCCCCAAGAAAAAGAAATGCAAAAAGGCAAAATGGTTGTCTGAGGAGACCATACAGATAGCTGAAAAAAAGAAGAGAAGTGAAAGGCAAAGGAGAAAAGAAAAGATATACCCATCTGAATGCAGAGTTCCAAAGAATAGCAAGGAGAGAGAAGAAAGCCTTCTTCAGTGATCAATGCAAAGAAATAGAGGAAAACAATAGAATGAGAAAGACTACAGATCTATTCAAGAAAATTAGAGATACCAAGGAAACATTTCATGCAAAGATGGGCACAATAAAGGATAGAAATGGCATGGACTTAAGAAAAGCAGAAGATATTAAGAAGAGTTGGCAAGAATACACAGAAGAACTATACAAAACAGATCTTCATGACCCAGATAGTCATGATGGTGTGATCACTCACCTAGAGTCAGACATCCTGGAATGAGAAGTCAAGTGGGCCTTAGGAAGCATCACTAAAAACAAAGCTAGTGGAGGTGATGGAATTCCAGTTGAGCTATTTCAAATCCTAAAAGATGATGCTGTGAAAGTGCTGTACTCAGTATGCCAGCAAATTTGGAAAACTCAGCAGTGGCCACAAGACTGGAAAAGGTCGGTTTTGTTCCAATCCCAAAGAAAGGCAATGCCAAAGAATGTTCAAACTACCGCACAATTGCACTCATCTCACATGCTAGTGAAGTAATGCTCAGAATTCTCCAAGCCAGGCTTCAACAGTACATGAACCATGAACTTCCATATGTTCAAGGTGGATTTAGAAAAGCCAGAGGAACCAGAGATCAAACTGTCGACATCCACTGGATCATCGAAAAAGCAAGAGAGTTCCAGAAAAATATGACTACACCAAAGCCTTTGACTGTGTGGATCACAATAAACTGTGGAAAATTCTTCAAGAGATGGGAATACCAGACCACCTGACCTGCCTTTTGAGAAACCTGTATGCAGGTCAGGAAGCAACAGTTAGAACTGGACATGGAACAAAGACTGGTTCCAAATAGGAAAAGGAGTACGTCAAGGCTGTATATTGTCACCCTGCTTATTTAACTTGTATGAAAAGCACATCATGGGAAATGCTGGACTGGATGAAGCACAAGCTGGAATCAAGAGTGCTGGGAGAAATATCAATAACTTCAGATCTGTAGATGAGACTACACTTATGGCAGAAAGTGAAGAAGAACTAAACAGCCTCTTGATGAAAGTGAAAGAGGAGAGTGAAAAAGTTGGCTTAAAACTCAACATTCAGAAAACTAAGATCATGGCATCTGGTCCCATAATTTAATGGCAAATAGATGGGGAAACTGTGGAAACAGTGACAGACTTTATTTTTGGGGCTCCAAAATCACTGCAGATGGTAAATGCAGCCACAAAATTAAAAGACACTTGGTCCTTGGAAGAAAAGTTATGACCAACCTAGACAGCATATTCAAAAGCAGAGACATTACTTTGCCAACAAAGGTCCATCTAGTCAAAGCTATGGTTTTTCCAGTAGTCGTGTATGGATGTGAGCGTTGGGACTATAAAGAAAGCGGAGCACCGAAGAATTGATGCTTTTGAACTGTGGTGTTGGAGAAGACTTTTGAGAGTCCCTTGGACTGCAAGGAGATCCAACCAGTCCATTCCAAAGGAGATCAGTCCTGAATATTAATTAGGACTGATGCTGAAGCTGAAACTCCAATACTGTGGCCACCTGATGCAAAGAACCAACTCATTGGAAAAGACTCTGATGCTGGGAAAGATTGAAGGCAGTAGGAGAAGGGGACAACAGATGATGAGACAGTTGGATGGCATCTCAGACTCAATGGACATCAGTTTGAGTAAGCTTCAGGAGTTGGTGATGGACAGGGAGGCCTGGCGTGCTGCATGCAGTCCATGTGGTTGCAAAGAGTCGGACATGACTGAGCAACTGAACTGAACTGACGGTCGGAACTCACTTTTCAATGCATGTGACTAGTGATAGAAATAAATACAGATGTGAATGTGTCCTTGAGGCCCTGTCCACAGAGGCCCTGACTACAGTGATGCCCTAATAATAATGAGCACACCCTGTGCCCAGAGCATAGTTTGTAAATTCCTTTCTCCACTACAAGGAACCCGAACTCTCTAGAGAAGTGACTGATTTCAGGGTGTGGGCAGGGAAAGTATAAGGTGATCTTGGAGCATTTTGTTGTACCAGAAAGTAAAGAAGTGTTTAAAGAATGATAGCAACACTTCAAAAGATAATGAGAACCATCTTAAAGGGGCTCCATTGGCCAAGGCTGGGGCAAGTTGAACAACAAAATGTAGCAAATGATGGTGGATTATAACTAATTGAATGAAATAAATGTGTTTGAGTACATACTGATACATAAATAAGAGAATAATAAATGAGGAGAAGAAAAAGCTCTTTTTGCAGTAGAATGCCAGTGAATAAGGGTGGAAAAAATGATGGCATTAGGAAATGATCACTTGGCGACTAGCATAGTGATAATTAATCTGATCAAGAAAAGTCAATGGAGGTAAAACTAATGGTGAAAGTTTGATGAGGAATTGGATCTTCACCACCTCAAAGGACTTCTCCACACATACTTTTTCTCACAGGGGAAAAACAGAAATTTAACAATGGAGAAAACAGGCAGACAAAACCTGAGTCAAAATGTCAAAGTTAACATCACCAGTAAGAAAACACAGCAGCATCACATGCCACATGTTAAGATGCAATGCGAAGACTCCAGCATCACTTCTGTACTGTTCTTCAGTTCAGTTCAGTTGCTCAGTTGTGTCCGACTCTCTGCGACCCCATGAATTGCAGCACACCAGGCCTCCCTGTCCATCACAAACTCCCGGAGTTCACTCAAACTCACATCCATCGAGTCGGTGATGCCTTCCAGCCATCTCATCCTCTGTCGTCCCCTTCTCTTCCTGCCCCCAATCCCTCCCAGCATCAGAGTCTTTTCCAATGAGTCAACTCTTCGAATGAGGTGGCCCAAGTACTGGAGTTTCAGCTTTAGCATCATTCCTTCCAAAGAAATCCCAGGGCTGATCTCCTTCAGAATGGACTGATTGGATCTCCTTGCAGTCCAAGGGACTCTCAAGAGTCTTCTCCAACACCACAGCTCAAAAACATCAATTCTTTGGCACTCAGCTTTCTTCACAGTCCAACTCTCACATCCATACATGACCACTGGAAAAACCATAGCCTTGACTAGGCGGACCTTTGTTGGCAAAATAATGTCTCTGCTTTTGAATATGCTATCTAGGTTGGTCACAACTTTCCTTCCAAGGAGTAAGTGTCTTTTAATTTCATGGCTGCAATCACCATCTGCAGTGATTTTGGAGCCCCCCCAAATAAAGTCTGCCACTGTTTCCACTGTTTCCCCATCTATTTCCCATGAAGTGATGGCACCAGATGCCATGATTTTTGTTTTCTGAATGTTGAGCTTTAAGCCAACTTTTTCACTCTCCACTTTCACTTTCATCAAGAGGCTTTTTAGTTCCTCTTCACTTTCTGCCATAAGGGTGGTGTCATCTGCATATCTGAGGTTATTGATATTTCTCCCGGCAATCTTGATTCCAGCTTGTGCTTCTTCCAGCCCAGTGTTTCTCATGATGTACTCTGCATAGAAGTTAAATAAGCAGGGTGACAATATACAGCCTTGCCGTACTCCTTTTCCTATTTAGAACCAGTCTGTTTTTCCATATCCAGTTCTAACTGTTGCTTCCTGACCTGTGTATAGGTTTCTCAAGAGGCAGGTCAGGTGGTCTGGTATTCCCATCTCTTGAAGAATTTTCCACAGTTTATTGTGATGCACACAGTCAAAGGCTTTGGCATAGTCAATAAAGCAGAAATAGATGTTTTTCTGTAACTCTCTTGCTTTTTCCATGACCCAGCGGATGTTGGAAATTTGATCTCTGGTTCCTCTGCCTTTTCTAAAACCAGCTTGAACATATGGAAGTTCATGGTTCACGTATTGCTGAAGCCTGGCTTGGAGAATTTTGAGCATTACTTTACTAGCATGTGAGATGAGTGCAATTGTGCAGAAGTTCTGAATCTAATCACAAGGATACTTTGGATAAACTTAAACTAAGAGACATTCCACATATTAACTGGCCTATAACTTTCAAGTGTCAGGACTTTTAAAAGTCAAGGAAACACTGAAAGACCAGCTCAAATTAAAGCTGACTAGAGAGATGGCCCACCTCAGTGTGCTTTGTTTATCTGCATGGATCTTTTTTCTTCTAGAAAGGGCATTATTAGGACAGTAGGCTACTATATGAACTGTGATGCTAGAGAAGACTCTTGAGAGTCCCTTGGACAGCTGGGAGATCCAACCAATCCATCCTAAAGGAGATCAGCCCTGAAAATTTATTGAAAGGACTAATGCTGAAGCTGAAACTCCAATACTTTGGCCACCTGATGCGAAGAACTGACTCATTGGAAAAGACCCTGATGCTGGGAAAGATAGAAGGCAGGAGGAGAAGGGGACAACAGAGGATGAGATGGCTGGATGGCATCACTGACTCAATGTACATGAGTTTGAGCAAGCTCTAGGAGTTGGTGATGGACAGGGTAGCCTGGCATGCTGCAGTCCATGAGGTTGCAGAGTTGGACACAATTGAGCGACTGAACTGAACTGTTTTAGAGTCTTTGGATTAGATGGTAGTAAGTGAACAATGTAATTTACATTTGATGGCTGTATTGTGGTTTTGAAGGAGAATATCCTGATTTGTGTTCAGGGGTAATGGAACATTAGGTCATCAAATTATCCTTGAGTATTTCAGGGAAAAAAGTTATTTATAGTATTCTTGCAAAGATTATTTAAAAAAAACATATAAAAGTGGAAAAATAAAATGGTGGTGGCTTCACTGGAAAATGAAGTTTCTTATGGTGACTTGTTTGAAGACAATTAAATTCAGAATGTAACTTTTTAGATGTCTTTAAGATCATCATTTGCATTCAAATGTCACTCTTCACTGTTTTATAATTTTTGAAATACCAGTAGTTGTGGAGGAAAACCATGGGTAAAATAATCCAAGGATACATTAAAGTAAAATACAATAAGATCATTAGTAATAAACCATGACGAAATCAGGTACCTCTGATATGATGCAATGAAACTGACATTTCCCCTCTGAAGTAGTTTTCCCCCTGTCCAGTATGACTGGGGGTTTCCCAGGTGGCTCAGTGGTAAAGAATCTGCCTGCCAACACAAGAGGCACAGGAGGTATGGGTTCGATCCCTGGGCCAGGAAGATCCCCTGGAGGAGGAAATGGCAACTCACTCCAGTATTCTTGCTGGGATAACCCCATGGGCAGAGGAACCTGGTGGTTTATAGTCCATGGGGTCACAAAGAGTCAGATGTGACTGAAGCAACTGAGAACACACACAAGCCAGTTTGGTTGCTCCTCACCTTTGGGCTTCCCTTGTGGCTCAGCTGGTAAAGAATCCGCCTGCAATGTGGGACACCTGGGTTTGGTCCCTGGGCTGGGAAGATTCCCTGGAGAAGGGAAAGGCTACCCACTCCAGTATTCTGGCCTGGAGAATTCCATGGACTGTATAGTCCACGGGATCGCAAAGAATCAGACATGACTGAGTGACTTTCAACTTCACTTCATCTTTGAGCACTAGACATGGGGCTCACCCAAACTGAGATGTGATACCAGAGTGAAACAGATACCAAATTTTGAGGACTTAGTATGGTGAAAGAGTAATATACCTTAATAACAATTTTAATAATTCTTAATAATTATAAACATAATGTATTAACAATTTACATCATTTGTATGTTGAAATGATGATATTTGAGATACATTGGGTTAAACTATATCAATAAAATCCATTTTACCCATTTCTTGGAAAATTTGAATTTAGAGATGTGGTTTACACTGTGTTGCTATTGAAACGTGCTGGTTTTAGAGCCTCTTGAAGACAGAGAGGCTGCAACTCTCGGTCATATAAACCATGTGTCCAGGAGAATGCATGGCTCACAGCTTGTCTCCATTAAATTTTTGTTGTCCACCTGAGCAATGAATGACTGTAATATTTATTTTCAAAAAGATATGCAATTGCAGGCACATTAAGCTTCCTTCTGTCAGTAATTCATAGGAGAAGAGACAGAAAAGTGATACACAAAACTGAAGAAGCTGGTTGCCTTGGGTGGTGTGATTACAGGCTGCTTGTTCTATTTTTGAAACTTTCTGCAGAATTATTTCCTTCCCAGAATTTAAAGAATTTTCCTCCTTTTTAAGTTAAAGAATGAAGACAGAAATTGTGTTTGTTGTGTTCTTGTTTGTTTTTTTGTTTGTTGTGGGGAGAAAAAGAGGCATATGTGAAGGAAACCTTCAAACACCATTGAGGCGATTCCAGTGGCCTTTTTCAGTGTATCTCTTTTTGGGTGTGGGCTGGGCATGATGATTCTTGAGAGTCGCAGTGTGCCATGGTTAACAGCAGCCCGTTCTTGGTGCTGGGTAGTAATCTCTTTGGCCCAGAGCAAGTAGAGCAAGTGAAGAAGATTTGATGATCTCCAGCTTCTGCAAGGAGCTGCAGTTATTTCTCTAGGTCAGGTCAGGGAGCATCCTGAGGATGAATAATAACAGTCCTCTGAGAACGTTCGATCCTGGCAACCGTTTATAACCATATAAAGCTGATAATAAAATAATTTCAAAGTAAATAAACAGTGGGTACATAAGTACCCTCTGAGATCAGTAAATCTGAGTGCATGAGCTGCCAGTGCAAGGAGCAGATTAAACTTCTTTTCTTCAAATGTCCCAATGCAACAAGGAGGATGGCAGCACCATTTCATGGTTTTAAAGTGGAGGGTGGTGGGGGGGTAGGGGGGTTGGGGGGGGTGGGGGGTGGGGTGGGGGGGAGAAAAGTGGCTCTAACACAAAGGCTAGAGGAGAGTGAAGTTCCCAGCCATTAAAAAACGTTTAGACTGTGACACATTTCACCGAGTCAATGGATATTTGTTGAGCCCCTACTATGCGCTGTGAATGTTTTCCCTGGCTAATATAGCAGTAAACAAAGCATACAACGTTCCATACCTTTATATTCTTGTGGGATAAATGAAAGCAATAAACATGTATAACTTAACATGTACCTTGTTAGATGGCTGTAAGTTCTAAGAAGAAAAATAAAGGGAAAAATGAGGGTAAGACCTAGTTGGAAGGGAGGCTGCAGTGTTAGATTAGTGGCCAGGGAAGGCCTCTGAGGAGATGGTATTTGAGTAAAGCAGAACCTGAAGGAGGTTTGGGAATAAAATATGTAGATTTTCTGGTAGAAAAACGTCTCAAGAAAGAGAAGAGAAATTGCAAGGGCCCTGAAACAACAAGAGGCTTACCTGGCTTATCGGAGGAGCAACAGTAGTTAACAAATGGCAGTAAGGCTAAAACCAAGAGAAACCTCAGGAAAGTAGGAGACGGTGAAGCCAGAGCTGTGCTGTGGGGTCAGATTGTGCCACCTTCCTGGTCAGGGTAAGGACCTCGGCTTTTACTCTGAGTGAACTGGAAAGACATTGTAGGATTCAGAGCCTGCAAATGAGATCTTAGTTTATGCCTACCAGAAACTGGCTTCAGAATAGTTAAGCAGGGAAACCAGCTTTAGAGGCTTCTGCAGTAAGACAGAAGTTATGGTGGCTTGTATCAGGTGATAATTCTGGCAAATATAAGTGGTCATCTTCTGCACATATCTTGAAGGTAGATCTGATAAGTTTTGTTGACTTATTGGATATAAGGATGCAAAAGAAGTAGACGAATTGAGGAAGAGGAGGAAGATCTGAGAGTTTTTTGGACTAAGCAAAGAGGAGTATGGATTTTGCCATTTATGGCATTGGGGAGGACTATAGGAGGAGCAGTGTGACCAGGACAATCGGGTGCTCAGTCCTGCATATGTTCCTACTGAAATGACTAGGAGAAATCCAAAGCTATGGAGACATCAAGTAGGAAGTTGTACATGTAAATCTGGAGTTCGGAGGAGAATTACAGACTGGACCAATCTAGACAGCATATTAAAAAGCAGAGGCATTACTTTGCCAACAAAGGTCCATCTAGTCGAAGCTTTGGTTTTTCCAGTAGTCATGTATGGATGTGAGAGTTGCACTATAAAGAAGGCTGAGCGCTGAAGAATTGATGCTTTTGAAATGTGGTGTTGGAGAAGACTCTTTAGAGTCTCTTGGACTGCAAGGAGATCCAACCAGTCCATCCTAAAGGAAATCAGTCCTGGATGTTCTTTGGAAGCATTGATGCTGAAGCTGAAACTCCAATACTTTGGCCACCTGATTCAAAGAGCTGACTCATTGGAAAAGACCCTGATGCTGGGAATGGTTGAAGGTGGGAGGAGAAGGGGATGACAGAGGATGAGATGGTTGGATGGCATCACTGACTCAATGGACATGAGTTTGAGTAAACTCCAGGACTTGGTGATGGACAGGAAGGCTTGGCATGCTGCAGTCCATGGGGTTGCAAAGAGTCGGACACGACTGAGCGACTGAACTGAACTGAATTCTGGAGATATAAATCTGGGGTCATCAGTTTATAAATGATATGTAAAACCTTGAGACTAGATGAGATAGATGGGATGAATGTAGATAGAGGAGAGAAGTCCCCAGAGGGATTCTGGGGATACTATATCCCTTAAAGATTGAAAGGTAAGGAATCTTCTCAGGGAAGAAACTTAGAAGGGGTAGCCATTAAGGGAGGAGAAGAATCCAGAGAGTGTGACACCCTGGAAGGTAATAAGAAAATATCTCAGGGGTTGGGAGAGGTCAGCTGTGTCAAGAACTACTGACATGCTGTGTAGGATAAGGACTAAGTATTGACTCGGATTTGTAACTTGTAGGTCACTTGTAATTTTATAGTTAGTACATTTTTGAGTGTGGTAGGGGAAAAATATAAAAATGGGATGAGATAGCTGGAAGAAAGTGAGTATAGACAATTTCTTTGTTAGGTTTTGCTATTAAAAGGAGAGAAATTCAGTAATAACTAAAAGTGACAGGGAAACTTCTGTGTTCCATTTGGGGTGCAGAAAGCTGAAAAGAGATCCTTCTTACTCTTACACAACAAAAACAAAAAGGCAGATAATTGGCAAATTCACAGCTTTTCTTGAACTCTCCGAGAGCTTAAGTCTCAGGGCCAACAATCTATAAGGAAAGACTGGTGCTTCTGAAGAGAAATGGAGTACAACCAGCACTTGATTCATCATAGCACATGTTGGATTTCATGCAATGGTGTAAGGAAGCTTCAGCTACAAAGTTTAATAAATTCTAAACGCTGGATGTTGGCCAGCATGAAGTATGGATGCTGTGAGAACTGCAGACAGGAGGGTTGCTCAGAAACCCTTGCATTCTGTTCTCCATGGGTTGCTCATGAGAAAGACCGATAGGCAAGCCTTTCCTGCAGTGACGGCCCTCAGGAGAGGAAGATGTAACATTCCTGTTTCCTATTTTGCTTACTGATCAAAAGGCTCCAGCTTCTGTGATAAGGGTACCAAACTCTATTGCCTTCAGGCCACAGTTAAAAAACCCAATGCAGCTTTGAAAAAGGAACAACAGCAAAATATTCTATCCCTTGGTGGGAACAAAAAAGATGCCCTGGGCTTGACCATGAGAAATGTCCTGCTGCTGGTGGAGAAGCAGGAGCAGTAAGAAGTGTCCACCTCTGGGATCCAGTGACATGGCATCCGGCAAAGACCAAAGCTGAGCCAGGAAAACAGAGAATCTTCCCTGGTTTCCACCACCCAGCTAGCAGGCACTGAGTAACAGGTACTAGAGGTTACTGCTGGGAGAGGGGTATAAGATATAAAGAGACCCTTTCTGAGGTGCAAGTGCAAAGAAAAGACCTGAAGTTGCAGGCAGAACAAACACTGAGGAAAACCCTCTTATTAATTAGCCTCCGCCCTAAAGGTGTTTGAAGCCTGTCATGTAGTGGGAATAAAAACAGCAACAAGAAGTCCCCAAAGCAGCTCAATTCTCGACCAGGTTGACTCACAGAGTGCTTTCTCTTTTCCTGGGAGAAATGTCTATTCAAGTCCCATGCCCAGTTTTAATAGACTTCTTTGTTTTTTGTTGTTGAATTGTTAAGAGTTTTTTATATATGCTGGATATTAACCCCTCATCAGATATATGATTTACAAATATATTCGTTCATTCCATGGGTTGCCTTTCACTCTGTTGAGTGTATCCTTTGAGGCAACAGTGTCTTTTTGGATTCAAAATAGCTTACCTTTATCTCAACTAAACTTCATGGCTTTGCTTGGTTTCATCCCTGTCTAGAATGCCCCCTTGCCTTCCTCTGTCTGGATAACTCCAATGCACCCTCAAAGACAGCAGATTTTGATAAGCATGTAAACTCTGTCCATTCTCTACTTTTAAACTCTGTGTTCCGTGTTCAAAGTTATCCCTTTGTGACTGTTCAGTCACAGCTCAGCTGTTGAGTCCACCCGGACTACTCTTCATTATGTTGACCTTCTTCTGTTTCCTCTTAGTACCAAACTCCTTCCTGAATCAGAGCCTTCACACTTGATGTTCTATCAGGAATGCTTTCTCTCAACCTCTTTATCTGCCAAATTCTCATCACCCTACAAGTTTAAATTTACATGTTAATTTCCTCAGGGAAGTTTTCCCTCACGCTAGAGACTTATATCAAGTTAAAGTGTTAAAGAGTTTCTCAGGACTCTATAATTGTCCTTCAAAACGTTTATTAAGATTGTAATTATTTATTTATTATTTTAGGGTCTCTTGACAATGACATCTGTCTAGTTCTGACCATTCTAATTATTCCTTTTTGTTCTTAATCTTAATTTTTGATCTTAATAAAAGTAAGGACCTTGTCTCTCTTGTTTATCACACATAGCACAGTGCCTGACATGGAGTAGGAGATCAGTGTATAGGATAAAAGGATGAAATACAAAGACATAAAGAAGAGTTTCATTTAAGATGTGGGGGAACTGATAGTTAGAAAGTATTGGTATAATTATGAAATAAAAGCAGCACATAGTTTGCTCTTAAGTGTTCATTAGATAGGAATTAAAAAGCAGTCCATCATTTTCAGAGGAGGGAAACTGAGCCCAGATTGCTTGTGACTTAATTCTGTTGTTACATAGCTAGTAAGTAACAGAATGAGGCAGCCTGAGAGTCTATGATTATAATACAGTGCTCTTTATAATACATGATTCAGTTTTGTAGCTCCAGAAAACGCTAAATGATAATGAAGTAAATGGACTTTGTATTAAGTTTATCATTTGCACAAGAATATGGAGAAGATCATCCTGAAATAGACCCCATGTCAATTTAGCCAGGTGTTCTAGAAGTTCTAGTAGTTTCTGATGTCAATTTTAAAAGTAAGTTCTATGTGAATCATCTTGCCCTAATGGCTTTCTTAATCATAAATTGATCCATAAATTTTGCATCAGTCTATATTTGCTGCCAGGCTGCACTCTGCATCAGTGGATTTTTAAAATGTATTATACACTTAGTAAATATGTGCTTCCTTTAATTGTGTCTCATTTGCGCTGCTCAGGGAACAGAGGTTTAGAGAAGCAGTCTGTGAGTGTGGAAAGAGTGTGGGTCTTGGATCTTGGGTTTGAATCCCAACTCTGACCTCCAAACCTTTGTTCTCGTATCTCAGAAATGCAGAGCTATTAATACCTACGTGCTAACATAGGTGAAATGAATTAATGTATGTAAAAGGTATGACAGAAAAGTGATCATTTAATATTAGTTTCATTTTCAGCCTAGTCTTTATAAGTTTGGCAAACTAATCATTTCACTAATATCTGTTCTGATTTTAGATTTTGATCATGGATCTTTCAACTCAACCTTTCCATATAGCAGAGTCTGAAACTCTTTAGTTCCTATCTTCACAATAATACCTGCCTTTGTATTTCTGACCAATGTAATTATTCTTTTTTGATCTTCTCTACTTCTGATGTATCCTTATAACATCTTAATCAATATTCCAGGTGTGGGCCACCAAAATTTAATAGAAGGTATTGACTGTTATAGACATTAAGAAATAACTTTTCATAAAATTGAAAACTAGGGATTCAACCATTTACTTCTTAAGTATTTATTGTTCATCTTCATTTCTTAAACATAAATTAAGGTTGCCCAATTTAGCAAATAAAAATACAGGATGCCCCGTTAACTGGGTATCTTGTATTTTATTTGGCCGCCCTACCATAGATAAGAGATAATCTCTCTATAAGTAAAAAAGATCAAGATACAGTTTATACTCTAAGAAATTTTTCTAAAAAACAAATTAAGGATATAGGCATGGACTTAGAAATAGACAACCTAGTGATACAGGGAAAGAAAGGGTTGCAGGTGGATGGTGTACAAGTTCATAGGGCTGCCATAACAAAGGACTGCAGAACTGGTGACTTAGTATTACAGAAATTGATTTTCTTGCAGTTCTGGAGGTAGAAGTCTGAATTCAGAGCATCAGCAGGGTTTATTCTTTCTGCGGGAGAGTCGATTCCAGGCCTCTCTCTTGTAGCTTCAGGTAATAGCCCCATATCCTTGGTTTGCAAATGCATCGCTCCATTTTCTGCTAAGTCTTTACATGTTATTCTCCCTGTATATGTCTTTTCCTCTCCTTCTAAGGACACTGAGCCTACTGGATGAGGGCCCTCTTAATGACTTCATTTTTAACTTGATTACATCTGCAAAGACCCTATTTAAAAATAAAGTCACATTAAAAAGCACCAGAGGTTAGGATTTCAACATATCTTTTTGGAGGACACAACTCAACCCCTTGCAGGGTATCTGTTATTTTATTTGGCAACACTATCATAGATAAGAGATAATCTTTCTATAAGAAAAAAGATTAAGATATGGTTATTGATATGCATTAAAGTTTATGAAAGGGGTGATCTGTTGTGGGGAGGAATGATGAAAAAGGCCCGTAGTAGGGTCAAGAATTAATTGAGCTTGACTCTGAAGGGAGGGGAGAACTTGCTGGAGAGGGGGAGAAGGGCTGAAAGTGGATGATGAATAAGAGAAGAGGGAAAGGACTCATTTTCCAGGAAAGGAAGATATTTGCTCTAATTTACTAAGGATAATCACAATCAGGCTGCAAACTCTGAGAAAAGCAACAATAATTAAACTTCCTCAGCTCAGAAAAGCAACCGTGTTTTTATGAGACAGATTTTATTGGTGTCCAATCTTCCTTTCATCTCTAAAATTCAAATTGCTCAGTGTTAATTTGGTTTTGGCAACAACCCCAGAGATACTAGAGGGACAACAAGCCTGGGAAACTCCTATAGGCAACCTCTGTGTATTAATGCATACAAATGGAATTTAGAAAAATGGTGCAGATGGACCTATTTGTAGGGCAGGAATAGAGACACAGACATAGAGAATGGACCTGTAGACACAGGGGAAGAAGGGGAGGGTGGGATGAATTGGGAGAGTAGCATTGACGTATATACACTCAGTTCTGTTCAGTTCAGTCGCTCAGTCATGTCTGACTCTTTACGACTCCATGAATCACAGCACACCAGGCCTCCCTGTCCATCACCAACTCCCGGAGTTCACTCAAACTCATGTCCATCGAATCAGTGATGCCATCCAGCCGTCTCATCCTCTGTTGTCCCCTTCTCCTCCTGCCCCCAATCCCTCTCAGCATCAGAGTCTTTTCCAATGAGTCAACTCTTTGCATGAGGTGGCCAAAGTACTGGAGTTTCAGCTTCAGCATCAGTCCTTCCAGTGAACACCCAGGACTGATCTCCTTTAGGATGGACTGGTTGGATCTCCTTGCAGTCCAAGGGACTCTCAAGAGTCTTCTCCAACACCACAGTTCAAAAGCATCAATTCTTCAGTGCTCAGCTTTCTTTATAGTCCAACTTTCACATCCATACATGACCACAGGAAAAACCATAGCCTTGACTAGACGGACCTTTGTTGGCAAAGTAATGCCTCTGCTTTTGAATATGCTATCTAGGTTGGTCATAACTTTCCTTCCAAGGAGTAAGCGGCGTTTAATTGCATGGCTGCAATCACCATCTGCAGTGATTTTGGAGCCCCCCCCCAAATAAAATCTGACACTGTTTCCACTGTTTCTCCATCTATTTGCCATGAAGTGACGGGACCAGATGCCATGATCTTAGTTTTCTGAATGTTGAGCTTTAAGCCTACCATGTGTAAAATAGATAGCTAGTGGGAAGCTTCTGTCTAGCACAGGGAGCTCAGCTCGGTGCTCTAGAGGAGTGATGGGAGGGTGGGAGGGAGGCACAAGAGGAAGGGGATGTATGTATACTTGTAGTTGATTCACTTTGATGTACAGCAGAAACTAACACAACATTGTAAAGCAATTACCCTCCAATAAAAGATAGTGATAGAAAAGAAGGGAAATCTAATAACCAGGATGAGCTCTTGCCTATTTGTTTTCAAGTTACTATTTCCCTTTGTTGCTCTCCCTCGGATTCACCAAAGAAGGAGGTGCGAACACAGGGATGGATAGTGAAATGAGCGTCTTGAATCTTTGCGTTACTTACAGTTCTGTGATATTTTCTGACAACAGAAATATGAGTTTGTAAGGCTAATATCCACAGATCTGTGTGTGTTAGTTACTCAGTCATGTCCGACTCTTTGTGACCCCACGAACTGTAGCCCGCCAGGCTTCTCTGTCCATGGAGTTCTCCAGGCAAGAATACTGGAGTGGATTGCCATTCCCTTCCCCAGAGGATCTTCCCGACCCAGGGATTGAACCCTGGTCTCCTGCATCGCAGACAGATTCTTTATCACTTGAGCCACAGGGAAGTCCACAGATCTACTTATGTTATATTGTCAGTTGTCCAGATAAACCACCACAACTGGTTTCTTGGAGACTGAAAAGGCCAGATGTACTCAGTGGGAAAATAAGGATAGGCCAGCTTTCCATTCAATATATTATTGTTTACAAAATTAATTTTTAATAAAAGCATGAACATGAATATTTTAAGGAATTATTATATTGTTGAATCTATGTGTAGTTTTGTGCAAGAGTTAATCAATCAATCAATTATGATTAACAAAAGACCTAGGCCCGATTGCATACCTCATCTATAATCTGCAACTAATATCAGGAAAGCTTCTGCTGTCTTGGTTCTTTCCAGGTAAATCTGATTCTGCAGAACTCCAGGAACTCTGTGATCCCAGCACTTTGGCCAAGGCCCTGGAGCCTTCCTTCTTATCATGTGAAAGGATAACCACTTATCACTTATCAAGGGAAAGGTGGCATTTGTCTTTCTAAGTTTAAAGGATCTCCCCAGGTTCTTTTCTTAATTCCAACTTTGCTAGCTTGTGTTAGAATTCTGTATCCCCAGGTTATTTGTGATAAATATGCACAGAGCTGGGCTCCTTATCTTTACAAAAGGAATAGCAACTCAGGATTTAAAAAAAAAACACAAATCCTCCTTTCCCCTATGGGCCTAAAAAACTTCTTTTTTATTCGAGAACTTCTTAAAAACATATAAAGGAGAAGGGAAAACAACCCAGAATATCACCACTTAAAGGCAGCTGTTATCAGTATTTTAGTTTATATCCTCCCAATCTTGCTGTTTCCTGCATATTTTATTTTGTAAACTAGTTGCATTTGTATTCTCTCTAAAACAGTGTGTGTGTATGTGTGTGAATATATATATATATTTTTTTAACCTAAAGCTGTTCATCAGAAATGATAGCAAGGTGGTCATGAATGCAGGAATGTGAAGACAGGGTGTGTGGGTTCAAATTCTTGCCTGAAGGTGCATGCGTGTTCAGGCATGTTCGACTCTGTGACACTATGAACTATAGCCTACAAGTCTCCTCTGTCCATGGGATTCTCCAGGCAAGAACACTGGAGTGGGTTGCCATTTCCTCCTGCAGGGAATCTTCCTGACCCAAGCAGGGATTGAACCCATGCATCCTACGTCTCCTGCATGGACAGATGGATTCTTTAGTATTGAGCCACTTGGGAAGCCTTTATGCCTCTGTTTTTGCAAACGTAAGGGAATAATTCAGCTTCCTTAAATCTTAGTTCCTTCATCCACAAAACAGTCTTGAGATAAACATCTTTGTGTGAAAAGACTTTTCTGTAGTTCAGTGTGTTTTCTGAATTATCTCAGTTCCAAAAAGTAGTATGACTGGGTCAAGCAGGATGAACATACTGTAAATTTCTTTCTGAAGGGGTTGTAGCTATTTAAGTTTCCATCAGCAGGGTATGACTGTGACTGTTTCACTGCACCCCTGCCAGCAGATAGCATATTTGTATGTGTGCATGTGTGTGTATATAACATAATTTGATAGAAACATTGGTTTCTCGTTCTTTGATCACCAAAGAATTTAAATAGTTGTTGCTGCTGCGTCGCTTCAGTCGTGTCCGACCCTGCAACCCCACAGATGGCAGCCCACCAGGCTGCTCTGTCCCTGGAATTCTCCAGGCAAGAATATTGGAGTGGGTTGCCATTTCCTTCTCCAGTGCATTCACGCGTGCTAAGTCACTTCAGTTGTGTCCGACTCTGTGCGACCCTATGGACAGCAGTCCTTCAGGCTCCACTGTCCACAGGATTTTCCAGGCAAGAATATTGGAGTAGGTTGCCATTTCCTTCTCCCAAATAGTTGTTATGGCATGATTATTTTTAAGGCAGTTTAACTCTGAAATTTATTTGAGTACTATGGAGTGAGTGTGGCAACCCACTCCAGTACTCTTGCCTGGAAAATCCCATGGGCAGAGGAGCCTGATAGGCTGCAGTCCATGGGGTCACTAAGAGTTGGACACGATGGAGCGACTTCACTTTGAGTTTTCACTTTCATGCATTGGAGGAGGAAATGGCAACCCACTCCAGTGTTCTTGCCTGGAGAATCCCAGGGACGGGGGAGCCTAGTGGGCTGCCGTCTATGGGGTCGCACAGAGTCGGACATGACAGAAGCGACTTAGCAGCAGCAGCAGCATGGAGTGAGTGAGAGCCTAAATTGATTTGCTCCAACAAGAGCAGGAGGACTTCCCTGGTGGCTCAGATGGTAATGAATCTGCCTGCGATGTGGGAGACCTGGGTTCAGCTGGGTCAAGATTCCCTGGAGAAAAGAATGGCAACTCACTCAAATATTCTTGCCTGAAGAATTCCATGGGTAGAGGAGCTTTGTGGGCTACAGTCCATGGTGTTGCAAGGAGTTGGACCTGATTGAGCGACTAACACACACTCAACAACAATAGGGCTGGAGGAATCTGTAGGCTTATATAAAGTAGGAGCTCGTCAGAGACAATACAAATTTTTGTAACTACCGTGGTGACTTCAGGAATGTTTTTACTGCCTTATACCTTGCTTGATCTTATTCCCTAGATTGTTTATCCTGCTTTGTTAAATATTTGCCAAGTGAGGTAACATATTAGATGAGTGTGAACCATCCGTTTATCCAAACGTGATCCCCCAAGGAACCACATCTCCCAATATTTATACCCTTTTGTAGTCTCTCCCTGAGTAACCCAAGGAATACCACTTCTGTGGTATTGCACTGCATACCTTCTGAGGCTGGGTCATAAGAAGATCAGTGGTTTATACCTGGTGGTCTTTTGGAAGGAACATGCTCTCAGATGAAAAAACAGCTATCACTCTGAAACTGCCATGCTGTGAGGAACAGCAGCCAGCAATGGAGGGAGGTCACGTGGGAAGACGTGTCCAGCTCCTAGTTTTTCAAATCTTACAGCTGAAAGCCCAGAAATGTGAGTGTAGAAGTCATGTTGAACATTAAAGTCCAGTCAGATCTTCAGATAACTCTGGTCTCCGCTACTGTGTGACCACGACCACATGAGTGATCAGAAGTGATTACAACCCAGATGAACCCAGTCAACTCACAGAACTGTGAGGGATAATAATAAATCATTGTTTTAAGCCTCTAACCTTTAGAGTGGTTTGTTGTGTAACAGTAGAAAACCAACACAGTGAATTCACACAGAGGAAACACAAGCACTTTGGTTTGATATATTTCTTCTTTAAAAATTAGCAACAGGTGAACCTTGGAGTTGTCACTGATAGTTTTTGTCAAAGTGAAAATGCAGTAACAGGAGACAACATTCCAAATTAACTGATGAGAATAAGAAATGAATAGGACATAAAATTTCACATGGGGTTGGTGGTAGGGAGAATTAAAAGAGACCTGGTAAAATGGTCATTAAGAATCAGCTGGATACAATACACAAGTCAAGGCTTACAGTCACTTGAGGATTTGTGGAGTCTAAAAGATAGGATATTTTGAAAGGATCAAGTGTTAAATGACTATTTGGCCTTGAATATTTGTTCCCCTATAGATTAGATGGATCTTTGTTTCTGGCTCTTATAGAATGAGGGGCAGGCAATACTGGAAGGCAGTGTTGATATATTGATTTCACATATATTGATTTCAAATTTGGGTAATTTAGTAATATAATGTCTATGTATTTCTGTGCCAATAGTGTTTTTTAAAAAGTATTATATTTGTGAGTTTTGGGGCAAGCACTAGCTCCAAATTTTATTATGTTATTTAATTTGCTTTATTTCTACTTTGCAAACATATATAAGTAGTTGGTATTTAAGATTATATACTAGAGCTACATAGGATATAGCAGAATTCAATTGACTTAAAATATACTAAGTGATAATATGAAGAACATTCATTTCATTTAGCGTTTTAGTCACTGTTTATCTTTTTGGTAGCCCCCAATTATAGTGAGTTTATGAATATTTCTGAGGAAGATGGATGGACAAGTTTATGCAGAAGAAATTCTCTTGAAATGTCACTAATGAAGCCATCAACCAATGTTCTGGACAATTGAGAAGCCAGACCCAACTCCCCTGAGATTTCTTTTGAGAGATAAGATCTCAATATAAAAATTATTATTGAGAGACCTTTACATTGAATATATTACCACTTTCTTTCTACTTTCCCTTTGCAGTCTAAGTTATCTGTTGCTCCAGTGCACACTGCTTATTTTTTAAAAGAGTTTTGTTAAGATTTTTACTACACGGACTTAATTATGTAATTGTGCAACAGATCTGGTAACTGCTTCAGAGGAACCATTTTGATCTATGAGGTGCCTAAGATAGTCTTTAAAGAACATCTAATTCCATAATTACAATGCCTAATAGACTAGAAAAATAGGTAGCAGGAATATCTTTGGAGCCATAAGAGAAACCTTATGGCCTTTAGCTAGGGCATATAATATCAGTTATGAAAATAGCCCAACCATTATGACATTATGTAACAGCATGTAATGGCAAAGGAGATATTAATGTCAGATAAAATAAGTTTTATATGCTTTTTTTTCTTTTGACATAAACAAATTTATTTAATTAAAAAAATATAAACTCAATTGAAAGTATCTTTATGTTGTGAGAAAGAAAATACTATAATATTTTAGATACAGAATGACAGAGATATTTGAAAGAGAAGTTTTAAAAGATTGTAAATATATCAAATTAGCTATATAAATGCCTATTAATTTCAAAACTATATAAAAAAAAACCAGTTAATATTTCAAA
Organism: Bubalus kerabau; assembly: GCF_029407905.1. Taxonomy (NCBI): domain Eukaryota; kingdom Metazoa; phylum Chordata; class Mammalia; order Artiodactyla; family Bovidae; genus Bubalus; species Bubalus kerabau. The sequence goes on from NC_073626.1 coordinate 13,461,193, forward strand.
GACAGATAATTTAAAGTAGTATATTCATATATTTGAATCTGGTGTACTATTTTTTCTGGATAGTAATGAAAAAAAAGTCAAGAATAAAACTAAAACATGCCAGAACCTTCAAATACTGTGATTACTTTAGCCATATGCTGGGGGTGAAGGTTCTGTTGAAATCTGCGTAGTTCATGAGAAGAAAAAGTGAATTTTAATCAAGGTCCATGTTGTTCAAACATTTTGCTGTTGTGATATCTTTCTTTAATATCTATTGAGGAATATATAAGCAAATACTAACATTTTGACTCTATTTTATATAACTGATAAAAACATATTTTGGTTGTTGTGAGCAAGAGACTTTTTTGGTCATATGTTTTAAAGGATATATTTTACCAAGAAAAGCCCAGAGTCTATCAAAGTATAACCCATTCACTATAAAATGGGTTTTAAAGTGAAACCCATTAAAAATTTCACACCAAAGTTTATATCTGGTGATAAAACAAAGACAGGACGTGATTGGCAATGGATCCTGACACATACCAAATCTACTTGCCCTTTGCTTTCTATTATTTTTGTTTGGTTTGCATGAAAACTAATACATATGTGGGGTGTCTGGCATAAGCATAGGCTTATATTCTCTGAGACCCACTGGTATGTAGGGAAATAGCTGGCATTTGTAAATGAGCATTTCAAATGTTTCATAGAGCCAGCAATTTGAGGGAAAGTTTTTTTCAAGGAAGTTTTATGATAAAATTATGCAAGTTTTGGTTGTGAAAAATATTTAAACAGTGCATTTTTAAATTCACCTAGGGACAGTTATGAAAATATGGCCAAAGTGTTTACATGCCTTTGTGTTATATCTTACTTTAAAAAATCAAGTTTTGCTTGATATGTATAAACTCCCTATCCTTTCATGTCTTTTCTTCCCCCCAGTATTTGAATGGCATTCAAAACCCACAATGTTGGATTGAGTTCTGCACATGGGAATATTCATATTAACATCTCAAGCAAATATGACATCATTTTTTGAGACTGAAAATATTGCCTTAACTAATATGTATCAGTTCATTATTCAAGATAGACAGCATGTATGAACTATGTTTCACATATGTGAGCCCCACATGGTGGGGCTAATACTTAAAGCCCCTAACCCTCATCAGCATTCTCAAATAAAACACAGCAACCACAAGCACATCCTGTGTAATATCATTCTTTTACTAAATGAAAAGTAAGAAAATTCTGGATATGACCATGAGGGAGTAACAGTACCAGATTTACTTTCTTATGTTAATCAACTAAGAAACCGGACATATATAAAGCAGTTGATATCAGATATTACATGACAGACTGCACATGATTATTATCCCTGATTATAAGGTTAGCTGTGGGCTTCCAGGGGACTCAGACAGTAAAGAATCTGCCTGCAATGCAGGAGACTGGGTTTGATCCCTGGGTTGGAAAGATCCCTTGGAGAAGGGAATGGCTACCCATTTCAGTATTCTTGTCTGGAGATTTCCATGGACAGAGGAGCCTGGTGGGCTACAGTCCCTGGGGTCACAAAAATCAGACACTGAGTGACTAACACTTTCACTTTCTTTCACATAAGGCAAGCTGTATGATTGCCCCAGTTTACTTCACAGAGCATGTATACGCTCTGCTATACAGGGACAGAGGAAGCAGATTAATGCCATGGAATCTCACTGAGTTTTAGAGACATTGATTGGAATTTAGGGAGGCCAAAATATTGGCACAAAGGGAGTTCACAAAGACAGAGCTTGGAAGATCTGCAGAAATATCCCCTTGAATCTTTGGCAGAGTATCAGTCTGCTCATGTAGGAGAATAAACTATCCAAACCTAGAGAAAGAACCACTGGAAATAAATTCAGGCTAACAATTCCTGAAGCTAACCATGAACTGAGAATAGTTTCTGTTTGTGTCAATCAAAATAAATGAGATTTCATGATATATGATGCATTGGATAAAATACTTAGAAGAAAATTATCTTAGATGTAGGGTCAAATTATGTCTAGAATAATGACCTAACCTAACAAAGCTTCAAAGCAATCCTATACAGAAACAAAATAATACCAGGTAATCTAAGTGCATCCCAGAAAAGAGGTCAACACTATATAAAGGAATACAACAAAATCCTCCACAAAATAACATAAAATTCACAGCGTCCTGCATACAAAAGACAATTGGAAGGCATACAAAGAATTAGGAAATTATGACTGATAACTAAAAAAATAAAAATCAGTCATTCAGACTCAGGAATAACAGGGGTGATCAAATTAGCAGACAAAGATGTTAAAAATAACTATTATAAATATACTCTATATTCACAGGTTGAGGTTGAGAGATGTAGAAGATATCAGTTCAGTTCAATTCATTTGCTCAGTTGTGTCCAATTCTGCAACCCCATGGACTGCAGCATGCCAGACTTCCCTGTCCATCGCCGACTCCTAGAGTTTGCTCAAACTCATGTTCATTGAGTCGGTGATGCCATCCAATCATCTCATCCTCTATTGTCCCCTTTTTCTTCTCCTCCTGCCTTCTGTTTTCCCTAGCATCAGGGTCTTTCCCAATGATTCAGTTCTTCACACCAGGTGGCTAAAGTATTGGAGTTTCAGCCTCAGCATCAATCCTTCCAATGAATATCCAGACTGATTTCCTTTAGGATTGACTGGTTTGATCTCCTTGCAGTCCAAAGGACTCTCAGGAGATTTCTCCAACACCACAGTTTAAAAGCATCAATTCTTCGGTGCTCAGCTTTCTTTATAGTCCAACTCTTACATCCATACATGACTACTGGAAAAACCATAGCTTTGACTAGTCAGACTTTTGTTGGCAAAGTAATGTCTCTGCTTTTGAATATGCTGTCTAGGTTGGTCATAGCTTTTCTACCAAGGAGCAAGTGTCTTTTAATTTCATGGCTTGAAGTCACCATCTGCAATGATTTTGGAGACCAAGAATATAAAGTTTCCATTGTTTCCCCATCTGTTTGCCATGAAGTGATGGTACTTCACTTCATGAATGAATGCCATGAACGGATGCCACGATCTTAGAAGATATAAACAGACTCAAATGAAACTTCTAGAAATTAAAAATAAAATACATAGAATGAAAAATACACCAATTTGGACTAATATCAGATTAGACTTGGCAGAAATAAATCAGTGACCTTGAAATTAGCAATACAATTTTTCCAAAATGAAATCGAGATTGGGGTTGGGGAAAAAAGAATAGAGCACCAGTAGTCTTTGGGAAACTCCCAGGCAATTTATATTGGAGGTTAAATAAAGGAAGAGGAGGGACAGATATATATTAAAAAAAATAAGGACCTAAAATTTTCCAAATGTGGTAGAAATTAGAAATGTACAGATTGAAAAAATTCATTGTGCTCAAAGTACAAGAAACTATGAAAAACACACCAAAGCATATCAGAATCAAATTGCTGAAAACTAAAAATGAAAGAAGAAAAAAATTGTAAAAATAGCCAGAGAAAAGGCCAAAAGGGGACAAAAAAAGACAGCTGACATCACTGGATGCTACAAAAGTCAAGTGACAATAGAACAATATCATTAAAGTACTAAAAGGAAAAAAAATAAAAGGACCTGTCAGTCAAGTGGTGCTGCGCTCAGTATTCGGTGATTGGGAGGATGGACTGTGGTAGATTTTTTGACTAGTGATCCTTCCTGCCATGGCATTATTCAGCTCTGTTCTGTTCAAATTAGCAGTGGCTGTGTATATGAATATCTTGGCTAAAGAAAAGTGGTAAAAGTATGTCATGTGTCACTTTAGAACAGAAACTGTAAGAATAACATGTCTCTTTTCTCCTGAGACAGGCAATGTTATAAATAGAGGCAGGTCCATCATCCTGGGATATGGAATAATGATGACATGAAGCTGAGCCATAGCAGAAACACAAATGACATGTAATAGGAGTGAGAGATTTAACTTGCCATAAAACATTGTGATTTTGAAATTGTCAACACAGCCTAAGCTTGACCATCCTAAATGATACAGGCAGAAAGATTAACTTGGGGAAACAAGGGCAGATTCACAGCATGAGACTAAAAGAGAATCCTCACACATCTTGCAGTCTTCAGATAACACAATACCAGCTATGCAAATATTTCTAATATAGAAGAATACTGATTAGTACCTAAAGAAACTGAAGTAAATAATAAAGAACTCTCTAGCTAGTTCAAATTTCAAAATGATAGAAATAAATAATAGAAAGAAATAGGCCCAGAACAAATATAAGAGAATTGAACCATACTGTGAAGTTTCAGAGAAACTTAAATACCATATGAAACTTGAAAAATAGCTGAGGGCAAGAGAAAAATTTGACTGGTGAGGAGAAAAACAAGGAAATGCTACTTTTTGTGCTTGGAGTTTATGGTATAATATTAAGGATCCATGCTCCTTGCTGCTGCTGCTAAGTCGCTTCAGTCGTGTCTGACTCTGTGGGACCCCATAGACGGCAGCCCACCAGGCTCCACCGTCCCTGGGATTTTCCAGGCAAGAACACAGGAGTGGGTTGCCATTTCCTTCTCCAATGCATGAAAGTGAAAAGTGAAAGTGAAGTCGCTCAGTCGTGCCCGACTCTTAGCGACCCCTTGGACTGCAGCCTAGCAGGCTCCTCTGTCCATGGGATTTTCCAGGCAAGAGTACTTGAGTGGGGTGCCATTGCCTTCTCCTAAGGGATGCATAGAAGAAGGCAATTCTTAAAAGAACTAACTGAAAAAACCATCAAAGACACATGTGAAAGAGAAAGGTAGTATTAAATTGGTAACTGCTACTGCTACTGCTAAGTCACTTCAGTCGTGTCCGACTCTGTGTGACCCCATAGACGGAAGCCCACCAGGCTCCCCCGTCCTTGGGATTCTCCAGGCAAGAACACTGGAGTGGGTTGCCATTTCCTTCTCCAATGCGTGAAAGTGAAAAGTGAAAGGGAAGTCACTCAGTCGTGTCCGACTCTTAGCGACCCCATGGACTGCAGCCCACCAGGCTCCTCCGTCCATGGGATTTTCCAGGCAGGAGTAAAGAGAATATAAAAGCATGCGTCAGTGCAGGTACAAAATGAGTACAAGTCCATGGATCAGAAACATTGTATCCTAGGGCTCTCAAAGATTATCCCACTAGGATTACTGAATGGCTGCTGATGACCACGGATTGCGTGTTCTGTTCTTTGTTGGTGTATACAAATGTGATTTTTTTTTTTACATTAACCCCATGACATTGCTGAGCTCTTTAATTTCAACATGTTAAAATGCTCTTGAGCTTTTAAACTAAGCCATACTGAGATTTTTGTTGCTTCTTTGCAATTCTTATAATTTTAGAAACATTTTCAACTGAGTATAGCATTCATTTCTCATTTGCATTTCTAAATTTTAACCTTGAAGTGTATTGTCCACTGTATTTTTCTGGACAGGTATGAGATTATCAATGTTTCTTCTATTTTCAGTTTGCTGAGACTTTCTTTCTGACCATAAACTGGTCTTGGGATATTAGACTTACCTTTCTTTTATGTATTTAAATGTTATTTTTTCATTTTAAATTGATAGATATTCAAATTCTAATGAATTCTTGCATTGTTGGTATAAATCCAATTGGGTCATGATATTGTGGTGGCTGTTTTTAATACATTGGATTTGTCATCTGTATTCAAAAATGAAATTAGCCAGTGACTTGTTTTTCCTTTGATTCTGTTTTCAGTATTACAGTATGATTAGCTTTGTAATGATTAGCTTTGATTGAGATGGATTTATTTTTAAATTTTCTTATTCCTTGGAATAATTTATATGAAATTGGAATTTTATCTTTCCTTTTGATTGAAGCAATGTAATAATTATCCAGACTTTAATTTTTTGTTATTTGTTGTTGGCATCACTAAGCTGTGTCCGGCTCTTTGTGACCCCATGGACTGTAGCCCTCTAGGCTCCTCTATCCATGGGATTTTCCAGACAGGAATACTGAAGTGGGTTGCCATTTCCTCCTCCAGGGGATCTTTCCAACCCAGGGACTGAACAGCATCTCTGCATTGCAGGCAGGTTCTTTACTGCTGAACCACTGGGGAAGCCTAATTTTTTGGTATAGGTATTTATATTTTTTTCCTTTAAATTAATGTATTTAATGATTATGGCTTTATTCCTTATTTTGTAAACTAGATTTTGTTAACTAGAGCAGTTTTAGATTCATGGCAAAACTGAGCAGAACATAAAGAGATTTCATACATACACCGCACCCACATAGGCACAGCCCCCTTCACTATCAAAATCCCAACAAGAGCAGTACCTTTATTACAATGAGTAAGCCTGTGTCTATACATCATTATCACCCAAAGCACATAGCTTACAATGGAGTTCACTCTTGTTATTGTACAGTCTATGGGTTTTGACAAATATATAATGGCCTTTACCTACCATTATAATATCATGTAAGGTAGTTTCACTGCCTTAAGTTTTTGAGGATCATAGTGTATATATATTTTAGCCCCAAACCTGCATGGCTCAAATTATGGGGGGAAACTATTTTATCTTACTTGGATTTCATGATTAGACAGAACAGTGTCTTTTTATCTATTTTTTGTTAACAGGAGTTTTCTCCAGCTAAACTTTTGAATTAAGGATATAGCCTTGTGAAGATTTAGGTTTGTTTTTTTTTCAGGTTGGAAACAGGAGGTATTTTCAAGTCACCATTTTGTGTGAGCCCAAATTTATCACCACACACTATTAAAATTCAAGTCTCCTAACCACTGAAATTTCCTATAAATTCAGTTGTGCATTTAAAAAAATGCTTATTTATATATTTGGCTGCACCAGATCTGAGTTGTGGCACACAGGGTCATTTGTTGCAGCATGCAGGATGTTTTTATTTGTGACACGTGAACTCTTAGTTGCAGCCTTTGGGATTGAACCAGGGATTGAACCTAGGCTGCCTGCATTGGGAGTGCTGAGTCTTAGCCACGAGACCACAAGGAAAGTCTCAGCTGTGCATTTATAAGTATATTTGTTATGTTTCAGTTCAGTTCAGTCACTCAGTCATGTCCAACTCTGCAACCCCATGAATCGCAGCATGCCAGGCCTCCCTGTCCATCACCAACTCCCAGAGTCTACCCAAACCTATGTCCATTAAGTCAGTGATGCCATCCAGCCATCTCATCCTCTGTCATCCCCTTCTCCTCCTGCCCCCAATCCTTCCCAGCATTAGAGTCTTTTCAAATGAGTCAACTCTTCGCATGAGGTAGCCAAAGTACTAGAGTTTCAGCTTCAACATCAGTCCTTCCAATGAACACCCAGGACTGATCTTCTTTAGGATGGACTGGTTGGATCTGCTTGCAGTCCAAGGGACTCTCAAGAGTCTTCTCCAACACCACAGTTCAAAAGCATCAATTCTTCAGCACTCAGCTTTCTTCACAGTCCAACTCTCACATGCATACATGACTACTGGAAAAACCATAGCCTTGACTAGACAGACCTTTGTTGGCAAAGTAATATATCTGCTTTTAAATATGCTATCTTGTTATGTTTATTCCCCCAGAAATTCTAGTTTCTTCATTTGTTTGGCCTGAAAACATTCCTGAAAACAGAAATGCTTTGGGGGCCTCAGAAACTTGAAAAATCAAAAGAAATATTTAATAATGGGGATGCATGACATAAAAAATGAGAAGAAAATGAAGAAAAAAGTATTCTATAGGTTTGTGATTGATTAGCCTATGTTAGTTCTCCAGAGTATTATAAAGACACCATTAAAAGATTGGTAGGAAAAAATAAAAAATAAAAGATTGGTAGGAAATACCTAAGGTAAAAGCTAAGGTTCAAATTGACTTATAAGTTTTAAGATGAATATCATTTTTGGACAAGGTTACTCAAGTTAGAGAGCATCAGACAATAACATTGTGTCTGCAACATTAGGCAACAAAGAATGTTCAAACCAAGTAAAGGAATGAATGAGTGTGGGTGATGGGATTGGTACTATGTATCTCAATTTGAGGGAGACTTGAAAAGAAGTCTTATGCAGTCTTACTGGATGAGCTGCCGTGTAGCAGATGTTGGCGCCCCAACCGTATCCCCTCAGCACTCAGCATCCTGATAGCTCATTACTGCAAGCACCTGCCACTTTCTGCCTGAGGACTTATCGGTCCCCAGCAGTGTGTTTGGCCCACGTACAGGCCAGGGAGTTAACTCCTCTGTCAACGGCACTCAATCAGTGAGAGAGGAACGTTCATGGCTCTGTACCCCAGTTTTCTCATCCCTCCACGGAGAGTCCTGTATCTACTTCCTTGCTTCCCTTGCCACTCTCCTCCACCAGCACTTTCTGAGGAAACTTCCCAAATAAACCACCTTTCCTTAATTCCAAGTCTTAGGCCTGGTTCTTGGGAAAGCAGAACCTAAGACATGGAAAATTATGGTTTAGGGTCTAAGATAAGTGAATCATTTCACAAACCAGTTAACAATAATTATTGTTAATTGCTTTATGTCAAAAGGGATGTTTCTATGGATACCCTGTAAAGGTATTTTGCCTTATCTTTCCTAATTCCATAAATAATTGGGTAAAAATGTAGAAATTTCCTAAACAGATTTGGAGATGACATAGTATTGGTGTAGGGGGAGGTGTAGTGAGTATGTTAGATAATAGACCTGGAATCAACACAATTTTTAATAGGCTGAAATACAGATAAAATCTAACAGTTTTTCATTGATGGATTAAAATCCTGCAATTGTCTTCCAAATGTGTGATATTATCATCATATGATACTATTTTAGAGCTATTGGTTAACAGTAAACTTAAAGATGGTTAACATTGTGTGTGGCTGCTGAAAATACAGATGTGATTTTAGGTTAGGTTAATGAAGTAATATCTAGATCAAAAGAGATGATAATTAGGTTTAAATCTGTACTACACAGATAATACTATTTTGAATAGTATTTTGAATACTATTTTGAATATCATGCTTTTGAAAGGATAGAAACAATCTGACTACTAGAGCAGAAATGTTGAATGTAGTTGGAAATAGCATATGAAAAAAGATGAAGTAAATATGATTGTTAAATATCAAGAAAAGAAGAATCAGAGAACATGATCATTGTCTTTAGCTGTTTCAATATCTGGTAAGAAAAGAAATAGATATGCATGAATGACCTTTAGAGTTATTCATATCTGTGTAACCAGTGTCTAATTCAATGTTTGCATATAGTAGGAGCTTAATAAATGTTGGATGAATGAAAAATTAATATATACTTTGATTCCATATTAATTAAATACACATAGTATTTAATTATATATTAATATGTAGTATATGCCTAGACAGCATATTGAAAAGCAGAGACATTACTTTGCCAACAAAGGTCTGTCTAGTCAAAGCTATGGTTTTTCCAGTAGTCATGTATGGAAGTGAGAGTTGGACCATAAAGAAAGCTGAGCACCAAAGAACTGATACTTTTGAACTGTGTTGTTGGAGAAGACTCTTGAGAATCTCTTGGGCTGCAAGGAGATCCGACCAGGCCATCCTAAAGGAAATCAGTCCTGAATATTCATTGGAAGGACTGGTGCTGAAGCTGAAACTCCAGTATTTTGGCCACCTGATGTGAAGAACTGAGTCATTGGAAAAGACCCTGATGCTGGGAAAGATTGAGGGCAGGAGGAGAAGGGGATGACAGAGGATGAGATGGTTGGATGGCATCACTGACTCAATGGACATGAGTTTGAGTAAGCTCCAGGAGTTGGTGATGGACAGGGAGGACTGGTGTGTCGCAGTCCACACACCAGTCTTTGCACACCAGGGTTGCAAAGAGTCAGACATGACTGTACAACTGAACTGAAATGATATGCGTATATATCTTATTTAACTGTGCAGTTGAGAGAGGACACATACTCTTTTCATTTTTCTGTGTTTATCCATCCCTTTGTGTATATAAAATTTGAAGTCATTCTTTGGATACTGAAGTCAAGATCGAGGACCAATTTTATGCTCTTTGAAATATCTCCCATATCATAGTGAATCTGTAAATGCACATTTTAACGATTATGTGTTTGATGCCTCCTGATGAATACAGCCTTCAATTTCCTACTCTCCTTCATGTAAACTGTCCCTGAGTTTATTATCTGCAGTAGTGTCAAACGTTGTGGTAATATTTGCTTCAGTCTTTTGTCCTGGCTGTTATATTTTCCTTTTGCGTTTCCCTCGGGTTATATCATGCTTTAATACTTTTAAATCTTAATACAGCGAGTGAATTTATGACATAAGGGAATAAGCCCACTGACTTCTATTATTTTCCACCTCAAATTTCCCCTCATTTCCCAATCATTTTATGCTTTTTTCACAGCATATTTCCAATTGTGAATCAGATGAAATTGTATGACAAAAACTACATGACACATTTCTTTGTTTATGCATTTGGAGTCCTTTTCCTGTCTAGTCCAGTGAAACAAATGGTTCTTTTAAATTTCTTTTTACAGAGGTGACTACCTTCAATTCGTCAGTGCTTGCTTATTGTGGAGTTGTGAGGAGGCTGGTGTTCTGCTGTGCATCTTTGGGTCCAGGTTTGATGGCCCTTTCTCTCAAATGTTCCTCATGGCTCCCCACTTTAAGCTTAGCAGCATCTCTGATGTGCTACATCAGAGTCTGCATCCCACCATTTGTAAAGTCTGTCTGCACATCCTACCAGACAGTAAAAGTTACCCTCAGCCCCTAGTACTGGGCTCAGAACATAGTAAGCACTCACTGACTATGGGATGAGTATTGGTTCAGAACAATACTTTTTCAAAAGGTGCTTTTCACTATATGAAACTACCATCATTCTGTTGAACCTACAGTTAGAACCAGTTGCATCCCTTGATTATCATGCAAATTTTCCACATGGTTTCACACTTCTCTGCCCTCCTAAGAGGTTGATCAACTCACAGTATTTCAAAATCAGGTTCTGGGAAAACCCTGACTTGGAAGATGCCCCTTTCTGGGTTTTTCATTGTTCTTGTTTTATTTTTTAGAGCCGTCTTCAGAGGTGTAATCTTGTACAAGTTAGCTAGCTTCTGTGAACCTCAGTGTCCTCACCAGTAAAAGAAAGGAGGATGGGCTAATCCCTAAGGTGAATTCGAGAGAAAACCTTCTTTAATTCTCTGATTGAGAAAAGTTTTCAGTTAAAGCTTTGTAATTCCTTGCCCTTCCCTCCTCACCTCCTGCAAAGGCACCCTGATCATTTTTTTCCTTTTCTTGGGGCCTGATTGTCTCTTCTTGTTTATGGCTGCCACTAATTTGCTCGTTTGCTTGCTGGAAAATAGCTAATTAAAACCCACTTCAGCTAACAAGCTGACTGGGACCATGCAAATGTCACTCTCTGCTGTCTGCTCTTTCCGTTTATACTTTACATTATTAGTGTTGTTTTTCCTCCCTCTGTTATAATGAATGCGGGGACAGATTTAGCGCCCTCTTCACAGGTGTGCGCTGGTGCACCCGCCACCATCCCAGGAAAGCGCTGCTGTTTTACTGCACTTCAACACTTTGAGTGTTATTACCCCTGACAGTTAATGGTTTCAGACTACATAGCTTGTTAGCGCTAGATTTTTGAACAGCTTCATCTATCTTTTTGTTTTTACAGTGACTGGCCGCATTAAGTATATGCGTCTGAGCTATTAGTCCCGTCTGTTCATCACATGCATTTCGTTTGGTGTAGGGTTCTTTTTTTCTCTCTCTAAAATTAGTATGTATTGTCATCCATATACTTCAACACATCGACTTTTGTTATAATTATGCTGTCATCATTGTGCTTCCACACATTTGCTAATTTATTGTAGCTAAATTAGACCTAATATTAGCAATTTTGCAGCTGTTCCTTTAGAATATACACTGCCGTATATTTGTACATTATTTAGTAATTATAGTCCACAGCAAAAGAAAATGGATCTTGTTTTCAAGAGGGAGAGAGGGGAAAGGGGGAAAAAGGGGGGGGTTCAATAAAAACAAATTTACCTGAGGGTGAAAAAGAGCAAGAAAATGAGAAAAATGCATTACAGGAAAGTTAGAAGGAGTAGGTTCCAGAGAAAACAAAGAGCAATGAATTTTGTAGGACTGGGCAGTTTGAAGGGCACGTGTTTTAGGCCTGAGACTTGCAAAGAAGCAAGGATTCTCTGGGAAGGACTTTTCTCTGCTGTACTGCTCTGTTACTGTGAATACGCCAGCTACTTGAATAGCTGAGCAAAGAATACTTTGGGGAAGTGTACTTTGGGGAAGAATACAAGTGGGGAAGTGAGGATGGGGATTCTGTGTGCATTGTGAAGAAAAGGAGACCAGCACAGGCTGTGTGGGTGCTTCCATGAAAATGTGGCATCCAGTATACTGAGGTGCGAGGCTTAAATCATTAGGTTTAAAAAAACATGCCTGAGTAAGAGACTTTGAGGATATGGAAATGAGACTGGTTTGGATCTTTACATTTTTCAGATTAATGAACAGCTTTAAATGCAGATTTTCAGTTTGTATCTGGAGATTATATTTGAAGGAAGAAGAAAAAAAGTTCCTGCAGTGTGTACTCTGTGTGTGTGCACACATGTGTGTGTTTGTGTTTTGCGTTTTAGTTAGGTTAGGAGAGTTTAACTTGATACAGGCATCTAAAATGATGCAGTGTCAGTTTTGATATGTGTGACACAAGAAAAATGATCAAAAGACAGATTTTCTCAGGACACAGACTACCTGTTATGAATTGTTAGGTATTTGTAAAGCCACCTGGGTACTGCTTAATATACTGAGTTAGTAATCCATTTAATGGGACCCTCAAGGATTCATGAGATGTCCCAGGGTGTATGTGCCTATTCCTAGAAAGTAACTTACCAAGAGAAACTAGCTCAATAAGTACTGGTTGTTATAAGTTTATTCTATGTTTTAATGGATCTAAAACATTATGTACAATGATATAAAACAAATATAACAAAGCTTATAATGGTATTGATGAGAATATATCCTAGGCAGGTCACGTCTGTTTTCCTAGGGATAATATGTTACCTAGTATATTAGAGATTTGGGCAGAGCATTCCTCTTTGATATTCATATTTTCATTCTGACCAGGTCATAAGAGAGAGATTTCTGTTGCTGATTATGCCCCACTGTGACTGCCCTCTTTTCCTTCCTCCTCAGTGGGACTGAATATCTCATTTCTCTCTTCTTCAATTGATCAAAGCCCACTCTTCAGCTCTTAGAAGGGAAAGACAATTGAAATGGCTAAAGCTTTTTCAGTGTTACTCCTCACTGAGGTTTTATATTTGTATAAGGAACATTCCATTAAACTTGAAAATATGATGTTCCAGTAGTAGAATTTGAGGGAGAGTCAATAGGTGGGGAAGCAAGCTGTCTGAGGGTTTTGGAGCTTATGAAATCCAAGCATGGGGAAAGTCATGGATTCATAAACCTGACTCTTTCCCTTTGAGAGGATAATGGACTTACAAGGCCATCAGTTAACCTAACTCCCAACTCACAGACCATGGAGACAAGGCCCAGCTGGGACTTAAGGCAATGTTGATTTAATAAATAAGGGTTGAAAATCAAAGAGGCAGTGAATATCCAAAAGTACCAATAGCAAAAAAAGAAAGAAAAAAAAAAGCCAAAAAGCGCATGAGATCCTCTTTATGCCTTGGTGTTATTCCTCTCAGATCACATTGAACTGAAGCACAATGTGGTATGTTCTTTTCATGAAGCATTTTTTGGGCACAAAGCTCAAGTAGAATTGCAATGACAGCAGGAGATGGCCACATATTCTCTTGAGAATCCTTTATAGACTCCAGGCCCTAGACCCCCAGAAATCTACTGCTTTAGCCTGCCTTTGCCCACCCAGACAGCTGCTGTTGAGACAGCTGCTGTTGAACACAGACTTTACCACCTGTATCAAGAATCTAAAATGGATTAAAGTCCCCCTCTCCCCCACCCCACACAAGCAATCTACCTCCTCAGATTCATAGAGACAGAAGAGCATTCCCACTTGGCTTTCCTTGTCCCAGTCTCTATGGATCCAGGATAAACTGCTGGCCCAGGTACTAGGGTAAGAGAAAAGTGAAAGTGAAGTCGCTCAGTCGTGTCCGACTCTTTGTGACCCCGTGGACTGTAACCTACCAAGCTTCTCCCTCCATGGGATTCTCCAGGCAAGAATACTGGAGTGGGTTACCATTTCCTTCTCCAGGGAATCTTCCCGACCCAGGGATCGAACCCGGTAGAGGCAGACGCTTTAACCTCTGAGCCACCAGGGGGACTAGGGTAAGAGAGAATGGCTGATAAAAGGAATGGTAGACTTTGAGATTCACCAAATTTTCTGAACAATATGGAGGCTACTTCTTGGGAAAGAGCCTACTCTCTCTCATTCAGGTTCAGGGACAACTTTTAACTCCTCGACCATTCCGGGCTCTGGGGACCAAAACTAGAAAAACAGTTTTCTGAAAACTTGTGGGGCCCAAGGGTTAGGCTTCATGTTTTCACTGTAGGTCACCTCCATTCTTAGGGTATTTTGTAAGGACCTAGCTCTTGAATTTCTACGTTTACTCTCTTGGGCCTATTGTTTCAAGAAATTTCTCTCTCTGTGTGTGGGTGAGTGTGTGTGTAACATGTCCAAATTGTACATATGCTCATGTTAAGTAGCTAAAAATTAACTTAAAATATCCTCCTGGAGATTAATGTGCTGAAATTAAAAGAGCAAGCTCATGTGTTACCCCCCAAATTAGGACTAATCAAGGGCTAAGGGACAAAACACTTAGGAAATTCTTCAGTCTTCAGATTTCTATATGTCTTCCAAATGTCTTAAGTTACAAGGCAAAATTACAATCCCTCCTTCACCCTAAGATATTACCAGAAACAGTGCTTCTCAGACTTTTCTACTGGTCATCTTAAAGTGTTCTCAATGGCAGAGAAAAGAGAGTAAAGAATGGCTGGGGTGGGGCGGGGGTGGGGAGGGGGTGTTGTAGTCAGATACCAGCTGCTGCAGAAGATAAATATTTTTGGAGTCTAATATTTTATCTTAACAATTAATGTGAATTTTTCCATTCTGTTTAACAATGTACTCATGGTTGTTCTAATTTTAAATGTTTTCACCAAAAATATTTGATTACAGGAAGAAGTCCATACTTTGATGCTTTAATGATTAAGGAATGACCTATCTGAAAAAAAAAAAAAAAAAAAACAATCAGCTGCATAGGCACACTTGTATCCAATTTGGGGAAAAACTGCCTTAATTTATCATTAGGTTTTGAAAAGATGTCATGGGAAAAAGTTAGAAAAAAGACAAGTGAATGGGGAATTTTCTTAAAGGTCATTGTTGTGATGTTTTTTTGGGAACAGAGGATATGATAGCTATTAACTTAAGAGCGTATGCCAATAGAGATAGTTTTATATTGGTCCACAAGATTTAATTGTAAGGGCATTTTCTTTTTCTACTATTTCAAAACTTTTAAAACTTTCTAATTTTTAGTAAAATAAATTGTTTATCCTAACTCTTCTTCTAATTAGTGGCTCTTAGAAGTTAAAAAGTAGAGAAATTATGTCCATACTTTTGACATAGTAACCTTGGGAAGATGAACCAGTGGGGGTAGACCTTGCTTTTGATAGCGAAGAGCAAGAGGAGGGAACCCATGAAATCTGAACCACAGCTGCCTGGTGCACCAGCACCTCTTTCTTGCTTGGTAATTCTGAGTTCATTCTGCTTAAAATGAACTTGAAATCCTGCTGTCTTGGGACCTTGGATGGGAAACTTGGTGTGGAGTTGGGAGGGCAAGGATGAGTGGTGTCACATTCTTCTTTGTGCATGCACTCAACAATTTTGCCTGTTTTTCCTTTATAAAAATGTCTACTGCTAAGAAGGCTCAATTTCGTTTTTCATATGCAAGAGTTAGGATAGTTCCTTATTTTGAATTCCTCTAAATAGCCTGAGATCAACTGACACAAACCAGCAAACCAACCAACCAACCAAGACACTCTAACAGTTATTGGATCTCCTGTGTTTAAGGCTTTGTGCTATCCACTTTCAGAACCCTATACAAAATGGTACCAAGTAGGTATTTTTGAGGTATGACCTTCTGCAGAATGTATTATAAACTGAAGCTAATTTACTAATGGTCAACTCAGTGAATGAGCTGACCATCCTCATTTACTCAGGGATATTAGGAACTTGGTAGATTTTGATGAAGGTGCTAAATTCAGTGTCACTTGAGTCACGATTGGCTAGCTACTTTTAACATCATTTTGCAAGTAGAAAACCACCATGAATATATTTTCTTAAGATGAGTGGAGATAATGCAGACTTATTTAGAGCACTAGTTATAAAGACTAATTCCACAGTAAAATGCTCTGAAAGTAAGGGGGCCTTATCATCAAAAATGTCTCTCTAAAAGGGAAAACAGGTATCTCCCTGCTTAGGCACAGGTCACTTCTGACACAGGTCACTTTATCATCTTTGTTTTATATTTGCAGTAGGTGGACACAAGTAAAATTCAATGTTGATTGAATAAATGAACAGAATTACTGATTTCATTGTTACTGTAATGAATCACAGGAATTCTTCAAACTTTTTAGCTGTCCATCCTATTCTGATCCTATCGAAAATGATACACAGAAAAGGGCCCAGGAATTCCCTGGCTGTCCAGTGGACAGGACTCCAAGCTCCCAAGGCAGAGGGCACAGGTTTGAGAGTTGGTCTGGAAACTAAGGTCCTGCATGATGCATGAAAAAAAAAAAAGAAAAAGAAAAGAAATGGGCGCAGCATCACTCCTGTAGTATTCTTCACAAAACCATAGAGTCTTCATCTAATCATGGGAAAACATAGACAAACAGCATTTGAGAGACTACAGAAAATTTGATCAGTGTTCTTCTGAAGTGTCAAGGTCATCAAAAACAAAAAAACCCACAAAGTCTTCAAAAGGCTGAAGAACTGTCACAGATTAGAGAAAGACTCATGACGATTAATGCAACATGATACCCTGAATTGGATTTTGGACAGGAAAAATAGTGTTATTGGAAAAAGTGGAAAATTCCAATAAGATCTATAGATTACTTGATATTATGTCAATATTAATTTCATGGGTTTCATAATTGTACTATGGTTTTAATAACTGTACTATGGTTATAAAAGATGTTAAATTTAGGGGGAACTGAATGAAAGATATATTGAAATTCTCTGTAGTATTTTTGCTACTTTTAAAATCTCTAATATTATCTTAATATTAAAAGTTAGAAGAATTAAAAAAAATCTCTCTCACCTTTGAAAGATCTAGAACAACCCAGCCATAGTGAGCCCATCTAATGTCAATACTGTGGCCTTTCAGTGCTATTTACTATGAAAAGTGATCAGTGCTCCTTGGTCAAATCGCTGATTTCAGGCCTCTGTCAGAGAATATGTAAAAATGGGTCTGGGATAACTTATCATAAAAGACCAGATGAGTTGGGTCAGGTAGACTTTGGTAATCTTGGTAAGTCTACCCTGGCCAAAGATGGGATAATTTGAACTGTAGTAAGGAAGATAACTGTAAAGGATCAAAACATAAATTATATTTAAACCTATGGGCTCCTAACTGTATTTGCGGGAGAAATCTACTCGGTCACCATTGGAGGATGTTGGTATCAGGGAGGGGGAAAGCTTTCCTTTACCCTTATAAGTTCTTCTGGCTTGTCTCAGAATTAAAGTGACAGCTTAACAGGAGAAAATCAAATTTAATTTTGTATGTATGGGAACTCCACATACATGAGAAGTTTAGAGACAGCAAAGTAAAACGAGGCATATAGGCCATCCTGAGCTAAGGAATGGGATAAGGGCCTGGGGCTTCTAGGGATAGGAGGGTCATTGTCAGGACGATAACAGATTTTTGGTAATTCAATGTTTGCCATATAGATAGGGCCACTTAGATAAAATTTATTGCTCTTAATAAATTTTTTCCTGGGAAAAATCCCTAATTTAAATTCTTCTAGGTGGTTAAGGGAGGGGTAATAGTTTCTTTTGAAACTATAGGGTCTTGATTGCCTTTAGCTCAAAATAATTCTCATGCAAATGTGGCATATTTTGGGGGGCATATTTTGTTCTGAACTCCTACACTAGGGAACTTATGATTTTGGAAATTAATAAATAAGGGGAGAAGACAAAGCATTTTCTTGCTCTTCCTATACGACTGAATCTCAGAGTAGTCAATAGCAAATTACTTGAACACTAGAGGTAAACCTCGGATTCATAGCCAGATGGTTGGTAAGAGGTACAGGTGACAACCCGGACTTGACATTGGCATCCTGAGTTGGAGGGTGTCATTGGAACAACCAATTTGTGGCTGATTGGTCAAAAGCACAGTTAGTAATCCAGGCTTCTGACTGGTATCTAAAGTGTGTGTGGGAGGGGCAGTTTTGTGGGATTGACCCCTTAACCTGTGAAATCTAATGCTATCTCCCAGAAGATAGCAGAGAGTGCCAGTTGAGTTGAATTGTGGGGCAGTGAAGAGTCGGACATGACTGAGCAACTGATCTGATCTGAGCTGTATCCAGAGAATTGCTTGTTGGTGGTAGGGATTCCTTCTACACACACACACACACACACACACACAGACACGCACACACACATGCACACACAGACACACACATATACGTACACACGCACACACATTGTAGTTGGTGAGCAGAACACCTATTTAAATATCATAATGGATGTCAGTGAATCAAGGCAATGATTACGAAGGGCTGCTCACATCACAAAAAAGATAAAACAAGCAATCATTGTGTTTCTCTTAATGGAGGCACATAAACACCACCTATGAACTAGTTTTGTTAAATTTTTGGATCATGAATCTGATTAATATTTAGATCTAACATTTTAAAAGAAAGAAACATGTCTAAATAAAACTATTGGGAATAAAAAGTCGAAACTGTGAGACATGCTACCACCACAAATAACTGAGTTTCTTCAATAAAATGCAAAAGAAAAAAGATTTAGGTGGAACCTTTACATGAAGAAGTTTTAAGAAGTGTATCAACACATTGTAGTACGTGGACTTCATTTGGACCTCAATCAAACTCAAATAGACTATGAGGGCTAGGAAAATGTGATCACTAACTAGATATTTGATGATATTAAAGAATTATTAATTTTTAGTTGTGATAATATGATGTTGAATTTAAAGAAAAATGGTTTGTAGCCTTTAGCAAGGTACACTGAAATATTTAAAGATGGGACAATATATTGTCTGAAGTTTAACATAATAAGAAGGGGATTTGGGTGGAGGTATAAATGAAAAAAGACTGGCCATGAATTAATAATCACTAAAGGTTGGCAATGTATACATGGAATTCATCATACTATTCTCTTTAGCTTTAAATATATTTGGAACTTGGAAGCCAAACAATTTTGAAGGTATTGATCAGATTTTTCCTGAAAGGAATCTGGTGAACTTATGGGATTACACAGTCTTATTCTCCATATGCTAATAATTCCCATGTTCTTCCCAGAATTCTGGCACGTAGCAAGCAAGCCAGAAGCTGGAGGTGGACAGTATATTTGTTGTGCACATTCAACAAAGTCAAAAGTTTAATTTTAAATATTCTGCAATAAGGAAAAGCAAGACGTGTTTTTCTAACACTTTACCCCCACAAACCACATTTTTTATACTACTTTTGGTTTGTTTCCACTGGAATCATCAAAATATTTATGGGAGTCATCTAAATGTTTATGGGTAAAATCTATTTGCTAAAAAAAATTCTTGTTTTTTTTTTCTTAAAGTTTTGTCAAAACTTCTACTGTCCCTTCTGAATTAGAAGTGAAATCAGAAACTTTGAATATGAAGACTCTTTGACTTTGGATTTCTTAATAAGACTAGAGAAGTAGGGTTCTCAGTCCAGTCAGTTTTATTTAGTTTCAAGATGAAATAGCAATTTTTCAACATCAGAATATGTATATATTTGTTTCTGTATACTCGAGTCCTGTGACTATGAATGAGTTGCCAGTCTCTGCACTTGTGCAGTCTGCCTCTAACTACTGTAGGACATCACTCCAATGATTGTCTCCTCTGTCTCTTGCATCATATGTCTTTTCTTCTGAATTGCTTCATTGGTGTACATACTTTCTGCAATTTCTTACAGATGGATGCTTAGGTTGCTTTCATACCTTGGCTATTGTAAATAATGCTCCTGTAAACATTGGGGTGCACATATCTTTCTGAATTGGTGTTCTGTTTTCTTAGCATATATACCTAGGAATGGAATTGCTAGGTCATATGGTAGTTCTGGGCTTCCCTGGTGGTGCTAGTGATAAGGAACCAGCCTGCCAGTGCAGGAGACATAAAGAGACTCAGATTCAATACCTGGGTTGGGAAGATCCCCTGGAAGAGGGCATGACAAACCACTCCAGTTTTCTTACCTGGAGAATCCCATGGGCAGAGGAACCTGGAAGGCTATGGTCCATAGGGTCACGAAGAGTTGGGCATCACTGAAGTAACTTAGCATGCATGCATGGTTGTTCTACTTTAAGTTTTTTGAAGAACCTCCATACTATTTTCCGGAATGGCTGTACCAATTTACATTCCAACCAATGGTACCCTAGGGTTTCTTTTTCTCCACACTCTTGACAACATTTGTTATTTGTAAACTTTTTGATGATAGACATTTAGACAGGTGTGAGGTGATATCTCATTCTGGATTTTATTTGCATTTATATAATGATTAACAATGCTGAATATTGTTGCTTATTTTTGTATGCGTTTAGTATTACATCATCCAATTTCTATCTAATGGAAGTTTATTGAAGTTACTCTTACTAATAAAACTTTATTGAAGTCACCTATCCATTGTTGACTCTTTCTCATTTTCTTCATAGTGTTCTACTTATACGTTTGTTTTTATTTGTTGTTTATGGAATCAAAAGCAGGAGAAGATAAGATGCTTGTATTCATTCCTCTATCTTGAGTTGAAAACTACTACTTATGATTTTTTAGCATCATTTAAGAAATTTATTTATTTACTTGATGAAAATTTGTTAAGGGCCAAATATATGCTTTGCCAGTACATAGGAATTTAAAAATAAATTAAATATTCTTTTTCCTAAAAAAAAATTGTGGCTAAATGTGAGTGATAATATGTTGGTAAATGGTCATCAAACTCTATGACTCAGGCTATTATCAAGGTTAATAAAAGTTACATGAAGTTTACTTTCTGATATATTATGGATTATGTTTAGTCTTCAAAAGTTATCATTTTAAGATGGTAGTTCTCAAATCTATATATGAGTAACCTGGGAGCTTCTGAATCAGAATTGCCTGGAGTGGATCTCAAGCATTTTCTGTTTAAAACAAACACACAACTCCAGGAAGTTTAGATGCTCTGTTAGCCTGGACTACTTTTGCTTTGAGTGTGCTCTCTTCTTGCTCACTATATATTATAAAATTCTTAGCTTGGCATTCCAGCTAACAATTACATTTTCAAGACTTCTCTCCTTCCTTAACCAAGCCCTTTTAGTCTGGTTGTGCATGTCACTGTTCCCTGTCTACTATATTTGCACAATTTGTTTCTGCCCATGAAATTCTGTGCTGTGTGCTCAGTTGCTCGGTTGTGCTCAGTTGCTTTGTAACCCCATGGACTGGAGCCCACCAGGCTCCTCTGTCCATGGAATTCTCCAGGCAAGAATACTGGAATGGGCTGCCATTTCTCTCTCCGGGAATCTTCTTGACCCAGGGATGGAACCCAAGTCTCTTGAGTCTCTTGCATTGAAAGGCAGACTCTTCACCACTAGCACCACCTGGGAAGCCCAAGAAATTCTAGTTTCCCATTATTTCCTCTTATCTACTGTCCAGATCTCATTTTGCCATAAATACTTTTCTGACCATACAAGTCAACTGTGAATTTTCAGTCTTTTGAATTTTCAACATATTTTTTCATTTCATTTTGGAATGTGACAAACAAGGAAAATCACAGAATGCACATGGATAAATGGAACAATTTCTGAATATGGAGGGTTTTTCAGGCTATAGAGAAAAGAGACAATGATATAGCAGTAATGTGACAATGTGTTAATTGTCATCTGAGTTGATTCTTGAAAGATAAGTCTAATTTATATAGACAGATAAGCTAGGAAAAAGGGAGAGGATTCAGCAAGAGAGATATGTATAAAACCATAGAATTGGGAAGGAATATATTATATTAGGGTAATCACAAGTAGAGTACTTAGGTATATTCCAAGGTCACCAAAAATGATGAGACCAGAGAATTTAACAGGAAAGGACCCTTAGGGGGTCTTTGTAGGTCGTAACAAGAAGTCTTATTGGGAACAGGAAACCACTGATGGATTACAAACTGAGGGAAGGGGCATGATAAGTTTGTATTTATAAAATCTGTATCTCTGGAATACGCATAGTGATTGGGTTTTATTTTGTAAGACTAGAGATAGAACAGATAAAAGTCTTTATAGTAATTGAGGTGACAGATGTTTGAGACTGATGGACGTCTGAACCAAAGGGTTGATAGTGGAGGTTTAGAGGAGGAGACAGATCAGAGGTACACTACAGAAAATTAAAAAGAGTGAGTGGTGATTATTTCATGAGGAAATGAGTTGGTTGGTAGGGGTGTTATTTCTGAAGAAATAGAACCTTTAAGTCATAAAGAAATTTGTGTCAAAAAAGAGAATGTGTTTACTTCTGGAATTGTTGATTTTAAAGCATGTAGATTCTTTCAAACTTGAATTTGTAGCAGGCAGTTGAATATACAAATCTGGAATTTCAAGTCAGAATCGGGGTGAAGGTACTGATATGTGAAATAAGTCTATTAGATGGAATATGCTTTCAACTGGGTAGGATAAAAAGAACCAAAGATAGGATGTGATGGCATTTGGATAAATGCTGCCATTTAGGGCACAAATAGGAAAAGGTGAGACCACATGGGAACATGGGTAGAATGGCCAAAAAGATAGGAGCAAAGTTGGAAGGCAGTGTTTACTATGGAAGTCATGAAAGTAGAGAATTTCAATGAATCAGGAACAGCCAGCTCTGGAATTTACAAGTGAATTCTACAAGTGAGAAATTTCAAGGCAACAACACATTTATTATTATTTTTTTTTTAGATTTAGTAACCAGGAGTTTATTGGCCATTTTGATAAAAGCAATTTCCATGGACTGGTAGGGTTGAAATTAGAGTGTAGATTGGATTGAAGAGAGAACACTATATGGGAAAATAAGGACAATGAATGTAGAGAACTCTTTGCAGAAGCTTTGCTGAGAAAGGAGGGAGAAATTAAGAAGATGGCAATTCATACTTTATGAGCGTGTACATGGGTCTCTACTTCAGACATCAGTGAATTGAGTGTGAGCATATGGCCCATGCTAGACAAGGCCTATGGCACCCCACTCCAGTACTCTTGCCTGGAAAATCCCATGGACGGAGGAGCCTAGTAGGCTGTAGTCCACAGGGTCGCAAAGAGTTGGACGCGACTGAGCGACTTCCCTTTCATTTTTCACTTTCATGCATTGGAGAAGGAAATGGCAACCCACTCCAGTGTTGTTGCCTGGAGAATCCCAGGGACAGAGGAGCCTGGTGGGCTGCTGTCTATGGGGTCGCACAGAGTCGGACATGACTGAAGCGACTTAGCAGCAGCAGACAAGGCCTAAGGACCTCTTCTGTGCCCCTAACTAAAGCTGAATGATACCACCAGTCACCATATGTATTCAAAGAGAGGAGAGTAGTTCAATTTGTGGTTCTGGCAACACAGATGGAAGATGAAGATGAATAGAGAACCACAGTGTGGTGCATGGCTTTTAAACCACAGTGATCATAGAAAACGTGAGCAAATCAATACCTTGGTATCCTAAGAGGAGGGGAGGACTCTGTCTTAGAAGGGAAAACCTGGAGAGGCTCTGCTCCTTAGATGCCTACACTTAAGATAAATACTTTTAGTATATAATTTAAATATTCATACTATGTTAGCCTCTTAAATACCTGGATAAGGCTTACTCTGTTCAGACTGGGATTAATGGCTTTTAGTGAAAGTGAAAGTCGCTCAGTCATGTCCAACTCTTTGCAACCCTATGGACTATACACTCCATGGAATTCTCTAGGCCGGAATACTGGAGTGGGTAGTCTTTCCCTTCTCCAGGGGATCTTCCCAACCCAGAGATCAAACCAAGGTCTCCCACATTTTAAGTTTTATTTAATAAGGGTTTCTATAGCTAAAAAAAGAACAAATGAAAAATCACTTCTTTAGAAAGTATGTAGATAAAATAGCAATATAAATGTGAAATAAAAGATGAAATCATAAGAACTGTAGTATCTGAAAATTTTTACATAGATCATTGCTTTCAAATAAACTAAAATATTCAGACTGTGTCCTCATAGTGTGAATGACAACATCCATCAGGGTTGAGTTTGGCCAGATTCCTGGCTCTTTCATACTCAGAGAATATTTCTAAGTATGATACCAAGAAGTGCTCACTGACAAAAAGCCATGATTTGCACAGTTCAGTAAAAATTTTATACCAATATGGGTAGACTGTATCCCTAGGGAAGAAAGGGGAGTGAACACTGAGACAGAGAAGGGTAGCCAGGATCTTGGTGGAATCTTAGCAATGAAGTTCTGGGAATGCAATATGTCCATAATAAGAAAGGGAATTTGGCTGCTTTTTGATCCAACTTTGAGTGTCTCCTATAACATGTCACATATCACGTATGTACACTAATTTAATTTTATCTTAAAGTAATAATATACACATAAAAGTTGCCACTAAGTGTAAAACAGTGAAGTAATTTGCAAATTTTCCTACCGGCATGATAAATTAAGCATGGAGAACACTAGGAATGCAATTTGCAGTCATTTATAATGCAGTGTTTTATGTTAATAATTCAAAATCACATGCTATTTGGAGACACTTCTAATTAATGTATTTATGAAATTGTCAACTGTGACTGTTTTGGTTCCATTTAGCTAAACATTTCAACAGAATTTACTTGTTGTTATTTAGTGTTTTCTTGATGGCTCCAGCAGCCTCAAATGTAGGAATAATGGAAGGTTGTTGTTCGGGGTTTCTTCCTCATTGCTAAAAGTCCTTTCTGATCACACTTCCAAACAACTCAAGTCAGTGACTGCCCCCTCCTCTCACAGCAAACCCAAGTGCTTCAGACACGTTGTTTAAAAGTTCTAAATGGAAGGAAGATGAGTGCCTGGATCAATAATTAATTGAAGAGGAAAGTTCATACCTTGTTAAAGAGTCTTTTAAATATTAAATACGTTGCATGTCTCAAATCCATAGACACTGACATTTCTTTAGAGTTGATAATCATGCCTGTTAGGGGCCATTTCTTTATATTATCAACTTTATTTGGATGCTTTTGAACATGAGAAGAAGGCTAAATATTCATAAGTTGGCTTGTTGAAGTTTTATGATAATTGGAATTCGTCCGAGCAAAGTTTCATCCTCCTGAGGGTGTTTCAGCAAAACTAAAGAACAAAACGATCTCAAGACCAAGAGTAAAGTGGGAATTCAAAGTTGACTATACTGGTACCCTGTGCATTAATAATAAGGGAAACTCTACTGGCTTTCTCCCTTGGTCTATATCCAGAGGAGTCAAATATTAATTTTTTTAGCCTTAGAGATTCTGTGAGATTTTGTGTGATCTAAATAGAAGTGGACATATATGTTTTCTCACCAAGAAAGAAGCATTTCCCATCCTTTGCTTGGATCACTGATGTTCCCTGAATCCTGCAGAATAATTCATACCCTCTGTGAGTCTCATTCACACTGTGCGTTATTGTCACTCAGCTGACAACAATAGAAGCCGTGGCAGGACAAGCCAAGCTTGGTCTCTATAGCCTAAAATTGTCACATATGGAAAGGAGATAGAAAACTGTAAAATGGATTAGGTTTGGGAACACTCTCAGTTGGCCCTTGTGGTGTGTTCATTTTTGAAATTCTATTAAAGTTTTCATTTTCATATCTAAAACCTACTGACTGATTATGCAATGCACTGGAACACTGAGTGATGTGACATTGGGGGAAAAAACCTATAATATGCTGATGACTGTGGGGATATTCAAAATATTTGATAAACTTTGAAAGTATGTTGTGGCTTTTGAAGGGAAAACCAATTATTTATAAATGCACACGGGCAGGATTTTTAACCACAGAATGTTCTTTTAAAATTATGAATTTTAGAAGTTCATTCTGTGGTCAAAGAAAAAAACCCATGAAAATATAATGAAACAATAAACTTTTATTTTGGCAAAACTTTAATGAGGAAGCATTCATCTAAAAAAATGTGAAAGATAATAAGTAAATATTCATACTTTAAAATTAGGCATTACCCAAATACTATGCAATATGTTGACTGATGAGATATATACAAATCTGAAAATCTCTGGTTTTTATCTTATTTCTTTTTCCTTTCTATGTGTGCAGGCATGCTGAGTCACTTCAGTTGTGTCCAACTCTTTGTGACCCTACAGACTATAGCCTGCCAGGATCCTCTATCCATGGGATTCTCCAGGCAAGAATATTGGAGTGGGTTACCGTGGCCTCCTCCAGGGGATCTTCCTGAGCTGAGGATCGAACCAGAGGCTCTTACGTCTGCTGCAATGGCAAGCAGGTTCTTTACCACTAGTGCCACCTGGGCAGCCTTTTCCTTTCTATGAAGGAAAAGCATTTTTGCATTTATTTCAGAGTTTTAAAGGATTTTAGCTGAAACCTGAAACTAGAATGAAATATTAGTAATGTCAAATTAGTTTAGTGACAGAAACTTGTCTCCATCATTGGTAGCTGGATCAGCTGCTCCAGGACCTTCTGTATAACAGTGGGGAGAATGCATTCCAGATTCTGAGTTTCCCCTGCTCTTAGTTTTGTACAGCTAACTCTGTCTGCCTGGATATGTCAAACTACTATTTTTCAAAACCCTTAAGTTGAATAAAAGAAGCCAGGTACCAAATAGAACATACTCTGTGGTTCTATTTATATGAAGTTCAAATCAGGCAAAACTATATGGTGACAGAAGTTAGAATAATGGTTTCTTTAAGAGAAGAGTGAATAGTGACAGGGAAGTTTGTGCTGATTGGCTTATGAAAGATCATAAATAATGTGTCGTATATTCCTTTGAAAACATGTAAATCCAAGTATTATCACAAGTAGTGGTTATAATTGAAGGGATAGAATGGGCATGGGCTAATTTTTTTTTAAATTTTAAAGAAAGTTCTAGGAAAGCAAGGACTGCTGGCTTAATTAAGTGAAAAAAAATTAATTATGATATGTTGAGAATCAGGTATTCTGGGTGAAAAACAGAACCAAAATAAGAAAATCAATATGTATTGGGAATTTTTTTCCCTTATGTTTCTGTGAAAACTTTACTGAGCCTGAAAGGCTTAGATTCAATGTTAGCAGACCCTTTGTATTCTTTTTTCTTTTAAAAAATAAATTGAGCCATACTGTATAGTCAACAAAATATGCAAAACTGAATGCACCATTCTACAAAGTTTTACATAGGTATGTACCCATGTAACTATCACTCAGATCAAAGTCTTGGGCATTTTTATCCTCCAAGAGAGTTTCCTCATGCCCTTTTTCTATCAATGATTCCATTCTTCCCAACATTTTTGCCTATCCATCTAGCTTAGTATTCCCTTGCCAATCTTTTGACTTTTCTGATAACAACCATACTAAGAGGAGTGAGGTGATATCTCATTGTGGTTTTGATTTGCATCTCCTAGATGATTAATGATGTAAAGTATCTTTCATATAAATCTTTTCTATTTATATGTCTGGAGAAATGTCTCTTTAATTCCTGTTCTTAGTTTTAAATTGTTTTTTTGTTGTTGTTATTTATTTATTTTTTAATATAAATATATTTATTTTAATTGGAGGCTAAGTACTTTACAATATTGTATTGGTTTTGCCATAATTGTTTTGCTATTGAATTACATGTTCTTTGGGGGCTTCCCAAGTGGCTCAGAATTAAAGAATCCATCTGCCAATGCATGAGATGTGAGTTGGATCCCTGGGTCGAGAAGATCCCCTGGGGTAGGAAATGGCAATGCATTCCAGTATTCTTGCCTGGAAAACCCCATGGACAAAGGAGCCTGGTGGGCTACTGTCCATTTGGTTGCAAAGAATTGGATACGACTGAAGGGCTGAGCACATACGCGCATCTGTGTGCTTTATGTATTTTTTGATGTTAGTTCTTTTTGAAATACTTAACTTGCCAATATTTTCTTCCATTCCATGGGTTAACTTTTCATTTTGTTGATTGTTTTCCTTGCTGTATAGAAATGTTTTAGTTTGAAGTAGTCCCACTTGTTTGTTTTTGCTTTTATCTCCTATAATTTTGATGTCAGATCAAAAATATAATTGCAAAGACCAATGTAAAAGCAATTTTCCCCTATGTTTTCTTCTAGGATTTTTATAGCTTAAGGTCTTACACATAAGGCCTTCATGCATTTTGAGTTGATTTTCTGTGTATGGTATAATATGGTCTTCTGGTTTCATTCTTTTACATGTGGATATCGAGTTTTCCCAGTACCATTTCTTGAAGAGACTATCGTTTATCAATTGTGTATTCTTGGTGCTTTTGTTGAAAATGAGTTGACCATACATGTGTGAATTTATTTCTAGTCTATTTCATTGAAGAATGTATCATTTTTATGACAATGCCATACTGTTTTGATTACTGTAGCTAAAGAGTACTTATTAACCAGAGATATTATTTTCTTTGTTCCATATTAATCATTTTTACTAAATGTATTTTACACTTGGTGTGTCTCAATTTGAGCTAGTCACATTTCAAGATCTTAATAGCCACAAGTATCTCGGTGTCTTGGCCAATGCAAGTCTGATCTCTGAATGAAATTAAGATTGTTGTTGAACATATTCCATCTATCAAACACTGACAAAGTTAATGTGGTTCAATGAACTGTCCTTCCCTTCATACTTTTAACACCTCTTCTTGAGAGTACCTTCAGGTTTCTTGGGTTCTTAAGAGTTCTTTCCTCTTTTCTTCTTGGCCTTACTTACAGTCAAAATAGCAGGTACTGAAGCCTCATTTTGCACACAATCCATATTCAGGGTATTCTATCCATGGCATTTCATTTTTTCCTCTATTCTGAAGTCTGCCTTCCTAAAACCTAGGTTGCATATCTGTCAATTTCATATTCATAATTTTATTCTTCCTTGTTCATTTCCATCTTAACCATGATGCCCTTTTGGGTCCCCCCATCTTCTGAAAGCTGAAATTATCAGTAAGACATTAATTTATCTGATGCTTTACTTTATAAGAGGATGAAAATCCAAAATACACCCTGATAATAGCAGTCCCCCAATGATTTTTTATCTTGCTTCTGTGCGAGCTTTGTAATTTGTATTACAAAAATTTGTTATCTTGTAGCCTCTAATTGTCTGGGTTCTGTGTGGAAGTCTCTTATAGCAGCATGGCATTAGTTTTTCTTTCTGTATGCTCATAGAATTGCTCATCTGGTAAATTTAAATACAAGTAAGTACATACCTTCCTGATACAGTGTTTCCTTCTTCCTTTTCCTTTCAGATTTGTAACTCTTAAACTCTGTCATATCCCTTTCATTTCAGACATAAGTCCCAGGTCATCAAATATCAGTAGCAAATCCTCAATTTCAGTGTGGCAGAATCCTATCAATTAAATCATTTTGTAAGATTCGGAAACTAAGGTTTACAAGGACAATTTTTTCATATTTACATACCTGACATCATTGAGGCTCTTTTGATAGCCCTTTGCTATAATTTAATTTCACTTTGTTACCTACAGTTTTATTAGTTGGTAGACACCTAGGACTAAACTTTTGTGTTTCGTTTGTACCTAAAAGACTTTTATCTGAGAATGCCTGTACTTTACTTTCATTTTGCTTAACTTTACACATAGTAAGCATTTGAATAATGGAAAAATAAATGTCACATCTATTCACTCTCATGATATTCAGTTTTGCATGGACTTTTAAATCTGTCTCACAGATTAAAGTCTTCTTGGTTATATATGAATAAAAAGCAGCCTCACAGTGGCCCACAAATAATGTAATCACTCATTGTTTGATCTTATCAAGTGCCACTCCCCTCCTGGCTCAACCAGCCCCAGCCACCTGGCCTCCTACATGATTCCTCAAACTCCCCAAGCCCCCCCCTCTTTTTTTTTTTGCTTCAAACATTTGCACTTTGGAATTGCCTTTGCCTGGAATATTCCTCCTGCAGATATCTAAATGGCCACTTGGCTTCTTCATCAATCACATCCTCATTTTAGGCCTCTGAAAGTAAAAGTGAAGTCTCTCAGTTGTGTCCGACTCTTTGCGACCCATGGACCGCAGCCTGCCAGGCTCCTCTGTCCATGGGATTTTCCAGGCAACAATAGTGGAGTGGGCTGCCATTTCCTTCTCCAGGGGATCTGCCCAACCCAGGGATCAAACCCAGGTCTCCCACATTGTAGGCAGATGCTTTTGCCATCTGAGCCACCAGGGATTAGCCCTCTAATTCACCCTATAAACACTAGAAACCATCTACAAGTTACCTCTCTCCTCCACCTTGTGGAAATTCCTTCCCTCCACTCCCAAACCTGCTTTAAGTAAAGAACCACATCAAAACCCTTAAGAACAGTTCTGTTAGCTTCTGGTCCATGCCCCCTTGGTCCACGCCCCTTTGATCGCTGGAAATCAGATCCTAACTGAGAAACTGCACATCAGTGCCTCACTGCCCTCATGTACCCGTCACTTAATCCATACTTCTGAAAAGCTACATATTCCTCCTACATGGAATTCTCTCTCCCCCACAGAATGTTTTTAATTTTCTTACCTCATTATCAAAGCAGAGTTTTGGCTGCTTGGTAGTGACAAATTTCTCCAAAGACATTCATTTCAGCCCAGGGTC
Source organism: Bubalus kerabau (assembly GCF_029407905.1). Taxonomy (NCBI): domain Eukaryota; kingdom Metazoa; phylum Chordata; class Mammalia; order Artiodactyla; family Bovidae; genus Bubalus; species Bubalus kerabau. The sequence continues at coordinate 13,492,018 of NC_073626.1, forward strand.
TTCGCTTTATATTTAACAAGTAAAAGGTTCATTGGGGAGACTTTCTCAGAATGAATAGAGGTCTGCTTAAGTTAGTTATTCAAATGTAAAGGGGATAAAATATTAAAATAAATGTAGGTGTAACCTTTTATTTTATTTTATTTTTTAAAGGAGAATCTTTGATTTTTCAGTTTTTGGGACCTCCTGGGCCTTTCATAAGCTAAGCAGACTGGAAAAAAATCCAAAGGCTCTCCATTGGTCTATATGAGAAAAGGTGAGGGAGAGCCAATGAAAGGTAGAAATCAGTGACAATCAGATGGCTGAGTAATGAGGCATTTGGGGGGTTTAGACAAATCTAAGACAGCCACAAAAAAGAGTAGGGCTTTAGGAAAAGAAAGATATATCCAAACAAGACTGCTTGGGATGCCTTCACAGTGCATATGATATAGTCTTATTTTGTTTCCTTTAAAGAAATATTTGGTATACATCTATAATCTATGATTATATTAGGAAGTCTCTTAGCCCAGACAAGCTGGTTAATTGGTAACTGATTAATTAATTTAAAAATATGTATAGTTACTGTGGGGATTGAGAACAAGGTTTCATGAAAATTTTAATTTTAAATTGGAAGTACATGCTTTGAGGTAGGGCCAAGAGCTATTAAGTGGGCTTGAGTCAGAAGATGTCTGAATTATTTTACTTGCATAAATTCTACCCATAACTAGCTATTTCAATCTTTATTTTCTTTATTTGAAGCAAATAAAGTCCCTGTTAGATAATGTAAGTATATGATAATTGTATGTTTTTATATAATTCCTAATTTTTAACAGTTTTCTTACCTACACCCAAGTCAATGGTAATATTTTAGGTAGTACTCAAGTATTCTAATGAAGAAGGCAATGGCAACCCACTCCGGTACTCTAGCATGGAAAATCCCATGGGCAGAGGAGCCTGGTAGGCTGCAATCTGTGGGGTTGTGAAGAGTCGGACACGACTGGGTGACTTCACTTTCACTTTTCACTTTCATGCATTGGAGAAGGAAGTGGCAACCCACTCCAGTGTTCTTGCCTGGAGAATCCCAGGGACAGGGGAGCTTGGTGGGCTGCCGTCTATGGGGTCGCACAGAGTCGGACATGACTGAAGTGACTTAGCAGCAAGTATTCTAAAGCATTCAACCTTGCTTTCTTTTTCACTACAATCACCAACTCTTTTACCTTATATACTTTTCATTTCATTGATTTATATAATAATGCATTAAATGATATTTTCACTGTAACAAGTACAATTGGTACAAGCTGGTTTGGGGACAAACACTATTGACAATAGATGAGCAGAGAACTGGTGGTGGAAGAATACGTCAATGTACCAAGGATGGGAGAGCGTACTAGCTGCAGCATTCAGTGTGCTATGGTTATAATAGAGTTGGATTCAGAGAATGAAGAACAAGGCCAGTTCAATGTTTCTCGGAGTCTGACTTGTGTTTCTTTTGGAAAAAATTGGCTTTGAATCCAATGAATGAAATTCTTATAACAGAAGATTGAGTAAGCTTTGGAAGTCTGTCATTTCTGGTTTTCACACCTGTCATTCAGGCTTCAAATATCACAGGAGCAAGATTTGCAAACCACAAATTGACAGTGCATTCTGTGTTGTCCCCAGTAGCCTCCATAAGCAGGGGTGTGAGGGTAATAAAAGAGCTATTTCCTCTTATGCTTCTCACTTTAAGTGTAATGTGTTTTCCATGTTTCACTTTGAACTCTATAAACTGCAAGTCTTTCTCAGTTTCTTGTTAACGATTTTTGGAGTCTTGTCTTCTTATTGTACTAATTCTGGGGGGAGGGTAATATGGTATAGTGGATTGAATAGACTCAACCAGTGGCCTTCCCAGGTGGCGCTAGTGGTAAAGAAGCCTCCTGCCAATGCAGGAGATACAAGGGATGCAGGTTTGATCCCTGGGTTGGGATGATTCCCTGGAGGAGGGCAAATCAACCCATTCCAGTATTCTTGCCTGGAGAATCTCATGGACAGAGGAGCCTGGTGGGCTACAGTCCATAGGGTCGCACAGAGTCAGGCACAACTGAAGTGACCTAGTGTGCATACAGACTTAATCAGGCAAATCTAAATTTGGGTTATAGAATTATAGCCTTGTGATTTGGGGCGGTTTGAATTTTGTTATACTCACCATCAAAATAAGTATTAATATAACCTAGAGTGTAGAGTTGTGAGAATTAAATGATATAATACATGCAAAAGGCCTAACACAGTGCCTGATCCATAGCAGGCATGTAATCAATGTCATCTATTATTAGTAGCCATCTTCCTCCTTCTTCAGTCCCTCTCAATGATATGTTATCAGTTCTCCACATATGATGTTAGGTGTTCATGCCTGCTTAGTAACTCACTACTTGACAATCACATTGGCAATGTACCCAGCAGTCATGTGAGGCGAGGAGCATAAAAGGCAAGATTGAAGGCATGAAACCACCTCCTACTCTGACTTAGTGGTTTGCTAAAAACACTCTGATGGCCTGCTTTAAACGTGCTAGTAAAGCGATGCCTTACATTCATATCCTTATATGATTTATATTTTTGTTTAGCTTTTTTTTCCTTTACTTTTTATGGTTTAAGTGCCTTCTCCTTTCAATTGATTCCATTTGAAAAGATGGTTTATTTTAAAGGAAAGTGCTTTGGTTGTTTCAAGGGTCTGCAGTACATCAAACACATCTCCAAGGCCAGTGGAGAGTGTTCCTCATACACATTAAATAAAGCTTCTAACAGTCTGCATTACTGAGCTCACTCAGCTTGCTCTCCACAGCCAGTTTCAATTTCACTAAAAGGAAAGAATTGGTAATTAATTATCTAGGCCATGTAATGAGTTTCCATTACTTGGAATTCAATAAAGCTCTTTCATTGTGACCAGGCTGATCAATAGCACAGAAGGGCTAATAGAAACCACAGATACAGCGGGGATAATAGAATGGCTATAGGAAATGAGGCTGGGTCCCTGGAGCACGCTTTCTTCTCTCTAGGGAATGGAAGCTGCTCAGTAGCTTCCTTTTTTTTTAAGAAAAACTCTGTGAGTCATTGTGAAATGAGTAGGCTATTGTATTACTGCACAAGCTAATGGAAATTACCTTCACAAAATCCATACGCGCTTGGAACTGGAATGACTTTGGAGGTTATTTAGTTGTATTGCTCATGGATCACCATGCTGTCTAGATGGCCACTTTTTTTTGTACCAAGTAATATCATCTTTATCTTTAACACCAACCTCACCATTCCCTAACTGCCTCTGCTGATTAGATAAAAAGGTATAATTGATAAAAAAAAATAAAAAGGCAACCAATCCTTGGAGTAGCAAGGCTTATGTAGTTGCCTACATAGAAAGATGTGAAAGACTAAAAAGATTCGGGAGTGGGGTGGTAATTGATTTTCTGTGGATTTTAATCTGGAAGAGGAGACAATGTAATTGTTTAACTGTGGTTTAAAACTGATAGACCCTACACAGCGTGGACTTGTGAGGAAGGGTTAGCACAATGATCAAATCACATTTGTAAGAATGCCACTTGCCCAAGAAAGGAAGACGATACACTCCAACATTCTAATAGAGGCCAAGGGGCACATTTGATGCTTGAGAGTTTGCTCATTTCAGTGCCAATGTATTGTGTTTTCCTGTGAAAATTCTATTTTTCTTAAGAAATCTTGAGTAAGTTCTCTGTTCCTTTAAATCAAAGGATCCTAAGTAGAACTCTGGTCCAATTCCAGCATTTTTCAAGCAATGAAGCCTATTGTAGGCAGTAGCGGTCTAGGTATATGTATATGAATGTGTGTGTGTGCTAAGTCACTTCAGTTGTGTCTGACTCTTTGTGACCCTTTGAACTGTAGCCCACCAGGCTCTTCTGTCCATGGGATTCTCCAGGCAAGAATACTGGAGTGGGTTGCCATACCCTCCTCCAGGGGTTGTTCCTGAACCAGGTATCAAACCCATGTCTACTGTGTCTCCTGCATTGCAGGTGGATTCTCTACCATTGAGCCACTGAGGAAGCCCTATGTACATGCATAAATATAGGTATATTGGGAGCATTATGAAAGGTTGACAGAAATTGTGTTGAGATGAGAACCTGGCTGTGGCAGATTGTATTTTCCAAAGATGACTGGAAACATTATCTCCTATCCTACATGCGCTTCAGCAATGTGACCTTGCAAGCCCTCCACTAGGAAGTAGAGTGTATCTTCTCCCTCCCATGAATCTAGGAAGGCTCTCTGACTGCTCTGACCAATAGAATACAGTACAAGTGACACTGTGCAGCTCCAGGCATAGCTCTTGATTGACCGGGCAACTTTGGCTTCCTCCTTCTTGGAAACCAGCAACATGTAAGAAGTGTGGCTTCTTGGGACCACAGTGCTGGGAGAAACCCAAACCACATGGAGAAACCTTGGATAATGAGACACTGCATGGAAAGACAGACAGACAGACTGACATACACAGAATACAAAGGCAAATGAGATGTAAGTCATGTAGTAATACGTCATCTTGAAGTGAATCCTCTAACTTCAGTCACCCCAGCAGATGACACAGATTAGAGACAAAACTCTAAGCCAACCCTTTTCCAAATCCCTGATCCAAAAAGTCATGAACAGAATGGAAGTTACTTTAAACCACTAAGCTTTGGGTTAGCTTGTTATACAGCAGTAGATAATTGAAACATTAGGTCACTCAGCTTTTAAATCAATGTCCATGAGGCCTCAGTTTTATTGGAATAAAACAATATTTTTTTAAAAATTCATTTTTATTTTTTTTCTCTCTTTTGAATTTTATGTTTTGTTTTGGGGCATAGCCAGTTAACAATGTTGTCTAGTTTCAGGTGAACAGAGAAGGGATTCAGTCATACATATACATGTATTCATTCTCCCTCAATGCCTTTTCGAGCTGACATTTCATTTGTTAAATAGAAAAGCAAGTGGATGTCATGTTAAAGTCACAAGAAACATTTGAGACAAAAACTCAAATTATGTGACAGATGTAATTTCATTAATCTTCATAACACCATGAAGGAAGGCATCATTACTTCATTGTGGGATTGGAAAATATGAGAAATTCAGAGACAATCGCAATATTTCCCCATGTGTCAGTGGTACAGATTGAAGACTTTCTCACTGATGATTACTTATTGAGGTTCCAGTAGCTGGAGATGGTTAAGAGAGTTTTCTTAAATGCCTATTTTCTAAAATCAGTAATTTGTTATAGTCCATTTGTGTTGCCAACTTGTGGTCAATAACCTACTTGTTAGAAAGAGCCAGCTTCCAGTTTTTCCATATCCACACCAAAACTTGTTATTGTCTGTCTTTTCGGTTTTAGCTATCTTAGTGGATGGGAAGTTGTAGCTCATTGTGATTTTGAGTTGCCATTCCTTAATGACTAGTGATGTTAATCACTTGTATATGTGTTTATTGGTTGGGTTATTTACATATATACTTTGGAGAAATGTCTATTCAAATATTTTGCCCATTTTAATCATATAATATCCCTTATATATGGAATCTAAAAGGAAATGATACAAAAGAACTTACAAAATACAAACAGATTCACAGATTTAGAGAACAAACATGATTGCCAGCAGGGAAGGATAGGAGGAAGGATAATTAGGGAGTTTGGGATCGACATGTACACATCACTATATTTAAAATTGATAACCAACAAGGACTTAAAATATGGCACAGGGAACTCTGCTCAATGTTATGTGGTAGCCTGGATGGGAGGGAAGTTTGGGGGAGACTGGATATATGTACATGTATGGCTGAGTTGCTTTGCTGTGTATCTGGAACTATCACAGTGTTAATCAGCTATACTCCAGTATAAAATAAAAAGTTAAAAAATCTTTTGCCCATTTTAATTGGGTTATTTACCTTTTTGTTGTTGGATCTCAAAGAATTCTATAAAGAACTCTAGTGTGTATGAGACCCTTATCAAGGTATATTCTTTGCAAATATTTTCTCCTATAAGACTTTGATTTTTAATCTTCTTTTTTTTTTTTTGGTATCATATACAACATTTAGGAATCTGATGAATTATGGAATCTCATACAGCAAAGTGCACCCTCACATTTTCAGGGATTTCACAAACATTCTGAGGCCACTCCATGGAAACCTTAAGAGTCTATGTCTCTCTACCTCCCACCAGGTTTTATGCTTCTCTAGAATCATTGAGCTACTGTATAACAATGTGTTGCAATGAGATGAAGAAAATGGCTCTTTCAATGAATGGTCTGAGGATTCCATTTGGAGCCAGACATTTGGTCTTGTTGGAAAGTTGCCTTGAGAGACCTTCTTAGAGTCAGCAATTCTGTGTAGGACTGAATATGCTGAGTCTTAGGAGAGGAAAATTGTGCATGAGACAAGGAGAGGTTTTTTTCCCCCTGTTTTTGAATGGAGTAGGGAGAAGGGAGAGAGAACTATAGCCAACTGAGAAACTGAGAGGGGTGAAGAGGAGAATTCCCAGGACATGTCCTGATGAATGGGAAGTAAATGGATGTTTTCCTGGGCTAATCAACAGCACTCGCTTAACGACCTTTGTCATGTCTGCTTCCCAACTAGAGAGAAAAAGATGAAGTGGAACAGTGAGAGCTATTTAAATAGACAACTGGAAGCCAGAGGCTGGGGGATGTTTAGATCTTTTTATTTTTCTGAAGTCTATTGCTGGGGAAAAATCATGAGTCTGAAAACTAATTTTCTGGACATGCAAAGTTACCATTTAACCCAAACTCAATGTCTCATGACAAATTCCCTCCCTTCTGTCTAACTTCATTATCTTTTCTTTTCAAGAATAATCAGAAAAATTGTGCTCATCATTTCAGAAATTATCAAGAATTTCAAGGCATCATAGAAATATAGCATGTAAAGGGGTCTAGAATTTAAGCCTTTTACTTAATTCCCTATTCATCATGCCTGGTAAAAGGTCATTTAGGTTTTGCTTGAAGGCTCTTGATGAGGGAGAAGTCACCACCTCATAATAAAGCAGCCAGTTGATTTGCTCTTTGGCTGTTTTAACTTACAGAAAATTCCTACTTTACCGAACGGAACTAAGCCTCCTTATACTTCTAACTCTCATCACTATTAACAGTTATGCTACTTGGGACAAAAATATGAAAACTATGTGTGTGTGTTAGTTGCTCAGTCCTGTCCAACTCTTTGTGACCCTGTGGACTGTAGCCCGCCAGGCTCCTCTGTCTATTGGGTTCTCCAGGCAAGAATACTGGAGTAGATTTCTACTCCCTTCTCCAGAGGATCTTCCCAACCTAGGAATCAAACCCTGGTCTCCTATATCGTAGGAAGATTTTTTACCATTTGAGTTACAGGGAAGTCTATGAAAACTATAGATACTCTTTATTTAGCACCACTCAGATCACTTCATGGAAAATAGATGGAGAAACAGTGGAAACAGTGTCAGACTTTATTTTCTTAGGCTCCAAAATCTCTGCAGATGGTGACTGCAGTCATGAAATAAAAAGACACTTACTCCTTGGAAGAAAAGTTATGACCAAACTAGACAGCATATTAAAAAGCAGAGACATTACTTTGCCAAAAAAGGTTTGTCTAGTCAAGGCTATGGTTTTTCCAGTAGTCATGTATGCATGTGAGAGTTGGACTATAAAGAAAGCTGAGCGCTGAAGAATTGATGCTTTTGAACTGTGGTGTTGGAGAAGACTCTTGAGAGTCCCTTGGACTGCAAGGAGATCCAACTAGTCCATCCTAAAGGAGATCAGTCCTGGGTGTTCATTGGAAGGACTGATGTTAAAGCTGAAACTCCAATACTTTGGCCACCTCACGTAAGAGCTGACTCATTTGAAAGGACCCTGATGCTAGGAAAGATTGAGGGCAGGAGGAGAAGGGGACGACAGAGGATGAGATGGTTGGATGGCATCACTGACTCAATGGACATGAGTTTGAGTGAACTCCAGGAGTTGGTGATGGACAGGGAGGCCTGGCGTGCTACAGTCCATGGGGTCGCAAAGAGTCAGACACGACTGAGCGACTGCACTGACTAACTGATGCCATTCATATGATAAGTGCTTTATATTATATTTATATTATTAACTTGTAAGTACTCATTACAACTCAGGAAGGTAGATGTATCTTTTCCACATAATAAGTAAGAAATTGAGAATTGAATTCATGGCTCAGAGAAAATAACTGAAACTGGGATTTCAACCTTGCTCTATATGATCCCAAAGTCTAAATGATTTCTACCATGTAACACTGTCTCTCTGAAAGTGAAATCGCTCAGTTGTGTCCAACTCTTTGCGACCCCATGGACTGTAGCCTACTAGGCTTCTCTGTCCATGGGATTTTCCAGGCAAGAATACTGGAGTGGATTGCCATTTCCTTCTCCACGGGATCTTCCCAACCCAAGGATCAAACCCAGGTCTCCCGCATTGCGGGCAGACGCTTTACTATCTGAGCCACCAGGGAAGCCCAATACTGTCTCTCTAAGAATGACTAATTCTTTTTTTACCTGAAAGGTTTAAATGATAGAAGATAATGCTACTTTTCACTGTGACTGTTCTCTCTTCAGCGAGCAAATGGCCTCAGATTCTTCTAACCAAAAACATGCATTCAACATTTCTTTCTTGTTGCAAAGCTCTATGCCGGGTACTCTAAGCAACATTATTTTGGGTGGGAACTTGGTTTCTAAATGAATTAATTCACAACCCAGTACCTACAATAGAAATTAATACTGTAAGAACTCTACTAGTAGAGTGAGGTACAGTGGAGCATTGAGGATCAATAACCACATCCATTTGGTGCTTGGCCTTTGCAATTATTTTGTTTGTTCATACTTTTAGTTCTTTTCTATACTGATAAATCAAGGCTAGTCTTCACTTTCTAGATGTTACTTATTTGCTGGAAAAAATAGACATGGTAAGATTTTTATTTTTCTTTGTTCTTGCAGTCAACTAGATTTAAATGCAGACAAGCAAACTGGGAAACTGCCATTTGTCAGTTGAGTTAGACTTGCATCAAAGAAAGTGAAAGTGAAAGTTGTTCAGTCCTGTCCAACTCTTTGGGATCCCATGGACTGTATAGTTCTTGGAATTCTCCAGGCCAGAATACTGGAGTGGGTAGACTTTCCCTTTTCCAGGGGATCTTCTCAAGCCAGGGATCGAACCCAAGTCTCCCACATTGCAGGCGGATTCTTTACTAGCTGAGCCACAAGGGAAGCCCTGCATCAAAGAAGATGTTCCTAAAGATGTAGTAATGAATTGAAGTAGTTGCCATTCCTGATGAATAGAGTCTGTGGAGGCAAAACGGGAAATGAATTTTCACTTTTTAAGCAGATTTTTAATTCTTAAAATTAGTTTATCATATTGATAGTTATAGAGCAGGCTCTTGAATAATATGTGCTTCATAACTGTGACGGAATACCTTGAAGATTCCTACAACGACCAGGCATAGGCTTTAAATAAAAATTTTTCCAAATTCTACATCTTGTGATGCATCACAGGATATTCATATTAGACAAGGGACATCGCAGATGAGTCTACACTAGGACTCAAAACAGTACACTGTGTATGTGTGCGTGTTTCACGCCTTTGAAAGCCTTAAAGGTATGTTTTGGAATTGTGACTAGAAATTAATTTTTCACTGTTTAAACACTGTTTTCCCAAATTCTTTATGGACCTAGTATTATTCTGTTTATTGTTATACCTTATGCAAGAGGAATTTAAAACCAGTGCTCTTAATATGAAGTTCTTATATTGGTGAACAGGGAATTGAGGACTGGGAGCCCTCTATTATATGGCGCTGATGATGGATGCAGGCTGCCTCTGAGTTTGCCCTGGATCCCTCAGGTGCTGCAGAAAGGTACTGCAGGTTGTTCTCAGAAGGCATGGGAAAGCAGAATCCTTTACTGGGCAGGTTAGAGTGAGAGGGAAAGGAAGAGCAAGGCATGTGCCAAAAACTCTGTCTAGATATATATATATTTAAGATTGTTTAAAAATATTTGTTTCGGCCTTTTGGAAGTAAACATTGCAATGATTCCTGGGGATGCTTTAGGGATGTTGTTTGTGCATGATGGTTTTTCCGTTCGTTATTATAGTTATTATTAGTTCATTCATTTTGCCAATATTTATTGACTACCAGATACTGTCCTAAGTTTGGGGTTCCAGTGATGAACAAGACTGACACAGTTTCTACTCTTATGGAAATTCCATGAATAAGAGAATAGTGTGATTTATATTTCACAAAGAAAAAAGCAACCAATTTTATGTGAAAAAGACATTTTTGTTTAAAGAAATCTTTCCTTTAAAAAACTACATAATACAGAATTTTAGGATTGTACAATAAATATTTGTGGACTGCTGACATTACTAAACAATGCTATTAATAGTGTGGTAGCTAATACGGTTTTAGAGGTCAAGACATACCGGTCTGGTGCTGGGCCTCTCTTCTGAAGGAGGAGACAGTGTGTACCTGTGCTCTGCTTCAGTGTGTGCTGACTTTGTACTGTAATCTCTGAAGGCTACAGCCCTCCCTGTCATTTCTGAATTCCGGAGGAAGCCTTCATGCAAGCTCCAGGTATTCACGACAGTCTATTGGCTCTGGCATGTGGGGGTTGAAGCAGTAGTTTATAGGAGGGGAAGAATAGAAGTCTCAAAGCTTATTTATCCCTCTCTTTCTTGTTGTAAACAAGTTACCTGAGCTCCCGAGGGCACAGTCCCACAGACAATGACAGAACCAAGCTGTCCGGCTACCTTTCTATTTCACTTTCTTTGCATTTGGGCTGTGATAATATTCCTCTGGAAAAGAATGCATCCACCATGATAAAAGGAAGGCCTTTGCCTCTTGGACTCACCACTGCATCCCCAGTGCCAGCAGAATGCCTGATATGTAGTAGATGCTCAGAAAATATTGGTGAAAGACTTAATAAATGAATGAACTAAAAGCTATCGATCACAATTAAGTACAGTTTACAGGATGTCATGAAAAGCGAATGTGTTTAGCCCTACAAATAACATACAAAATCAAAAGGCATGTAGAGTTTGAATTTTTTCCTTGGCTTTATTAAATCTTTACCCTTTGTGTCTTAGTAGTCACCTAAACTTTCTGTTGCCTGTATCTCTAGGTAAGAACATCAAGAGAAGCTCCGTTCAGTCAGAAATCATTCACTCAACCATAGGCAGCTGGTCATGCAAAAGAGTTCCTGGGGAATTCCCCACAAATAGATTTTTTTTTTTTTAATTAAAAAACAACTACTTGGATTAGAGAGGAGAGGCCAAGAGATGGTTTAATGTATGCCTTGTACCCTTGCCCACAGCCTATTTTCATAGCTGGACCAACACAGCAATAAATAAGTGAATTCTCAGAGTGGAGAAGGCTGCCTGTGAAGACTGTTGTCCAGATGGAGGATACAGTTGGTAAATAGGACAAAGAATTGAGAAAGGAGAGATGGCTCCGTTTCCTTGGGATACCTAGTTGGTGCTTGAAGAATCCATGTTTTGTTCCTTTTCTCCCATGACCCTAAATGAAATGTTTTTTGGCAGATGCATTTAAGAGGAAGGTTCCAGCATGTCCCATTTACCACAGAATATTTCAAGTTTATTTCAGCACCATTTACAGCAGCCAAAAAATATTTGGGGTTATGAATGGAGATAGATAAAGAATGGCCTATTATTTCACCAGAGAGTAGACACTGTAAAATGTATTTCAGAAGGTGAATATATTTCCCCCAGCAAACGTTTACAATGAGGTACAATTACACTCAAAGGCAATTGGATTTGATTTTTGTAAATAATAACCTAGCATGTTCTTCATCATCCTTCAAGAGATTCACATGGTTTGGTCTGGAGGCAAGATAGGTTTCTATTAATAGATAAATGAGTGATGGAAACTTTGATTCTAAGCAAATAACTGATTTGGAAACCTTGATACTTCTTTGATAGGATAAACCTGGTTTAAGTGTTAGAAGCCAGGATGTCCGATATCTGTTTTGCCAGTAACATTCTGTATGACCTTAGAGAAGACACTTAGGTGCTCTGTGTCTTAGTTTCCTTATGTACAAAATGAAAATAACAACCACCCCAAGACTACCTATTATAGGTTGAGTTGTAACCTGAAAAAAATGTGGTGAAGTTAACCTCTGGAACTGTGAATATGACTTTATTTGCAAACAGGGTCTTTGAAAATGTAATCAAGTTCAGATGAGGTCATTACTGTGGGCCCTAATTGAATCTGACTGCTTTTCTTACAAGAAGAGGGAAATTTGGACATAGAGACACACAGAGAGCAGGCCACATAAGCTACACAGACACCATAAGCTAGGGAGACACGATGAAGGTTTTTTACCCAGAGTCTCAAAAGGAGGTTGGCCCAGACAACAACCTGGCTTAGGATTTCTAGCCTCCAAAACTATGAGAATATAAATGTTTATTGTTTCAAGCCACCCAGTCTGTGACAATTTGTTATAGCAGTCCTAAAAAACGAATTCACTACCTAACTTATGTGGTATTATGAAGCTAAAAGTAATAATGAATGTTAAAAAATGTTCTTAGATCTATTACATTAGGATAAATTGCTGTAGAAAGATTGATTACTTCAACTTTCTATGTCTTAAAATATAACTAAAATGAACTTCTTTAAAGCAGACAGTGTTATGGAAAGGATAAATTTAAAACTCTGTTACAATACTTTTTATCACTAAAAAATATTTCATTACAAGATTTTAGCCTTCAAAAATATCTCTAGTAGAACCCTGAAAAATCAGCAGTTAATAAATATTCTCGTTTTCTGTCTTCTTTCATTTTTTTGTATTTAAATAATTTTCCCTCCTAAGTACATGAGTTTTTTTCCAAGGAAGCTTGAGTGTCTTATTCATTATACTTAGAGTGTTGGCTTTTGTACAGCCTACACAATAACCAGAAAATAAAAACATAGCAAAATAAAGAAACTTATGAGAAGTAGCCACAAAAATCCCTTAATAGGTCTGATTTGCCATTCACCACCCCAACAACCACAGAGGTGAAATACTATCAAATTGTAGTCATTTTGCAATATTCTTTGTTCATCCAAAAGAGTGATTAGTCCAAAGCAACACATTCATCATGTCAAAAATTATATTATGCTTCAGAGAGTATTGTGGTGTATCTCCCCTCCTGTATATGTCTATGAGAGGAATTAATATTGTTATAGATACCTGTTAGTAGTTCCTCTTCATTTCTCAGGATTTTCTTGAACTTGAATTTTTCTGAGCTTGAATTTTTCTCATCAGGAGATGAGAGTTAAATATATTAGACTAAAAACTCAGAAACTTTAGAGGTCATGCAGTTTAAATCTTCTCATTTTACAGATAAGGGAAGCAGAGCATAGCTGTTCAGTGACCTGTTGAAGGCTGCCCAGGGATTTGGTGACAGAATAGAATTCCAGTTGTCTGACTTTATCCAGTCCGGTGCTCTTTCTTCTCTAAATCCACAGTGGTCATACAGACTTGGTATTAGTTCTTGGATCTCTAACATACTAGCTATGTGACCTTGGGTAAGTCTCTCAAATTTTCTGAACATGTCTTTTCGAGCTTATAAAATGAAAACAGAGAAACCAGTAAAAGCTGTAGTGCAGGTAAGAGAGGAATATCCAGGCCACAGAGTGTATCCAATCTGAGAAAACATCAACTTCCCTTCTCCCTTCCCCATGCCTTCTTAATAATGACTACTTTTCAGAGGTGGCTTTTGGGTGTTGCTTCCTTGACTCTAAGAGACTTGCAGAGGACCCTTCTTCCTGCACATGTAGCTCCGGGGGCTGTTCCTAGCGTATAAGCACTTTCTTACTCTACTGCAATTGCCTGATGATTGGACTATAGACCTTTGGTTGCAGGAACTGTTTCACATTCACTGCTATATTTTGACACTTAACACAGTACTCAAGAAAACGTGCTTGGTGAATTATCCATGAATGAATTGTTTAGTGCACACATTCTAGGGGGAGGGGTTTTGGGAGCACATATTTTTATGGAAGGAATTCCTTCTTTTTCCCAGCTGCAACCAATGTAAAGTTTGGATCCACACATTTTATGGATAATTTTTTTTTCCCTAGTGATTTTTAACCTTCATGATTATGTTTTGTTTAGGATACTGGTGCAATTACTTTGTTTTACCTGAGCTCGTACTGACTAAGGGCGGAGGAAGGTTAGGCAGCCTTGGGCAACCATAATTTCACCAGAAAAAAATTCAATTTAGAATCATGTCTTTACTTACCATAAGCCACAGTGTGCTACATACTTGTAAATAAAGATTTCTGAAGTGAAAGAGACAGTTGTAAAAGAGTTGAAAGTACTCCAAGGTTATTGTCAAATATCCTGGATCTGAGTCCATGATTCTGTGTTCTTATTCATAATGTGGAGATAACAATGTTCACCTCATAGAATGTTTGTGAAGGATCAATGAGAGAATGTTCATGAACATACTTTGTAAGTGGTAAAGTACTATGTGGATGTGAGGATGTGTAATTATGACTTTGATTACCAAACTAGAGAAGGACAGCTAATTCCTTTCTTACTTTAGTATCCAGGACTAGAAAATGAAGGAACTTGGTCATTTCATCCTATTAGAAAGTAGGATGCTGTTGACAATGTTCTAGGGTTTGCCCAGCTACTGATGCTCAGTGACTGCTTAAAATGCTCCAGTTTGAGCTCAGGAAGCAGAATGATCTAAAAGAAACTAGGAAGAACAGGAACAAGAACAGGTACAAGCATTAACTCCTGGAAAATCTAGTGCTAATAGGGGAGATTTGAATGAATAGCAGCACTTTTCCTCTTATCCTAGAGCTCTGTTCTAGCATGGTTTTCAGAGGACAAAAGTCTGAAATTCTCAAAGTACTTCTTTTCAGTGGATCTCTTATCTGCATGGTTCCTAAGCTGGGAGTCTAAGTCCACCCCAGGATACACATAGTTGAAGGTAAAAACACCAGTCACCCTTATCTGAGAAATTCAACCTGATCTAGTGTTGTGTACAGGTTACCCTAAATCAAGCCAAGGTCCCTGTACTGCTCTTTGAAAGGACTTGTACTGATAGATGTAGGCAATGCTTCTTGGAGGCCATAACTATTTTCAGCTGCTGCTAAAACATACTGAGAGTGA
Source organism: Bubalus kerabau (assembly GCF_029407905.1). Lineage (NCBI taxonomy): Eukaryota > Metazoa > Chordata > Mammalia > Artiodactyla > Bovidae > Bubalus > Bubalus kerabau. Next base: position 13,507,118 of record NC_073626.1, read on the forward strand.
TACCATTTACCAACCACATAACAGTCACCAATATGGAATCTCTTCTGTCTTTCACACTCTTCTTCCAGGAATACTTGAGGCTTTTTTCTTCTTTTTTAGCCTATTTTCCCTTCAAGGGTTCTTAAAGGGGTCTTATCTCTCCACATTTAACCTACTGCTGCAAGGTAGATTGTTTGTGGCTTAAAGAGACAGCTATTATTATCAACATGCACACTTGGCATAAAATGCTAAGGTTACCTGGCATATTTATTAAGGATACAGAACTTCCCATTAGTGAGCAGGCTACATAGTGTAGGTCCAGATGCACCTTATCTTTAAAAAAAGAGCTTTCCTTTGTCTCTGTACTACTTAGTTGCTCTCACAGTCTATGCAGATAAAATCCCATCAGAATTGAAAAAAGAGAGAAATTCTTGCTAGGCTATTGCCTTTATATATTTAGGCTTATATCTTCATATCTCTCGGAGAAGGCAATGGCACCCCGCTCCAGTACTCTTGCCTGGATAATCCCATGGATGGAGGAGCCTGGTAGGCTGCAGTCCATGGGGTCACTAAGAGTCGGACACGACTAAGTGACTTCACTTTCACTTTTCACTTTCATGCATTGAAGAAGGAAATGGCAACCTGCTCCAGTGTTCTTGCCTGGAGAATCCCAGGGGTGGGGGAGCCCGGTGGGCTGCCGTCTTTGGGGTCACATAGAGTTGGACACAACTGAAGTGACTTAGCTGCAGCAGCAGCAGCTTCATATCTCTATTGTTGAAGAATTTACATTAATCTTCTGTTTCATTTAAGCAGATATTTATACACATCATTCTCTTCTGATCCTTGAAACAAATGCATCATTAGCAAACCAACATCCTCATCCAAGTAGCCAGAACAGAGTTGTTAAAGCGTCCCTTCAAAAAACATCTACACATTTTGCTGCCCAGTATCCTAGAAATCTTGTGTCCTTTGTATCTGTTGAGAAATATTCATTGGGTGGATGTTGTCAGGGTGAGGTGGGAAGCATGGAGAGTAATTTGCCCATGAGTAGAGTTATAGGGATAACTATGGTTGTTCTGCTCTCTGTAGAATGACACCTTGGAGAAGGTTCAAAAATCCCATCTCTTGCCAGTGACTGTAGCTCCCTGCCATGGGCGTAGAAAATGGAAGATGCCATGAGACATGAGGAAATCATTCCACTGAGACAACTGCTGCTGACTCTTCCTCTTGACTTAACAATGTTTGTTATCTCTCTTAAGTTCTCTTTCATTCTTTAGAGGACTTGAAAGTTCAAGGAAGGTTTCTAATATATTAAACTAATGATTTTTATTTTTCACTTTTTATAGAAGGCTTGTAGAATATTTTAAAACCAAAAGAAAACCTGTAGATTATTATTTCTCTTTGTTTTTCATTTTTGTGTATAATCAGGTAGGTTTCATGATTGACTATATAAAAGCTTATCTCTCCATATATTTGACTGATCATTATGTAGAGTTTTCTTTTAAAGTTACAGATTTCTTTTAAATCTACAGATGTAGATTTCAGCAAAATTTTTTGATTCACCAATTTAATGATTTCAGTTATGACTTAATATTTGAGTAATGTCACTACTCTACGAATCTTCCATAATTATAATTCAATTTGTCAAAATTTACTTAATAGCCATGTGCCTAAACATAAGGGAAACACTCAGTCTGTTTAGCAAACCTTCTGTCGGAGCAGGAATACAAGAAGACTGTAGCTGTTGATTACTGTTTTAGTGTGGGTAGGATATGCCATATGATGCAAGATGACTCCTGCCAACTAAGTCAGCAAAGGATTTTGTTTAGCAGAATTCTGTTTAATAAGAAAGAGTTTTGATAAATAGTCTTGTCTCAGATGGTTTAAACTATTGATTTACCAATACTGCTCCTATCTCGACCCAAGGGGACATTGTTGATGCCACTTAGAATATTACAAACTCTCTGCCATATGCATGTTGTCTTGCCCATGCTTCAACCCTATCACCTTTCAGCAGATTGCTTTAGACAAGAGATCTCATGGGCAAGGAATCTGCAATGCATATAAGCTTACTGGCTGATTTAATACAAGAGAGTCCTAGATGTTGACCTTGTCTTGAGTTATTCTAACTTGGCAGGGCTGTAACACTGCAAAGACCTGCAAATCCCTTTTTAACAAGGCTACCTGAACCAAATGGCCCCATTCCAAATACATGAAAATTTAAAGATGTCCAAGAGATCAGTGGCATACAGTATTAAAGAGCAGGAAGACTGACACTGCATTTAACTCAGTCTACTTCTTTATCCAGTCAAGGATTCTGTCTCCAAGCATAATAGCTGCTCTGTTATCACTTTATAAATTGCTGTGCATATTATTTCAATAATGAACTGGGAGAAGACATTCTGTTTGCAGATATTAAAGGCACAAAATGCCCTACTGCAATCCCCAGATGTTCAATTATTTGAAAGAAATTATTTCTCCTCTAAGCAGTTGTATATTTAATTTTTCCAAAAACAGCCGGTAGAACAGATATTATAATGTCCATAGAGCCCATGGTCCTTGAAGTTCCCACAGGTATTGCAGGCCAACCAGAGTGGTTCTCAAGGCAAGAGGCAGGCCAAGAACAGGATGCAGGTGCTCACAATTCTGCTTATGAGTGCTTTCTTTCATGGGAAAAAAAATCCTATCATTTTCCAGGATGAGAGAGAAATTGGCAATACCTATCAACTTGGCACTAAGTAAGCCTAATTTGGCAAGATTTATAGTAGACCTATTGCAGAAATGATCATATGTGCACATCATGTACTGTGTCTAAAAGGGCAGCCTAATGCATTCTTTGCTACTCTAACGATGGTGTATTGAGCGCAAGTGCTCTGTGAGTTTTGCATGGAGAGTTTTCCCTTGGCAAACACTTCTACATTATGTGTTGAAACATACCAGTTTTCAAAAGGAAAGCAAGCACACAAATATTATATCTGTATCTATCTATCTATTTATCTATCTATCTGTCTGTCTATCTCTTCCTGTACCAGGACATGTGAATTTAAACACTCTCTAGCTCTATTGTATGTAATGTTTTTCAGCATGGTCTAGACCGAACACTCCTGGTAAGAAGCAAAGTAAAAACAAATGTAACAAATGTAAGCAAATAAAGGACTAAGGAAAGGCAGAAACAAGGTTTTTAGGAAAAGAAATATGAGGCTTGGGTCATAAGCAGTGGTAAGTACCTACTGCGGATGCTCTGGTAAAGTATCTTTCTTTAACTGAGCTCCAGTTTCCTCATTGTAACACGATCAAGTTTGAGTAGGTGATTTCTTAGTCTAGTAGGTATATGGTTAGCCTGATATTGTTGTTTAGCCGTTGAATAATGTCTGACTTTTTTGTGGACCCCATGGACTGTAGCCCGATAGGCTCCTCTGTCCATGGGATTCTCCAGGCAGGAATACTGGAGTGGGGTGCCATTTCCTTCTCCACGGATTTTTCTGACCCAGGGATCAAAACCACATCTCCTGTGTTTCCTGCATTGGCAGGAGGACAATTTACCACTGAGCCACCTGGGAAGCCCATAGTTTCTATAGTAAGTATGGTTAAACCAGAACAAACATACAGACAAATCATTAAGTTTATAATTCTGCACTCACATGTTGCCCATCCACTGGAATTCTCAAACTTAAATATGCCCATATTATGAAGAAGGAATAAACACAGGTAATTGTGGGTTTCTAAAGGAGTTTTCCTGTGGAAAAGTGTTCAGGGCAGTATTGATGGTTGTGTGCAAATGAGGAAAGGAACATGCTTTCATTCTGGGTTGGCAGGCACCCCACCAAAAATGAAATAAAGGAGTAACTGATTCACTGAATAATCTGGACGCTAGAGAATGCAAGCAGGAAACAATGTAAATTTCCCTTCAAAATTCATCTTCAGTTCCTTCAGTCACCCTCTGTGGATTAGTTCTTTTTCTGCCCCTGGATGAACCCATAGGCAGGTCTTGTCCCTTAGATGATAAACAAACAGTCCCTTGTTTGGGGATTAAAACCTTAGTCTGATCTAATAATCACACAACTCCAGTCCAGAATATTAATCAAAACTTCACATGCCTATCCAGGTAAGTCTTCTTTCTCCCCCCACCCCCAACTTGGGCCTGACCAAGAATCCAGGGAAAGGTCAGGGTCATTTCTTCACCACTTCCTGTGGCTTTTGACCCCTCTGGCTTTGGAGGGGATGATGAGGGAAGTAATAGGGAATGGCAGAGACTTATCTGCCTGGTACCACTGTGGTGATACCAAATGGATACAGCAAGGTCCAAAAGATGAGTCTGTCTTTTGAACAATTTTTGTGGATATCTAGGGGATCCACCGCCTCTCTTCCAACTGGGCACAGTTCTCCACTCATGTGTTTCTTACAACTCAGTCACCTGGAGAGATAGAAACAAGACTGATAGACAGAGATGGAGTTAGGTTTAGAACTAGGGTTAGGGTTAGGTGAGAGAAAAGAAACTGAACCTGCCCCTGACTGTGTCCTCAATATCTCAACCTAAAGGAGGCCTGATCTAAGGGACGGAGCATTGCTTTTAATTGTGGTAAGAACGTTGAGCATGAGATTGACCTTTTAAATTTTTAAATGCCCGCTGCAGTAAAGAATCCACCTGCAATGTGGGAGACCTCGGTTTGTTCCCTGGGTTGGGAAGATCCGCTGGGGAAGGGAAAGGCTACCCACTCCAGTATCTGACCTGGAGAATTCCATGGACTGTACAGTCCATGGGGTCACAAAGAATCAGACACAATTCAGTGACTTTCACTTCACTTCACCTTAAGAAGGGGAAGAACACTACTCTGTGAAGCCCCAGTGGTTACTGAAGAAGCACATAAGGAATTCTGGGAGATACACATTTGTAAGAAAGATTTTGAAAAGAGATCAGGTGGTCCTTTATCCCCATGTCATCTGCTGTGATGACTTGGAAATGAGTAGTTACAATGAGACAGCACATTGTTTGAATGCCTTGGAAAGGGAACATTTCTAATAATACCACTAGGACTAATGAGTTTCACGTTAATTAATAAATGTGACAGTAGTTGAATCTTATTCAAATAACATGAATACAAACAAAAACATGCCCAGGCTTGCTTGCCACACTGCTGCACTGAATGCTACAGTCTGTTAAATAGCTGGGCCTGGGCCAACTAAATACCTGGAGTGCTTCATGGAATAATACTCAGTAGTTCACCAGTCAGCATCTGAGAAAAAGTGAGCTCTTCTTTTATGGCTTGAGGTACAAGTAGTGAAGTACAGGCTAGATGTCTATATTTGTGAAAGAAATGCTTCTCCTGTATTTTCCATGTAACTACGAAGCTCCCATTACTGATTTTTCCTCCCCCCCAACAACATATTACTAATGCTGGGATCCTGAGATTTTCCTCAACAAGTCAGTGAGTTTCTTCCAGACTAATCTCACGGAGCAGGGTAGGTCCCCAGATACCTGTTATAGAACTCTGATATATTCTGTAATCCTCTATGGATACCTGGACTTTGCTTAGACATGCATGGTATGCTGTTACATCAGCATGTGCATATGACCTGTGCCAGCAACTTTATGTCTGCCAACTTTTACAAGGGTTTTTTAACAACTGGGTGGGACTCAGTGAATAGAATTATAGCATCTAAATCATATTTTCTTTTAAGTATATATTCCCTCGACCTGTGGAATTTTGCCTCTGTATTACCAGAGAATTCTATGGATCCCTCCAACCTAAGGTGCCTAAGAGTAGAGTTTCTCAATCACGGCAGTGCTGATGTTTTGAGCAGGATGATTCTTGCTGTTGGGAGAGGCTCTTAGCATCCCTGGCCTCTATTCTCCAGATGCCAGCACAACTCCTCCAAGTTATGACAGCTAAACATGTTTTCAGAAATGGCCAGATGCTTCCTGGGGAGCTGAATCATCCCCTCCTCCCATTTGGGGACCACTGCCACAGAAAGAGTCCTCTCTCCCTTTCTAGGCCCAAGCCTTGAAAATGCCTTGAATATGACTCACATATGGTAGCAAACCTGGAAATAACCCCAGGGGCCTTTCTAGAGTCCAATTTTAAGCTGACACGTGAGTGTTGCCAGTTTTCAGAAAGAATGCTCTTTAACAGTTGCATTGAGATAGAAAATATGGTTTTAAGTAGACAATGGTGGTTTTAAAAGAGCAGGTGCATTTTAATACGATGCTTCTATTTTATAATGATATGTGTGAATTGAAAGTGAAAGTGTTAGTCACTCAGTTGTGTCCAGCTCTTTGCAGCCCCATGGACTGTAACTCACCAGGCTCCTCTGTACATGGAATTCTCCAGACAAGAATACTGGAGTGGGTTGTCATTCCCTTCTCCAGGGGATCTTCCCAACCCAGGGATTGAACTCATGTCTCCTTCATTGAGGCAAATTCTTTACCATCTGAGCCACCAAGGAAGCCCTTTTCCAGTGATAACAGCTCTAATAATGCTATTAATGCTAATAGTTTAATGACTCATATATCACTATTAGTAAAACTGCCCAGTAAGATGCCTAAGTCAATCTTTTTATAATGAAAAATGTGAAAAAATGCATAGAATAAAATAGTTGTACTTGGGATTTTGTTCAAGGGTGAAACCTAATTTAACAGTTATAGGAATAGAGATAAGTGATATGCAGAGAGAGAAAAAAGCAACAGGAAAAATTTAATAGTTACAGAAATAGAGTTAGATAATAGGCAGAGAAAGAGAAGAGAAGGGCAAAGTGATCCAAAATAAATAATTTCAACAGAAAATGGTCTCAGTACTCCAAGTGAGAACCATTGAGCACAGCTGAGAATGTAGTTTTAAACCACCTTCTTTTAGAGGAAGAACATTTAATGAGTGTCTGTAAATGCATTGCCTATGATGTCTAACTTGTGAATCCCTTCCCAAAGCCTGGAGCATTTAGAGCTGCCTTTTAAAAATTATTTTCTCAAAATAATGGTAAGTGAAGAAACTGGCATGATGATGATCAGAAATCCTATGAACACAAAGAATAAAATGGAAAATACATCAAAATGATGAGAGTGTTCTGATCACTTTCCTGTCTCACCCTCAAAAGCAGTATGAATCTACCCAAGTTCTGCGGTGATCATTTAACCACTGTGAAATTTTTAGTCATAATGGTTTGTAGGAAATACCATTAATGTTTTTAGAGACAAGGAATATGTTTAATTAAAAAAAAAAACAACCAAGCTTACCATCTTAGCCAAAAGAAGCTGCTTTTCTTTAATACAGGAAATTAAATTTTTTTGCCAAAAGCATGCTTGCAGGTTGAATCGTTTATTTTCCTCTGAAGCATTTCTGAAAATATTTGCCTTTCTAATAATAGTTAATTAACTTGAATGCGCTCTTATTACAGCTGTGTCTTGGCCTCTGCATAAATTTTTAGAGGGCTATCTTCTTAGTGTCCCCAGAATTTATCTGACAGCCATAAAGTTATTAGGAGTAGGAGAATTGCTTACATAATGTGAATAAAAATACTTCATGAGCTGATATTATAAATCATTGTTCTCCAATTCTCCCATTTAAAAATGATTCAAGAAGCTGGTATTTTATTTTCATATGAAGATTTTATTCAGATATATTCTAATGCTATAGGACTAGGAAGTTGAAAATCTTGAAGCTCACTTTCAAGCAAGGAGTGTGGTTTGATGTGAAAAGACATTAAATTTATCATGGATCATGGGACATGAATATAAGTGCCATCTCCCCCATGTATTTGCTGAGGATGGTAGAAAGGACACTGCCATGTTGTACTACTCTAGGAATATTTCCCCCATTTGAGTCTTTACAAAAACCCTGTCCCATGAGGTATTTGGGAGAAATATCAATAACCTCAGATATGCAGATGACACCACCCTTATGGCAGAAAATGAAGGAGAACTAAAGAGCCTCTTGATGAAAGTGAAAGAGGAGAGTGAAAAAGTTGGCTTAAAGCTCAACATTCAGAAAACTTAGATCACGGCATCCAGTCCCATCACTCATGGAAAATAGATGGGGAAAAGGTGGAAACAGTGACAGACTTTATCTTCTTGGGTTCCAAAATCACTGCGGATGGTAACTGCAGCCATGAAATTAAAAGACGCTTGCTCCTTGGAAGAAAAGCTATGACCAACCTAGACAGCAGGGGCGTTACTTTGCCAGCGAAGGTCTGTCTAGTCAAGGCTATGGTTTCTCCAGTGGTCATGTATGGATGTGAGAGTTGGACCATAAAGAAAGCTGAGCGCCAAAGAATTGATGCTTTTGAACTGTGGTGTTGGAGAAGGCCCTTGAGAGTCCCTTGGGCTGCAAGGAGATCCAACCAGTCCATCCTAAAGGAAATCAGTCATGAACATTTATTGGAAGGACTGATGCTGATGTGGAAACTCCAATACTTTGGCCACCTGGTGTGAAGAACTGACTCATTTGAAAAGACCCCAATGCTGGGCAAGATTGAAGGCAGGAAGAGAAGGGGACAACAGAGGATGAGATGGTTGGAAGGTATCACCACCTTGATGGACATGAGTTTGCGCAAGCTGCTGGAGTTGGTGATGGACAGGAAGGCCTGGCATGCTACAGTCCATGCGGTCTCAAAGACTCAGACATGACTGAGCGACTGAACTGATGAGGTATTTGAATGAACAGTGCTCATTCTCTGAGACGTTGAATCAGGCTATTTTTTCCAGGCCTCCCTGGGGATTCTTGATATAGAATATAGTCTGCACATCAATTGTATAATTTTGTTTTTGTAAACTTTTATCTTGATATCATTTTAAACTTATAAGAAAGCTACAAATATAGTGGAAAACACTCATAAATATTCCTCACTCAGACACCCTAGTTATTGACATTTTATCAAATTTGCTTTGTCATCGTCTATCTTCTTTTCTTCCCCTACATCTCCATAAACATGTATTCCATTTTTTTGTCTGAATCATTTGAGAGTAGATTGAAACATGATGCCTTTTACCACCAAATATCTTAGTGTATATTAGTTAAAAGAAATAATTCTCTTATATAATTTCAGTACAATTGTGGAAATCATAACAGTAAAATTTATAAAATATCAATATCTAATTTGTAGATTATTAAAATTTCAGCCATTGTCTCATTAAATAATTTTACAGAGAAAAAAATTGTGGACAGAATTCCATCACGAATTGCATCTAGTTACTATGTCTTGTCCACTTTACTCTGGATAGTCTCTTGGTTTTTGTGATCTTGGCATATGTTTTGATGAAGGACAGCCATTCTGACCAGTGTGAGGTGAAACCTCCTTGTAGGTTTGATTTTCATTTTTCTAATAATTAGTGATGTTGAGCATCTTTTCATTTTCTAAATGTTTTAAAATTTGTATATCTAGTTATCAGATTTGCTAAATAAAATATATTTACTCTTTCTGAAAAATGCAGCATCAGAATTACAAATAAAGGTATCAGGATAAAGCTTTAGCATGACTAAAAATTAGTGATAAGAAGCCCCCAAAGCTGGCTGGATTTATTGTTACTGCACATTTCTGAGTTTTCTCTTGATTGTACAGTGATGTTTCCCCCATGGAAACAGGCCCCGAGGAAAGACCTTTGGTGCAGGTAACCAATTTAGAAGGTTATCCTAAAAAGTACAAGGGAGAGGGCAGGGAAATTGAGACAAGAAGGGGAGAAAAGCCAAAAAAATGTGTGTTTTTGATTAGCCTAGCACGGCGGACAAGTGGGCCTCAGTCCACCTTGGAGGAATATCTTTAAGAAGCCAGCTTTTGCCTTTGTACATGATCATGATGAAGTTGTTTCTCTTTAATATGTAGTTCAATTACAGGAAATTAATTTTCTATGCTGGAAGCATGTTTGAAGGTTGATTAGTTTATTTTTCTCTGAAGCATTTTGGAAACTATTTCTCCTTTCTTATAATAACTGATTAACCTGAATGCATTTTCATTAGTGCCCTTCATTAGTCTGGTCCACATCTAAGAATTGTTTCACAGTGAGATGGGGAAGCTGGGGGAATTTATTCATCAATTTTGACTCTCTCTTTGGTTGGTGATTGTTTGGGAGAGTATTAAATTCCCCATTGTTTGGGACTGTTCTGTGTACTGTCTGAGCAAGGTCCCATAACAGTAGAGCAAGATCTCACTAGAGAAGCAGGAAGTTACAAGCCTTTGAGTTGACATTCCTCCTGCCCACCCCCACCCACTTTTTATAATCAGGTTTGTTGTATCATGTCTTATATCCAGGGTATATATCCAAATAAGCTAAATGCATTTTACGTCCAAAATTGTTATATTTTTCCTTAATGATGAAATTTAAAGTAAGTATAAAACTGAAGTGTTATTTACAGGTTTTTAAGTACTTTAAATGGGAAGATTTGGGAGAATGGCATTGAAACATGTAAAATATCATGTATGAAACGAGTTGCCAGTCCAGGTTCGATGCACAATACTGGATGCTTGGGGCACTGGGACGACCCAGAGGGATGGTATGGGGAGGGAGGAGGGAGGAGGGTTCAGGATGGGGAACACATGTATACCTGTGGTGGATTCATTTTGATATTTGGCAAAACTAATACAATTATGTAAAGTTTAAAAATAAAATAAAATTTAAAAAAATTAAAAATTAAAAAAAAAAACATTTAAGTGACAAGACAAAATACAAGTTTTCCTAAATTCACATCAAAATATTAAATACAAACATTTACAAATGAAATTAGAACATTCCCTAATACCATATTCAAAAATAAACTCAAGATGGATCAAAGACCTGAATGTAAGGGCAAGCACTATGAAACTCTTAGAGGAAAACATAGAACGCTCTTTGACATAAGTTATAGCAATATATTTTTTGACCCACCTCCTAGAGTAATGAAAATTAAAACAAAAATAAATGGAACCTAATTAAACTTAAACATTTTTCGCACAGCAAAGAAACCATAAACAAGACAAAAAGACACCCCTCAGAATAGGAGAATATTTGTAAATGAAGTAACCAGCAAAAGATTAATCTCTAAAATATATAAGCGGCTCATGTAGCTCAATATCAAAAAACCAAACAACCTAGTCAAAAAATGGGAGGAAGATCTAAATAGACATTTCTCCAAAGAAGACATACAGATGGCCAATAAACACATGAAAAGATACTCAATATCACTAATTACTAGAGAAATGCAAATCAGAATTACCATGAGCAATCACTTCACACTGGTCAGAATGCCATCATCAAAAAATCTACAAACAATAAATGCTGGAGAGAGTGGGGAGAAAAGCGAACCCTCTTACACTGTTGGTGGAAATGTAAATTGGTACAGCCACTATAGGGAATAGTATGGAGGTTCCCCCCAAAATAAAAATAGAACTACCGTGCTCCGCTGCTGCCAAGTTGCTTCAGTTGTGTCCAACTCTTTGTAACCATATGGATGGCAGCCTGCCAGGTTCCTCTGTCCACGGGCTTCTCCAGGCAAGAATACTGGAGTGAATTGCCATTTCCTCCTGCAGGAGAGCTACAGTATGACCCAGTAATCCGAATCCTGGGCATATACCAGGAGAAAACCATAATTTAGAAGATAAACGAACCGCAATGTTCACAGCAGTACTATTTAGAATAGCCAGGACATGGAGACAATCTAAATGTCCATCAGCAGAGGAACTGATAAAGAAGACCTGGTACACACGTACAATGGGATATTACACTCATCTGTAAAGAAGAACTGGAGAAAGAAATGGCAACCCACTCCAGTGTTCTCGCCTGGAGAATCCCAGGGACGGGGGAGCCTGGTGGGCTGCCGTCTATGGGGTTGCACAGAGTCAGACAAAGTAAATATTGTAAAGCAAATACAATAAAAGTTAATTTAAAAAAGAAAACTTAGCAAAGGTAAAATCAATGTATTTCTATATTTTAAAAACAAAATCAAGGAGTAAAATTATGTAATATTTTTATAGTAATATAAAGATGTGTCAAATACAAGGAGTAAATCTGTCAAAAGATCGTCAAAAAATTTTACACAGAGAACTATAAAAGATTATTGATATGTTTTAAAATAACAGCTGTCGTCTGTTGTGAATGATGCTGCTATGAACTAGGTGTACAAATATCTGTTCAAGTCCCTGCTTTCAGTTCTTTGGAGCATAGACCCAAGAGGTGGAATCTTGGGATCATATAGTAATTCTGTTTTTATTTTTTTGAGGAACATTCATTCTGTTTTCCATAGTGAATGCATCATTTTGCTTTCCACAGAGATTGCAGAGGGGTTCCAATTTCTCCACATTGTCGTCAATGCTTGTTATTTTCTGTTGGAAACTAGCAATTTTAAATATGATGCAGAAAGAAAGCTTTACTGAATAGATGAAATTTGAGTAAAAACTAAGAAAGTGAAGGTATGTGCCATATAGTTCTCTGGGAAGAATAGGTAAATGATACGAAGAGAGAAGAGAAAGAGGCACAGAAATGAAGAGTTATGTAAACTAAGAATAGAGGAGAAAAAGATGGTGATTGCCAGATATAAAGTCAGTAGTAATGATTGTCTATTGATTCATCATCATGGAGATCACGGGTGGCCTTGACAACATCTATTTCAGAGCAGCATGAGCACAGAGTCCATTAGAGTGGACGTGCCCACACGGAAAGCACTGAGGATATATTTTTAAGAAGTTTGGTTGTAAAAAGGGAGACAGTGATAGTGAGATTGCTGGGGGAGAAGGGCAGCTGAAGAGCTGTGTGTTTTTTTCAAGACAGCAATGCCTTGAGCATGTATAACTGTTGATGATAAGAAGGAACAAGAGAGAGAGAGAGGTTGTGGCCAACCATATTGAAAAATGAGAAGTCAATGAGGTAAATAGGTTTCTGGGATGAGGGGAGACATTGGGATCCAGGTAAGCCTTTAATGAAAAGTAGTAGAAGAGAAATTGGGTGTGGTTGAAGGGAATCTACATAGCAGACTTTTGACGGTTCTTTTGATGATGACATCTGTTTCGTTGTGAGGTAGGGTGAGCTCATCATCTCAGACTGATAGTAGAGATGGTGGGATTGAATATTTAAGATGAGACCAAATGTTTGTGAATTTCTTTTGAGGACTTGACTAATAATGAAAGTATTTTTTGTGAGCAACATTGAGAATACATTTGAGATCAGATATAAATATATATTTATGAAAGAAAGTGTTAGTTGCTCAGTCATGTGCAACTTTTTGTGGGCCCATAGACTGTAGCCTGCCAGAATCTTCTTTCCATGGGATTTCCCAGGCAAGAATATGGAGTGGGTTGCCATTTCCTTCTCCAAGGGATCTTCCTGACCCAGGGATTGAACCTGAGACTCCCACATTGTGGGCAGATTCTTTACTGTCTGAGCCACCAGGGATGGTAATTATTTAATACAGGATTATTTTTATAGGAAAATCATACTTCAGTTAATCACTTCTATGTACTCAATCACGTTCAAAGGAAGTGTTGCTTCATGCATCCCTAGCTTGAATTAGGAACTTCTGTTTCTAATGTCAGCTACCTGAATTGAAGACAAAATATCCAGAAATAAAGAATCTGATTCAGTAGGCTTGATTTGTTTAAACCCTATCAGGAAAAAGTATGGGAATGTGAACTTATGTGAAGCACAAATGTGAACTTAAGAGAAGGAAGAGTACTTAAATTCATAATAAACCATTCAAAATGTAAATGAGTATTTGCCAGTTTAGAAATGACACTTTGGAAATACCTCAGTTCTCTGTACTGCTGTAGGAATTTCTCAGCGAAAGACTGAACCAGCAATTACAAACTTTACAGATGAGGAATGCACATGTCCCCTGCCTGGTATCTGTTGCAATTGCCCTTTATTCAATCACCCACAGCTGGAGTAATTGGATCTTTAGGTACAGGTTAATGGGATAATTAGGCAAACACGATCAAACTTGTATACGATGAGGAAATGGATGGCTGCTGTCTCCCAGCCTCCTGTTGTACACTGTGCTTGTGCAACCTGTTCTTCATTTCTATGGGCAATAAAGTAGGAGATGGATTAGCTGCAAGTGATTTCGTCTGTCTGTAAGGGGAAGTGTGGTTTGATTTAAACGATTTTTTTTTTAAGAGGCAGCTACTGGAATAACTAGCTGGAGACGAAATGGATGAGGTATGCTTGCTTCATAAGCCAATGTAATTTGGCCCTAGTATCTCACAGAATCCTTTGAATGCCATTTTCTTCCTAGTATATTAATAAGATACTCATCCGTAGAGTGTTTTTATGGTCATAGGCCTTATAGAGAAAATAGAAAATGGTATGATTTCATGGAGGAACGTAACAGGAAGCATATACCCAGCAGTGATCTCCCAAATAGACTAAAGCCAGCGTAATAGGAAAGGTCTACGACATTGTCTTCTGAAAACTAATGTGATTTGATCTATTTTTTCATGGTTATTTCTGCAAGTTCTCACTGGTTAGTTCTCTTGTGTTATGGGACAGCTTGGGAAATTTGATGACTGACTTCCAGAGATAGACCTACTTTAGAAGCACAAATATCGTTCAAGGAATAAAGACCTTGCATCAGTGAGCATAATATGCTTCTGCTATTGAACCTCACCCTCTCCTTCCTTGTTTCACAAGCCCACTGTGAGAATTATTAAGTGACTTGTATCCAAATGACCACAATGGATTGTACTGCTATGTAAACTGGCTGATGCTCTTCTACCTTTTTCTAATAACATAGATTTGCTTGTCAGATTAACTTGCTGAGTGCTCATGTATGGGACTGTAATATGGAAGAGAGAGGAAAGTCTGATAATTCTAACAAACTCTGTTAAGGAAGGTGCTGAGATATAGATATCAAGCTTCGACTCACGTTCTGGAGCAAGCATTTGGGTGATAAATTTGGCACCACATACAACTTCCATGTCTGCCTCTGCCTAGGGTCCATCTCACTTTTGCAAACATATAGTGAATTCAAATGAGAACATTTTATTTTTTTTTAATAGTATTTTCATTTTAGGACAGTTTTAGGCTTACAGAATTATTATGAAGACAGTACAGTGAGTTCTCGTATACTCATACTTTTTCCCCTATTAACATCTTATATAATGCTATTATATACATAACAGCATAACTGTTACAATTGATGAGTCAATATTTATATGCTAAATATTAACTAAAGCATGTAATTTATTCAGATTTCTGCAGGTTTTTTCCTGTGTGTGTTTTTTTTTTTCCTTCTGTTTTTGTTGCTTTGTCTTTTCTATTCTAGGATCCCATCTAGGGTACCACACTGCATTTAGTTGACAAGTTTTTTTTTAATTAATTTATTTTTTAATTGAAGGATAATTGCTTTACAGAATTTTGTTGTTTCCTGTCAAACCTCAACATGAATCAGCCAAAAGTATACATATGTTTTGTCCCTTTTGAACCTCCCTCCTATCTTCCTCCCCATCTCACCCATCTAGGTTGATACAGAGCTCCTGTTTGTGTTTCCTGAGACATATAGCAAATTCCCGTTGGCTATCCATTTTACACATGGTAATGTAAGTTTCCATGTTACTTTCTCCATATATCTCACCCTCTCTCCCCTCTCCCCATGTCCATAAGTCTATTCTCTATGTTTGTTTCTCCATCACTGCCCTACAAATAAATTCTTCAGTACCATTTTTCTGGATTCTGTATATATGTGTTAGTATGCAATATTAATCTTTCTCTTTCTGACTTCACCGGTATAATTTTTTTTAGGCTTCTTTTGGTTGTGACAGTTTCTCAGACTTTTCCTGCTTTTAATTAACCTTGACACTTTTGTGGAGAGCTGGTCAAGTACTTTGTAGGGTGTCTCTCAATTGGATGTTGTCTGATGTTTTTCTTATGATTAAACTGCAGTTATGGGTTTTGGGGAAGAAATCCACAGAGATGAAGTGCCACTCTTACCACATCATATCAAGGGTTCACACTCTCAATATTACTTGTCACAACATCATTAATTGATGTTGACTTTGATCACCTGACTTGAAGTAGTGTTTTTTGAATTCTCTACTATAAAGTTACTTTCCCTGCCTCCCTTTCCATAATGTGCTCTTTGGAAAAAGTCACCATGTACAGTTCACATTTAAGGAGTGGGGAGTTATGTTTGATCTTTTTAGTATGAAAGAGCTACATAAATTATTTCTGCACAGGAATATTTTTCTGTTCTTTGTCATTTATTTATTCAATCATTAATCAAATCAATATTTATTTTATACTTTGAGTTAAAAGTCCAATACTACCTTATTTTCTTGATCCAATTGTTCTAGGTTGGGCCCTTGGGAGTTCTTTCCATCAGTTCCTGTGTTCTTTTGGTGCATTCCCATTATTGTGGAGACTTTTATATTTGTTAGTTTGTTTTTAGCACTTTCTAACATTCTGACACTCCATGTAATACTCCATGTGTCTTTCCTTCTTTAGTCTTAGAAACAGCTATTTCTCCAAGGAACTTATTAGAGAACAGTACTAGAAACATAGATTTGGGCACTAGGTATGCTTGTTGGTACTGGGTTGTCATTGCTTCTAGGCCTTCTTGGCTGTCAGAAGGAAATATATTTATGTATAGTTGTAGGTGTGTGTGTATGGGCACACCTACATATATACATATGTGCATATATACACTTATGCATCAGTGCATGCTAAGTTGCTTCAGACTTGTCCAACTCTGTGCAGCTCTATGGACTGTAGCCTGCAGGCTCCTCTGTCCATGGGCTTCTCCAGGCAAGAATACTGCAATGGGTTTCCATTTCCTCCTCCAGGGGGTATTCTCAACCCAGGGATCAGGATCAAGTCTACCTGAATGGGCAGGTGGGTTCTTTACCACTGGCGCCACCTGGAAAGCTCATATACATTTATATGGGTATACATATACATTTCTCGAAATATTTCTATATGTAACCATCTGTGTCTGAGATCATACTGATGTCTTAAACTCTAATCCATTACACTTCATGGATCACTATAATTCTTCCTCTTTCTTATTTGTAGCCTTCTACTCTAATAGTGAGAAGCCTGACTCCCATCATCTGCCATCTATTTACTTGAGCTGTTCAATTACAGTGCATATGTGTAACAATATCAGAATTATTAACCTGTCTTCCAGTTAGAAAAACTTCATCACCTAGAATACAATGCTTATGTACAGTTCCTTTGCCTTAATTCTTACAGACTCAATTCATTTCTAAAGTTACTTAGGGTAGCACCTTATTCTCACCCTTTTTTATTTCTGTTTAACATTGAGTATCAGAGTAATCAATACTGTATTAAGAAGATTGTTCTAAGCTTAACACCAAAAGCTTTCAGAAGTTCCTCTCCTTGGATTAGATGCTTATACTCCATTGTGATCACTCTATGCCCATTTCAAATCTCCTTCATCGTTGCTTTCTGGCTATTCAGTAGCCAGTAATATTTGGGTATAGACAGAAAGGGTTGTATCTCATCTTAGGTCATTCCCATGATCACATTGACTTTGGACAGTCCTAAAATGGCATATCTTAAGTCAGAGGGAAAGAATACATTTCAGAATGAGCAAAAACTACTGTTACCTCGTCTAGAGTGTTTGTTGGGTTTTTAACTTTGTTTCCTTTTTCCCTTAGACTTAGTCTTCACAAACTCTTTAATGTCTAGTTTTTGACAACCTAGGAATAATACTAAGCATAAACATTTGAAAAAACTATAAATTGAATAAAATGTGCAGGTCGAAAATTCTTGTTTCCTTCTCAGAGGTTGTATCTACAATGATAGATATGACCAAACCATGGAAATAGCTGGGATAAAGCTTCTAGGTCAGTCAGTGTGTAAGAAGTATAAGAAGAAATGTTATTAACATGATTTGGTGAAGCTAAAACTGAATCAACACAAGCAGGGATACTTCAGATAAATCCCTGGACTTCCACTCAACTTTAATGTCTGTATTTTAGTCAAACCAGAGTAATAATATTTGTACCCATGATTCATCCATTAAAATATAGAACTGGAGGATTGCAAGGTGGCAGAGGAGTAGGTGGATGTGGAGTACATCTCTCTCCATGGATACAATGGGAATACACCTTCAGACACAGACGTGCATGCAGAACATCAGCTGAGAGCAGACAGGAGTACCTGACCAGCAGAAAAGAATATATAGACCCACGCAAAACTCAGTAGGACAAAGGAACTAGGGGGGGAAATTGGAATGTTAGTAGGACTGGACCTGCCCTTGGTGGGTGGGGGAACTGAAGCAGGGGTCTGATCACCACATCAGGGCAATTGTCTGAGTCAGAGGAGAAACACTGAAGGCTGAGAGGGAAACAGCTGATCGTGGCAGCCTAAATGGAATGAGAATCAGATAGTCCTTGCAGCAACAATACATACCCTAGAGGGAGCAGTGGCTGGGAGCTGGAGTTTAGGGATTGTGGAGCAATCCCAGGGTGAGGGCTGCTGTTGACTGTGGAGAGATGGATTGAGGGGATGTGAGGGAGGAGATCATGGTGGGAAATGCCTGTGGAGGAAAGCTGGGCAGCCATGGAAACAAGGGGATCCTGCTGAGTCATACGTAGGGAGTGGAGCCGTCACCGTAGCCTCTCTCTCCACACACCAGCATCGGCAGCTAAACAATAGAGAGGCTGGCCCATCAGATGCCTGACGCACTGAACTACAGAATAAGACCCCACCCAGGGTGCCCCTTTAAGTGCCTGACGCCCCCTCTACAGTATAGGGGGTGGAGGGGGGCTTTATGTGCCTGACGCACTGAACAACAGAGAAGGACCCCAGGTAAGGAAGCCCTCTAAGTGCCAGAAAGGGCAGAGCTGTGGAGAAAGACAGGCCAAAGAGGCCTTCTGATTGCCAGCTACAAGAGGTTCAAAAAAGAGACTCTGATAGGGCCATAACTCCTGCAGCGGAGGCAGTCCAAGTCCCTGCACACTTGGCGCTGTCAGGGTTCCCACAAGCCAAGCAGCTGTGCCACCTTCATGCTCAACTCTCACTGGGGCAGAGCTGCACAGGCAAAAAAAGTCTTGTGTCTATGCATGCAGGGTCACTTCGGTAGTGTCTGACTCTTTGTGACCCTGTAGACGGTGGCCTGCCAGGTTTTTCTGTCAGGGAGGGGGCTCTCCAGGCAAGAATACTGGAGTGTATTGGCCAATACTGGTTGCCACACCTTTCTAGAGCGCTGTATTTCCTGCTGCCCTAGCCGCTAACCCCTGATTACCTGGTGCTGCCAGAACCCCTGAGACCCAAGCAGCTGCACCACCTCCACACCTGGCCCTCACAGAGGCAAACCCAAGTCCTCCAGGGCAGCCTCAGCAGCAAGCCTCAGTGGACAGCCCATATCCAGAGGTGGAAATAAAACCACAATTGAAACCCAGGAGCAGTGTGACTAAGGAAGAAGACCCAAAACCCTCCCACTATCTGTACAAGCTGCAGATTAAATCCACATGATCAACTAGGCAGACTCTGTGTTTGTGGAGTATTATCAAAGGTCATTGAGAGCTCCCACAAAAGAAAACACACTAGCTCTGATAGCTGTGGACACTGGAGGCAAGAACATAGAGGAGTAGGAGCAGATTAGAATCTGAGCCGCCCTCACAGCAGGTCCAGAGATGAGCACAGTGTTGGAGGGCATCCTAGGAAGGTGAAGTGGACTGTGACTCCCAGCCAGGGAAAGGACTCTGACAGCAGCGACTCAAGAAAAACATTTATTATTCTTATGTTTTAAGTTTTATTCTTATTTATCCCCCACCCCCACCCCATTGTAGTTGTCAATTTTATTGGCACTATTGGCACTATAACTAAGCTTTTGAGCTTTTTTTAACCTTTTCTTTCTCAGTCACATTTTTTATTGTTGTTATAAACCTCTGCCTCTATATTGGACTTTTGCAGTTCTGGGGACTTTTTTTTCTTTTTTCTTTTAAAAATTTTAATTGTTTAAACCTATTATTTTTCTACATTTATTTCTTTGTTTGCTTTTCCTATTGTTCTTTTCCCCTTGCAGTTAGCCTTTAATATATATATATGTTCTTTATCTACCTCTATTTAACTTTGCATATCTATTCTTTCTTTCCTTTAGTCTCAACATATTTGTTAGTTTTATTTTCATTGCTTTATACCCCAGTTGGCACCTTGCTTTAGTTTTGTTTTCCAGTTTGTGCTTTAGTTAGTTTTGTTCTGGTAGACATAATTTTTGGTTCACTTTGTTCACCAGGTCAATCTACTGTGCTATATTTTTGTTGGATTGTTTTGATTTTGCTTATGGGTGTATATGTGTATGTTGTATATTCAGTCACACTTTTTATTGTTGTTATAAACCTCTGCATCTACCTTGGGCTTTTGCAGATCTGTGGAGTTTCCCTTTTTTTTTTTTTTTTCTGTTTTTCTTTCTTCTTCTGTTTTTGTTTGTTTTTATCTTTTCTCTTTTTGATAATTTTAACTTTTAATTTTTTAAACCTATTGTATTTTTTCCACATTATTCCTTTGTTTGCCTTTCCTACTGTTCTTTTCCCCTTGCAGTTTATCTTTAATGTATAAATCTTCTTCATCTACCTCTATTTAACTTTGCATATCTATTCTTTCTTTCTTTCCTCTCAACATATTTGTTAGTTTTATTTTCACTGCTTTATTCCCCACTTGGCACCTTGCTTTAGTTTTGTTTTCCAGTTTGTGCTTTAGTTAGTTTTGTTCTTAAGTAGTAAATATAATTTTTGATTTCCTTTATTTGCTGGGTCAATCTATTGTACTTTATTTTTGTTGGAATGTTTTGACTTTGCTCATGGGTGTGTATTTATATGTGTATATTCCATTAATTTAATTATTTTTTTGCCTGCTTTTGTAACTGCCATTTGTCTGGGGTTCATCTTTGGTTTCTCGTTTTTGTATATTTGTTTTAATCTCACATAATGCCATAACAAACCACTTGTGGAATCTTTGTTCTTGACCAAAATCAAGCCCTGAGCCTTTGGAGTGGGAGCACTGACTCCAAGACCCTGGACTACCAGAGAACTAACCCTAGAGGGTATCAAACAGTGAGAACTCATACAAAGGAAACCACTGACGTCACCCAACCACCAATAGCACCCTGTGCAGGACACCTCATCTAAACAACAAACAAAACAAAAATACAAACCCAATCATCAGCAGACAGGATTACCACCTCACTCAGCCTTACCCATCAGAGGAAAAACAAACAAAAACTCAGCACAAATCTCATCCTATACTAAGCTTACACAAACCACTGGACCTACCTTAGAGGGCAGAAACCATAAGGAAGAAATAATTCAACCTTGAAGCCTGGGAATAGGAGACCTCAGACACAATAAGTTAAAAAAATAAAAGAAAAGGCAGAGAAATACTACACAAATGAAGGAACATACTAGAAACACAGAAGTCCAAATAAATGAAGAGGAAATAGGTGAACTACCTGAAAAAGAATTCTGAATAATGATAGTAAAGATGATCAAAAACCTTGAAAGAAAAATGGATAAAATGCAAGAATCAATTAACAAAGACCTAGTAGAATTAAAGAATAAATATGCAGAGACAAACAACACAATTAATGAAATTAAAACTACTCTAGAAGGAATCAATAGTAGAATATCTGAAGCAGGAGAATGAATGAGTGAACTGGAAGATAAAATGGTAGAAATAACTTCTGAAGAGCAGTAAATTTAAGAAAATTGAAATTGTATCAAGCATCTTCTCCTACCACAATGCTATGAGACTTGATATCAGTTACAAGAAAAAAAACTGTAAGAAACACAAACATATGGAGATTAAACAACACGTTTCTAAGTAACCAACAGATTACTGAGGAAATCAAAAGGGAAGCCAAACAATTTCTAGAAACAAATGACAATGAAAACACGGCAACTCAAAACCTATGGGATTCAGCAAAAGCAGTCCTAGGAGGGAATTTTATAGCAATACAATCCTACCTCAAGAAACAAGAAAAATATTGAATAGACAGCCTAACTTTATACCTAAAATGACTGGAAAAAGAAGATTAAAAAAAACACCCCAAAATTAGTAGAAGGAAAGAAATCATAAAGATTTGAACAGAAATAAATGAAAAAGAAATGAAAGAAACAATAGTAAAGAACTATTAGTAAAAAACTAAAACTAAAAGCTGGTTCTTTGAGAATATAAGCAAAATTGACAAACAGTTATCTAGACTCATCAAGAAAAAAAGAGAGAAGAATAAAAAAAAAATCAACAAAATTAGAAATGAAAAAGGAGAGGTTACAACAGACAATGCAGAAATACAAAGGATTATAAGAGACTATTATGAACAACTATATGGCAATAAAATGGGTAACCTGGAAGAAATGGACAGATTCTTTGAAAAGTTCAATCTTGCAAGACTGAACCAGGAAGAAATAGAAATTATGAACGACCCAATTACAACCACTGAAATTGAAGCTTTGGTCAAAAATCTCCCAAAAAACAAAAGCCCAGGACCAGATGGCTTTCACAGGAGAATTCTATCAAACATTTAGAGAAGAGCTAATGCCTATCCTTCTAAAACTATTTCAAAAAATTGCAGAGGAAGGAACACTTCCAAGCTCATTCTACAAGGCCACCATCACCCTGATACTAAAACCAAAGACAACACAAAAAAGAAAACTACAGGTCAATATCACTGATGAACATAGTTGAAAAAATCCTCAACAAAATTTTAGCAAACAGAATTCAGCAGCACATCAAAAAGCTCACGGAGCATGATCAAGTTGGGTTTATTCTGGGAATGCAAGGCTTCTTCAATATAAGCAAATCAATCAATGTGATATACCATATAAACAAATTGAAAGATAAAAACCATATGATCATCTCAATAGATTTATAAAAAGCCTTTGACAAAATTCAGCACCCATTTGTGATTAAAACTCTTTGAAAAATGGGCATAGAAGGAATCTACCTCAACATAGTAAAGGCCATATAAGATAAGCCTTATAGCAAACATTCTTCTTAATGGTGAGAAACTGAAAGGAACAAGACAAAGGTGTCCACTCTCACCAGTATTATTCAACATAGCTCTGGAAGTCCTAGCTACAGCAATCAGAGAAGAAAAAGAAATAAAAGGAATCCAGATCAGAAAAGAAGAAGTAAAGCTCTCACCATTTGCAGATGACATGATACTGTACATAGAAAACCCTAAAGTTAGTATCAGAAAATTACTAGAGCTAATTGTGAATTTATCAAAATTGCAGGATACAAAATCAATATACAGAAATCACTTGCATTTCTATGTACTAACAATGAAAAATCAGAAAGAGAAATTAAGGAATCAATCCCATTCACCATTGCAACAAAAAGAATTAAATATATAGGAATAAACTTACTTAAGGAGACAAAAGAACTGTACACAGAAAATTATGAAACATTAATGAAAGAAATCAAATATGACATAAACAGATGGAGAGATATTCCATGTTCTTTGGTAGGAAGAATCAATATTGTGAAAATGACTATACTACCAAACACAATCTACAGATTCAATGCCATCCCTATCAAATTACCAATGGCATTTTTCACAGAACTAGAACAAAAAATTTCACAATTCATGTGGAAACACAAAAGACCCCAAATAAACAAAGTAGTCTTGAGAAAGAAGAATGGAGCTGGAGGAATCAACCTTCCTGACTTCAGATTATACTACAAAGCTACAGTCATCAGTATGGTACTGTATGGTGTGGTATTTGTACAGTATGGTACTGGCACTGAAACAGAAATATAGACCAATGGAACAAAGATAGAAAGCCCAGAAATAAACCCAAGCACCTATAGGTACCTTATTTTTGACAAAGGAGGCAAGAATATACAAAGGGGCAAAGACAGTCTCTTCTATAAATGGTGCTGGGAAAACTGGACAGCTACATGTAAAAGAATTAATTTAGAATACTTCCTAACACCATACACAAAGATAAACTCAAAATGGATTAAAGACCTAAGTGTAAGACCAGAAACTATAAAACTCTTAGAGGAAAACATAGGCAGAACTCTCAATGACATAAATCAAAGTGAGATCCTCTATGACCCACCTCGTGGAGTAATGAAAATAAAAACAAGAATAAACAAGTGGGACCTGATTAAATTTAAAAGCTTTTGCACAGCAAAGGAAACTATAAGCAAGGTGAAAAGACAACCCTCAGAATGGGAGAAAATAATAGCAAATGAAACAACTGACAAAGGGTTAATTTCCAAAATAAACAAGCATCTCATACAACTCAATACCAGGAAAACAAACAACCCAATCAAAAAGTGGGTAAAAGACCTAAACAGACATTTCTCCAAAGATGACATACAGATGGCTAACAAACACATGAAAAGATGCTTAACATCGCTCATTATTAGAGAAATGCAAATCAAAACTACAATGGGATATCACCTCACATGGGTCAGAATGGCCATCATCAAAAAGTCTACCAAGAATAAATCCTGGAGAGGGTGTGGAGAAAAAGGAATGCTCTTGCACTGTTTGTGGGAATGTAAATTGATACAGCCACTATGGAAGATGATATAGAGATACCTTAAAAAACTAGGAATAAAACTACCATATGACCCAGCAATCCCACTCCTAGGCATATTCCCTGAGGAAACCAGGGTTGAAAAAGACAAACGTATACCATTTTTCATTGCAGCACTATTTACAATAGCTAGAACGTGGAAGTAACCTAGATACCCATCGACAGATGAATGGATAAAGAAGCTGTGGTATGTATACAGAATGGAATATTACTCAGCCATAAAAAGGAACACATTTGAGTCAGTTCTGATGAGGTGTATGAACCTGGAACCTATTATACACAGTGAAGTGAGTCAGAAAGAGAAATATAAATATTGTATTCTAACACACATATATGGAATCTAGAAAAATGGTTCTGAAGATTTATCTACAGGGCAGCAGTGGAGAAACAAACATAGAGAATAGACTTATGGACATGGGGAGAGGGGAGGAGAGGGTACCATGTATGGAGAAAGTACCATGGAAACTTACATTACCACATGTAAAATAGATAGCCAATGGGAATTTGCTGTATGGCTCAGGAAACTCAAACAGGGATCTGAATCAACCTAGAGGGGTGGGGTGGGGAGGGAGATTGGAGAGAGGTTCAAAAGGGAGGGGATACATGTATACCTGTGGTTGATTTATGTTGAGGTTTGACAGAAAACAACAATATTCTGTAAAGCAGTTATCCTTCAGTAAAAAATAAAAAATATAGAACTAATATTAACTGTTTCTGGAAGTCATCTTGTACTGAGATGCTTCAACTGGACTCAAAATTAATGGTGATCTAAAATTCATTTAAATAAATAAACCATCTTTTTCCAAGTTCTTTGCTGAAGAAAGCTACTTCTGTATAAGTGAGATTCTTGCTATAAATGTCTTTCTAACTGCAGGTGGAGGCAATGTTCTATTACAGAAAGTTTCTGTTTTATTTTGCAATTTGGAAGATGTGGGTAAAGCCAAGAGAAGCTTGGAATGCTGGCTTTATAGCAATTCATTCAAGAAAATCAGCTTCCAGTCCTGAGGCCTTTTAAATAGGAAGCTTGAAGTGAGCATCACCTTTACATAGAATTGTTATCGTTGTTATTCAATCGCTAAGTCCTGTCTGACTTGAATATTCTGTTCTAACTCCAAGTTCATTATTGCAGCTGTCACCTGACAAAAAGCAAAGTCAGTGCTTTACTTTAGCCCAAATTTGCAATTTACTTTAGCCCACGATTAGCCCAAAAAAGGGTGCCAAAAGGCTCATTTGATTGGACAGAAGCAAAGATGAAATAGAAGTAAAATTCAGAATGAGCTGTCTAGATTTCATTTTGTAACCAACTCCCTGTTTTCTATCCTTGTACTTTGTAAGGCTAAACATTTAATCAATTTACTTAATATTAGTGCACAAAGAGAAGGTGTGAAGGAGAACACTTTTGGAAAGCTAATGGTTAAATCACAAAGAGGATCAGGGCATATGAAGTAAGAGAAAGCATGGTAAAATGTTAAGAGCCAGACAGTTCTTGGTGCTGCATACCAAAGTCCTGATATTCGTAAAGAGAAGGGAGATGTGTAGAGGTGGATATTTTGCCATTACAGAGAAAGTGCTAAATAGGTTTTATCATCATTGAGAGAAAGTATTAAAAGCAGGAAAATGCTTGTTTGTATATATATATATATGTGATATCATAAATCATATATATATAATGTATCAGATTTATTTCATCCTATTTGTATATTGTTTTACTGTTTTTTAAAAGTAATTGTGTTGATAGGTTACATATATATATACAAATTTTATTTCAGGACAGTAAAATTGCCTTACAAAATCAATTTTATAAAAAAGAGGTGTTATGTTCCATAGTACTACTGGCTGGAAGCATTATTTTAACGTATATATCTCCATTCCATAGCAGTCATTCTGATAGCTATGCAGGAAATTTATCTGCCAGGGACCAAACTGAAGGCAGGATGACCTGCTGAGTGATTACTATACTAGATCATGCAAGACAAAGTTCTAAGTGAGTGAGTGTGGAAATGAAGAGAAAGAGATGTATTAGAGATATTTTTAGAAAGTACAAATGCAAAATGAATAGAAGATGGGAACAAATCCAAACTGGGAAAATGTTTTATCCAAATGTGGACCTCAGGTGTATGTATATGTTTTTTAATCCAAAAGTTTAAGTTTTCTTCATCCTGGAAATGTGACTGTACAACTTTGCTGATTTTTTTTCTAGCCCTGTAAACACTCTTGTTTCAGCACCAAGATGTCATACACAAACTCCAAAAACACTTATGCCAATAGAACTCAGTATCTTCTCACTAAAACACTCATCTTTACGCTTTTCTGGAACAACTGATGGCTGATGACATCATCCACTATCTACCTGTTCAACCTGAAAATCTCAAGAGTTATTTTTCTTCCCCATAGCCATCATTCTCCTTTCATCAAGCTCTGTTGAATATTCTTCAAAGTGGCCATTGTGTATCTGCTTACCTGCCTCTCTACATAGGTTTAGGTCCTCTCTTCTTTTGTGTAGTCTCCTGCACTTTCATAGTTTACCTGCCTCCAGACTTTACAACAAAATTAATTCTGTACATGGCTGCAGAGTTTTTAAAATCCCAATCCTAACTAGCCTTCCCCAATATAAATTAATCATAACATTCTTCCTGAAATCCTTTTATTTTAGATTAAACACTTACAGCTTTATATACTTAAAAATGATTTCTAAAACAAAGGTCTGTATAGTCAAAGATATGGTTTTTCCAGTAGTCATGTATGGATGTGAGAGTTGGACCATAAATAAGGTTGAGCACTGAAAAATTGATGCTTTAGAACTGTAGTATTGGAAAAGACTCTTGAGAGTCCCTTGAACTACAAGGAGATCAAACAAATCAATCCTAAAGGAAATAAACCCTGTATATTTATCAGAAGGACTGATGCTGGAGCTGAAACTCCAATATTTTGGCCACCTGATGCAAATAACTGACTCACTAGAAAAGACCTGGATTCTGGGAAAGATTGAAGGCAGAAGGAGAAAGGGGCTACAGGACAAGATAGTTGGATGGCATCACCGACTCAATGGATCTGAGTTTGAGCAAGCTCCGGGAGATGGTGAAGGACAGGAAAGCCTGGTGTGCTGTAGTCCATGGGGTCACAAAGATTTGGACACAACTGAGCAACTGAACAACCCTGGTGGCTCAGAGGTTAAAGCGTCTGCCTGCAATGCGGGAGACCTGGGTTCAATCCCTGGGTCGGGAAGATCCCCTGGAGAAGGAAATGGCAACCCACTCCAGTATTCTTGCCTGGAGAAGTCCATGGGGTTGCAAAGAGTTGGACACGACTGAGTGACTTCACTTTCACTTTCAGACTGTCATAGTAGGGAATCAGTTTCAGTTCCCCAAACAGCTCATGAACAATTATGTTTCTATACCTTCCTTTTCTTCATGTATTTCAGAAGATTAATGCTGGATTTGTTTTTCTCTTGCCAGTTGTAGATTAAATAGGGAGTTTTTGATTATTTCAATTAAAGATATTGGGCAACATGCTCTTGGTAAGGAACATAATTGCCTAGTACCCCGCCTTATTGCCACGTGAAAATAAAATTTAACCAATACCTTTTGACCCCCTGCTCTTTCCTAGAGATAAATTTTCTTAAGATTGACAACTGTCTATTTCACAGAAACCAGTCAAAATTAGTAAATTATGCTTGCTTAACAGACTGTGGTCCTCAACAAAGCACATGGAATGTGTTTAGCTTAATCAACTATTATTGGGAATGATGATCATTTTCAAATTGCTCCAAAGGAAAACAAACCAACAAACTTGTAAACATGTGCTTGGCACAGAAATTCGGCTTAATTGAACTAAATTTTTAAACAGAGAGAGAGTGAAAGAGAACCGGAGTGAGAAGCATGTTTGATGAAGGCTGGAAAATCTACATGTCAGCAATGATAAACTTGTTATTTAATAAGGTTAATAATAGATAAAGTCCCCTAAAGATGAATTGTTATCACAGTTGACGACTGTTTTATTAAAATGTTAATGGCCTGAGGCAAAAGCAAACTGTTCCCTTAGTCTGCCAGAAGAACTGCTTTTTCAGGAATTATCATACCCCACAGCACAGGGGATCTGAACAAGCCATAATAAGCATATTTAAAATTTGGACTAGACACAGCTCCTGAGATCTTAACTCAACTTGACTAAACTCTGGATGCATTTCACATCCTCATTCATGGTCAAACTTCTTCTTGGGAGCTAAATCTATGACACTGACTTTTGCACTTGGAACTCTACTGAAAGAAGTTTCTATAGATTAATTTTGTTTTTCTTTTCAAAGTTGAAGAAAATAACTCATGACATTTTTTTTCCTCCCCGCACTTCCATACACATAATAAAGCAAGCCACGGGTGTTTTCTAGTAAACGTGATTGCCTGAACCATACAATGCACCTTTTCCATAATGGCTGGAATAAAAATTAAAGTATTCAGCAGCACCTTCAAGGACAATCAAGTGAGTTAACTCAAAGCCAAGTTATACACTGTCTGTGTATAACTGTGATGGATTACACTGTGATTTGTTTGGGTCCATAATCAGAAACCCTGAAGACCTCTGTCAGGTAATGCTGTATTTCTACCAATGTAATATTAGCTCAGATCACAAAAGAAACCACGTTCAAATTCAATTCTTTCTTATCAACATTTTCCATAGATTTTTTATAACCACATGTATGTGGTGTATATCAGTGAAAAAAATTGCAAATCATAAATACACCATAACATTGACCTTTGTATTGTGTGTCTCAAAGAGGAGCAAAAAGAAATATTCAGTATCTTTTCAATTATAAGTGAATTTAAGGGGCTTGGTGGTAGTATGGAGGTGGAACTGACAGCTAGGAAAAAATGTCATCTAGGCTAAGTGTGGCATAGATTCAGGACAGGAAAGAATCTGGAAAGGACTGTTTAGTGAATGCCAAAGCTCTGTATATGCTAGAGTTTAAACACAGACATTCAGTTAAAAAGAGAAGCAAAAACTGTCGTTAAGTCCAAATACAAAGAAAAAAATGGAAAACCAAAAGTTGTGAGACCCAGGGAGGAACAAGTAGTCTCTAACCTGTACTAGCAAGATGGACTGTGGCATCTGATCCTGTTTAATGGTTTGTCTGGATTGCATGAAAGGTGGGGTAGAAAAGCTTGAACCCATAGAGTTAATCTCTGTTTTTTTTTTTTCTTTTTTTTTAATTTATTTTTTTACTGAAGGATAATTGCCTTACAGAATTTTGTTGTTTTCTGTCAAACCTCAACATGAATCAGTCATAGGTATGCATATATTCCCTCCCTTTTGAACATCCCATCTCCCACCCCATCCCACCCCTGGCGGGCTACAGCCATAGGGTTGCAAAGAGTCAGACACGACAGAAGAGAATTAGCATGCATGCAGATATCCTTAATCAGGTTAAGAGAGTTTCCCCATTTGTTTGCTAAGAGTTTTACCATAAGTGAGCAGAGATTTTTAATTAACTTTTTATTGAAATATAACATATTTACATGTAATTGCACAAATTATAAGGATATAACTTGAGAAAGAAAGAAAGATAGTGCTAAGTTGTGTCCAACTCTTGTGATCCCATGAACTGTAGCCTACCAGGCTCCTCTGCCCATGGGATTCTCCAGGCAAGAATATGAATTTGTGTTAAACCTGAGACTTGGTATTATCTGCTGTTTTCATTTTGGTATTATAGAAGATATGGAGTAGTAGTCACACATCTTAATTTAATTTGCATTTTCCTATAGAATAACAAAGCTGAGCACAATTTCTCTATGCTCATCGACCATTTGGATATCTTTTACAGTAAAGTGATAAAAATGCGATAAAAGTTTTTACCAATTTTTCTCTTTGGTTTCCTGCAGCTTTTGATCGATTTGTAGGTTTTCTTTGTATGTACTTATATTAGTCCTTTTCAGATATCTGATTCAAAAATTTCTTTCTCCACTCTATGGCTTGTCTTTACATTTTTATTAGTGTATCTTTTGATAAACAGCCATGCTTTATTTTACAATAATATAATTTAAATTTCTTTTATTTATGGTTATTGATTTGGGGTTTGTGTTTGTCTGTACCAGTATCATGAAGTTTTCTCCAAAGTTACCTTTTAAATGTTCTCATTTAAAATTATTTTCACATTTAAACCTATGAACTGTCTGGAGTTTATTCCATGTGCAGTGAGGTCATGGTCAACGCTTTTCCCCATAGTGTTATCTAGTTGTTCTAGCACCATTTATTGAAAAAAAAAAACAAAAAACACTAGCTACCTCTCTGAACTGTCACCTTTGTCTTAAAATCACCTGTGTAAAGGTCTGTGGCTGGATTCTTTGCTCTGTTTCCTTGGGCCATTTCCTAGCCCTATGTGAACATCAAATTGTCTTAATTACATCTGTAGAATAAATTTCCTTATCTTACAGATGAAGTTCTCCTACCTTGTTATTCCTTTTCAATGTTGCCTAAGTACTTTGTTTTCTTTTATTGATTTCAGAATATGATTCTCAATTTAACCAAAAATTCTGTTGAAATTTTGAATGGATTGTATTTAACCTACGATCAATGTGGATAGAACTGATGACTTTACTATACCAGGAAAAAAGCCAGAAGTTTACAAAAGCAAGAGAAAAATTTAGATACAAGTCTCCCTGCTATCCAATGGCACCCCACTCCAGTACTCTTGCCTGGAAAATCCCATGGACGGAGGAGCCTGGTGGGCTGCAGTCCATGGGGTCGCTGAGAGTCGGACACGACTGAGTGACTTCACTTTAACTTTTATGCATTGGAGAAGGAAATGGCAGCCCACTCCAGTGTTCTTGCTTGGAGAATCCCAGGGACGGGGAAGCCTGGTGGGCTGCCATCTCTGGGGTCGCACAGAGTCGGACACGACTGAAGCAACTTAGCAGCAGCAGCAGCAGCTCCCTGCTATCCAAAAATAGAGCATTCCTTTAGAACGTTTCAAAAACCAACATGGTATAAAACTAAGAAGCAATTTCCTTAGGACACAAAATAAGACACGATCTTTTGCTAATTAGCTTCTTCATATGTATTAACTATCTTTAACCTCTGAGCAATTTTTAAAATATATATTATTGTGCTTTTTCTAAAAAAGAAGAATACGACGTCTAAAGAAATTCAGGAACATGTAAAGTCAAAAGTCATGAAGCTTGAATCTGAGTCTTGTCTGTGAGACTGAAAGTTCAGGCTTATTTCTTTTTTCCTTACAGTTGTATTAGTACAATTCAATGATTTACAATTTTTAAAGGTTATACTTCATTTATGAGTGTGTGTGTGTTTAGTCTCTGAGTTGTGTCTGATTCTTTGCAACTCTTTGAACTGTAGCCTGCCAGGCTTCTCTGTCCATGGGATTTTTCAGGCAGGAATACTGGAGTGGGTTGCCATTTCCTCCTCCAGGGGATCTTTCCCATTATAATTAATATAAAATATCAGCTATATTCCCTATGTTTTACAATATATCCTTGTAGCATATTTTATACATAATTCATTACCCCATATTTCCCCTCCCTCTTCCCTTTCCCCACTGGTAACCACTAGTTTCTTCTCTATATCTGTGGGGATGCTTCTTTTTTGTAATATTCATTATTTTGTTATTTTTTTTGATTTTACATCTAATTAGTATCATACCATACTTGTCTTTCTTTGTCTGACATTTCATTTAGCATAATGTCCTCTAAAGTCCAAGTCCATTCATGTTGTTTCAAATGAGCACAATTTTATACTTTTTTTATATCTAAGTAGTATTGCATTCTATATACATGTTTATGTATGTATACATATGAGAAAGTGAAAGTGTTAGTTGCTCAGTTGTGTCTGACTTTTTGTGACTCCGTGGACTGTAGCCTGCCAGGCTCCTTTGTCCATGTGATTCTCCAGGCAAGAATACTGGAGTGGGTTGCATGCCCTTCTCCAGGGGATCTTCCCTTCCCAGGGATTGAACCTGGGTCTCTTGCCTTGCACACAGATTCTTTACCATCTAAGCCACCAGGAAGCATATTCCTATGTAAATATCATGGTGATCATGAAAGAGAAACATTTCTGTTTCTTCACAAAGTTCCTTCATGATGATTTCCTGTAAATTCTACCAATCCCCACTTCCCCGCAAACACTGAAATGCTTCCTTCCATTACGGTTTAGTTTGAACTGTTCTAGAATTTCACATACAGAATAATACAATATGTACTTTGTGTCCTTTCTTTGCTGTCATGTTCCTTTTCATAGCATTTATCATCTGTGTTTATGTATATGTGTATGTATATGGGTTGCTTCCATACAGAAACACTAATTCGAAAAGATACATGCAACCCGATGTTTTTAGCAGCATTATTTACAATTGCCAGACTTTATTCCCAAACTTCTTACATTTTCAGATACATCTAAACCACCTAGGGATCTTGTTAAAAATGCAGATTCTGAGTCAGTAGGAGTGGATTGCAAATAATTTGCAATGCCAAAAAATTCTCAGGTGAAACCAAGTCTGTTGGTCCAAGAACCACACTAAAAGAAGCAAAGCAGTTCACAATGTGTTGTAGGAAATTTGAATTAATAAAATAATTAGAATGCTAAATAGCATTTTAAAAATTGAAATGTAGTTGATTTACAATGTGTGTTTAGTTTCAGATATACAGCAAAGTGATTCAGTTATAATTGTTCAGATTCTTTTCCATTACAGGTTATTATAAGATATTGAATATAATTCCCTGTGCTATACAGTAGGATGTCTTTTTGATCTATTTTATATATAGTATTATGTATCTGTTAATCCCTAGCTCCTAATTTATCCCTTCCTCCCCAACCTTTAGTATTTCTAATAGAATCATAAAGTATAATTATATAAAATATATATAGTAAATATGTTAAGGGCTTCCCAGGTGGCACAGTGGTAAAGAATCTGCCTGTCAATGCAGGAGATGCAGAAAACACAGGTTCAATCCCTAGGTTTGGAAGATCCCCTAGAGAAGGAAATGGCAACCCACTTCAGTGTTCTTGCTTGGAAAATCCCATGGACAGAGGAGCCTGGTAGGCTATAGTCCATGAAGTCTCAAAGAGTTAGACACAGCACAAAATATGTTAAACATGTACAATTTTTATATTAAAAACTCAGGTGTTTTCACAGAATTTTTGAATTGTCATTATGAATCTAGATCCTAACTGCTCTAAAAAAGAAATCAGTGCTTATTTAGTCGCTGCAGGTCATGGATACTTTCTTGTACTGGTACATCCATAGAGATTAATTTTTAATGTCCATCTTTTAAATTTTCCACCATTGACTTAATTAGGAATGATCATTTTGCTAAAATAAAAGTAAAAAGAACACCAAAAACGATCAAGATTGGTAATTCAGAAATTATTCTAATATGAACCATAGGGGAAATGAATGTTTCCTTAAAATTTTTTTTACCTTGAACTTCTTAAAAATGGCTGTTCCGTATTGCCTAGAGATCACTTTTGAGTTGAGAAAGTAGTATTTTTATACATAGTAACTCACGAATCACCCCGACCCCTCTTCCTTACAGCTAAATAAGCTGCAGAGCATGCGGTCTTTGGTGTTCTGCCGGCAGGAGCAGGGAGATAAGAATTCCCACTCTGAACACTGTGTTATCCTTTTGCCACTATCTACTGATTAAACCTCAAAGGCCCTTTCAAACTGTCAGGAAAAGCACACACAAGGTGCTCTATGTGGATACGTATGGCAGGAAAGGACAGGCAGTTCTTGAGTTCTGCATTTCGTGAATACCTGACTCTCATCCTTAAAGCACGTTGTGCTTCTGCTTTTGGATGTAGCGTAGGACTGTGCTTCTAGGAAAGCTGCTGGTAATAAAGCAAACACCAGGTGCAAGCTGTAACTAGAACTCAGGGGAAATTATTAGACTCGAGCATATGAGGCAGTACAGGGTCAAGTGCAGGGCTAAGTGGAAGAGAGCTTTGTGTCGATTAGCAAACAAACAACTACAACCTATTGGGTCACAGGTGGCAGGAAGCTTATATTATCAGCAAAGGGAAAATACGTATCACATGGGAAGCTCTCAGAAGTGGAACGTGTAACACTGCTTCATCAGTTTGCTAAGCGTGGGATAGGGAGAAGGTTCCAGAGACTTGAAAAGCGTAAATATTGTTTAGATGCACAGATGATGAACATGTTAACTCCAAATCTTGATCAGACTCACAAAAGTGCCTATAGATTTGAACCCAAGTCATATTATTTAGAAACCAAGGTCATTTAATGTCACAAACTAGACTTAATGTGATGGTGGATTCCAGGCTGGGAGTTTCTTGATTCCTGGGGGAATAATAGTTTCCTGGGGTATCTGCCTGGTGGACAGAAATTTTCCTGAGAGCAGATCTATCTGAAGATGGTTCTTGATTTGTGAAGTATCTCTACTAGAAAATCCTGACTAACCAGGTATGATTTCTAGATGGGGGTTACAGGAAGAGAAGGAGAAGGACCATGTCATAGTTGTGGGGAGCAGTCTGCATGCTCTCACTAACAAGGCCCTGGTGGCTTCTGCATTGGTTACTCCACCTGCCCTAAAGCACAGACACAGCTGTTAGGTCCTTCTCACCCAGGGGCTTTGAAATTGATATGAGATTATATTTATCGCAGGGCTCTTCTTCTAGATTTTAAAACAGGTACTCTGCTGGTATTGCTTATAATGCTTCAGATGGAGAGAAGCTAGGGCAGGAGATTTCCATTCTTTTCCTTACTTAGAGTCAAGCTGCACATTTTCAGATATGGAGACAAATTACTGGCTATGGAAATTTTTATATGAAAGTGACCATGCCCGAAACAAGTCATTATGATAATGTGGTCTTCCTTAAACTCTTTTAGGTTCATGTTAAGTTCTGGCTTAGGGTTTTTTTTTTTTTTTAATTAACTTGCTACTGTCTCTTTGGTCTCTACAGACAGCAATCTTAGACTTAAAGGTGGAAAGATTTTAGATGTGATCTATATTAGCAATGGTAAATAGGAGTTATTGCATGCCATTTCTGACCAATCGGTGTACCTTTCTAGAGCCCTGGACTGAGAAGACTACAGCTATGCCTGCAAGTCAATTAAGAAAAGAAAATGTCATGATCATTTTGTAATGTTTTCCATGGGGTAAAATGGGAGAAATGGCTATACACATTCTAGATCTTGACCATTTCTATTATTTTATAGTTGAGGAAAACTTAGATTAAATAATGCAGATGACTTGCCAGAAAGTGAAAGTGATAAAATCAGAAGCTTGGAATCTGAGCTCCGATTTCTACGTTCTTTCCATTACGCTCTCAAATTAATGCCTTTCACTTTTGATGACTATGTAGAAAATGAGGTGATGCAAAGGAAGCCATAATTTGTTTATTAATTATTATACACCATTGGGAAGAGAATATGGAGTCACATGAATTTATCTCAATGGAACTTATATCCCTTTAACTCATCCATGCACTGTCTCAGTGAAGGTGTCCTCTATTATTTGGAAAGTATTATAAGTACCAAATATGATCTGGAGACAAAATTTTGATTTTGGAATAAACAGATTTTGAGGGTAACATTTTGAAAGGTGGGAAGGAACTCGAACTCTTTGGATCCACTGATTAATGGTTGTTTCACAAATACGTATAGGTATAAATGAGAAGTGTAGTGTAGTAGGAAGGATACTGAAAAAACA
This sequence comes from Bubalus kerabau, assembly GCF_029407905.1. Taxonomy (NCBI): domain Eukaryota; kingdom Metazoa; phylum Chordata; class Mammalia; order Artiodactyla; family Bovidae; genus Bubalus; species Bubalus kerabau. The sequence goes on from NC_073626.1 coordinate 13,543,237, forward strand.
TGTGAGTTCAAACTTCAGAGCTGTTATTTCGTTGCCTGTAGTGCTTTAGGAATGCCATATAATTTCTCTGGTCCTTGGATTCCTCATCTGGAAAAATTTGGAGTAAAAACAAATGCTGTTATGATTATTGTAAAGGTTGGAATCATGTATCTAAAGCTTGTGACTGTGTGACTAATAAAAATAGCTGCTCAATAAGTATTGATTTTTGCTATACAATTTTACATAAAATTAAGTAAAAAAAAAAAATTCCACTTATGTGAATTTGGAGAGTTCCATTTAAAAATCTTCCTGGTGCTGGGGCATCACAGCCTCTCCTGAATGCATTTAAAACAACATTTCCAGAGTTAGCATGGCAGCCTACTACATTCTTACTTGGGAATCTTGTTAAAAATGAAGATTTCTATGAGTTGTCCCACCTTAGACTTACTAAATCAAAATGTCTGGGGGAGAAGTCTAATTACCTCTATTGTTTAACAAACTCTATTCTTGTTGAGAGTCTCAACAAACCTCTTTGTCTCCTGACTTCTACATCAATTGAGAAGCAAGAAAAAGGGCTCAAAATATTACATTGGTTACTCTTAAGATTTACTCTGAAAGAGGTAGGTTATGTCTGTAAGTCTACTCTTGAATGTTGAACCCCAGAATTAGAAAAGCATGCTCTCAGTCACAGGTGATGCTGAACCAGGGAACCCCTCACCCCTGGACTGCAGACTTCTAGAAAGGAGGAGGAGAGACTGCAGGCCATCTTGTCCCCTTGAGGAAGGGACAGGATCACTTGGGCAAACGTGCCATATTTCTGCTTTCAAAATCACAATGTAGGCCACTTCACTTCCTGCTGACAAGCAAAGGGTAGGGTTGCAGGCTAGGAATACCACTCAAATTTATATCCCTACACATGAAAGAAAACTTCATCAGTGAATAAAAAACATCCACCACCACCCCGACCTTATACCCAATCCTGAGCTACTTTTATACACACCACTCAAAAATACTCATTGGTATTGAGTCTACACGTCTGTTCAGTAACCCTCTGTAAAGTATCCCTGGCCTACCTCTAACATAGACTAAGTGCCATTGTATGTCTGGAACGTCTGCAGGGGTTGAGTGTACAATGAAGGTGGAGCTAGTGCAAAACTGCTGCTGTGGTCTGGGGCTAGGATGATGTGTAGTTATCTTTCCTGTCCCCGGGACACCTGCAACTGCTCTGAACTCCCAGAATTGTGAGAGGCCATTACAAAGGAATATAAACAGTCCTGAATATTCATCAGAAGGACTGATGCTGAAGCTGAAACTCCAATATTTTGGCCACGTGATGTGAAGAACTGACTCATTGGAAAAGACCCTGATGCTAGGAAAGATTGAAGGTGGGAGGAGAAGGGGACAACAGAGGATGAGACGGTTTGATGGCATCACCGACACAATGGACATGAGTTTGAGTAAGCTCCGGGAGTTGGTGATGGACAGGGAAGCCTGGTGTGCTGCAGCCCATGGGGTCGCAAAGAGTAGGACATGACTGAACGACTGAACTGAACTGATCTGATTACAAATGAAGGCTTGACATACCCTTGTCAGCTGACCATGTTTCCAAACACCAAACTCTTAAATGAGGAAAGTAGGAATAGAAGAACAGCTCAACATGTATGTAAAATAATAGGTATGAGAAGAAACAATAACTATTTAAGAACACAAAGGACATGGAAACATCCAGACAATCTTTGTCTCTCTCACCTAAAAGTGATAATCTGCCAAGGATTTATTTATTATAGTTTCCCATTTATGGAATATTTCTTATACACAAGGTTTGCAATAAAGGCCGTGTAATGACTGCTATTGCCATTACTACTAATGCTATGAATTATAGCATAAAACAGTAAAGAAAAGTTTATTTTCTGCTTGAAAAATAAAATCTAGAAATGCAAGAATAGAGTGTTTTTATTGGGCTACAATTGACTTAAATACTCTGTTAGTTTCAGGTGTACAACATGGTGATTTGATATTTTTATACATTACAAAATGATCACCCTGATAAGCCTAGTTACCATCTGTCACTATACAAAGTTATTACAATATTATTGACTGTATTTCCTATGCTGCACATTACTTTGCCGTGACATTTATTTTATAACTGGGAGTTTGTACCTTTTAATCCCCTTCATCTATTTTGGCTGTCCTCCCACCCACATCCCCTCTGGCAACCACCATTTCTCTGTATCCGAAAGTCTGTTTCTGCTTTGTTTTGTTTTGTTTCTTAGATTCCACATGTAAGTGAAATCATACAATATTTGTCTGACTTATTTCACTTCTTTTTCCTTTAGGTCCATCCATGTTGTTTCAAATGCCAATGACAAGATTTCCAGAGAATAGAGTGTTTTAGTGGTCTGGAAAAAGCGAAGAAACAAGGGAGCCACATGTCTGTTACTTCCAACACTGTCTCCTTCACTGACTAGAATTTTTCAATAGTAAGAAAGTACAAGTTATTTAAAACAGAGTTTGGCTAATTGACAGATGAATAGATAAAGGGGATGTGGCATATATATGCCACACACACACACACACACACACATATATAATATATAATGAAATATTTCTCAGCCAATGGCATTTGCAGCAACATGGACTGACCCAGATAGAGATGATCATCTAAAAATGAAGTAAGCCAGACAAAGACAAATATCATATGATATTTCTTATATGTGAAATCTAAAAAAAGAGTGATACAAATTAATTTATTTACAAAACAGAAATAGACCCACAGCCATAGAAAACAAATTTATGGCTACCAAAGGGGAAGCTGGAGGGGATAAACTAGGAACTTGGAATTAACATAAGCACACTACTGTATATAAAATAGAGAAGAAACAAGGACCTATTGTATAGCACATATCAGTATTTTATATCATATCAATATGATATAAAATATCATATTTATATGATGATATCATATATCATTGATATCAATATTTTATATTGATATCATATTAATATTTTATAAAATAGGGAAAGAATCAAAAAATAACATACATATATATGTATATATGCATATGTGTGTGTATATATATATATATGTATATGTATGTATGTATAGGGCTTCCCAGGTTGCGCAGTGGTAAAGAATCTGCCTGCAGTGCAGGAGATGCAGGTTCAGTCCCTGGCTCAGGATGATCTCCTAAAGTAAGAAATGGCAACCCACTCCAGTATTGTCACCTGGAAAATTCTATGGACAGGGGAGCCTTGCTGGCTACAGTCCATGGGAACACAAACAGTTGGACACGACTGAGCATTCATGCATGCACGCGGCCACATGCATGTATAAGCAAATCACTGCTGTATACCTGAAACTAACCCAACATTGTAAATCAGCTATATTTCAGTTTTTTAAAATGCCATCTATATAATAAAACAATAGAGTTTGCCTGGGCGCTTGGTTGCAAGAAGATATTTATATTTCTGATAAAGTATGAATCTAAAAGCATGTAAGAAATAGTTATAAAATATACAGTAGAGATATAATCCTACAGAAAAGTGAGCAAATAAAATAATTAGTTTATAAAAGAGAAACCTAAATGGTGGACAAATATAGGAAGAGATGTTCAGCATCACCAGTAAAGAAATAAATAAAAATTAAGATAAAAATAGTAACTTATATCCATGTGATTGGCAAAAAATAAATTTTGACAATATCAAGTACGGAGAAATTTGTATCCTCAGTCACTGCTAATTGTCATGAGGGATGGTATAGACCTTTTGAAGAACAAGTTAATAGTAAAAATAAATTAAAATGCCCTGTGCTTCAGCTATTCTTGTTTGGATTTTTTCCATGGGGAAAAACTATACAAATATTTTTTCTTCTGCAAGAAGATTTTACAAAGATGAAGTGTCTTCTTGAAGTACTATTGATGGAAGTAAAGAGTTGAAGACAACCTAGAGTCCTCCTTGTGAAAAATAGAGAAGTAAAATATAGAATATGCACCAAAAGGAATAATACACAGGAGTGAATTAAATCTATAAATGGCATCATGAGCAGATTTCAAAAGCATAATGCTGCAATGATAAAAGATAAGAAATGTGAAACTATGGCCTGGCCAGGTTTGGCGTCATGAGATCGAGCATCCCTGCTCTCCTGGCAGAAGCCAGGAAGTGTTTTGACCGCCTCCCCAACCCTGCTCCCCACCCTGGCTTGTAACTGTATGATCAGAATATGTGTTAAGCAGACAACTGGCCCACTATTCCTTGATTACCAAGGGCCTGATGATAGACATGACCAGAAATAATCTCAGATCCCACTTTCTATATGAGAAATAATCAAGAAGCAGATAAAAAGCATCAGTTAGGTTTCTGTGATGTAGCATTGTTTGTAATAGTGGAAAACAAAATTATCTGAAGGCTCAGTAGTCAGGTATTGGTTAAATAAATCATATCCTAGCCAGATGGTAGCATATCATATACCCATAATAATCATGTCTTTGAAGAATACTAAGAATAGAAAATATGCATAATATTAAACGAAAAGAGTAGACAACAAAAATTATATAATATGCCACCATTTTTAATTTAAAAGCAGACATAAGTGTGTATATGTGAAATATTGGTAAAGTGCTAAGTATACCAACATATTGACAATGGGTAGCTTTGGATCTTAGGAATAAATGTGGTTTTCATTGTCTTCTTTGTTCCATTTAAAAATTTTTTATAATGAATACATAATAAAATTTACAGTAGCTAATGCTTGATAACTACTTACTTTGTGCCAGGCGCAGTTCTAAATACTTCTTATGTATAAACTCCTTCCATCCTCACTGCAGATCTTTGAAGTAGGTACCATAATTGCATCTACTTATCTTACCCTTGGAGGTCCCTGAGACAGAAGTTGAGCAAATTGCTCATTGGCATTTTAGCTCTGGCATCTGAATATAACCACTGTACACATTGTCTCCCCAGTCTCCTTATTCCACACCTGGAAACAAGGCTTAATGTGAATTCTCATTGAAAGATGGTGGTTTCTTAATAACAGCTTTGGGACGAGGGAGGGGCCGATGTACCAGGTGAGGGAAAAAAAAAAAAAAAGAGGGGGGAAAGGGGAAGCAAGAGCCTGAAAGTGAGAAAAAATCTTTTTTCAAAACAGTGCCCTCAGTTCTAGAGCCAAGTCGTTTTAAGGAGAGAAAATAATTAGCTTAATTTAGCTTTGTTTTTTGTGCTTCCTCTGAGAAGAGAGAATGAGGAGTAAAAGAGACTCACGTTAGCTTCATGGTGAGCCACACGAACACCTGTGGAGCTGTGTGCTTCAGTGCATACTGATGATGGTTCCTGAAGAGAGTGCTCAGGAGTGGCGGTGTTGGGGGGCCCTTTTTGAATGAGATCCCCAGATGAAAGCGCTTCATCCTTCAGGTCACCCACAGATAGCAGATCTTTATCCCCAGTGAGATCGTGGCACTGAAATGGATCAGTGAGACTATGCCTCTTAACTTTCCAACCCCCATCCCGTTTGTAAGAATCTCTGGTTAAGCTGTTGCTCTCATGAGTTTACTTTTCTTATTTCTGATTTTGTAATGTGAAGCCCCAAATTATTAGTCAGGGCCCTCTGGGAAAACAGAACCAATAGGAGATCTATATATCTATATGAAAGTTTATCAGAAGTCTCACCAGCTGGCGTCTGCAAAGCTACAAAAGTCAGTGGTGTGATTCAGTCCCAGTCTGAAGGCCAGAGAATTGGTGAGCTGATGATGTAAGCCTTGATCTGAGTCAGAGAGCTGGAGTGTCTGGGGCAGGAAAAGATGTATGTCGCAGCTCAAACAGAGAAAATTCACGCTTCCTCTGCCTTTTTTCAGGCCCTCAACCGATTGGGTGATGCTCACCTACATTGGTGGCAAAAAGGCAAAGCTTGTTTTTAGCACCCGAGTAATGCTGCATTGTCAGGGTTCAGATCCATTCACTGCTCCTTCAGCAGTCAGCAGGAACTGAGAAGGTTTCTGTGATCATCAGAGATTTGAAGGTCTTACTCTATCTTGTTAAAGAACTGCCCCATCATCTTTCTCCCTTACCACCCAGACCAAATTTAATTGCTTCAAACTCTGATCCTGAGCTCTTTTAGTGCCTCCAGAACCTGATTAAACTTTTAAATGTTTCACTGGGGCTGTAGGCTCTTGTCAACACTAACCTGTTAATGGTGCCCTTCGAAGTACTTTTTTCTCCAGTGTTGCAGTGAACTGGGAGATCTTACTTAGCATTTATTAAATAGTAAATAGCTAATTACTCAAAGTAGCTATTTACATATTGAATTTATTTTTCTTGGCATCTTTAATGTCTGATTAACATTTTCTTCCTACAGCTGGAAGATACTTACACAGAATAAAACATTCCTTATTTAATCTCAAGTGGAATATACGATAAGTGTGATCATTTTAATTTGTGTCATTTATTAGCAGGAGAGACATATCGTACAGGTGGGATGCTCTATCACCCGCCAATTAGCAGGTGGCTTAGAGGGCAAGAGGGAAAACACTTCCACCAAGGGGATTATAGAAGTCACAGAAATAGAAGTTCAGCTATGGGGAAAGTAGAGGAAATGACACTGGGATGTGTGATTTTGGAGACTGGGGACAGAGCTTAAAGCAGTAATAATAACCCTGTACAGACATCCTAAGAGAACACTCAAGATAGGAAGTCTGGCACTCTCTTTGTAAAACTCACAACTTCTTTTTCTAATCATAAAAAAAAAAAAACAGAAAGTGAGAGCTGAAGGAGACCTTATGGATCTCATGAAAGTTCATTATGTAGATATGGGAACTGAGGCCCAGAGGAGTCTTTCTCAATGTACTTTAAATTAGTACCGTGGACACGTGTGAAATCCAAGTCTGCTATCTCTTGTTTTGTTGAATTTTAAAAAACTATATACGGCAACTTTTTTTTTTTTTTTTTTTTTGCCTCCAACACACTCTTCTGAGTTGGTCCTCTGATGGCCCACATCTGGGTGTTTCGTTTGTTGAAACAGGAAGTATGTCACTCTCTTTAGTTTCCAGCACTGAGTGCAGAATCAATTTTATTAACTGAGAAAGTATTGAGTTGACCAGAAAGTTCGTTCGGGTTTTTCTGCAGCCTCTTATGGAAAAACCCAAATGAACTTTTTGGCCAACCCAATATTTTGGACTGATTAAACCCAACATGCTCCTGGAGGCTTTTGGTGACTCCAGCCTTCTTCCCTGAGTGGATGTATGTGGGGGTGATTTTCCCTGGTATCCTGCCCATTTTCAGATTGGGGAGCTGATACTCCAGGTGGATAGCTGTTGCTGGCTTCTCTGCCTTCGCTCTTTACCCTTCTCCCCACTATTCTGTGCAGCGGAGGCTGATTCATGAGACCTGCACCAATACGCTCTTCTGGATGGCTTCAGTCAATGGCGTGCCCTGATAGGAGATTGGAGGAAGAAGATATTTATTCCTGGGTTCAGATATTTATTCCTCTAGCTTCCTCCCTGAGAAGATGCTTCAAAGTTGTCTGTTTCTCTCAACCTAAGGTTTTAGGGTCTCATGGTTTCCTTCTAATCATGAACTTTCCCTTCTAAGCACCCAAGACCACTCCCTTGTCTCACTTCACTGGCTTCAGGACTGCAAGCGGCTCTGCTGTTATTTATGCAGCTTATGGTGCTATCCCATAGTTTTCCTACACCCCCCCTCCACATATCTGTAACTAGTTTATTACACCTTCCTCAAATGACCCTATTTGGAGTATATCACACGTCTAATCTTGGACTCAATGCTTGACTACTTGGTACTGTGTTAAAACATAAGTCAAAGGTGCAAAGAGCTGAAATCTCTGCCCTGCAATTTGCCCTACTTTGCTGCTCTCCTTAACAACCCTCTAACTCCATCTTCTGTCTCCTCTCATGTTAATCCCATCTTCAGCCTTTGCATCTTGGTTTACCTGTTTTTTTCATGTCACCTCAGCTCTCAAGTCTGGTGCAAAGTTATGTTTTTCACTTGGGCTCAATCATGTTTGGGATGATTTCACCTCCTTTCCATGGGTTCCTGGAGGACACCGCCCAGGACTCCGCAGGTCTGCTCCCTTCATGGACCATCCCCTGAAGATAGTTTTGGACAAGTTACAACTGCATTGAGTGAGCCACTTGTGTGTCCTTTTACTTATTTGGAGAAGGCGACGGCAGCCCACTCCAGGACTCTTGCCTGGAAAATCCCATGGACGGAGGAGCCTGGTAGGCTGCAGTCCATGGGGTCGCGAAGAGTCGCACACAACTGAGCGACTTCCCTTTACTTATTTACAATAGGAATATTGCTACAAGTGAACCTACCCTCTTTCTTTCATTTTTGAGAAAGCCATTCCCTCCCATACTACATCAGCTGAAACTTCAATCAACTCCCTGCCATTCGGGTTGGTGTCTTGGCATACATATTTTACAAGGTTACTGGCCCTTAGTCTAACAGAGCAATAACTTTAACAGATGAATTCTTTAAGGTTGGGACCTTGGGTTATATAAAATTAAATGAGTTCCCTGATGTTATCAGTCCTATAAATCCAAAGTTTTGTTGTATTTACATAAAATGAAGGTTCATTAAATTTTATCCTCCTTGTAGTCTATCCCCAAAATGGTATTATAAATTATCTTCTCCTGGAGTTCTTAATGATCCAAAATAGACTCTTTAAGGAGATCTACTGACAGTGTTCTGAAATATAGAAATGCTGCCCTAACTATAGACTTTTTTTTCCACAAAAGGTCTGGCTGCTGTTGTTTGTAGATTTGTCTTGAAATCTGTGCCTGTGAAATATTAAACACTAAATGCTGAGATATAGTGGATAAAAATACTTACATCTCTCTGCCTGCATATCAGGGGACAGGACTTGCTCAGGAAATATTCATGAGAAAGTAAAAGACTGTTGATGAAGCAGGGCTCAGATGCTCCTTAAATGTCAAGTCAGAATCAATAATAGCATTGAGACTTTATCCTAGTGGGAATGGAGTATGAGAATCGAGCACACTCCATTGTGGCTTTCAGAGTGATGAATGGGGGAGGGATTGATAAGACCTGTCAATAAAGTATATGAGTGATTTTTGAGTTTAGTACTAGTGATTGCTAAACACCTGAGTATTGATCTCTGACAGATGTTAAGATAGAGAGTATTCTAGATATCTCACTGAAAAGTAGTTGTGAGTCACAACTACCCTCTAAGATGTTTATGATTCAGAAAGTATCCTTAGGTTCACTGAGCTGTGAGAGAAGTGTCCTCACAAGAGTAGGCTGAGTAGATTTCAGGGCGCCCTAAGCTACTCCATCATCCAAAAGTCAGCAAGGCATTAAGAATGCCCCTACAACGGCTCCCTGCAAGTCACTGTAACTTGAAACTATAGGAAACTATTTTTACCTCACAGCCTTCTGAGCATTGTTTGGAGGAGGAAGGGAAACACCTTCTTGATCTAAGAAAATGTGTTAAAATAGGTGAGGAGTCACTACAATGAATCTAAGAAGTACTGGCTTGCTGGGTCTGATCATGACAGTTGTTGGAGGGTTGGAAAGTTTGGGAGCCGGAGGAACAGGCTGATAGCAGTGTTGCTATGGGCATCTCGAATCAGGACCTAAACATATGGCTGACTTTGAAGTGTTTCCATATCTGCAGTTCTGTAAGAATGTCACCACTAAACCCCGTAACTTCTCATCTCTGTATTCCTAGGTCCAGCCCCTCATTCTCCATAAAGCCTCTTCTGACAAAACTCACCCATTGTAAACTCACTGGACCCACTGCGTAGACACAGACACTTATTTTCCTATCCTATATATTTAGATAACTTGCAATTAGATTATAATCTCATGAAACGAGGGGCGACGTTTCTCAGCCTTCTTTAATTCTCCAACATGAGCTCTGAGTGTGCCTTCTGATAGTACGTTCTTAAAAAATACCCTGGTGGAAGAGTAATAAAATACTTAGTAAACACTCTAAATACACTGGTTGTTCAGCTGATCCTGACATTACCATCATATTCTAGAATATTCTCAGCCAGCTGATGAAGTCAGGCCATTCTGGCCATTAACATTGCTTGGTTTGGGTTCCCCAGCTGGCCCAGTGGTATAGAATCCACCTGTTAGTGAAGAAGATGTGAATTCAATCCTTGGATTGGGAAGATCCCCTGGAGGAGGAAATGGCAACCCATTCCAGTATTCTTGCCTGGGAAATCCCAGGGAGCTTGGCGGGCTACAGTCCGTGGGGTTGCAGAGTCAGACATGACTGAGTGAGAGCATACACGCATTGCTTGGTTTCCTATTTGTCTACTGCTGATATTGTGTCAGGCATGTGAGACGCTGGGAACATGCTGTACATGGATTTAGAGTTTCAGATGTTCTATATGTTATTTCGCCTACATATATTGAAAATTGATGACCCTGTATCCCTCAGATCTTTCTAGTCTTTGGAACTGAGTCTTCCATACCCTAGGCTGAGCCTCATGCCAGACCTTGTTATCTAGGACAGGGAATAAAAGGAAATGTTAGGAAATCTGGCTTATCTTCAAGCTACTCCTTTACTCTTCATCATCTGAACTGGTGGCCCTGTTTTTCAGTAGCTTCCATCTCTGAAAGTCTCTGTTTGATGTTGTGTCCCTAGTTAGATTTCCTACCTCTGAAATTCAGGATCCTCTTGCCTGGATCTTAGATTCCTGATGCTACGCTTCCTATCGTCATATTAGCCCAGTTAAGAGTGTTAGGTTGGATCCTAAAGTCTCTGAAAAAATTTGTAATTTTTCACCTGCTGTCTGAATAAAATTTCAGATTCTCATTGTGGCCTATGAGGGCACCCAGCATCCTGCCAATGCCAGTTTGTCTGCTTCTTTTCTTGATGCTCCTCCCAGCAGAGTCTCCATTACTTCTATAATTTCCCATGTTCCTTCACCTTTGGTCCTCCTCTTTGGGATAGTTTTCTCTTATTTAACTTTTTCTCAATCTTTAGGTTTCAACTTAGATATTACTTCCTCTGCTAAACTCTGATCTATTCCCAAGGTGCCACATACTGGCCTTATGGAGTATAATATCACACTGGAGTTGAATATCTTATTTGATTTCTATAGTCCTCATTAAATGCTAAGTTTCATGAGGGCTGAGACCACAGCAGCCTTCTGCACAATTTTATCCCCAATGAGCAATACCCTTTTTAATGAGAATGAATATATTGCAAGGATGCATAGATATCAATCTTTCCTACTTAGATCTCCTCTAATTATATTTTGGATTCCTGGGATAATATAGACTCCAGCTGTGATACAAAATGGAGAAATATGTCTGGTTTTCTTTGTAGACTTGTATCTGTCTCATACACACAGAGAGAAGTACACAGAGACTGAGAAATGGATAGGAGTGGATGTCAAGAACTCTGGGAAAACCTTACATTACTTAATGGAAAATATATTTCCTATAAATGTTCTTGGCAAAATGAATTGTTTCTAAACTAAATAAAACTACTTAAAATCAAGGGTCATTTGACAGATCCATAGCACATGGTGATTCCCACATCAGGCTAGGTGTCATCTTAGTAGCCTGTTTTCTCAATGTGTGAAAAGCACTCAGAAAATTCACAGCTTGTCAAATGACAGGGAATCACCTACTCTGGGAAAGTGTTCAGATCCATAAATCGCAGAGCCTTATGTCTCTAATGAAACAAAAACCTACTTTCTTTGATTTGCAAATTTGGAAATTTGCAAAATGGATTTTCATAATGGACTTATTCATGGCTTAGAAAAAACCTGTTGAAGGAGTTGACAGGGAGGGTAAGGATGAAGATGAGATAGATGTAAGGACTATACATTATAAAGTATAATACTTTATCCTTGGGTTTAAAGTGTTAATAGGTACACACTAGCCTCTGGGTCTTCTGACATCATTGCAGAGAGCAGACGCTCTGATGGGCCAAACCAGTAATTCTCCCATGGCTTTTATTTGGCTCTGGAATGTATAGATCTTGAAAACAGTCTGTTGTGACGTCTGAAGTATTCGCAGTGTGTCAGGGCCTTGCATTTGCGGGAAAGGAGGTGGGTTCTACTGTGAAAGAGAACCATTTCAGAGGACTGCCCTGTAAACAAGGCCGAGTCGACATTGCTGGTGGCAGGCAGCTGAAGCCTGCAGCAGATGCTGCTCTGCATATGGCTGCCTTCTCAGCTTTCAAGAAAACAGGTTACTGAAACCCACCTACCTGTCCTCCATCAGCTGGTGTGTATAGTACACATAAGCTGTGGAGAGGAAAACAGAATATCCTGAAGGGGAGATAAATTGACGCTTTGTTCTTTCAGATGTTATATAACTTACGTCCAGTATGATAGAAGCATCATGTTTTCCAAACACATCTCACTTTGAAACACATACTCAACTGTGCTGAGGCCCTTAGGACTCTGGCTTTCCTTCCTGACTTGTCCTTCTGTTTTGTCGTTACAGAAAGTGTGAACTTGGGAGCTTGGCTCTCTGAGACCTGAGGGGTAGAGGCGGCTGTCAAAGCCATCAAATGGGCTGAAAGCAGCTCCTCTCCCCTCCTCCACTTTGGCTCTGAACTTCACTGCACACTGCTGTCCCCCAGGGTTCAGGGAGGGACTTGTCCCCAAGGACCGGGATGCTGCGACCCATTTCCTTTCACAGTTGGCAACTTTCCCTAGTCTGAGCACCCCTTAAATTTTTGCTCCTGAAAGTAATTCAGGTTCAAAAAATGTGAGGGAAATTCACGATTCCATCTATAAACAATTGAACATAGTCTTTCCTGTTACTCAATGCTCCTAACTTGGGTTTAAAAATTTTAATTTGTTTGTTCTGTTTTCAGTTCTTTTAATCTTTAGACCCTTTTAGGGAAAGATCTGGTCAGTTTAGTACACTTTCTCTTTCTCTGCTCCAAGTCTGAGGCACCTGTATTCCCTCTTTCATCTCTGGAGGAATAAAATGATGTCTTATTCAGGTCCTACACAATTTGGAAGTCCTCAAGACCTTCCTGTCTGACATCAGTTGCAAATTCAGGATTAATCAAGACCATGCTCAGGTTCAATAGTTTACTAGTGTCAACTTAAAAAAAAAAAAAAAAAAGGACAGTGTGAGAGTTGTGAGTCAAGTTTTCTCTGGGGCAAAATGATGACTATAGCCTAGGAGACAGCATCCCAGATAGCTCTGAGAAACTGCTCCAAAGAGGCAGGAGAGAAAGTCAGCATACATGTGATTTTGGGAAAAGGGGAGTACATGCAATTCAGCATGTTTGTTTTGTTTGTTTGGTTCTTTTTGCAGAAGGTTTCTGCTAGTCATGAGGAGCACTCATCACCACTGAAGGATTTTATTGCTTTTCTGGATATGAAGAGATATAAGAATTATATATATATATATTCTTTTTTATTTTATTCTTTATATTTTGGGGCTCCAAAATCACTGCAGATGGTGATTGCAGCCATGAAATTAAAAGATGCTTACCTCTTAGAAGAAAACTTATAACCATCTTAGACAGCATATTAAAAAGCAGAGAAATCACTTTGTCAACAAAGGTCCGTCTAGTCAAGGCTATGGTTTTTCCAGTGGTCATGTATGCATGTGAGAGTTGGACTATAAAGAAAGCTGAGCACCGAAGAATTGATGCTTTTGAACTGTGGTGTTGGAGAAGACTCTGGAGAGTCCCTTGGACTACAAGGAGATCCAACTAGTCCATCCTAAAGGAGATCAGTCCTGGGTGTTCATTGGAAGGACTTGATGCTAAAGCTGAAACTCCAGTACTTTGGCCACCTCACATGAAGAGCTGAGTCATTTGAAAGGACCCTGATGCTGGGAAAGATTGAGGGCAGGAGGAGAAGGGGACAACAGAGGATGAAACGGTTGGATGGCATCACTGACTCAATGGACGTGGGTTTGGGTGGACTCTGGGAGTTGGTGATGGACAGGGAGGCCTGGTGTGCTGCAGTTCACTGGGTCGCAGAGTCGGACACCACTGAGTGACTGAACTGAACTGAACTGAAGAATTGGGTTCATAAAATCAGCTCCCGAAGACATCTAACTATCTGAAGACCTGTTCTGCCAGTTTTTCTCAGAGCACAGAGTGCCTCATTTCTGCCCTCCATCCTGAGAGTCTTTCAAGGAGGTGTTGAAAGTCAGCAGCTGCCACAGCACATGATTTAATTCTTGTGGAGGTAGATGGCAAGTGCCAATGGCAAGTGCCAATTTGTAGTTGGCACTGGAAGGACTCACAGAACTCATTCAGGATTATGGTTTATTACAGCAAAAGAATTCAGAATACAGTCAGCCAAGGACAGAAGGGCGCAGGACAGGGCCTGGGGAAGATGCAAGCAAGGAGCTCTGTTTCTGTCTCTCAGCAACACTGTGTGGACAGTGTTTACTTGTCTCAGTAACAACGTGTGACAATACACACAGAGTATTGACAGCCAGGGGTGCTCACCTGACCCTCGGGGTTCAGAGTGTTACTGGGGCTCAGTCGTGTAGACATGCTTGACCACCAGGGTATCTGACCTTAGATTCCAGCTCCTTCAAAGGTTGAGCTGATACTGTAAATCTCATTTCAGCATAGACTATCTGGCATGTCCCAAGTTTGTAAACAGACACTCTTATCAGGCAGGACATTCAAAAGACTTAGAGATTACCTCTTAGAAGCCAACACAAAAGCCAAACCTATCTTTGAGCAAGATTTATCCTGTGCTGCATAGGTACTTTTGTGCCTCCAGTTAAAAATGTTTTGGGTCTCTTACAACTTTTGGAAATTTTCTTGTTATTATTTTTATTTTATATTTTTCACCAGTGGAAATGTTTTAGTCTGAGATGTTTTAGTCATGTCTGACTCTTTGTGACCCCAATGGACTGTAGCCCACCAGGCTTCTCTGTCTTTGGGGATTCTCCAGCCAAGAATACTGGAGTGGGCTGCCATGCCCTCCTCCAGGGGATCTTCCCAACCCAGGGATCGAACCCATGTCTTCTGCATTGCAAGTGGATTTTATACCCTCTGAGCCAACAGGGAAGCCCCTTATCCAGTGGAAATGTTTTAGTTTGAGATAAATGAAGATTTGGGGTCTCATTCTTGAAAACCTCCCTACTGGCTGGTATGTTTCAGAAGGCAAGTCTTGGGCTGAATTCTGTCACACATACAAGTTCTTATTGTCAGACCAGTGAGAAATAAATTTTTAAGATTGCCAAAACATTTTAAAAACTCAATATTAAGTCTTGGCTCTCTTTCTTTTTAAGACATTCTCCCAACCTTAAGCAAAACGTTCGTTTGAGGCAGATATGAAAATATTCTAACTTCACGATTCAGGTAAGTAATTAGGTGATAGAATCATTTTGAGCCTAAACACAGAACCCATGTGTTCTAGGGCCAAGGAGCCCATTCTGAAGGTCGTAGTTTGCTGTTGTACTCAGATTTTTACACTCTGTGTGTGCGGTGCTGTGCTGTGCTTAGTCGCTCAGTCATGTCTGACTGTGCAACCCCATGGACTGTAGTCTGCCAGGCTCCTCTGTCCATGGGGATTCTCCAGGCAAGAATACTGGAGTGGGTTGTCATGCCCTCCTCCGGGGGATCTTCCCAACCCATGTCTCCTGCATTGCAAGTGGATTCTTTACCATCTGAGCCACCAGGGAAGCCCAAGAATATACTGGAGTGGGTAGTCTATCCCTTCTCCAAGGGATCTTCCAGATCCGGGAATCGAAGCTGGGTCTCCTGCATCACAGGCAGATTCTTTGCTGACTGCATTACCAGGGAAGCCTACGCTCTGTTTAGCAAATGCAGAAGGTATATAATACATGTATATAGATATATGATATTTTGCCAATCTTGAATTCATTTCAGCAGTGGAAAACCATTTCTTATGCTAATTATAAAACCCTTCAGCAATGGTGAAACCTTCAAGAGAGTTGATACTGTTGGCTCTCTGGAGTGTAGATTCTTGATTATTCTTTCAGATGCTAACTAAACACTCCATAGTATGTATCCTAATTAGAATACATTGAATGTTAACTAAATAACGCCCCTAGGATATGCACAAACTCTGACCTGTGACTATTAACACACTGTCTTTAGACAATATAAAAGGCCTTTTAGAGAAGGCTGTTTCTTCAGCTCTTCTGATTTCAAATTCACCTGGATTCTGTTGCTTTCTTTCTTTCTTTTTTCCCTTCAATGTTCCAGTTTTGTCATAAGACCCCTTGGGTCCTCACATCTTTCTTTCATTCTCATTTCACTGGCCGAATCTGAGTTTCTCTTGAACAGGTCCTAGGACACACTCACAGGTGAGAAAGTATCACTTATTCTGGCAAATTTTGTGGGTCATTTTTAAGGCACTTAAAGCATCCCACATTTATAGCTTCTCTATTCATTCAGAAAATTTTTATAAAATCCTATTCTTTGTCAGTAAACTCTTCTTTTTAACGAGAGTGCTCCTGAAAGACTGGTCCATAGAATGCTGGGCTGCAAGACCCAAACTATTTTCACAGTAACCAGGATGTTATTTGCCTTTTACATGGTATTGATATTTGCAGTGATGGTGTGTAAACTTCTAGTATATTAGTGATCAAGGCAGTGGCATCAAACTGAAGAATGGTTACTCTAGTCTTTCCAGTTTAAATTTTTTAAAAAGCCATTTCTCTTTTAAAAAGCCATACAATTTATTAATTTTATTAAACCTGACCTTTGAGCAAACAGCTTTTTACTATTTTGTGTAACAAAATAGGAAGTATACATAAAATATTTTTGCTTTACGATGAAGTATGAGGGCTATCATGAGGTTGAGTTGTGTGCTGAACTATTGGCTTTTTGCACAGAATACCATTTTTACTTGACAGAGCCTCTGATGCCGAAACTATGGTTGTTAAGATTTGTGTACTTTACAGACATTTCCTTAAAAATCTCATTTCGAGAAAACAAACTACCATATTTATTGCCAAGGATACAATTGGAAATTTTAAAGTAAAATATATTTTTGAAAATAAGTGTCTTAACTTGGGCTTGAAACCTGCAGAAAGGAACGACAGCCCACTCCAGTATTCTTGCCTGGAGAATCCCATGGACAGAGAAGGCTGGTGGGCTGCAGTCTATGGGGTCACCAAGGGAGGGACACGACTGAGTGACTAACATTTTGGGCTTGAAAACTTCCCCATTCTTAAAGATTTTTCTGATAATCTCAATGATGATACAAAGGTGATGTTTTGGTATAGTGTAGTGAAACATGTTTGGAGAAGGCAGTGGCAACCCACTCCAGTATTCTTGCCTGGAGAATCCCAGGGACAGGGGAGCCTGGTGGGCTGCCGTCTATGGGGTCGCACAGAGTCGGACACGACGGAAGCAACTGAGCAGCAGCAGCAGCAGTGAAATATGTTAATGTTTGGAAGATGAGTGTAACTCAGTAAACCAATATTTTCTAAAAAGTATCAATGTATAGATCAGTCTTATGGCCTCTGTGGGAGAGGGAGAGGGTGGGGAGATTTGGGAGAATGGCATTGAAACATGTATAATATCGTGTATGAAACGAGTCACCAGTCCAGGTTCGATGCACGATACTGGATGCTTGGGACTGGTGCACTGGGACGACCCAGAGGGAGGGTATGGGGAGGGAGGAGGGAGGAGGGTTCAGGATGGGGAACACAGGTATACCTGTGGTGGATTCATTTTGATATTTGGCAAAACTAATACAATATTGTAAAGTTTAAAAATTAAAAAAAAAGTATCAATGTAAAATGTCACAGAATTACATGTAGTAAGAGGACCACTTGATGTACAAGATAGACCAATTGATTTTAATGTAATAGAGTAACAATGTTTACTTAGACAATTTAAGTTTCCATATTGTAACTAAACTTTAAAAAACTTCTGCTTATTGAGTTTTGATATAGCTTAAAAAAATAATATCCACAATCATGTGAAAAGAGCTGTGAAAATGTCTCCTTTTTTTCAGTATCAGTGTATGTCTTTTGGAGTCACATATTTTTCAAATACTTTAGCAAGAGTATTAAGCCAGACAACACAGATATTTGCAAAAATGTGAAACATTGCCCCTCTTCTCACAATTCTTTTCTTTGGAAAATATAATTATTTTTTGTAAAAACGATGTCATTTTCTTTAAAAATAATAAAAATAGGTTTATCATCATTAATTTTAAGTAAATACATATTTTTGAATTTTTTAGTGTTAAATGTTGAATGTCATTAAGTGACAAATGCAACATTCACCACCATTCGTAGTGACAATTTTTTTTTCTCATGATGAGAACTGTTAAGATCCACTCTCTTCAGTTCCGTTCAGTTCAGTTCAGTCGCTCAGTCATGTCCGACTCTTTGCAACCCCGTGAATCTCAGCACACCAGGCCTCCCTGTCCATAACCAACTTCCGGAGTTCACTGAGACTCACGTCCATCGAGTTAGTGATGCCATCCAGCCATCTCATTCTCTGTCGTCCCCTTTTCCTCCTGCCCCCAATCCCTCCCAGCATCAGAGTCTTTTCCAATGAGTAAACTCTTTGCATGAGGTGGCCAAAGTACTGGAGTTTCAGCTTCAGCATCATTCCTTCCAAAGAAATCCCAGGGCTGATCTCATTCAGAATGGACTGGTTGGATCTCCTTGCAGTCCAAAGGACTCTCAAGAGTCTTCTCCAACACCACAGTTCAAAAGCATCAATTCTTTGGCACTCAGGTTTCTTCACAGTCCAACTCTCACATCCATACATGACCAGAGGAAAAACCATAGCCTTGACTAGACGAACCTTTGTTGGCAAAGTAATGTCTCTGCTTTTCAATATGCTATCTAGGTTGGTCATAACTTTTCTTCCAAGGAGTAAGTGTCTTTTAATTTCATGGCTGCAGTCACCATCTGCAGTGATTTTGGAGCCCAAAAAGATGAAGTCTGACACTGTTTCCACTGTTTCCCCATCTATTTCCCATAAAGTGATGGGACCGGATGCCATGATCTTCGTTTTCTGAATGTTGAGCTTTAAGCCAACTTTTTCACTCTCCTCTTTCACCTTCATCAAGAGGCTTTTAAGTTCCTCTTTACTTTCTTGCCATAAGGGTGGTGTCATCTGCATATCTGAGGTTGTTGACATTTCTCCCGGCAAACTTGATTCCAGCTTGTGCTTCTTCCAGCCCAGCATTTCTCATGATGTACTCTGCATATAAGTTAAATAAGCAGGGTGACAATATACAGCCTTGACGTACTCCTTTTCCTATTTGGAACCAGTCTCTTAACAACTTTTAAATATGTGACACAGTATTATTAATTGTAGTCACCATGCCCTGCATCACATCCCCATGACTGATTTATTTTATAACTGGAAGTTTGTACCTTTTGACCCTTTTTGTTCATTACATTTCTTCTTGATGAGGTAGTAGATCCTTTAATAATTCTTTCAGACAGGTTTGACTGTGGATGATAAATTCTCTAAGTCTTTGATGCCTCACGAGTGAATGATACTTCAGATTTTTATTTTCACAGTTTCACTTATTGTGTTACTTTCTATCTCTATTTTTGCTGATGAAAAATCTAACTGATGTTTCTTTGTAGACAATCAGTGTTCTCTTGGATTTAAATACCTGGATTAGGCACACTAGCAGATTTTTTTTTTTTTTTTTAAGATGTTTTGGGGGCAGATGCTGTTTCTAAATCCTACTGTGTAGACAAATGTCAAGTTTGCTTCTGAATTAGGCTTATGTCTCTGGGCCTATCACTGTTCCCAACCCATAAGAGGTGTTCAAGACAATTGTTTGTTCTTGTTGTTTGTTTTATTTTTAGTAAAGAACCAATGAATGAATGAATGAATCATTAAACCTCATCAATTATGTGGGCAATTATTATAAAACTGAAACTTCTTGATAGTGGAGGTGTTGCTGAAGGATGTTAATTTGAGAGTCTAGACTCTGAAGCTTTGTGGAGCACAAAGACAAACTGAGAAGTCGATTTGGTGGTTAGGATTGGTAAAAATCTATGTGATACCATTCCATGTTGCAAAAGATTGCTAAATGTTGCTTGCTAAATTTTGCTGACTTGGCTGCAGTGGGATTCTGACCCACTGTGATCAGAAATGGTGCCTCTACACTCCATACCTAGGAGTGAGGTCCTCAGAAATACTTCAGGACTTTGAGTGCAGGCTTGAGTGAAAAGCAAGTCAGGAACAGAAGAGATCAGAACCCACTAGTCAATGAAACACAAACTGATGTGAGAGAAAAAAGATTTTAACCAAAACAAGAGTGCGTGATGTGGGGACAGGTTACCTGGTTCAACTACAATGTCAGATCAGATATTAGCTTGACTTTACTATGATACCATGATGATTTATTCTGAAAACTGCATTCACATTTTGAAAAAAATTCTTAATGCCATTTCTTTAAAAATCAGTTTGTGTAGGTGGTCAATACCAGATGTTAGCAAAATCTTATTATCTATTTCTTTTTTTTTTTAATCTATTTCTGCTTATTAATCTCACACCCTCGTTCTGATAACCTGCTATGGGACTTTGTAGAGAATATTGTTTGGATTAGCAATAACTTCTAAAATATCTTTTAGCCACTAGAGACATGTAGGCTATTATATCTCTGCTTAAATCACAGATACACTCATACACACCCCCACACCCCTAAGCAGACTCCCACACACATATACAGAGACATACACTCCTGTAAGTACTTAAGGAAAAGTCTAGGGATGTGTATTATCAGATATAGAAACTCAAAGAAAAATTTTTGATGTCAGTGAACTAAAATTTTGTCTTCCCCCAAGCCCCTTAAAAAAGGCTTATAATGTTTAGAAACATGTAGAAGAATACCCTGCCTCTCTTTCCTCTCAATCCAGGTTGAGTTAAGCGCTGTGTGGTCACATTCTTGGTTCTATGTATGATTGAATCCTACTGCACTCCTTGTTGTTGTTTGTTGGCTAAGTCATGTCTGACTCTTTGCGACCCCATGGACTGTAGCCACCAGGCTCCTCTGTCCATGGGATTTACTGGAGTGAATTGCCATTTCCCACTCCAGGGGATCTTCCTGACCCAGGGATTGAACCCATGTCTCTTGTTTGACAGGTAGATTCCTTACCACTGAGCTACCTGGGAAGCCTGTATTACTCTCCTTGTGCTGTGCTTAGTCGCTCAGTCATGTCTGACTCTTTGAGAACCCATGGACTGCAGCCTGCCAGGTTCCTCTGTCCCTGGGGTTTCTCCAGGCAAGAATACTGGAGTGGGTTTCCATGCCCTCCTCCAGGAGATGTTCCCAACTCAGGAATTGAACCCAGGTCTCCTACATTGCAGGTGGATTCTTTACCATCTAAGCCACCAGGGAAGCCCAAGAATACTGGAGTGGGTAGCCTATCCCTTCTCCAGGGGATCTTCCCAACCCAGGAATCAAACAAGTGTCTCGTGCATTACATGCGGATTCTTCACCAGCTAAGCTACCAGGGAAGCCCTATTACACTCCTTACCTGTATTATTTATCTCTGAGCTTTTCCCTAATATCAAGCTCCTTTCCCTCACCCCATTGTTGCAAACAATGGGGTTGGGTGCGGGGGGAGGGGGTGTTCGTTCTTTAACAGCATTTGTGTTTGTGATTGTCTTTGACCCTAATCTCTTTCTCTGAGTACTAGGGTCAAAATTTTGTTCTAGTCTGGAGGTGGTGATGTACATTTGCCTTTAAAGCCCTCACTGGGAAAAGCTTGGTTTCTCTCAGAAGCTGACCTCCCCAGCTCCCATCTCACACCTGCTTCCAGCTGCCACATTTCATGAGCCTGCTGTGCTAAAACACATTAAAATGGCAGGCACTGACAATTTCACATAATCCCCAAAGCCAGGGAAGCTGGATCAAGGGAAGGTTTACCCAGTGAACATCAAGCTGAAGAAAAGGTGAAAGAATTCAGCTCTTTATTAGCAGTTTTGAGTTCTCCATCGAGGAGCTGAGAAAGCCTGCCTCTGTGAATCTGAGCCAGGGCACTAGTTGCTGTGTTCTACGTGGCTGCTAGTGAAAATGACACTCACAGGCAACACTCAAGTGTACAACTGTACACTTGCGACACACAGGCAACACTCAACTGTACAACAGAAAACCAGTTGTATTTCTACAAAACCCAACTCCAATTGCTAAGTCAGTTTAAAATCCCAATCAGGGCATTTTCCATTTTCAAATCCTCTCTTTTCTTCCAGAACAGTGTGTGGACAGGGAATGAGAAGTTCCAAGGTAATGAGGAGGATGTATGTGCCTTGTAGATGCTCCCAGCTCCCTGCGCCCTTACTGGCCTCTGCTGAGACACCTCTTCTGTCTGTGGCTGCGGTTATCAACTGTCTCCAATGCCTCCCAGTTGATGGAGGACACTGTTGCTCCCACCCAGGTTACCTCCGCTGCCTCTGGCTGCTGGATCACCTGTTGACCAGGTAGGCATCCTGTCTCAGTTCTCATGTACTGTCTGAAGCTCAGTGACATTATTTAGAGTCGGACACAAGTTAGCGGCTAAAGAACAACAAATTTTCACTGTATTTTCTTTATACATTTCTGCTGAAATATCTAAAATAAATGATAGACTGTGATATTTCATCACTAAATACTTTAGAAGGAACTCCCCCTCCCCCAAATAAAGACATTTTCCTATTTAATCACCTACTTAAACTTATGTTATCATCCATGGTATCACCGACTCAATGGACATGAGTTTGAGTAAGCTCCGGGAGGTGGTGATGGACAGGGAAGCCTGGCATGCTGCAGTCCATGGGTTCAAAAGGAGTTGGACATGACTGAGCAACTGAACAGAACAGATAAGCCTTTACTATTAACTGATATCCCATCCATATTTAAATGTCCTCCGTTAGCCTTTAAATGCCTTTTGGTGTTGGTGTGTTCAAAGTGGGGTCCAGTTAAGGTCCACACACTAGCTTTGGTTGCTGCCTTTTAACAGTTTCTCACCAGGAACTGACGTGCCCACCGCCGTCCCCTTTCCCCCATGCCATGTTCCTGTTGGGCAGACCTAGCAGGTTATCTTATAGAAAAGCCCACTGTCTAGATTTCTCAAACTCCTTCCTGGTTTAACTTGCTCCTCTCAGAGCTGCTATTCCCGTTAGCTGGAAATTAGATCTACTATATGGATTAGATGTACAGTTTCTACAGGGCTTCTCTGGTAGCTCAGATGGAAAAGAATCTTCTTACATTGCAGGAACCCTGGGTTCCATTCCTGGGTTGGGAAGGGACTGGCTACCCACTCTGGTATTCTTGCCTGGAGGATCCCATGGACAGAGGGGGCTGGTGGGCTATAGTCCATGGGGTTGCAGAGTCAGACACGACTGACTGACTAACACTGTCACTTTCACTACAATTTCTACAATTAGAGAGACTATTTCAGGGGTGAGGGACAGGGGCCATGAGTCTGGTTGATTCACCCTTGGTGACTCTGCTATTGATTACTGTGTGAAGGTCATCCTTGTTCACTTCTAAAGTACTATATATATATATATATATATATACATTTTTTTTTTTGCAGTATTTCCAACTTTATAGTTTCAATGAATTCTGGAATCTAACTTGGACATGTGTACTCACTGAATAAGTCAGCTTTCACTTTAGGACATTGCTCAGGTTCCATAGAATACTGAATGCAGGCATTTAACCAATACAAAAAGATAAATGGTGCTTTGGACAGTGCATTCAATGTATTTTTGAAATTAAATTAAAGTTACTATTTTTTGCTAAGGAGACATCTAGACTACTCCTTTGATTCATTTCCCCCACTCCCAGTAATCTTCAATTTTTTGTCTAATCATATTCCCAGAGCAGCTGGGTATGTACATCTTACCTTACCAACACTTCAGAGATTGTAAGAGCAAGGTCACAGATTGAAGGTTTTTCTCCTCTTCGTGTTTCTGCAACACACACCAACATATACATATACGCACAGAGAGAAAAAGAGTTGCACAGTAAACATACCTCATTTACTCAGTTTTATGAGGAAGTTTTCACATAACACTGATTATCAGGACAGGTATCACTATCAATGTGTACAACGTGTACATCTCTGTGTGTGTGTACGTATCATACATTTAAAAAGATAATTCAAATCTAAAATGTGCCTTGCAAGTGACTGCATTTTAGAATCAAGGGAATGTGTGAGTATACCTGCTTGAGATCAGCTGTGTGAAAAAAAGTCTTTCCTTTATATTCTGTATGTTTATGTACTTTTCTATATAGCGGTCTTGATGTCTTAATAATTTTTACAGTAATTTTGTTTTCACTGAGAGTAGCACTTTGTTGTAGGGACATGTGGCCTGGCTTCACTGATCTGCAAATGACACCCCCTCTGAGTACTATTATCATCCAGACGGTTTTCTTACTGAGCAGTTATGAAGGTTTATGACCAAGTTATAAACAGGAGAAGGGAGCTTATGTTAATGAGGTCAACACTGTTTCTGTTATGCCTTTGACTTATTAAACAGTCCCCCAAAGGGAATACCTTTTCCAAATGGGCTAAACAGAGAGATAAACTTTTACTAGCTGAAGACTTAAAACTACAAATGTACTTAATGATGTGGAGCTGATCTAACTTTACATGGAACCATGCAATGACACCAATGTCATAGAAACTATTAGAGTAATATTTATGTATGTATTTATATAGATAGTTATTTCTGTGTCTGTCTCAGTCAGCTTGGGTTGCCATAGCAAAACTCCATGGACTGGATAACTTAGACAACAGGAATGCCGGGGACCAGCCCCAGCTGATCCAGGGTATTCGAAGGAGAGACGGCATAGGCGAGGGTCAGGGAACAACTGCTTAATTACATGTTAATTAAGGATACAAAGAGTAATAGAATGAGGATAGCTCAGTGAGGAAATTCAGTGGAGAAAAGCGGCTGAAATAAGGATAGCTCAGTAGGAAAATTCAGTGGAGAAAAGAGGCTGAGTAGCTTGGTTTACGCGGGAGACCAATAAAACTTCAAGACAAGAAGTTTGCACCACTTACGTAGGCCGCAGGCGTCCTTCCGTTCTCCCGAAGGAGAGGAGACACTGAGGCCTCCCCGGTCGGATCTTAGAAGCCCAGGCATAATTAGCAAGCATGGCGGGTTCCGCGCTCCAGATGGAGACTCAGCCGGAAGTTGAAAGAGAGAGCGACATGGGGAGACCAAGTTTCAGTGAACAAGGCCCGCACTTTATTTTCCAAAGTAGTTTTTATACCTTAAGTTATGCATAGAGGATAATGGGGGAAGGGGTAGAGTCATGCAGCAAGCCAGGCTTTTTTCCTGTAAACTTATCATATGCAAAAGTTCAGGTGATAGACATCATCTTCTGGCCAGGAGGCCTGTTAACATTTTAAGAAATTAATCTTTCTCTAAAGGTGATTATTCCAAAGTCAGGCGCCAGCCTTCCAAAAAGCATTGGACAAAGCTGCATTTTACATTTCTATATACCCATTATATCAATCAATACACTGCCAAGGACACAGTAGGTAAGGAGTATGGAGACTTAGCAGCAAACATTGGCCCAACAAGTGAAAAACCCTTCACCAATACAATTTCTAATCAATCTTTTAACTACTCAAAGGAATCTGTGTTTAGGCAGTTTAGAACATCTCCTGCCTCTCACAGTTGGGAGGCTCTGAACAATCACATGTGGCCGGAAAAACCCATTCAGGCAGGCTAGAGGATTTCCAAAGGAGTTTGTAGGTTGAAACACTGTCACATCCAAGAATTATTAACTGGAGCTGTAAGCTAACTCTTTTTTTCAGAGAGAGGTAGTGGGAGACAGCCCCCCGTAAAGTCAGAGGTGTAGGTGAAAGCACAAAGCAGAAAGTAGGCAGACTCTGGTTTTGGGGGTAGATGCTCGAGAATTTCCAGGGGGACTCCTGAGGCTCGATCCCGCCTTTGCGTATGCCGAGCCTCCTTCCTCATGACCTTTGTCATGGGCAGAGTGCCTCACGCTGGCTCCTGGCAGTGATAGAATTCCAGTTAAGCTATTACAGATCCTCACTCAATATGCAATATGCCGGCTCCCAACACAGGAACTTGTTTTCACATAGTTCTGGAAGCCGGAGAGTCTAAGATCAAGGTGCCAGCCAATTCTATTTCTCCCTTCCTGGCCTGCTGGATGTCATCTTCTTATGCTGTCCTTACATGGTAGGGAGAGGGTGAGCAGGCAATCTTTCCGGGCATCCTGAGGCCCCCACACCTGTGATCTCCTCCAGTCCTGATCTCTGTCCGAGGACCCCACTTCGAGATACCCTCATTTTGCAGGTTAGATCTTCATCATACAATTTGGGGAGGATATAATCATTCCTTAAGAATCTTAATATGGGAAGTGGGTGAATGGGAGGGAAAAAATAGATCTATTTTATTAGACCGACTGGTTTACCTATCAGCCTCTGGAGATTTAGAGACTTCCCTGTAGCTCAAACGGTAAAGAATCTGCCTGCAATGCAGGAGACCAGGGTTCGATTCCTGGGTAGGGAAGATCCTCTGGAGTAGGGAATGACAATCCACTCCAGTATTCTTGCTTGGAGAATCCCATGGTCAGAGGAGCCTGGCTGGCTACAGAGTCGGACATGACTGAGCAACTAACACACACACACTCTGGTGATTGAGGTTGTATGTGCCTTATTCTGACTCTGCTGCGTTCTGTATGAGAGGAGATGCCCTGGCCACAGTCCGGTCATACTTGATTGCATGAGAATGTGCCTATCACCGGTGAGTTTGTGTAAAAGCAGACATTACAGAAAAGTTCAAATACTGAGTATATGGTTGATAGTCTATATAGGCTAGCTCATTCTAGCACAGTGAACAAGAGCATGCTGGTTGCAGTTTTGTTGTCAATATTTCCATGGTTTATCAATTTACAATTATAGTCTTAGCTCAGGATTTGTACAGCTTTTGATAAGTAAGCCACCAGCTTGCAGTTGGGTGGGGTGGGTAACCAGACAGCTGCTCATGCATACCAATGAGGGTTTTGTCAATGCAAATCTGGAGAGCCCTTTAAAAAATTTAGCCCTTAGTGCCTACTTTGAGCTTGGATGTGATATGTGATATGAGACCACTTAACCAGCAAGTTTACCTCTAATTTTAGCTTCACCTGAATTAAAACTGGCGTGATATTGCATACTGCTACAGAAATTAGCAACTTTAAAGTGCAGAAAGAAAGAACCGGAAATTAAATGCAGTCCAAGGGAAGAATCACAAGACTGCCACTGGTGGTTTTGTGTTGTTGTCAAAATTTCAGGAAATCTCTGATGAATATTAGGATAAAAGAGATAATTTGCTTCTTCACAGGAACACATTTTTAATGCCATTTATTTCCTACTTTGGCAGTTTAAGACAATCTGCCCACATACAAAGGAAGCAAAACAAAACAAAACACGCTGTTTGGGGAATTGATTCTCCAACAAACCCCTGTTGAATAAGCCAGGGTCCCCAGTAAAAAAGTATGCTTTATACCTCCTGCCTATTCCCCAAACATCTGACCGTTGGGCTGTTGTTCCATCAAACCAAACAGCTGGACAGGCCATTGTGCCCTTTTGTTTTTACTAGCCCAGGGGTATAAGCTTTGTCTTTTTTGTGTGTGAGGGAAGAGAAAATACAAGGTTTCTATATCGTCTCCTAGATTATTGAAGAGACCACTCCCTGACACTCAAGTGCCAATAAAGTGAATGGAGACTAGCTGTTCTCATTGACTATACAGAATGATGGCGGATAGGAAAAGGGACAGTTAAACTGGGATAATAGTCACAAAACACCAAAATGAAGAATATCCTATAGTTGTGTGTGTGCATGCTCAGTCAGGTCCAGCTCTTTGTGACTCCATGGACTGTAGTCTGTCAGGCTCCTCTGTCCATGGAATTTTCCAAGCATGAAATACTGGAGTGGGTTGCCATTTCCTACTCTGGGGGATCGTCCTGACCCAGGGATCGAACCTGAATCTCCTGCACTGGCAGGAGGATTCTTTACCACTGAGCCATCCGGGAAGTCCAATCCTATAGTTAGTGAAAGCTAATTATGCAGGAATTTATGGTATTAATTAACAAATCAAATCATTTTGCACTAGGAAGTGTTATAAGATTTGAAGACCCAAAAGTGTTAGAGTGTGGTCTTTACCTTCAAGGGATTAGCTGAGAAGCACGTCAATATGCAGACAAAAGTAGTAGATTCACTGTGATACACGTTTGTACTATATAGAAGAGAGACTCTTAGGAGCAAGCCGGCCTCCTTACTGGGGATATCAGGAAAGGCTTCAGAGGAGAAATAGAGTGAAATACTGGGGGGAAAAATCACAAAAACATCACAAAGCAGTATATGTTAAATAAAAATGAAGAAACCAAATATATACTGAATAGGAGCTTAGAGAGGGGGAAATCAACTATTTAGAAAGGGGAAATAACATAAAAGACGGGGAAATGGAAGTGGCCTCGAGTAATATTTGTTGTGTCGTTGGAAGGTGAAAGGGTTGTTCAACCTGAGCTATTCTAACACATCCTTAGTTTCTGCTTGTGCACACAATCTTTTGGGGACCAGGCTGAGTGATGTGAGGATAATTGGGGCAACAGAAGGCTGTAAAGTTGTAACCATCTTGATATATATGGAGATGAGAAGATAAAGCTAAGTCAGCCCAAACTGGGCTTGTAATTGACATTTGGTTTCCCAGTATTTTGTTATTTTTCTGCTTTTAAAAAAAAATTAATATACTTTTCTAGAAACACATATAGAATTAGCTTATTCTCCACTACAGTGTAGTTTCCTATGAAACAGCATGAAGTAGAACTTACATAGTAGCAACTATATTATGGTACTAGACAAGAGGGAGAAATGTGAAATTTGTCTCATTTGAATATAAATTCATGGGAGGAAATCTTAGTTCACATTTGAGTTTGAGTCTATATCTCTTAAATCATTCCCAAGAAGTCTTTGAGTAAATGTCCTTGGATTGCTGAGTGATTGCTTCCTCTCTGAGCCATGACCAAAGTATTCTTACCACTATTAAAAATGGATTTTGGGGTTGGGCTGACTATGTGATCTTAATGATCACTTAATAATTAGTCCTTAATGTAACATGAAGTAGGGGACAGATTTGTCAGCTTTCTTCAAAGATACCTCTTTCCAACTGAGGAAATTCTTCATGGTTAGTCAACTAGCCACTCACTCATGCAGGCCCCAAATGGTAAT
This sequence comes from Bubalus kerabau, assembly GCF_029407905.1. NCBI lineage: Eukaryota > Metazoa > Chordata > Mammalia > Artiodactyla > Bovidae > Bubalus > Bubalus kerabau. The sequence continues at coordinate 13,572,341 of NC_073626.1, forward strand.
GTCTGAATGTGAGTGTTTGTGTTTTCTGGATGTGTGCAAGCTTTTTGTGGGAATAAAACCCAAACCCCAAAATCTGTAAATGGTTTGATCCCTTAAATAGAGGCCTAAATTGGTATATCATATTGGTTACATTTTTATCAATACTGTCTTGTCAATATTAGACTAATTCTCTTATGCACAACAATGCAGGCTTTATAGGTAAGTTTTGTCATGTGATGGAAAGACCCCAGAGTTATAAAAGTGTTTGAATGAATTTCTGGGATTCCCTGGTGGCTCAGAGGGTAAAGCGTCTGCTTGCAATGCAGGAGACCGGGGTTCGATCCCTGGGTCGGGAAGATCCCCGGAGAAGGAAATGGCAACCCATTCCCGTATTCTTTCCTGGAGAATCCCATGGACAGAGGAGCCTGGCGGGCTACAGTCCACGGGGTCACAAAAAGTCAGACACGACCAGGTGACTTCACTTCACTTTCACTTGAATGAATTTCTAGTTCCTTCAATTCAGTTCAGTCGCTCAGTCATGTCTGACTCTTTGTGACCCTGTGGACTGGGATCCATGCACGCCATGCACACCAGGCTTCCCTGTCCATCACCAACTCCTGGAGCTTGCTCAAACTCATGTTCATCGAGTCAGTGATGCCATCCAACCATCTCATCCTCTGTCGTCCCCTTCTCCCTCTGCCTTCCATCTTTCCCAACATCAGAGTCTTTTTCAATGAGTCAGTTCTTTTCATCAGGCGGCCAAAGTATTGGAGCTTCAGCTTCAGCATCAGTCCTTCCAATGAATATGCAGGACTGATTTCCTTTAGGATTGACTGATTTGATCTCCTTGCTGTCCAAGGGACTCTCAAGAATCTTCTCCAACACCACAGTTCAAAAGCATTAATTCTTTGGCGCTCAGCTTTCTTTATAGCCCAACTCTCACATCCTTATATGACTACTGGAAAAACCATAGCTTTGACCAGATGGACATTTGTTGGCAAAGTAATGTCTCTGCTTTTTAATATGCTGTCTAGTTTGGTTATAGCTTTTCTTCCGAGGAGCAAGTGTCTAGTTCCTTAGCTGTGCCTTGAATTACCTCTAAGACCTCAGGTAAGTTTGGGGGGACTTTGTTCTCTTCTTGTTTCAATGGAATGAGTAAAACTAGTTGTCAGTACAAATCCTTTATTTTCAATAGTCTTTGGTTCTAGGAGTTCTGTGCAAAAACCAGAGTGGTCTTAGTTTCAGAAATGAGACTTTTAGAAATCTATTGTTAGGGACATTTAGATCATTTGATTCCTACAGTGTCTAATTCAAGTTGACTATCAGGAAACAGCTCTCCATCTTGCTGTTGAGAGACTGATATGGAGTTTGGCAGTATTGCCTAAAGAATTCCAAAGAAGTTGAGTTATATAGAACCCAAACAGGAGAAGACAGTTTGTGTAAGGTCATACACGTCATGTGGGTGACAAAACATTTCCAAGATAAAGTCATTTTTCCCCTACAGCTCTTGGCTGTGTCAAAGGAATTTTGTTTCTGCTAGTATTTCTATTACAGATAATAATTTCTATTATAGATAATTTACCTTATGATGGCAGAAAATTAACAGGAATTTATGACCCTTTGGTAAAGAGGGGGTAGTTCTGGTATATAGAGGGCTTCCCTGGTGGCTCAGATGGTAAAGAATCTGCCTGCAGTGCAGAAGGCCTGGGTTCTATCCCCAGGTTGGGAAGACCCCCTGGAGGAAGCCACGGAAACCCACTCAAGTATTCTTGGCTGGAGAATTCCACGGATAGAGGAGCCTGGCCGGCTGAAGTCCATGGGGTCACAAAGACTCGGACACGAATGAGTGAGTAAGCACAACTGGTGTATGGCAGGGAGGTATGGTTGTCAGGGGGAATCTCGACCTCTCTTTTGGAGTCATGTGGGGAACCAGTTTGTAGGATTTATCCCATCCATACTTTGCTTAATTTTTTATGTATCTGACTAAATATATCCAAAATTATTTTACTCTAAAGCATTGATTATTTGCTATAATACGGTGGCACAGTGGTTAAGAACCTGCCTGCCACTGCAAGAGATGCAGGAGACACGAATTTGACTCCTAGGTTGGGAAGATGCCTTGGAGAAGGAAATGTCAACTCGTTCCAGTATTCTTGCCTGGAAAATCCCATGGACAGAGAAGCCTGGTGGGCTACAGTTCACAGGGTCGCAAAGAGTAGGACACAACTGAGTAACTGAACATACAGTATGCAAGGAATTGTTTTAGCCTCTATAGGAAACACAAAGATGATCCCTTTCTTCAAAAAAAGAAAGAAAGAAAAAGAAAAAAATTAGTGATGGAGACTCAGTTCACAGTAAGAATACAAACCATTATTCTGTTTTTAGATAATAAATGCTAATTATACTATTTATATAGTAAAAAAAAAATACCTAAGAGACCTAGAACAAAACCATGACAATGTTTTTTATTCAAAAGTGACATTAAATTTTGTTACAAGCAATGACTTGTTATACTCAGAAACTTAATCCAGTTCATGCTTAATGGATAAAATCCCAGGTGACCCATGAAAAATACTTGCATGTAAGAACTACTTTTCACTTGGTAGGAAATGTCTAATTTAATTTTTCCAAGTTGAAATATGTAGGACAAATTATCATAGACCGTTTTTCCTTCTTAAGAAATTTTAATTATTTGGCTTGCATGATACCCTATCATGAAAAAATGTTTTCACCCTACAGCTTTTTAGTTGTTCTAGTCCAATTTCTAGTTGAAGGATGAGGGTACTGGTACTTTTGATATTGATATTTTAATTAAGGCTTAGGATGTGGACAATGATGAGAAACCAGAGGTGTAATTTCTTCACTTGTAAATGTAGATTTGTATTTGAACCTGGTTTTACAGTTCAAAGACTCTTGTGGGAGAGTAAAACTCCTTGATCTATAAGCATGAAGGACATTATATTTCCCAGGTGGCTTGAATGAGATAGTAACTGTGGTTATAAGGTTTTCGGATCCTTTGATTCTCTTACTTTCTAAATTTAGTTAAACACTATGGAAATAATTTCTTCTGTCCTGTTGTTACTATAAGAGAGAGTAGAAATGCATCTCAAAAAATATAAATGGGATGGACATGATCACCTAAAACGTTCAAGGTGATAAAAAAAAATCTCTACTTAGATTGATTTATACTTTGAGGTTACAGGATTTTAGAATCCGGTAACCTTCACCAGGTTAAGGAAAGTACCTGTTTATAGGCAGTGATTTCTCAGGAGCCACGCTATCTTCTGTGGCCTTCCTGCTGTTTTCCTGCAGATACATTTTTCAACAGGATAAGAGAGGCAGGACATTTACACACAATCCCTGCATTGCTATTTTTTTCCACAGAATACTGTTCTATTAAACAAATAGAAATGCTTTTTTTTTTTTTAAGTCTTTCATTTCTTTTTGATTCTGTAAGAGTAAAACAGGTGTAGAATAATACTCAGGTGAAAAAAGTACCCTTCTTAAATAATGATTCAGAAAACTTTAAGATACACTCTCTCATTTATTAAGGTTTGCTGACTTTCTGGCTCCCAAAGGAAGTTGCTTCCCTCAGGCTGTAAATGTTAATGTTATGGAAAAGCTCCATGTGGAGGCCTGGCTTCCAAAGGGGCAGCTCTTCCAGTTGGTCCCAGGAGCTGTGCAGCAGTGGATGGAAGGAATATTCCACTATCAGTCCATTAAACAACATTCCCATTGAACAGACTCTGTTTTAGGGAAGATTAAATTTTGGAAAATCTATAGATAAAAGAATATTTGCATGATACTGGATTCAATAAAGCTGATAGGTATATCTACCTTGAAAGTGAAAGTGTTAGTCACTCAGTCAAGTCTGACTCTTTGTGATTCCATGGACTATAATCCACCAGTTTCCTCTTCTATGGAATTCTCCAGGCAAGAATACTGAAGCAGATTGCCATTCCCTTCTCCAGGTATCTACCTTAGGTCTTCTTATAATGATTAATATGCCAATATTCATGAGGAATATCCTGGTAGAGTGATGCTGTGAGCATGGTCTTCTAACTATATTGTGCCAGGCACCCCATGGTACACAGCAGGCGGGGTTTTGGTCTCTCAGCATTGTTTTGTCTCTATGACCTTGCCACTGACTGGGTCCAGATGAAGCCTTAGGTGCTTAGATGGAAGGATTCCATAGGTTTCCAAATTAAGAGATCAGCACAACTGGATTCCAGGAGTGGAACCAGTTTCTAGCTGCATTTGCCAAGCTTTCTTTGTGGGCAAGAGCTTCTGTTGATGTGTAGCATGGCTAAACTAGACCAAAGCATGGCTCTCAGTGACAGAACTGTGGCTCGAATTCATCAAGATGCCTGTGTGGGAGAAGTGCTGCACTCAGACTTGTCCTCAGAGTGGGTGGCTTGTGTATGACTGCAGACAAACGATTCTGACATCTGGCCGTCCATTCCATTGCCTGCCATGAGGCCTCTGCATATTAAATCGCTCTTTCACTGCAAAAATTGAAAGCAGCTACTGGGACATAAAAGTACAGATCTGACAAATCTAAGCCCAGCTAGAGGACCCTGACTTCTTCCTTAGGACATGCATAAAGGCATACCATGTGTCCCTTCTTAAGTAAGACAGCTCAACATTTCTGAGGTTTAATGGAAGGTGATCCCCAGTATCCTCCAAACTAACAGGCAAAAGATATGCACACATATATATGTATGTGTATGTTATACACATACTTTATACATAAAGTCTTTCCTCTAGCAGGAAAGAGGATACTGCTTTAGTTTGCTCCATCTTTCTTCCTCTTTCTGTTCTTTGGTGTTTGTCTGTCTGCCTGTCCTCTATGTCTCCTTGTTTCTACCTCTAGCTCTTCTCTTTCTCTTATTCTTTTCCCATCCTCCCTGTCTCTTAGCAAAGTTGCTGTTTAAAAATCTCTCCAACTGCACTTGAAAATGACTATGCTTTCACCTGTAGTTGTTACTTACTAAGCATTGCAAGGCAGACAATATTTTTCCTGCACCCTGGAGAAAAGAGCTCATCTTTTCGCAACAGCCAACTTTTTGAAAATAATAGTTTTCATTTCTGTGGTGCTCCCGCAGAATTTACAAAGAACTCTCACACGCCTAATCTCATTTAATCCTCACAGATATTGTTATCATCTTCACTTACAGGTGAGGAAAACCTAGGGCAGGGAGAAATGAATTAATTAGGTGATGTGCCTTAGCAAGTGCCTGGGAGGTGGTAGGTGGTCCTGAACTTCCTTTGTCTCTGCTTAGGTAACACGCTCAGTCTCAGTTCCCAGTCTTCTTACTCCAAAGAACAAACTCCACGTTAAACCACAGTCTCTAGGACGCAGCCATCGGTTGAGCTGTGCGTTTCTGGAACAGAAGGGAGAGGAGGTCAGCAGTGTGGCTAATTCTCTGTCTCCCTGCGCCTGCTGTCAGACAGCATTTCTTCCTAGATAGAGAGGGTGGGAAGCCCTCTGAAATGGCAGTTTAGACGGACAGAGAAATGCCTTCTTGTGCTTTTGATTTATTTGTGAAATTGAAATTGCAGCATACATATCTGCAGAAAGGGACAGGCTTTTCCTTGGGTGGCTTTTCCCCCTCTATTCATTTATCTTCCGTGAACCACCTTGCAGAAAGCACAGTGAACTTCACTGCCCTGCAGGGCCCTGGATTTGAGGCACGCTTGGGGATAGGAGAGCCACACGCGCAAATACAATGCGAGCGGCGGCGCAGAAGAGTGAGCGCCAAGTGGTCATTTTTGTTGGAATGCTTCACAGAACAGATGGGCTTTTATGAGTTTTCTGAAGTTTGTTATTATAAATCTAAACTGTTGTTCCGAGGATTCTTTCCTTCTCCATACATTTTAATATCTCTATTTGCATTTGGTGCTTATGAGATGGCAAGTTGGTTCCCCTTAGAACTGGGCATCTCAGGGCATTGTAAACTTCCCTCACTAGGCACTCCACCTCTTCAAGCTGTCGGGCTGGGGGAACAGATTTGGCGGTAGGGTCTGTGACCACACCCGAGGTATAGTTCAGGGGAGGTCATGCTACAAAAACAAACTCAAAGCCAGATCTCATGAGAGACTCTAGGTGTATTTCTTGCCCTTGAATTCTAACGCAGGCTGGAGGGGTGCAGGGTATGGGAGGGCAGTGGCACTGTCTTCCACATGGTCAGTCGGGATACAGACTGACTGATGCCCCAACAATGTCACATAAGATTTGCCAAAACAGGAAAAGAATGAACCTGGAGAATCATGGAGAGAATTTCTATCCCCATAGTTCAGAAATGACAGAGAGCCTTCTTTCCCAAGCCTCACTGGCCAGAGCCGATCACATGGCCTTGCCTACCTGCAAAAGAATTAAGAAGTATGGTTTTCCATAAGCCAAGGAGGAAGAATAGAAAATGGAATTTTCTCTGAGAGCTCTTTCTCAGCCTTGTTAGGCATTAATATTTGCAGAGATATCGAGTTCACCATTATTGGAAATTTGGTAATGGATGTATGCTACCCAGTCTCCTTTATCCAAAGTGAGTTGAGTGAAGTTGCTCAGTTGTGTCCGACTCTTTGCAACTCCATGGACTGTAGCCCACCAGGCTCCTCCATCCATGGAATTTTCTAGGTAAGAGTACTGGTGTGGGTTTCCATTTCCTTCTCTAGGGGATCTTCCTGACCTGGGGATCGAACCTGGGTCTCCTGCATTGCAGGCAGATGCTTTACCCTCTGAGCCACCAGGGAATTCTTATTCAAAGAGAACAGAAATACATGTAATAAGAACAATCAGATAATAAAATAATTCTTTGCCTTTAATTAAAATATGAATTGCTTTATATACGTAACCAAAGTTTCTTCTACATGACAGTCACCTTTTAATTGCCACTTTCTCAAGTAAAACAGTTTAAGCGCACATTAACCATTGAGCCAGGAAAGACCCTAAAATTTCCTGAGTGGTCAGGACAGGTCAAAGTAGCATGTCTTTGCTATTAGAACTCCAGCCATTTAAAAATTGAACATGATGAGATTTGAAATTCAAATTGTGGGGCTTTCCTTTGGTGCTTCAGGGTGAAAACCACATCTCTTAATAGTTTCTAAATGCCTGGTTCCATCTACTTTTAAAGACAGAAAAAAATTAAAGCCAAGGTCTAAACATTTGAAGGTGAAAGGAAATCACCTCATGCATTTCTGGTAGCATTATAAATTAATACAATCCTTTGGGAAAATAATCCAGCAAAATGTATCAAAAGCTTCGCAAGTGTAGTGTTGCTACCAATATGTCAAGAGTCATAAAAATGCTTATAACCTCACTAATCCCACCTTTGGGAACCTAACTCGGAGAAACACAGTAATCCCTTATCAACCATCTCAGGTAACATTCATGAAAGGCAGTGTGGTTGGCTGCCACCCTGAAAAACTACTTTGATAAGGTCATGATTTGATTAAAATTAATGGATCAGTGATAGAGAAAATATGACCTTATATAGATTGTTTTCAAAATTAGGTAAATGAAAATTCTGCAAAGCATCTATTAACCTGAATACGGTAGGTTGTTTGGCTTAAAACCCTGGTTCTTCCATTTTTCTGCAAGATCACTGTCGACACTGAGAACTCCTCTGGCAGAATAACCCAGAAGTTTTCTGTTCTACCAACTATTTCTCTCCAGTTTCCCAACAAATACTTAGTGACCTGGAAATCTAACATCTTTTTCACTTTCATTCTTGTGTATTTTATATCATAGATGTTGACAAAATGCTTAAGTAACCAAGTGGCCTTACAAATATTCATGTTTCATTTTGGCATATATTTTCTAGGTCTGATCTCCAAATCCATATGCTAAAAGTATAGAGGATACATACACCTTTTGCCTCCATAAAGAGCAGAAAGTTATCCTGTTATTTTTCTCCACTTCTCATTTTGTTTTAGGGAATTGGTTTGAATGGGCTATTTGTACCAAGAATGCTAGCTTTATATTTTTCCTTATCTCTGAAATGTAGTTTGTAGGAAATTCCAATTTCATAATTTGGGTAGAGAAGTCTCTTTGCTTAAGGAGTATCACTTCAAGAGCATCACAGATTTATTTCAGCATTTTTAATTTCAAGGAAAATTAAAGTACCACCCAAATATTAAAAAATTAAAAACAATATAAAAAATCATTCACTGTATGGAATATTATGCAACTTAAATTAATTCTTATGAAGACTATGAATCACTTCTGGTATAATGTAATGTTTAAAGAATTAATATAAATAACTACTTTCTATTGCTGCCTACTCTGTACCAACCATGCCCTCTCCTGCCCACTCTAACGTTAATGTCAAACATTTATCCTAGGAGAAATTAACCACTGGGCTGACAGAGGGTTTGGAAGTGAATGTAACTAGGTTTTGGGCAGCATCTCTGCCTTCCTCCAGTTCCTCCTAAGCCACTCCCCATTCAAGCCTTCCCAGATTCTGAAAAGCTCCTGTCCATGATGAACATGGTGTAGGAGAGTCCACATTCAGCTTTCACTCTTTTTATAGCCCCCAACCCCAGCTCTGACCCTCAGGCCATAGCCCTGAGCAACCTTGCCAAGCAGCTGTGCTGCAGTTGGCTCTACTTCTCCTACAGGGAGTTCAGGATTCAATGTATGTGTTGCATCTGTGTTTGCAGATTAGACAGGAGCTGCATTTGTGCAAGATGGTTGCCATAGGAGAGTTAGGGGGCCAACCCAAGCTTTTTTGTTTTGGTTTGTATTAAGGTCCTGTTTTTGTTTTTGTTTTTTCTTTCCAGCTTGATTGAGGTATGACTGACAAAAATTGTATACATTTGGGTTGTACAACATGACTTTTTGAAGGTGTATAATATGATAATTTAATATATGAATACATTGTGAAATTTGCCCAATCAAGTTAATTAACACATCTGTCATCTCAATAGTTACCATTTGTGTGTAAGCTAGTTATAACCACACACAAGCAAAAAGTCAGAACAGGCTACCTTCTTCAGTATCCATGGCTTTTTTTTTTTTTTTTTTCAGTTTCTCTGGATGTGATTTCCTAAGGGATTCCAAGAAACTCCTGTGCAAAATTTTATATGTATGTGCTTCTTTCAGCAGGCTCTCAAAAGCACATAGCTCAGTTGGTAAAGAATCTGCCTGCAATGCAGGAGATGCCGGTTCGATTCCTGGGTTGGGAAGATCCCCTGGAGAAGGGATAGGCTACTTACTCCAGTTATTCTGGCCTAGAGAATTCCATGGCCTGTATACTCCATGGGGTCCCAAAGAGTTGGACACGACTGAGTGACTTTCACTTTCACTTTTTCACTTTCCAAAAGAACCTCACTTAATAATGCCCTAACTTTTAAGTTCATTTCTCCTAATGAAAAGCAAGGTAAATACCAATTTCTAATTGTGATCTCATTTTAGTGAACATTTAAGCACCCGAGTCAGATAAGACAGCTAAGGCTTTCTAACTTGGGAGCTAAAATAGAGATTCAGATTTGATGTTTCTCTAAGTCCAATCATTCTGATGGTTTTATTTAATATAAAACCAGTGTCCATCCAGGAGGATATTGAGTCTTTACACATGTCACAATCTATATAGTTCTTTCTTAATTCATATGACTAAATAGTTTAAATATATGTATTGTGATGTATAAAGTGAATAAATGTTTGCCCTAAAGATTCATTTGAAAGGCATTAATGACTGGGAAAGTTGAGGATGCCAGACACAGCAAGGTAGTTATATTACATGTATATATGTTGATTATTTTATTTTAGATTCTTTTTATTGTTCTAAGTAATAAAATATTGCTATCCGTTTTACTTATGTAATTTTAAATGCCATAAAAATTACATTGATATTTATTTTGATAGTTTCCCCAGGAAGAAAATATCTTTGTTTCTTTCACATTCTCCTCTAACAGCAGCACTAGCAGAGACTGCATTAAGACTGTCTCTTTTAAATTATTTACTTGGAGTTTTGTACCTTGCTATGTAGCAACACCCTTGTTCCATCTCCCCAAAATTTACTTTTCCGTGAAACCTCTGGTCTGCAAGATGCATGATGTTCTTGGAGTCTTAGTGCTCCTAGTAAGATGAAGGGAGGAAATCTGTTCAATTACCTTTCTGTGAGATAAGAGAGAGGGACAAACACAGTTTGCAACTAAAATGTCATAAAATCATTAGTATAATTTGAAAGTAATAATTTGTGTGTGTGAATCAGAAGATATAGATTCTCAGGGAAGGTACCTTGTCTCATTTGTTTTTGAAATCTAGTGCCTGAATAAGTGCCAGATACCTAGAAATCATCCAATACCTGTAGGTTGAAAAAATGAATGAATGTTTGCCCCAAAGATTCATTTGAAAGGCATTAATGACTGGGAAAGTTGAGGATGCCAGACACAGCAAGGTAGTTATATTACATGTATATATGTTGATTATTTTATTTTAGATTCTTTTTATTGTTCTAAGTAATAAAATATTGCTATCTGTTTTACTCATGTAATTTTAAATGCCATAAAAATTGATGATTTGCTGATACACCTAAGCAAATAGTGAAGAGTAATTCCTAATGGATCAAAAAGCAGCAGTGAAAAGTCCTCATTTCTTTTCAAGGAGCCAAGGGAAAAAGAAGAAACAAAAACTGAGTGTGTATTATTGGTGTGTTTGTGCATGGGTGCTGCTGCTGCTGCTAAGTCACTTCAGTCGTGTCCAACTCTGTGCATGGGTGCACTCTCTTTCAAACATTCTGTTCAGTGTTTTACACATATTCAATTAATCCTCTACTCAACACTATGAGGAAGTTACTATCCTTATTTCCACTTTACGGCTTTTAACAATAAGCTAAGACTTAGATCATTTAAGTAACTTACACGAAATCAAAGATCTGGTTAGTGGTAGAGCTGTGTTTTTAAACCAAACAGTCTGATTCTAGGACCCATGCTTATAGCTTCTATACTATACTACACTGTCTTTATTAGGAAAATAACACTTTCATGGGCAAAAAGATTACTATTTTCATACTATATGGGGAAGTCAGAATAAAAAAATCAAAAGAGATAACGAAAACTGAAAAAGTGAATTTCACTGTGATTCATTGAACCCAGAAATAGTCTTACAAACATGAGTGCTAGAATCACTTTCTAGAAATAAATAATAAACTTTCTTTTTTAAAAATTTTGAATCTTTAAAGACTCTATTTCAATGTGTTCTCTGAATTGTCTAGTATCTCTCTGCTTTAATTAGTAGCTGTTTCCAAGTGTGATAGGTGATTCATGCTAGTCTTAATATTGTATATAATTGGATCTCTAAGGCAAATTTATCTGTCAAGGTAAAATTGATCTACAAGTAGTTCCCTCTAGCTAATACCTAAATTAGTTTCACCTGGACCCTGCCCTCTGATTCCTTCTGAATTATACCCAAGGAAAGAAATCTAACAGCTGGTATAGGATAGAGCAATTTTATTTGAAAGATCGTAGGGTGAGTCCAAGCTGATTATGAAAGGAACAAGAAAACTAAACATGTTTATAGGCCAGCTTTGGGAAAATCAAGCTTACAATGCATCGTATTTAAGAATAGTTAAAACCCACAGTTCAGAATGGATACTTTTAAGAAATGTTAGTTAAGACTCTTAAATCAGTAAGTATTAGAAAACTGTGATGTGCCAAGGGTTTTGAATTCTACTGTAAATGTTTTCCAGTATAAACAGAGACTCTGTATAAATCTGTTTTCCTCATTATTTCCTCTTATTTTTAAGAACCTCAAGAGAGTGTCCATATCTACTTCCTTTCCAGGGGCCAAGTATGCAGTGATTTCTCACTCAATGGATAATGAGTCAGCTTTAGTCAGAAGTAGAGTAAATAATGATTTATTTTGTGTGTTTTAAGAACACATTGCTATTTGAAAGTTATGCTTTCAGGAGCGCCCCACTTCGACAGGGCAGTGTTCCACAATGCCATGCAAAGTGGCCCACCCCTGCTCTGCGTCTCATCACCTCCTATCACTTTCAGGACCTCATCATGATAATCATCTTGTTTTCTGTATTACAACACTTATCAGTCGTACTCACTATGTCTTGTCCTGTTAAGTCATGAATTCTCTTTTTCCTCTATCAAATCTCAAGTGGCCTCCCACAGAGTTGAGAACTCTTCCATCATCCATTATCGGAAAAATTGCTGGTCCAAAAATTGGAAGCCCCAGTTCTAATGTCAATAAGACATTGGGTGCTACAATGGGTCTCTGATCATCATTTTCTTCTTTAGTTAAAAGCAAGTAATCAGCATCACTCAGAGAAAGCAATGGCACCCCACTCCAGTACTCTTGCCTGGAAAATCCCATGGGTGGAGGAGTCTGGTGGGCTGCAGTCCATGGGGTCACTAAGAGTCAGACAGGACTGAGTGACTTCACTTTCACCTTTCACTTTCATACATTGGAGGAGGAAATGGCAACCCACTCCAGTGCTCTTGCCTGGAGAACCTCAGGGACGGGAGAGCCTAGTGGGCTGCCGTCTATGAGGTCGCACAGAGTCAGACACGACTGAAGAGACTTAGCAGCAGCAGCAGCATCACTAGCTTTGTCCAAAGTGAAGAACACCAACTCTACAGGATTCTCTACAAATAAACTGATTTTCTCTCAAAAAATTTTGGGAAATATTCATATAGCCCTTTTAGACATCAATGGCATATAAGAAAGGCCCTTAGAAATCCTGAAATCAGAAATGATGCAAACATAGATTAGATTTTCTGTACATTATTTCCTCACATTTTTAGACATGGAACCTCTTATAAGAAAATGTGTTAATATCTTGTAACACGAGATTCCAAGAGAGAAAGTTAGGAATCATCAACATGCAAAATCCCTTCCAATCCCAAACCTTCCAGGATTATTATTGTTACTGGGCAGCATCCATGAGTATATCACTGTCAAAACCAGAATATACTGGCAGAGGTAGCATATTAATCTGGATGCCAGCTATCAGCCTTGCATTTATTTTCTTCTTACAAAAAGCAGTCATTCAGTATATATTACCTAGAACTTATAGAGGTGAAATTAGTAATACAGTTCACTCTGCAACAACAGGGGTTTGAACTGCAGGGGTCCACTTATATGCAGATTAAAAAAAATAGTAAATAGTACAACACTACAGATTGAGTTTGTTTGAATCCATGTATGTGGAACTGTAGATGGGGAAGAACCAAAGATACGGAGTGCCGACTGTAAGTTATCTGCAAATGTTCAACTGAGCAGAGGGTTGGCACCCCTAACCCCCACGTTATTTGAGAGTCAACTCTCATAAAAAGTTTTTGGTATAAAGGAGGAGGCCAAAATATAAAATATAAGAACAATATAGTTTCTGATGGCATATGTGTGAAGTGCACTGGAGACACAAGGCATATTTGACCAAGTCTGGGAAAGGATGCTGTGGGGGCATCACTATAAGAAGGAAGGTGCCCCTCACGCTGAGTTTTGAGAGACAGCAGGATGTATCATGGAGGAGCATTTTAGGGAGAGAGAGCAGAATGAGCAAAGCCTGGCTTGTCAGAGGTCACTGGAAACATTTGCCAGAGTGATTTCAGTGGACTTGAGGCAATGGGGGCCTGATTAAATGGAATGACACATGAGTTGGGAGATGAGGAAGTAGAGACACGCTTCAAAAAGACTGTTCGTGAAACGAGTATAAAGAACGGATTGGCAACTGGAAGGGGAAGTCTTCCTGCAAGTGGGTTTATCAGAATGTGATCTCCCCCAATAGTGAAATGGAGCAAGAAGCAGTAGTAATGCATCAGAAAACTGCTGATGGGAGAAGAGAAAACATCAGAGCATTGCTGAAAAGGAATATGTGGGCTTGAGGTGCTCATATACCTTTAAGTTAAGCTTAAAGAGAGTTGAAAAACTGCTGAAGACACCGACACATTTTCCCCCTAAAACTTGGCTGTGATAAAAAACAACACCTACATAACAAATTCTGATTTCTCACTTTAAATATCCAGAAGGCTGGCTTTATATGATTTAGTATAAAAGGATGACATTTCATTGAGCTAGTTCATAAAAATAGAAAATTACCTTTCCTTTTTGTCTATGCTTATATATATCTTGAGAGTATCCAAAGTGTTTCATTGCAGGCTGGATAATATGTTGCTCTGAGCTGTATAAATCCAAAAGTGAAGCAAAATATAACCAGCACAGTGATCTGACTTGAGCTTAAGAACTGTTTTCTAGGGAAAGAAAATGTAATTCATAGCATGCCTTTCCGGAGAGGTAGCATTCCCAGCAAAGAGACCTATATTATTGTAAATATCAAGCAATCCCAGTCCTGTGCATTCTCTTTACAATTTATCTGCCTCAAGTTGATAATAATAATAATGTGTTCACTTCTGCAGCATCTCAAATCCAGGGATTTCCAAGTGCTTTGTAAATGTGAATCAAATCTTAAGACACCCCTGTGAGGCAGGTGAAAATGGTTACTAATATTTTATAAAGACAGTAATGGATGAGGAATTTACCAAGTTCACAGAGTCATTCGTTTGTTGACGCCTAAGATTCTGGGATGAAATCATGCATGTGTGCACACACATACACACACTGGGTCCTGACTTCTATGAGTCCAACACATCAAAAGAGGCAAGTGTGTAAAGAAATCATTGTGCTAAATTGAAGATATTTACAGGATGCAGACCTGGTTCAAGGGAGGTAATAAACACCTCTGCTTGGGGAAACCAGGGAAAGTTTCAAAATACATAAGACATTTGGTCATAACTCTGAAGGATGTTAAGTATTTACAAGGCATAGAAGTGAACAAAGCAGAAAATGCATAGGATATAAAGCCCTGAAGATAGGAAACTGCATGATGGATATATATATGTATGTATACACACACACACACACACACATATATATATATATAAAAACCAGGAGGAGTCCTGTATGACTGGGACAGGGACCACCAACTGAAATGCCTACGAGGCAGCACATAGTTGTAAATGAAGTAAATGGTCTATGTGGAGATGCTGGCAACTTGTAAATTATGCACTTGGCATAGAGGGCAGGGGCTTGTTGCTCATTTCCAGCTGGGTTGTTGCCGTGCAATGTGGTCTGTCATATAATCTGCTTTTTCAAGATAAGCTAGAGATCAAGATTTCAAAATGGTCTCTATTTTTGAATGTTTGTGACTAATGTTATTTTTTAAAAATTGTGTACACCAGAAATATCTCCACCACATCTATAGATAAACTCAGCCTATCAGCAGCTACGTTGCCACTTCTACAAATGTCCAAAGAAAGGGATCTCAGTTTTCGCCCTCCTGTTTTCGTTACAAGGGGCAGAAACAAAATCTAAGTTAGTCTTGGAGCTGTATCTGGAAATTTAGAGACTCTATGGGAAGCCTGAAGAATAAGGCATGAAAAATCATCACAAACCAAGGGAGGTTAGACAGAAGGGAGCACAGCTGAGGTCACGCTACAGAACGAGTCCTTCTGCTGGACTCTCGATGGTGCTGCAGCTGTCTCCTAACCGCTCCTAATTCCTAATGGCAGAATCTTGACCTCCCTCTGTGATATATCCTGCCCTCCATAGTTTCAGTATCAGAATGGAGGGCCCAGTTGGCACAGCCGTGGTAAAATGCTCACAGCCAAGTTGATGGAATGGTCCATTCAGTTCGAGAATGGGAGATAGAGTCTTAACTCTAACCGAGACTCACACATTGAGGATTGGTGTTCAGTGCTTTATAGCTCAAAAATGCCAAGTGTTTACCCAACATATATTGAGATGGTAGAATAATCAGCCCTCTCATCTTGGCTCAGAAAGATTACTTCCTGTGTGCTCCTGGGTTAGTTACTTAACCTCTCTGGTGTTATTTTCCATATCCATAAATCTAAGGGACTAGGACCAGAAAGGCTCTAATGTGAGTAATAAGTGATGCTTCTAATTATAACTGATGTTACAATAAGTGATGTTTCCTTACAACTCTGTAATTGAATGATTTTCATTGTCAATACTATCAACACACAAAATGTCTAGAAAATGAGCATGACTTCTATAAGATTGCTACAGTTCACGGGCATTTAGAATGTTGAACAGTTAGAATGACTCAGCACACTGCTAGTCTGGACGCTGATGTTTTGCTCTGGCTACAAATGCCTTTATATTACAGAGCATTTCAAGAGACTAACTGTTCCAGCTTTCTTTTTCTTAATTCCACTGTAATCAGCAAATACACCTTAAAGTGTGAAGGAACAAGTGAGAATCTATCCTTGAAAGGCAGAAGTTGTTGTACTAAATAAAAAGTAAGAAAAATGCACATTAAATATAAATACACAGGGACGCTCAAGGTAGAACAATAGGAAAATACATGATGCAATCTCTAAACGTTAGAATGCTGGAGGCCGGTGTGGCTATTAATATGGCATAAAAATAGACTTCTGGAAAGGAGTGTTACCAGGAATAAAGAGAGAAACTTTATAATGCTGAAGGGTCAACTCATCAAGAAAAATTATGTCTAAATGCATTGTGTGCTTAGTTGCTTGGTCATGTCCAAATCTTTGTGGTCTCATGGACTATAGCCCGCCAGGCTCCTCTGTCCATGGCATTTTTCAGGCAAGAAAACTGGACTGGGTCACCATTTCCTACTCCAGCGGCTCTTCCTAACCCAGGGATTAAACCCACATCTCCTGCGTCTCCTGCATTTGCAGGCATATTCTTTACCACTGCAACACCTGGGAAGCCCAAATATGTATACCTTATGAATGAACCAAAACGAACAGGAAGCAAATTGATAGACATTAAAGATGAAGTAGAAAATTCATAGTTACTGTTAGAGACAGCGGTAGTCCTTTCTTAGTACTATATATAACAGGTAAACAGATAATTGAAAAGTATAACGAAAATTCGAACAAATAACCTGACCTAACTGACATACACAGAGCACTCCAACCAGAGCCAGAAGCATACATGTTCTTGTCACGTGTCTATGAAACATTCACCGAGATAGACCACGTGGTGGTTCATGGAACAATAAATGTAAAATGGTTAAACAATAAAAATGTATTCTCTTATCATAACAGATTAAATAATAAGTAGTTTTCTGGAAAACATTCCAGATTATTTTACATTAGATAACACCCTTTAAATAATCCATTGATCAAAGAAGAAATCACAAGAGAAATGTAATCCAAAGTTGATTCCTTGGAAAGATCATTAAAACATAAAACTCTAGCTGGACTGATCAAGAAAAAAAGAAAAGACAGAAGACACACTCTGCCCTTATTGGGAGTTTAAAAAAGAGGAACCATGTTTCCTAGAGATGTTAACATATGATGAGAATATTTAAACTATACCAATTTTCTGATGGTTTTGAAGAAACAGACAAATTTCTTAAAACTCAAAAATTATTAAACTGACACATGAAGAAAGAGAAATCTAAATATCTACCTTAATTTACTTAGTAAATTAAGGCATAGTTTAAAATCTTCCCTCAAAGAAAGTTCCAGAAGTGTCTGGCTTCATTGGTAAATTCTATTAAGCATCTAAGAGAGGAGAGATATCAATCCTAAACAAATTCTTTTAGTTGGTAAATGAAGAGGGCATGATTCCAAACTCATTATAAACCCAGCATTACCCTGAGACCAAAGTTAGAAAAAAGTCATTTCAAGGAAATACTATTAATAATTTTTTTCAACATAGAAGTAAAATTTTAACAGAATATTAGCCAAGTGAATCCAGCACTACATTAAACTGATAATACATCCTGAACAGGTGGAGTGTATCTCAAGAATGCAAAATTGATTAACATTTTAAAATTGGTCACATCACTAAACATATTAATATAACAAAGAATAAAGCACATAAATATTTCAATATGTGCAGAAATACTTGACAGTATTTGACATAAATGAACACCCATTCACAAAAAACTCAGCAAACTAGAAATCACATTTCTCCTGTTATATTACGGGCATCCCAGGTAGCTCAGATGTTAAAAAAAAATCTGCCTGCAATGCAAGAGATCCGGGTTCAATCCCTGGGTCGGGAAGATCCCCTCGAGAAGGGAATGGCAACCCACTCCAGTATTCTTGCCTAGAGGGTTTCATGGACAGACCATGGGGTTGCAAAGAGTTGGACACAACTGAGCAACTAACACTTTGATTTCACTTTTACTGTTATAATAGCATTAAAATAAAATATTTAGAAATAAATATGAAATATATGTATGCAAGACCACATACTGAAAAGTGCAAAACGTTGCTGAATGACAGCTAAAGCTAAACACATGGAGAAATATACTGTGAGTCATCAGAGAAATACAGGTTAAAACTACACTGCGCTTCCATTACACCTCCTCTGCGCCTGCTGCTAAGTAACGTCAGTCGTGTCCGACTCTGTGCAACCCCATAGATGGCAGCCCATCAGGCTCCCCCATCCCTGGGATTCTCCAGGCAAGAACACTGGAGTGGGTTGCCATTTCCTTCTCCAATGCATGAAAGTGAAAAGTGAAAGTGAAGTTGCTCCGTCGTGTCCAACACTTTGCGACCCCATGGACTGCAGCCCACCAGGCTCCTCGGTCCATGGGGTTTTCCAGGCAAGAGTACTGGAGTGGGGTGCCATTGCCTCCTCTAGAAAGGTTAAAATTAGAAAGACAGGCATTTAATAACGGGAAGATCTCCTGGAGACGGAAATGGTAACCCACTCCGGTATTCTTGCCTGGAAAATCCCATGGACGGAGGAGCCTGGTAGGCTGCAGTCCATGGGGTCGCAAAGACTGGGACATGACTGAGTGACTTCACTTTCACTAAATCAATTGAATGAGGATGAAGTTCTACAATTCTATTATTATAGAAGATCCTTCCTAATAGAAGGAACTAAAAGGGTGTCTTAAGACACCCTTTCTCACATCATTGATGGATGTGGGATTTAGGACCGAATGCTCATTCATCACAGGAGGACCAGTTAACCGCCCTAATCAGAGCTACATACTGAGCACCGATATATCCCTTCATTAGAAGCACGTGCAACTGCTCTGAGTCCAGACCTAGTGAGGTCCGAGTGGAGAATGTCTGAGCAGTGCTGGTCAGGGAGTGGAGAAGTGCTGGATCCTGACAGCAGGCATCACTTGCGTCTCAGCAAATGGGCTGCTCTGTGAAAGGAAACAACTGGTAACTCTCGGGCTTATCTGGGCTTCCCAGGTGGCACTAGTGGCACAGAACCCATCTGCCAATGCAAGAGAAATGGGTTCAGTCCCAGGGTTGGGAAGATCCCTCGGAGGAGGCATAGCAACCCACTCCAGTATTCTGGCCTGGAGAATTCCATGGACAGAAGAGCCTGGTGGGCTATAGTCCATTGGTTCGCAAAGAGTTGAACACAACTGGAGTGACTTAGCACAGCACACAGACTTATTTGTAAAGAATTTTCACTTTATTGGAACCATTGTTAATGAGTTCCCACAGGAAGAGGTCTCTAGACTTGTGAGTTCTGTCCCCCTAAATCAGGGGGACAGTATAACTCCTGTTTCCAGTTCCAATACAAATACCTTCCCATTTTTTGGGTCAGAATGGGATGTAGAAGGCTCTATGCCCAGACAATTCTGACTCCCATTAATCTCAGTCATGGACTGAGATGGAAAAATAGCTTTACTGTAACTTGATGTCTTGGACTTTTCCTACCACCTTTCTGGCCCTGCATTTACCATGTTACTAATAAAACACCCAAAACAAAAATAAGTAGGTCTAGCTGACCTCAAGTGTAAAATTGGGGCTGGAGGAAATGGATCTGCTTCTAATGGATTTTCATACAAATCTCACGTACCTCTGTGGCGTTGTGACTCCTATTTGAGAAATACTTTTATAGATTAGTGGTTTATTTTTTATTCTGTGTGTGTGTGTGTGTGTGTGTGTGGTTTGTGAGAGCTAAGTTCCTTGACCAGGAATTGAACTTATACCCCCTGCAGTGGAAGCACAGAGTTTTAAACACTGAAACACCAGGTCAATTAACTGTTCTTAATTAGTTAAAATATAGATGCATGATGTTCTCCACAGAATGGAGAAAACTGGTTTTCAAATAAAACCAAGAATTTAATGTGATTTCTTCCGTATGCATACGTGCATGCTACATTGCTTCAGTCTTGTCTGATTCTGTGTGACCCTATGGACTGTAGCCCTCCAGGCTCCTCTGTTCATGGGATTCTCCAGGCAAGAGTACTGGAGTGGGGTGTCATGACCTCCTCCAGGTGATCTTCCCAACCCAGGGATTGAACCCATGTCTCTTAAATCCTGCACTGGAAGTGCCACCTGAGAAGACCTTTCTTCTGTATCCTGAAACACATAATGAGAAAGTTCCTCTAGTTTATTGAGATATTTACTCTATTTTAGTGCACTGTTTAGAATGAAGACCAAGTGTTATCAAGAAAAGATCAAGTGTTTAGGAAAGTGTTTAGAAAGTGTGTGATGTGTTTCAGAAATTTTCATCTACAACTAATAAAATATATAACTTTTTAATTATAAGTATTTTTGAACATATACAAAAATAGAAAAAAAAAACTTTTTATACTCAATACTCAGCTTCAACAACTATCTATGTGTCCAGTCTTGTTTCAAATACAGCCCTCTGTCTGTATCCCTACCCTTCCCTGTACTAGTTTGGTGCAAATCCCAGAAATGTTATCATTTCACTGGTATTAAAAGAGACTGTAGCCCACCAAGTTCCTATGCTCACGGAATTTTCCAGGCAAAAATACTGGACAATTTTCTTTAATATCCCTTAATATCATCAAATATCCTGTTAATATTTAAATTTCTATAATCATCTCATAATTGTTGGTTAGAATCAATGTGCATCTTTGTCTCTTTTAATTTGTAGTTTATTGCTAATCCTATTTTATCCATTGTAATTTATTTGTTAAAGATACCGAGTTTTCATCTGATAGAATCGTTTCAACATTCTGAGTCTTACTGATTGTACCCTTGCACCATCCTTCAACAGCTATTCTGTACTTTCTGTAGTTAGAATCAGAAGGTCATAAGGTCAAGGAAAAATTGTCTTTATTCTTTAGGGATGCATACCAGTGAAATGATAAAATTTCTGGGATTTGTACTAAATGAATACAGGGAAGGGTAGGGATATAGACGGACAGGCTCTATTTGAAACGTATGGTTGTGTTAAGTCACTTCAATCATGTCTGACTCTTTGCAACCCCATGGACTATAGCTTGCTAGCCTCCTCTGTCCGTGGGATTCTCTAGGCAAGAATACTGGAGTGGGTTGCCATGACCTCCTCCAGGGGATCTTCCCGACCCAGGAACCGAACCCTCATCTCTTATGTCTCCTGCATTGGCTGCTGCTGCTGCTGCTGCGTCACTTCAGTCGTGTCCGACTCTGTGTGACCCCATAGACAGCAGCCCACCAGGCTCCCCGTCCCTGGGATTCTCCAGGCAAGAACACTGGAGTGGGTTGCCATTTCCTTCTCCAATGCATGAAAGTGAAAAGTGAAAGTGAAGTCGCTCAGTCGTGTCCAACTCTAGCGACCCCACGGTCTGCAGCCTACCAGGCTCCTCCGTCCATGGATTTTCTAGGCAAAAGTACTGGAGTGGGGTGCCATTGCCTTCTCCGTCCTGCATTGGCAGGCGGCTTCTTTACCACTAGCGCCACCTGAGAAGCCCGGTGTTACGGTTATGGGAAGGAAAAAAAAAATTAATACTCTGCCATAAAATAAGCGTCAATTCTTATCTGTTTGGAAAACCTGATAACCCTGAATGACTCATACTTTAAGAGTTCTGAGTAACTCCTTTCTTTCTGTGGTAATTATTTTTATTTTGAGTAACAAAAAGAGAAAACTGTTCAAAAATGAAATAAAAGAACCAAATTCTGAATTCTAAGATAAACCTACCAACTCCAGATTCCTTCTGTTTTGAGAGGCCAAGAGCTGTTGTCTATTTAAGAGCAATAAGTAGCAGAGCAAGAAAACCATTATTGTCTAAGTGCTGCTTTTCTTTTAAATAAAGATATCTAGAAAACAACTCTGAGTTTGGCAGTACCTTTCAGCTTTTGTGATTTTCGCCTTGTTAAAAGCAGAGGGAGTCATTATTTTACGAATCCAGTTCAAACACTCTCCTCTATCCTGCAGGGGTGATGTAGGCCACTGGAAAAAGTACAGAGAAGATTCCTTGAACTTTTTTCCCCCCAGACTTTTCACACCATGCCATATATTTAAATAACGGGCAGAAATGGGAAATGATGAGTCTCTCAAGGAAATAAATACAGCACTCTCATTAGAAGGCTCATTAAGAATAAAGTACAGGAAGGGGCCTCTGAGAACAGACTCTTATTCTGGTATTTATTAGGACAAAGCACTCTTTTTAATGGAGCACCCGAAAAGCTCTCTGCTGCAGTCATTATTAGGCATGAGTGCTTTTACTAACTTCTTGGGTTCAGCTTTGCCCTTCTCTCTGCCTTGGTAAACAGTTGACAGCAACATCCTTGTGTTCCAGGCTCATGTGGAGAATTTGTTCACACTCTTTCTGTCTTTGTTCAGGACTCCGTTCTTGCAGGCTGGTCTGAGAGGGTGTTTGACGACTGGATCTCCCTTTGGAGCAGTGCAAATTGGAGGACATAACCACACTTCGGTTGCAAGTCTTCTCTACTAAATCTCTCTTCTCGTCCTCCATTTCATGTACATCTCTCTTGCTCTCTTTCTATCTCCCCGAGGGTGTGGGTGTGTGTTAGTTGCTCAGTCATGTCTGACTCTTTGCGACCCCATGGATTGTGACCTGCCAGGCTCCTTGGTCCACGGAATTGTCCAGGCAAAGAATACTGGAGTGAGTTGTCCTTCCCTTCTCCAGGGGATCTTCCCAACCCAGGGATCATACCAAGGTCTCCTGCATTGGCAGGCAGATTCTTTACCATCTGAGCCACCAGGGAAGCCCCTCCCTTACGGAAGAAGAGGTTGACAAACTTTTTCTTTAAAGGGTTAGTTTGTGCAGTTAGTTAACATTTTAGGCTTTTCAGTCCATAGGGTCTCCTTTGAAACTCTGTTGTTTTAGTGCAAAAGCAGTCATACACTATACAGGAATGAGTGGGTGTGGCTGTGTTCCAATAAAACATGATTTATAAAAGTGTGTGGTGGGCCAGATTTGGTCCACAGGCTGTAGTTTACTGATCCCTCTCCAGCAAGGGAAGTTCCCATCACACTTATCAGATGAAAATGGGCATATAGTATCCCCAAACGGTTTTAACTTCATTCATTCATTGACTCATCAAATTTCCCCAAGTTAAAAAAAAAAATTTATTTTACTTAAAAAATTTTTTTTATTTTTTTTGCAGGCTGGTCTGAGAGGGTGTTTGATGACTGGACCTCCCTTTGGAGCAGTGCAAATTGGAGGACATAACCACACTTTGGTTGCAAGTCTTCTCTACTAAATCTCTCTTCTTGTCCTCCATTTCATGTACATCTCTCTTTCTCTCTTTCTATCTCCCCGAGGGTGTGGGTGTGTGTTAGTTGCTCAGTCATGTCTGACTCTTTGCGACCCCATGGATTGTGACCTGCCAGGCTCCTCAGTCCACGGAATTGTCCAGGCAAAGAATACTGGAGTGGGTTGTCCTTCCCTTCTCCAGGGGATCTTCCCAACCCAGGGATCAAACCAAGGTCTCCATCCCACTCAATATGTGGGATGTGCCCCCTGCATTGGAAGCACAGAGTCTTAACCACTGGCCCACCAGCGACGTTTCCCCCTACTAAGTTTTTAACACCGACTCTGCCAGATCCTGTGCAAGGCACTGGGAACATGGAGGCATAAAAATCAAGGGGCTCACCGTCTTGTGAGCAGTGGGGCAAACAAACAGCTCCAATATGAGGAATGTGCCTTAAAGGACATATGGGCATATGAGACCATAGGTTAAGGGGATGCAAGATTGCCTGAAACAAAGCATTAAGACAATTTCACCAGGCAGAGGGCATTTTGAGAGGAAGCAGCCCAGGAAAATGTATGAAGGTTGAAGAAAACACACCTGCTTCTGGGCCTTTGGGTGTTTGAGTGTTCTTGCAGCATCAGAGTAGAAGCAGGTGCTCCAGAAAGGAGGTGTCAGGGATAGGCGGGAAGACTGGTTAGAAGAAACGAAGGCTGGGCAGGTAGGAGAGTCTTGTGTCCTGTGCGATTGTTAACATTATATTTTGTAGAACATGGGAGCCACTGAACAATGTATAGCGTGGGAATGCCAGGTAAGACTTCCCTATTAGTTTGTGGGGAACCGTGTGGGAGGTGCAATTCCATCAATCCTGGAAGGCTTTGACTTTTCTCTTGAGAAGTTGTCAATAATAAGCAAAATTGATGGAAGGAGGATCTAGAAAACCAGGAGGGAAATTTAAAAGAGCCTGAGTATTCTTCCCAGTCACCGTTCACTTCAGCTCCCAACAGTTGACTGTTGTCATGGATATTAATGCTTTATTTTTGTTTGTTTGGGGGCTTTTTATTTATTTGCTACAGAAACAGAGTTCTCCTAGTTCAGTGACAAGAGGTGGGGAATCACTGGGGTTATTAAATCCAAGATCTATAGTGAAGAACTTCTGAGTATGATTTAGAGGAATTCCAGGAATCCCTTTGCCCTGAAATTCCATACTATCCACCTTCCTCAGGAGCTAAAATTACACAACTGCAGATTTTATTCCTTTAGGCTGAGCCATGCTCTCTCTAGGCAAGGTGTTTTAAAATGCAAGTACTCCCAGGAAGAGTGAATGAGGGCATGACTTTGATAGGGATTCAGGAGAACTGAGACCGTTGCGAAAGGAAGCAGGATAAGGCTTTCAAAACAAGGGAACCAGGGACTTGAAAGGCAAAGAACAAAGACCAACTTTGCCTATTTCTCAGTAACACTCAGGGCAGCGTGGAGCATAAAAAGATAGATGAGGAAAAGGCATAACATTAACCAACTGATTAATAAATATGGGGAGGAGAAATATGTCTTTTTCAGACTCAATGGAATTTTTACTGACCACGATTCCAGAGTCAATTTGTAAAGCTGTCTGGGAGCGTTCAGTGTGTGAGAGGCAGACACAGAAAGGGGAGGGAGACAATCAGGCTAAAGAGGCTTCAGACAAGGGATGGGCTGCAGGTGACAATGGAATGAACCCCCCACCCCCTGCCTCTGACTTCTGGCAGCTCTTACTCTGCTCCCAGCAAGTTCTTGCTGGCTGCTTTGTCTTCTGAATGGAAAACTCAAGTGCTTGGGTGAATAAACAAGAGCTCTCTTTATCAAGGAGAGACAGCGCCCAGTCTCTTTGGGCTTGGTCTGTGTCCCCGTGTGAGGCCTGTTGATCTGAAGCTAGTGAAAGATGTGAGGATACTGTGCCTAGTAGATGACAAGGCAGCAACTCGGGGACCACAGACTAAAGTCCTCAGGGCCTGTCCTACTTGGGGCATCATTGTATGAAGCGAAGAAAGGCCATCTAAGCTGATAAGGCCCTCAACCCCCCTCAGCCTCTCTTAACTGATTCATACATGTATTAAATATTTACCCATATCTGTTGCAGACCTGCTCAGTGTGAGCGTCCTGATTTGGCACTGGGGAGATTCTAAGTGAGATGCGTGAATGAGTGCAACACAGGATAGCTGCATGGGAGGGCCAGGGAAGTTATTATCTGATTATAAATGGTCTACATTCCTCAACTATAGAAGCGTGGACATTGTGCAGAGACTCAGAGGAGGGGCCTTAGGTACCAGGAAACCGGGATGGCCAGCGGTCAATGGGCAGAGACAGGAAGCGGGAAGCCAGGTGGGACCCTAGGCAACAGGAGACAGTGGAAGGCTGCCAGGGAATCTGTTCCTTGGAGGCAGCTTGAAGACAGGCTAACTGTGAGCCCAGGCTCCAATCCCTGGGTCATGTTCTATTGTCCCATTGGGCTTTGCTTACAAAACATGAAATTCAGAGATAACATTGTTAAAAATTCAGAGATGATGACTGCAGAGCATTAAATACCAAGGGTGGTCCCTTTTGAGTGTGAGATCTTCATGACTTCCCTGGTAAGGCCCCATAAAGCTGAGCCTGGTCAGCTGTACTGAATCTAGTTTCAGAAAGAGATTAACTGAGGAGGGTGGAGTTTATAAGGAACCTAGAAAGCAGAGAGATAAGGAAATAATTGTGGGCAGTGCTGACTCAACACTGTTGAGGGGCAGTGAGGTTGCTGTTTAGGGCCCTAAAGGGGTGGGATCAGTCCTGGGCAGGAGGATTTCATTCTTCCCACAAAGACCTGGGGAAGCGGTCCTCACCACTTTGTAGTGCTTTGTTATAATCACACACACATTTAGAAAAGACTGCTAATTGTCCCTAAACATTTGTTCTCTTTTCCTCTCCAGTAATAGTGTTTTTTGCTTTGCACATGGTCAACTAGAACAAGGTGACATTTCTCAGCAACTCCTGCAACCCCATTAGGACCGTGTGAGTAAGCTGTGGTCATCAGGATGCAAGCGGAAATTCATATGGCAGCTTGGAGGCTCAACTCTTAAAATAGACTGTGCGTGCTGTTTGTCCTTTTCTTTCCTCTGCTTCCTCCTTGCTGCCTGGGATGTGGATGGAACAGCATCCTTATGGACCAGGAGGATTCAGGCAAACCTAGGATTAGTGATGTGTTCAAGAGCTGGGGTCCTTGAGGACTTTGAGGCACAGAACTTCAGGTCCAACTCTGAAATACATATTTAGTGATGGCATACCTTTTGGGTGGGAGAAAAAAGAAATGAACTTGAGCAGCCTTTTTATTAGATTACTTACGTGTGCATGCTAAGTTGCTTCAGTTGTATCTGGCTTTTTGGGACCCCATGGACTATAGCCAGCCAGGCTCCTCTGTCTGTGGTATTCTCCAGGCAAGAATACTGGAGTGGGTTGCTATGCCCTTCTCCAGGAATCTTCCTGACCCAGGGATCGAACCTGGGTCTCTTACATCTCCTGCATTGGTAGGCACGTTCTTTACCACTAGCACCACCTGGGAGCCCTCATTCATGAGAAAGTACACCTACTGTACGCTAACACGTTAGCACTGGGGTTCCAGTAGTATACATTTTATAAGTTTTGTTGGTGTGAATTAGCATCTCTGAGTTAATACCCCGACAAGCTTTTATTTCTAGGCCTGAAGAGCGTAGGCCCAAGTCTTAGATCTTGGTGAACTCACTAGATACCTTCATCCTGTGAGGTGGGGCTCTGTGGCCAGCTGCACCTTGGTCTCTTGACAGACTTGGGTACATTAGACATGATGTAGCCCAAATACTCTGTAAATGCAGGGAAAGGTGACACCACTGTAGCTGGTTCTTTTTTTAAAAAATTATTTTATTATTCTTATCATTACTTTATTTTTATTTTTTGGCTACACAACACAGCATGTGGGATCTTAGTTTCCCAGCCAGGAATCAAACTCGTGTCCCCTGCATTGGAAGCATGGAGTCTTAACCACTGGACCACCAGGGAAGCTCCCCTGCAGCTGGTTCTTTTAAGCAGAATTAAGAGAAAGAGAATGTGATAAAACATGTAATATTGCTAAATCCCAACAAGCAAAGGTAAATCTAATTAGATAAAATTTACTCAATACCTACTATGTCCTGTGCTCTGTTCGAGAAACTTGGAATACATTAGTGAGCAAAACAAAGATCTTTGACCCACGGAGTTATGTACTAGTGGTTAGACAGGCAGTAGAGACTGGAACATGATATGTAATTAACAACCACAGTGTGTGAGCATGATAACGACTGTGTAGAAAAGAAAGGAAAGAAAAGAAAGGAAAATGGGCAGCAGGATAAAGTGCTAGGCGGTGCATCTCTCCTTTCTGCTGCTTTAAGCACTGGCCGTACCCTTCTCAAAACCACTGTTTGCAGCCAATGGAGCTGCCTTGCTGAGATAGGCCTAGAAGGTTCTGTATCCTCTTATTTCAGGTCTAGGAGCTGGCTTGCATGCACTCATCGGCTGTATGGGTCTATCAGCATGCCCAAGATGGGAAACTCAGTGTGCCATTTATAGTTGAAACTAGACGTCCCAGGGAGTCAGGCTAGGGTCCTCCCACTAAACCACGTCTTTACCTAGCTTCTTTCCTGCCCTGTCCGGCTTCTTTCTCTCCAACAAGCTACACCTGAAACACTCCCTCATTAACTCACTTGCCCAGGGGCCTCTACTTCAGTTCCTAAGGAGCCTCCAAACTGAGCTCGGCCACAGTGAAAGGGGAATAGGTGTGCCGATAGCGGGGCAGCGGTCATATCAAAGGATTAAGTAGCATAGTCAAAATGGAAGAAATGGGACTTGATCAAAGACCTGAAGAAGATGAGAGACTCAGCCAAGAGGAGAAACACTGCAGGCAGAGGGCAGGGTTAGAGCAAGGCTCTGCGGTAGAGAGAATATCACGCTTCCAGAAGACCACATCCTCATCTGTAGAACTTGTGAACGTGTTAGGCTACATAGCAATGGGCAATTAAGATTGGCTACATAGCAACGGGCAATTAAGATTGGATCAAGGCTGCTAATCACATGACCTTAAAGTAGCATAGTCCTGGATTACTCAGATGGGCTCAATGCAGTCCTAAGAGTCCTTGAAAGTGGGAGAGGGAGGCGGAAGAGGAAGTCAGGGGGAGGCAGGAGGCGGAGTCAGAGTCAGAGGAAGCTGTTCCTGTGGGGGAGAGACAGAAAGGAGTCATGTTTATGGCTTTGAAGACAGAGGAGAGGGTCATGAGTCAAGAAATGTGGACAGCCTCAAGAAACTGGAAAAGGTAAGGAAATGAATTTTCCCCTAGAGTCTCTAGTAGGGAACACAGTCATGCAATCACCTTGGTTTGAGCCCAGTGAGACCCATTTCAGTATTCTAATCTCTAGAGCTGTCATATAACAAATTTGTGTTGTTTCTGGATACTGTTTATGGTAATTTGTTATGGTGACAATAGAAAACAAATATAGGCCCAAACGGGTTGCTGTTCAGTCGCTCAGTCATGTCCGACTCTTTGCGACCCCATGGACCGCAGCACACCAGGCTTCCCTGTCCTTCATCTCCCGGAGCTTGCTCAAACTCATGTCCATTGAGTCGGTGATGCCATCCGACCATCTCGTCCTCTGTCGTCCACTTCTCCTGCTGTCCTCACTCTTTCCCAAAGTGGGGAGGATATCTAATAATATGAGGTTAATGTAGGGAGGCCACTGTGGCTAGAATGGAGGGAGCAGGAGAGGAGTAGGAGAAGGCGTTGGAGAGGGCTGGCGGGCCGGGCGTGCAGGCCCCGGCCACTGTTTCACGCAGGCAGGCATTTACCTTTAGCCAGGTGAGGAGCCATCACAGGTGTTTGAGGATGTGATCTTCTGCACCTGTTCAGAGGCCCTAGAGCTGTTGAGATTAGTCAGCATAGGGCTGGGGAGACTGTCAGGAGGCAATAATACAGGTGAGAAGTGATGGGAGCAGAAGGATAGCAGAGGTGGCGAGAAGTGAGTATGTTTTGGGGAGAAAGGCAGCAGGACTCCTGCTAGATTAAATGTCCTAGATTAAATGACAGTCCTGCCTGAGAGAAAGGACCATCAAGGATTGCTCCAAGGATTTCTCCTGAGCAGCTGGGAGAAGAAAGCTGCCATCCACAGAGATGGGAAAGGTTGCTAGGGGAGCAGATTTTCAATGTGGGGCCTGAGACTGGGTGACCTTTGAGACTTATTTTTGATGTATTATATCCATGCAAAGATTTTGAGTAGGTAGTTGGGGAGACAGGTCTAGAGTTTGAAGAAGTCTGATCTGGATATATCCATTTGGGAGTCCATGGGGTCGTTAAGAGTCGGATTAGACTGAGCGACTTCACTTTCACTTTTCACTTTCATGCATTGGAGAAGGAAATGGCAACCCACTCCAGTGTTCTTGCCTGGAGAATCCCAGGGATGGGGAAGCCTGGCGGGCTGCTGTCTATAGGGTCGCACAGAGTCGGACACTACTGAAGTGACTTAGCAGCAGCAGCATATAGATGTATTTGTTGTTGTTTAGTTGCTAAGTT
The DNA here is from genome assembly GCF_029407905.1 of Bubalus kerabau. Lineage (NCBI taxonomy): Eukaryota > Metazoa > Chordata > Mammalia > Artiodactyla > Bovidae > Bubalus > Bubalus kerabau. The sequence goes on from NC_073626.1 coordinate 13,602,277, forward strand.
GTGTCTGACACTTTTGTGACCCCATGGATTGTAGCCTGCAAGGCTCCTCTGTCCATGAGATTTTCCAGGCAAGAATACTGGAGTGTGTTTCCATTCCCTTCTCCAGGGGATTTTCCTGACCCAGTAATCAATCCTGTGTCTCCTGCATTAGCAGGCAGATTCTTCAGCACGGAGCCACCTGGGAAGCCCCGTATAGATGTATAGTGAAGTGAAAGTCTTGTCTGACTCTCTGCAACCCCATGAACTACAGTCCATGGAATTCTCTAGGCCAGAATACTGGAGTGGGTAGACTTTACCTTCTCCAGGGGATCTTCCCAACTCAGGGATCAAATCCAGGTCTCCCGTATAGATGTATAGGATAGTATTTAATGCCTTGGGACTGAGAGATATCACTGTGGGAACAGGTAGGGAAGAAGAACAAGAACTGACCCCAGCGAAGAGATTAAGTACAAAAAAACATCGAAGGAAACCAAGATGGGTGGTCATAAGGTAAGAGTAAGTTCAGGAGAGTATGGGATCCTGGAAGCCAAAGGGAAAAGAAAAGGAAGAGGGTTAGGTTGACTGCGTAGAATAGCTCAAGGGGGATAAGAACTGATCAACTACTTTAGCAATGAAGAGCTTATGGGGAAACTTTTTATTTTTCCCTCATTTAAACATTTTTTTAAATTCATTTACTTCTAATTGGAGGTTAATTACTTTATAATGTTGTTGCTTTCTGCCATACATCAACATGCATCAGTCATAGGTATACATATGTCCTCTCCCTCTTGAACCTCCCTCCCACCCCATCCCACTCCTCTGGGTTTCGCGGAGCTCCAGGTTGAGTTCCCTCTGTCACACGGCAAATTCCACGCTAGCTATTTTACATATGGTGCTGTTTATGTCTCAGTGCTACTCTCTCAATTCATCCCACCCTCTCCTTCCCCCACTGTCTGCACAAGTCTGTTCTTTAGCTCTGTGTCTCTATTCCTGCCCGACAAATAGGTTCATCAGTACCATTTTTCTAGATTCCATATATATGCGCTAATATACAATGTTAGTTTTTCTCTGACTTCTTGATGAGAAAAATTTAGTGGCATGGTGGGAATGAAAATCGTGATTGGGTTAGGTTGAAGAGAGAACAGGGAGAAAAAACTTGGAGCCAACAGGAACATACAGTCATTTTTTGAAGTTTTGCTGCAAATGGGGAGCAAAGAAGTTGAGTAGTAGAGTGGTCAGCGGGACTAGGTAGAAAATCTAGTTTTGCCAAGTGAGTGTGATAAAGTGAGTGAGAGCAGGGGAGTCAAGGGTACATGCAAGGAAATGATGATAATATCTGGCTAGGGAATTTGAGTAGAATAAGGAAGAAGAGGAAGATACCAAGGGGAGGTAGATAAAGGGGATGGGAAAATCAAGTGATAAAAATGTAGGACTGGCATTAGTTTAATCTATAAAGATATTGAACCCCTGTATTGTATACTTGAAAGTAGTATAACATTGTAAATCAACTTTATTTTAATTTAAAAAATGAAAAAATAATAAAAATTACCTAAAAGAGGGAAAGAAAGTAGAACTAGCCAAGCTATGGGAATATTGAAGAAAGATTAGTGGTTACCAGGGGTTTGGGGTGAGGGAGGAAGGGATGAATAGAAGCACAGGGGATTTTTAGAGAAGCTATTCCATGTCATATAGTAACAGGTGGATACGTGATATTTTATGTCTGAAAAATGCATAGAATGTATAACACAAAAAGTGAACTCTAATGTAAACTATGGATTTAAGTTAATAATAATGTATTAATATTGGTTCATTAATTATAACAAATGTATCACAATAATGCATGGTGTTGGTAATAGGGAAAACTAGTGGGGTGTGGGCTAGGCTGTGTGTATATAGGAACTTTCTATACTATTGCTCAATTTTTTTCTGTAAACTTAATCTGCTAAAACTATCTATTTAAATGTAGGACTTCATATAATTTGCCATGGGGCTAGTTTGTTTTTAACCATTTTCTTCATCTGCCGCAGAAATAAGACAGTGCCGGGTTTGTATTAGATGATCTACAGTTAAATGCAGTTTTGTCCAATCCAAAGTTGCTTCCTCTAGATGAGAACATGAATAGCCATAGCATAGAACATGGATAAATAAATAAGACATTTTTAAAAATTTATTTTTGGGTTAGGGAGGGCACACATTTTCTTGGTACCCAAATTGGAAAAACATATTTTAATATTCCAAGGCAGGAATAGCAAAGGAGGCAGTGAGCCTGGACAAAGAATAAATATCCAAGACTGGTCTCCCTAGCCAAGGGGAAATGTGCTTTAACCCATCCCCATGGTTTCTCTCTTGGGATCTATAAGGTATGTGGATCATTACAACTTCGGTGAAAGAAAAAAAAGGACAAAGAGAGTCACATGATTATCAAACTCAGTAGTCCCTTAATGAAACCTTGTCAAATACTGTATGTGCACTTCCTTTTTTTGAGAATTTAAAGGTGAGATAGTTTTACTTGCCTGGTGAGGCTGGTTTAAATTTTCTGTAACAATAGCTTTAAACACTAAATTCTCATAAGTTCTTCCCTGGCTTAAAAAAAAAAAAGGCATGGTTGTAATGGCAAATAGACTAAAACTTAATGTAAATAGACCTTTGAAAATGCAGTCTTGAAGTTAACCAAAGTATATTTAAAGGCTTATAGTATCCTGAGTAAAGTTTAACTGGTTAAATAGCTTTCAGTACAATTAACTCGTTCTTGCATAAAATTGTTAGAAAATATTTTCTTAAGTGTTTGGTCATTGATTCAGAAATCATTGTATTTTGAAATTAAATGGAGGACATGATAAATGAATGGACAGTGACGTCAGATGCATGTGAAGTTATCTCTGCTGTCCACACAGGCACACACATTAGCACAAACTCATCTTTTCATTAATTGCCTTTTGCGGCAGTGAACCTCTGATCTCAGAAATACAATGATCATACGCACAGAAAGCCAGATAAGCTACTTGGGCCATGTTTTAGAAATAAGAAATCGGGTTTTCATGACTGATGCAAATGGGATCGCTCTTTGAGTGACCAGCTGATGGTTTTTGTATTAAATTCTTTCAATGATTGCCATACATTCTAAAGGGATACAGCTGTGAGGCCAAAAAAGGAAATTCTTTTACTGGAGAGAATTGTATTCCTTATTTCTTTCTATTAGATTAAAAACCCATTGGGATGAAGGAGGAGACAAGAGATCACCAATTCAATCTTGCTAAAACTGGCCTAGTTTCTGAAGCCTTTTGAAAGGCAACTTGCCCAATTTCCTTTGTAATAAGATATTTCAGGAGATTCTTAATAGTCTGATAACCCTGTTTATGTCTCATCTAATTTCTTTGTGCCACTGGATAATCCATCTATTCTTTTCTGATTTTTGGAGGGGAGAGTAGGTTTGTGTCCATTTCTAAGTGAAACTATTGATATACTCGAAGATTTGTTATTAATCCCCTATTCACTTTTCTTTTTCTGGTCCAGCAACCTTTATTCTTCATTGTTTGGGTTGGAAAATTGAACCATTTTTATGGCTTGTTTCAAGTTGGCTCTCAAAGTTTTCTGTGTCTTTCTATATTTTAGTGTTCAAAATTTGACTTAAGTCTAGTGGCATGGTAAAAGCGTAGTTCCAGTGTATTGCATATATTTTTATTTTTATTTTTATTTTTTTAATCTTTTTATTTTATTTTTTTTTAATTTATTTTATTTTTAAACTTTACATAATTGTATTAGTTTTGCCAAATATCAAAATGAATCCGCCACAGGTATACATGTGTTCCCCATCCTGATGAAATTGTTTAGAATAGTTGTAATTCTGATGGCTTCCAAAGCCCCTCTCTGCAGTAGTGATATTTTTCAATCATGGGTTGTTTCTCATCTTTCATTTTTTTGTCATCTGTTATGCATATTTATTCCATAAATTACTGAAAGATGCTCAGCACCATTGCTTTGGACAATCATATATAATACAAACAACTCCCATTTGTAACTGTGATATTTAGTGGATTAGCTCCTTATTTCAATATCAGATCTTGGCAGAAAATATGAAAATGAATCCTAGAACGTTATCTATCATGCATCTTTCCATGCAAGTTGAAAGCAATCGTAGAAATGCAGATGCACCTCCTGCCCTTTGTGTCATGCACCTCCTGTCTTTGTCAGTCAACAGATAATTATTGAAAGCATCCTACATATCAGACAGAGATCTATATAGGCATTGTCTTTGCCTTTATCAGTTGGCTTCCTGAAAAGCGTACTGGGATGTGTTTTTTTAATTTGGTTCATACTCCAGATATAAAAGATCACAACTTAAAGAGAAGCAGGGTGACTGTTTCTGATAAAGGGAAGTGTCTCTTTTAAAAGTGGTATCTATAAGCTAGTTTTTGTGAGTTAGCCTTATGCTGTCACGTAAGGAAGCAAAAGGTGTCAGGACGCAGTACCTTAGGTTTTCTTTCAAGGTTCTAGCTGTCTCTTTCAGGCACAGAGTTCATCTTGGTTACATGCAGTGTAACTTATAGGGCTGAAGATTTTAATATTGTGTGTGTGAAAATCTAGTGGAAGCTATGGGTTCTCATTGCAGAAAAGGGACAATGGACTTAAAATTTCAGAGGCTCCTGTATTACCTGAAACCCCCTTATGAACACTAAGGTAAGACACTGTCCATTCAAGGGCCTTCCACTCACCCCATGCTCTCACCATGTCAGTGGAAAGTAGAGGAAATCTGGTAGTGATCACATCCCCCAAAGGGGCTTTAAGAACAAGTATGGGATATCTGTGATAAGGGGAGAGGTATAGTCTTGCAGAAATAAAGAACAATCCATTTCATCTTCCTTCATCCAGCAAGCGGTAAAATGGCCAAACAAATGAGGACCAGAATGGTGCCCAGGGAAATGTGTTGCACGGTTGGATGTTCAGATTTATTTCTGATCTATTATATTAATCTAATCTATTAATAAGTTTTGAGCTAGAGGGATAAGAGTGGCCTTAGGGATTCATACATTGCTTCAACTAGCCCCCTGTTAAGGTAGTATAGAGGAGAATTTGGAGCCAAATCTCAAGTCTTTTGTTCATTGATCAAATATTCACCGAGTGGCCGCAACGTGCCAACAACTCAGAAAGACCCAGGACCTGGTTGCAGAGAACTCAGCTGTCACCTTGTAACTACTGGGGCAGTGGTGGAGATACCAGAGGGCCTGATTTTCTGCAGCTCATGCTAGAGCTGTCCAAGCCTTCAATAAATATTGCTTGGATGATTAGTTTAGTGCTTTCCCCGATGAGCTGGTTTTGCTGCAGAATCTGTAACAGCTGGGGTTAATAAAAGAAAAGTTTAGTTTTGAGAGGGGCACAAAGCTACATATACTAATTATAATAAAATATTAAAAATCTACTTAGGGTAACATAGTTACGGACATGAAGTGCATGCTAATGTGAGATTCGTTCGGAGGTAAAGCATTTTCAGGATCAGCTATCTATCCTCAGAGTGGCCAAAACAGCAGTCCAGAGACTGACAAGGAGCATTTCAAATTCAGCAGTCTGCTCTCTTATTGGCCCAGGGATGGCAATAACACAGGCAGCAGCTGGTATGAATCTGGGTCTGTTCTGACTACATCACGCTGCCTAAGAGTCTAATTTTGCTTCAAAAATGGTCTAATTTTGTTCACAGTGGAAAAAGTGGTATATTCCTTTAGTGTCAACAGACCAGATTGCATCTCCAGTTTGTTTGATGGGAGAATTTGGTTCTGTTCCCAGATATGGCTCTCCTTCATGGATCATTGAATTACGCTAAGTGTTTTGAACAAAGTCAATTTCAAAACATACCGCTTTCCTCCCAAACCTTGGAATTTATCTTCATACCAAAGTTCCAAGAGCTTATGTTTGTAGGAAGAGAATACTCCGCAAATATATTCACTTGAAGTCTTTAGATACTTCTTCTCTAAGTAGGTAAACCTTAATAACCCTATGGGAATTAACATTCTAGGGTTTCTATGGTAAGTTGTAGATGCGCTAATGTTTTGAAACAGATGCAAAGATATGTGTATATTCCACAAAGTAGTGAATAAAAATATTAGGCCTTTTCTATATTAAAAAAATCCTAGATTTGGATATTCTGCGCTTTGCCTTTTAGTCGGGAAACTTCTGATATTTCCTATGTTCCCTCACATCGTTTGAGGAAGTAACAATATGTAAAAGCACCTATTACTTCAGTATTTTTTTTTTTTCCTTGAGAATACTTCCAGCTGAGGGCTCATTGCCTATTTCTAATTCACCTAGTTTCAAACTCTCTGGTCTTAAGTAATGAGCCGTGAAGGAGACCAGGTTAGAGAATGACCAGGGAAGGACTTGCAGCCGGAGTCCCCCTCTGATTGAGGAGCCCTGTCTCCGCAGCACGTGCTTGTCTGTGCAGCTGCCTGTGGTGACAAGAGACCCAGGATCCCTGCTCCAGGCAGACCGTGTTTCACTGAAAACCCAACATTGCTAAAAATGAACCAGGAAAACTTAGCAAATAATGGCCCTTGGTCTCTAATACACACCCCAGGAGTGTGGGGCTGGAGGAGTAGGATGGGGAGGGTGGGTGAGTGGTTCTATTTATGCTCCGTTGATGGGCTAACCTCTCTCACACACCTGGAGGTGATCTGCATTCCTGCCCACACTAAGGGCTCCTGGCGTCGGCTCCAGCACTAACCAGTCGGCACTAAGAGCTCAGACTTCAGTTTGGCTGGAATGTGCAGTGCACTAGCCGGATTCTCGGGGAGAACCAGCTGGGGTCTCCCCTCACTGGCAATTAATCTCATGGTGAAGGCTGGAAAGGACAGTAGGAAAGGGGTGATCATTCTGAAAAGAAACCCCGGGGGAAAATTGTAGGGAGAAGGGCATCCCTCTTTCCCTGTCCTACATTTTTTCTTCCATCCCATCTAGTGCCTGGGCTTCTGGCCCTTTGGCTTTTCTCTTTAATTTTTAAGAGTCCAAGAAAATGTAGCACTTAGCTATATTGTGTAATAGGTTTTTTGTTTTTTTAATGAACCGTTTGCTTCATTTGGTGTCATCCAAAATGGATGGTTCCTTTTATGTAATACCTGAAGGCAAGATTTTGCTTCTCTTTCTGAAATCCATTGACTATTTTTAGCTCCTCCTTGGAATCTCTGGCTGGACAGGGCACAAGCGTGGGGCAAAAAGCCTGCAAGTCAGCCCTGATGGTGGTAGAAAGGCCTTGGCATGTGATGGAAAGCCTACCTCCCCCAGCACACAATGCTGTGCTGGCTGTTTCTGATGACTTCTGTGGATTGACTAAAGGCAGCTACAGAAGTGGGTGAAGCTATCCCTCATGCTGACATTTAATTTACCTAGGAGCACAATAATCTCAGAAAGAATCAAATACTTGAAAATTTTGCTTCAGTGAGCAAAAGCTAAGTGTTTGCACCATATTGAAAAGTGATACTTTGGTTCGGAATTCAAAATAAAAAGGGTGATGGGGTCACTGACTAAAAGCAAAATGAAAGAATGAAATTCTTTTTTTCACACATTCACAATTACAGTATTGGAGAAAATCTGGGATTTTGCACGTTGTAGTACTATTTTGTCAGCTTCAGTTTGATAGAGCAAGGTCAGTGGGGCCTAGAAAAAGGATGTGGTGAAGCCTAAAAAGGAAGGGTATTTTTAAGTGTATTACAGAGAAGCAGCTGGACTTAATAACTAACAATATGTGGGAGGTGGAAGTATGTTAAATCTTGTACAGAAGTTTGATGATCAGAGAAAGGGCGGGTAGTATTTCTGGCCAAATCAAAATAACCCTCTATAACTAGCTCCACCTGTGCTAAAATATTATGCTCACATACTGTCCCCAATTTGTTGAAATTTATGATCATTAATATGTTATGTGAGTAATAGTTACTACTGAACCAAAATCAATATGTAGTTCTCTGTTGACAAAGCTTGGGTTTATATTTTATTCACGTTTTTGCTTTCAGGACCTAACATGATGCCTGGCAGCTAGACGATGTTCAAAATGCTGAATGTGTGGATGAAACAGCACACCTGTGGCCTGCCTAGTGGTCTGATTTTTGTTTAAAATATCTGACCAGGCTTAATTGTTTGCTTTAATGAATTAAGTTCTTTGGTTTACTGAAATCTGGCCCTGGGTGTCATATGCCTTTTGCAACGCCTTAATAATCAGGAGATTAGAAATTAGTACCCGCTTCAGATCAAGCTTACAAAGTAGTTGTCATGATGAGAAAGGGAAAGTTTGGGTGAAATTATCAGATACCCAGTATATAAAAGCAAGGATCATGGCCAATTCTGCCTATCTTTACCCACCTTTATGTTTCATGACCACATGATAATTCAGAATCATGTTCCCAAATGATATGAGCAAGCTTTCCAGCCACCCTCCATCATATACCCTGTGCCCCCGCTCTGGAAAGTCTTTCTTTAGATCTCTGGATCTTTGGAGGTGGTTTGTGGTGGCGCGTCAGATTGTCTCATGTTGCCACAGTCTCTCTTTCCACTCTCCCAAAGGTAGAGAACTAGATTTCTTGCAACAGACTGGGATATTTCTGATATAGCCAAGGCAGTGTAAGATACAAATGGAAAGTTTGACAACAAGTCAGAACAAATATCTCCTTGTGTGAGATGTGCAAATTCAGTAGTCATGCCTTCTTGTCTCAGTTTATTCAATTCTTGGCTAAAAATTCCACCTAAGGCATAGGCATCTAATAGAAAAAAATCTGAAACTGGGCTGGACACAGAGTTTCAAAGGATTCTTAGCTCTAATCTACTAAAGCAATGTTATAAAGAGATTAAGAGCAAAGAATTTGGAGTCAGACAAACCAAAGTTGGTCCTCAACTCTGACACTGCATAGCTGTGTGATGTTGGAGGTTAACTTCATCTCTTTACATTTCAGTTTTCTCATGTGTCAAGTGAGAACAACACCAACTTAATAGCACTGTTGTTAAGAATTAAATGAGGTGATGCTTAGCAGAGCATCTGGAAAATGATCATTAATAAAAACTGTGCATCCTCATCACCTCTATTATTGTTTCACCATGGCATAGACCTATGAAAATTCCCAACATTACCCGAGTAAGCTCAGTTTGTAGAGTGAAAGTTTCCTGGACATGGAGAAACGTAAGGGCTGCCTCAGATGGAAGGGTCATCTTGATGAAACAGTTAGCATCACACGAGAAGAAGACACTTGCTGGGCAGAACATCCTATGGGTGTAAAAGGCACTTAATGGCCACTCCGATATGCTTATTTTCCTGGAATTTTGGTGTCGGATTTATAGTATGATGCACATGAACTACTCCAAGAGCAAAACAAGCCCAGTGTGGGCACCATCCTTAAATTAAAGCAAAGGAGTAATCATGAAATCAGCCTGTAAAATGGCCAGCCCATTTCAAGAACTAAAAATATATAAGCATAACTTAACTCCATCAACTGTTTGCTGTGTCCAGACCAATTTTTAGTTACAGAAATCTGTCAACAATGATAATAATTTCTTAAAGACTAGAGAGAGGGAAAAAAAAAAAACTTTCAAGAAGGCCTTGTAAATAAGGAAACCTTAAAAATGAAAATGTTCTGAAAATATTTTAATTCAGTGTCTTTTATGCAAACTCCACTAATTAATCTCATACAAACATGGATATTTTTGTAAAGCGTAAGCCCAAGTGCCATTTTATGACCATGTAATTTACAAGTCCTCAAATTACATTAAAATCACCACACACACTGTTTACAGTTTAATTATATGGCTATTTACCATTCCCAATCAAGTGTTATTCATTCAGTACCTCTTTGCCTGATCTTACCTAAAAAAGAAAATACTTTTTGCTGGATTTGAGTGGTAAACATTCAAACATGCCAATACTTCAAGGCAAGAAAAATGTGATTTGGAGTCAACAAACTCCACTGCCAGAGATTTCAGAGAACTTTGAGGGGAAGAGAGAATAGAGAGAGATCAACATTTTAGTAAAACAGTATGTCTTTGGATTTCTTTGATTATTTCAGTTAGGCTGAAAAAAAGAAACCTATCACTGTTCATGTTACACTATATGCAATCCATATTTCATATTACAAAGTGATATATTTCTTCAGTCAAGAAATGTTTATCGAGCACCATCGATGTCCAGGATACTATGCTAAGCATAAGTGTAAAAAAAATAAGACATGGCCCCTTGATGAACTCAGATTGGATACCCACTAAGTGTGTTATAAATATTTGGACACACAGACTATATTTACTCCTGGTCTTCTCTTTGTCATTTAACAATAGCATCCTGAAATTAGAGAGTCTCAGTACTACCATAGAATATCTGGTTTTTGTGGGTGATTGCATGACCTTTCTGACCCTTAAGTCTTTTCACCTGTAAAATATAGAAGTGTGGAATATAAAAGTAATAATGTCAATTTTCCCCCCATAAAAGTGTGGTTATAAAGATGAAGCAAGACCGATAGCAGTTGAGGGTTGCTTCTTCACCATCTGCCTCTGCAGCGAATTCCACAAATCCATTTGAACCGATTCTTATTTCCCTCCCTTTGTTGCCCAGCTCATGATGCCTCACACCTCTGGTATAGTGTTAGACAGTTACATCAGGAAACAGTTATAGCAAGTGAATTAAGTATGGTGACCCTGAATTCCTGAGACATAATTCCACGTTCTGGGAGAAACTCAGATTTCAGCAAAAGTGGTCCTCATTGGAAGTCCTTGGGCCACTGGCCTCAGAGTTAGCAGACTTTCTAAAATATCTTCTTTTCTGGATCCCACTCCAGACTTAATGAATCAGAATCTTTAGCAGTGGAACCTAACTAAGCACATGCCTCTTAGTGAGTTTTTCTGATAATTTTAAGCATGCTAGAGCTCAAGAAGCACTGTTGTATTTAATGGGATTGTATGCCAATATTCCGGTTTTCTTCTTTCAGGTACACAGTAGAATCACACTTCTCCACCCACCCGGAATTAGGTGTGCACGTCTCATTTGAACTATGAATTAACATGACAAGAATGAATCAAAGAGACATGTAAGTCATGTGACATTAAATTGAAATAATGTATTTGGGATAACTTTATAGTTCTCATAATTTTAAAATTTTATTTTCCTTCTCACATGTTAGAAAACATGATTCCTAGTATATGATTTAATGGTGGTGGCAAAAAGCACTAATAAATATCAGATTACAAATTAATCTCCACCAATCATTATGAGATAATTTTTGATGATAATAATTAGATGGCAAGGTTATTAACAAGCCCTCTTTTCTTTATATCTCAAAAATAGAGGCTACAAAAACATTAACATAGGCAGATTTTATATGATGTTTCTATTGAACACTAATTTAAACTGAGCCTGTACTTAGCAAATAGAAAGTGGAAATACTTGTATGAGAGGAAATAATTCATTTAATAAATTGAGCATCTACCATATATTACTCTGTTGAATACATTTCCATTTCCTCACATTTAACAATAGTCCATAGAGACATTGCTTTTTATATTTGAATGTGAACAAACAAACTGGTTGAATAATTTTCTAAAATTTACCAAATGAGAAACTTGAGATTCAAATTGACAGCTGCCTGTTTGCCCAGCCTGGTAACTTCCTGTTGCATGGTGGCAACTCTGGAAAAAGTCAGTCTTTCAACCTGTTGATTGATCTGATTTCCTTATTAGTTGCTGAATCTTTATTGAAAAAAGGTAAATTTTATTAACATCCATATTGAATCACAAAATTCTATAGCCCATGCAGAGCATGCATGTAATGTGTATCTGTACATCAAAATGCATTTTCATGGCACAGGTAAATGGTAACTAAACTCTTCATTAACAGTTTTCTAATCCATTGCCTCCCTTGGTCTGCAATAGGTGCATGTGGAATGTCACCAACTAAACTAAGGTGATCAGTTTCAATTGTTGGTCTTAAGATATAGACTTTCAATTTAAATGACTTTCAGTCTGGGGAACACATTAAACAAATGATACATCATTACCATGCAACAATTATTCAAACGAAATGTGAAATACAGAATTATTTTTAAATGTTAAGTCTTTGAAGATGCTTTGGGAAGTTACACATAGAAGAATATAAGCGAAGGGAATTTTGTGAAGGGAATTTTGATAATTGAGACAAGAATGTAGTTACAAATTCTACTTTATCTCTGCTACTTTATATTTGATTCTTAATTGGAGAAATAGAGCATAAAGTAAGGGGATAGAGTTCAGTGTCTGGGAAACAAACTGGGGAAAGATTAAAACAGGCATAGTCTTCACAGTTTTTGTGGAATATCTTAACTGAGGATTTTCTTTGGGCTCTGGATGTGGAATGGTACACATTAATTGGAGTGTTAGTTCGTTGATAGTCCTCTAAATGATACATACACTATGGAGTATGTATGCACAAAAAACACATACATGACAGCTTAAGTACACAATAGCAATAAGTATTAATATTTTGTGTATGTGTGTATGCTCAGTTGCTCAGTCTTATCTGACTCTTTTTGACCCCAGGGACTGTAGCCTGCCAGGCTCCTCTGTTCGTGGGATTCTCCAGGCAAGAATATTGGAGTGGGTAGCCTTTCCCTTCTCTAGAGGATCTTCCAAACCCAGGTCTCCTGCACTGCAAGTGGATTCTTTACTGTCTGAGCCACCAGGGAAGCCCAAATATTAATATTAACCAACCAAGAATCAGTAATAACAAAACATTTTTAATAGTGTAACCTGAGCAATTTTTCTTTTACTAAGTACTGTAAATTGAATTTGTGGACAAGCTATTGTACAGCTTGATTTTAACACCTTTTATTAGGAGCAATTAGAATTTTATTCTAGTAATGTGAAATTAGACATTTTAGAGGTGGAACACCATAGAGATGATCTTTTCCAACTCTCTGATTTCACAAGTGAGGAAACATATTCAGGAAATTAAATGACTTGTCTAATGTCACTTAGCGAATAAGTGGAAGAGACAGGGCTTGAATGATTTCCTGAAGAGCACCCCTTCAAGTCCACATTTGTAATTAAAAGAGTAAATAAAAGTAACAAAACAACTTTTGTCAAAAGCAAATTAAAAAGTCAAATTAATTACATAAAGATATTTTTCAAAGTTGATTAAATCTATATTGTAGGCGGTATAAATAGATATATCCCCAAAGAACTTACTGGATGTTAAATGGTCATCTTTACACCTACTTTATTAATTATTGAGTATCACTCTAGCACCATTATAGCTGAAAAAATAAAATTTAATACAAGCTATGCCTTTACCAAGATTATACTGTAAGTGAAATACTTAGAGTTTGGACTGAGATTCTTCTGATTATAGAACAAACATTCTTTCTACCTTGCTACATTCTCTCTCACCAATTGTTCAAAAGGACAAAAACCTTATAAAACAAATCTGATTAACAAAGAGATAGTACAACAAATAGATTTAAACAAACCCACAGAAAAAACTAGAGAGAAAAAGTGAGCAAAGAGTTGGAGTCAACATTGAGATTGGGAAGAGGTTGGGTGGAGTACAGGGAGAGCAATCTAAATAAAAGACAATAGGCTTTGTCTTTATGATCAGTGTTTCATCAGCATGTAAGTATCATTCCCTTCAAGAATCTCAGTACTATGCAAAATGGAGAACATTACAATTAACTTATGAGTTATCGTTAAAACCCCAAGGAAGAATTACAATTAACTTGAGTCAATTAGATTTCTCAAGGATTCCTGACTTTAGCTCTGGCTAACAGGAATCTTAATGAGACAATTAATATTAGCTAATATCAGCTTGATTAATGTAAAGGGTTTGTATAATTATATAGAAGAGTGTGTATATAAAAGTATGTGTGTGTGTGTATGTTCTACATGTATTCATGGCATTTGAAATTGAGCCTCAAAATATTTTGGAAGCAAAATAATAGTGTATGAGAATTCTCCCTTCACAGATAAAAAATATATATCTCAGTTTTGAATATTATTCTTGGGAACAGAGATGAGGTAAACAACATCAGGTGTAGGCATGAACTAGACTACTGAAATTTTTAAACAGTTCAGTGAAGGAAAAGGTTTGAAAATTTTTTGAATGCCAGCCATATATTGGGCTTTCCTGGTGGCTCAATTGCTAAAGAATCTGCCTGCTAATGAAGGAGACATGGGTTCAGTCCCTGGGTTGGGAAGATCCCCTGGAGAAGGAAACGGCAACCCACTCCAGTATTCTTGCCTGGGAAATCCCATGGACGGAGGAGCCTGGCTGGCTACGGTCCATAGGGTCACCAAGAGTGGGATACAAGTTGGCAAGTGACTAAACCACCACCAATAACCATACTTCATTCATTTTCAGTAAATTATCCCCTTACTCTTCACAATCTTGAAGGAAGGCATTAGGAAACTGAAGCTCAACAAGTAATGACCAGAGAGTGGTCTGGGCTGTCATGCAGGGCTGTGCCTTTTGTATACTGCACAACCACGTCTGGTAGCAAGGAGGGGCAAATTGGGACTGACACACACTTTGTGTTCTGTTTGCCCTGGAGGGCTGCAGCCCATGGAGTCGCAAAGACACGGCTGAGCAACTAGCACTTGCCCAGTGGTGCACCCTAATGAAGGATTCTGTCATTCCAGGCAGAGGGTGTGCCTTCCTCTAATTTTCCCAGAGACCACAAGCTTCACTGAATTGCAGAATTAAAATTTGAGTCTGTGTATGTCTGAGCAGAGACCAGCCTCTTCCCACTGTGTCCTGAAGCCTCTCCCACACTAGAAAGATGCAATCAGAATAAGTTACGAGTAGCTGGTGCCCATCTCGTAATAAGAGGGCTGGATGGTCTGAGTCTGAAAAGTTAGGATAGAGAAGAGACAATGGAAGTCTCCTCTTGACTTTTCTCTTTCAGAGAAAACATCATCTGACCTTGACATTTGTGTATGCATAGAGGGGGAAGAAAATAAATCTATTTTTGATTGGGTGGCTTCATTTATATGATTTTCTAAAATATTAGAGTCACTATATACAGGGCCACTCTGTGCACATAAACCTATGACAAGAGGATTTGTACCATGTGTGGCGCATAGTAGGCACTCAATTCACATTATTCCCCAGATGTCCTAAATGAGTTCTGAAGTTAGCACCATGCCTGGTGCATAGTAGGCACTCAATTCACATTATTCCCCAGTTGTACTAAATGAGTTCTGAGGTTAGCACCATGCCTGGTGCATAGTAGGCACTCAATTCACATTATTCCCCAGTTGTACTAAATGAGTTCTGAGGTTAGCACCATGTGTGGCACATAGTAGGCACTCAATTTACATTATTCTCCCATTGTACTAAACGAGTTCTGAGGTTTTCATCAACATGAGAAGTGTTTGAGGGTGGTCATGTAAATGGACTCATTACCATTGATGTTAGAAATTTCAGTGACTAAAATTTAAAGCACTATGAGAGCCGTTATGGCCACACAAGGAAACAAAGCCTAGGAAGAGGGCCAATGGCCCCATTTTTCTCAGCCGTGGCTCCTTGGGCTTTCCTGTCTCCTGCCATGGTCACCAAATTCCTTATGGGGTAAGACACGTGGATACTCTACTCTGTCTTTAGCACTTTGCCAATAACTGGTGCTCTGTTCATAGTAGGTTGCTTATTTTGAATGCTGTTGAAGAAATTATTACTTCTTTTTCCTCCCTCTCCTAATACTCATGGTCATAAAGTTCCCTCCTAAGCATTCATTCAGGTTTTTTACTCTGTTAGAAAAAAAAAGTGGAAAGGAGCTACAAAGAAAACCTGCTTGGATACAAAGTGTTAAAGAGTAGTAGCAAGCAAACTACAGTTCTATTTTTCATAACCCAGAAATGTCAAGAACTCAGAGAAGAGAGGTATTACCAAGAGCTGAGGGTGCTAGAAGTCGAAGTAAACCATTAAAGTAGAGATTATGGGGACAAATTGTGCCAGAAGAAAGAGCACCATGAGGGGGTGGCGGGGCTCAGAAGAACGAGTGTTCAAGGAAGGACAGTAAGAAGCTATTGGCCTGGAGTAGAAAATCCTCATCACAGGTGCTGAGGAAAAGTTAGAACATGAAAGCCAAGGCAGCCTGAAACTTGACCTTCAGCTATAGTGAGTGGAGCGGAGTAGGACTAGGTTGGGCTACAGGAGGAGTTGAAAGCATACAGTTTTATTTTTTAACCTTTAAAACAGTTGTATACAGACAACAACATGATTTACTTAAGGTTATTTATTCCACCCAGATTAAGTATTTATATTTTGACAATGGATTTTTAGGAGATGGTGCTTTATTCTAAAGCCAGGATGGATGAACCGGAGGAGGAGGAAGAGAGCTTTTTGCTGCCCTTAAAGTCACACCTCAGAAGGGAAAATCTGCCTGCAAATAACCTGCTGTAAATTTTCTTAACTAGAATTACGGTGTTGGCCCACCTTATCAGAGATAGGTGTTGTACAGATGTGGAGCGGCATATTGGTAGCTCCATCATGAATAATGGCAGCTGTTAAAAAGCCACAGAAGAGTCCTTAGTTCAAAACTCTCACTCCTGGCATCCTAGTCTTTGATTTTCTGCTCTTCAGTTCACCCAAAGCTGAAATGGATTTCACTTTTGTAAACTGACTTAAAGATAAGATGAATATAAACAAATCTGGGTCCTGAGCAGCAGTCAGTGTCAGATAATGCTGCTGTGTTGGTCCTCTAGAAGACTACACTGATTTACTGCTAAGTCACTTCAGTCATGTCCGACTCTGTGCGACCCCAGAGACGGCAGCCCACCAGGCTCCCCCGTCCCTGGGACTCTCCAGGCAAGAACACTGGAGTGGGTTGCCATTTCCTTCTCCAATGCATGAAAGTGAAAAGTGAAAGGGAAGTCGCTCAGTCGTGTCCGACTCTTCGCGACCCCATGGACTGCAGCCCACCAGGCTCCTCCATCCATGGGATTTCCCAGGCAAGAGTACTGGAGTGGGATGCCATTGCCTTCTCCGACATTGATTTAAGTCAGATATAATAAAATGAGTGCTAGCTTGAAAGGGTGGTATCCTGGGTTCTAATCCTGCCTGTGTCATAGATCCATCATGTGGTCTCTCTGTAGGGCTGGCAACTGGGATAGGGCTGTCTGAGTCCAGTTGACCGAATGTAATAGACCTTTCAGTTCTGTAATCTCAGGGAAGCTAATTCAACTCTCTTCTCAGACTTGTTCTGTGGTGTAATGCATTTCCCTTATAACATCAATGACAGAGTTGAAATCCCAGTACAGTGTTAGAAGAACTATAGACTCAAAGCTTTGCTATTAGGCATCAGTTCTTTATAAATTTTCTCTGGGGTCCCCACAAGTGTGTTGCAGCGCATACATGTTCTACAAATACAGTGAAGGCTGACTTGGGATAGAGTGCCTCTTCGTCTTGTATTTCCCTTTCGGAAAGAGAAGGCAGCACAAGCTTTAAGTTTTGTTAGACAAAATGATACCTTACACTCTTTAGCTGTGTATCTCTCAGTGGATGTGTAGAAAGTATTAACCTTTGGAATTAAGACAATCTTAGGAACTGAAAATCTTCTATAGACTAGACCTGTTTGTTGTGCGGTCATGGGGTTTTGTGGATCGAGAAGACTGGATTCTTTTAGGACCTTAGTCAGAAGGAACCTCTGAATAAGCCTGGGGCTTCATAACAGAAAACTGATTTTTTTGTCCAGGTTTTGCCATTGTCTCTGACACCCTGAACCCATTTATTTTGTCTTAGTTGTTTCACTTTAAAATCAAAGGAGGGGTGAAACACTGGCCTAGATGATCCAGTTTTAATACTTTGTTTTCGTATAGATTTTGTTTTGGGGTGGGCAAAGAAATAGATCCTCCCAAAAGAAATTTTAACAGAATTGTGGTTGCTTTTAAAATGGGGTTCATTATCAACTTGCATGCCACCTGTTATCTCTGGACACCCCCCCCAAATTTCTCAATATAAAAATCGCTATTGTTCTTATATAATGTAAAGTAGGTCTCTATAGGATAAGTATCAGTAGAGTTCCTTGAATGTCATGGCCTAAGTGCTCTGAACGGGTCAGAGGTGATCTGTGTTGTTATAAAATTGTTATCCTATTTGGTCCGTGCTATCCAACCCTCCTTCAAAGGTTTTTAAAGTGGACTGTAGCATATATGTACCTTCCTTTCCTCAGTGCAGCTCTTATATGAAACCCCTTGAGTACTTTTCAGCTACTCACCTGTGCTATTCTTTCCGTGGCCATTTAACACATTAAAGGAACCTCTGTTACAGAGTGCTTTGTCCAAATCACACTGTTTCTTTCTTAAGGCTTGATTGTCTTTTTACAGCACATTCCAGTGTGTCTGGCTCTACTGGCAACAGAGTAAATAACGGGTTGGGGTTTATATTCTTCCCGGAGGAAAGACAGATGGCTGTGTTCTTTGTCTAGGTGGTTTGGTTATTATTGTTCTTTTCTAACCTATTATTTTATCAACTGCTTTACTGCAATTAGCTTGTCTACAGGTTTTACTTTCCAACAGAGCTAACTTAATGCCCTTCCTGTCTTTTGTGAGTACATCGCTTAGCTCTCGAGAAACACCTAACCTTATTAATGATGACTTAGAGTCCACGATAGTTTAAGATACAAGGAAAGTGGAGACAGTATTCTCTGGAAGCACAACCCTAGACCATGTGGCTTTTAAGGTTGGTTTTCCATTCTTCTGCTTTTGTGGAGCATGTGTGGAAGTTAACCAGACAAGACTGATTGCCAAAGGGTGCCTGCACAGAGAGACCAGTGTGAAGCAGGGCCTGCAAATGATTGAACAGATGTAGCAGGTGTAAACATGTTTCCTTATCTTGGATCCTGGCTTTTACATCCTCCTCGAAGACTCTCTGTACTGCAGAAAAGGGTTATCAGTACAGATGGTAAACTGCTGAAATGCCCAGAAGGTTAGAGCTCATCTGCGCTTTTAAAGACTGGGAGGAGTGTGCGTTATCTGACTCACAGGTGTTTGGAAGGCTCCAAATTACCTTCAGGTTTTTCAGTTTTACTTTGCTTGAACAGATGTCTTGGGTTATATGTTGGAAGTCTCCACTCCTTATGGTGTCCAAGTGTTTAAAACTGGCAAGTGTGTCCCAGGAGCAAGGGGGTGGAGTCGAACTGTTGGCACGTGAGCCCCTCTCGTCCTTGCCGATTGACACTCTGAGCCTCTCTTGTCTCTGGGCTGCTGCTGCTGATTATTTTCTCTGGTCACTAGCTCCTTACTTTCCTGCTTCACAGAGTTCTTCTTGGACAGTGTTTCTGGCTCAAACACTTTGTTACTGCTGAACCATAAAGTCCCTTGTTCTGTTTCTGTCTCTCTCAGCCTGTGGCAGCAACAGATGCATACAGGTGATGAACACACGCTCCAGGTGTTCTGCTGGAGCCGTTTCTGTGAAGTGAGCACCGGAGATAGCCTTCTGTCGCAGCCAGAGACTGGCACAGAAATCCGTCAGCTTCCTTTCTCACAGTGGTCAACTATAATCCTCTACGAAAAAGGCAACGCAAAACTAAGTTAGACTCATGTTAATGCCTGTGACATTATTTAACCTGTTAGTTTTGCCCTTCCGCAGTGTCCCTCTTGCTACTTTGAAGAAAAAAGTAACATTTTCCCAGAAGAGTATTTCCTGCAAGGTAGTCCTTGGGAATTTTTAGTAGGTACTATCTGAGAAAATCCCATGCTGACAAGAAGTTTGAGAAGCTCTGTGTTTATGTGAATGTAAACATTTTTTTAAACGTTGGAATTTTATTTGGGGCCTTTGAATATGCTAACTGATAAGTTAAGATCTTTATAAAGATATTATGCAGGATTTCCCATTATTTAACCAAGAAATGGTTTTTGTGTGTGGAGTATGTCATAAGACAAGGGCTCCTTGGAATAGGTTTTTGGAAATGCTTGCTTAGATACAACAACAAAGCCCAGGAGACCCACATCTAGCAGAAGTCTGCCCTAGGGAAGTTCAACACACAATTAATGATGTGGTGGTTTGTTTTTCTATGATTTCCTCCCCCCGCCACCACACCTGTGTTAAAATCTGGACAAAGAGAAATGACTTTAGGGAATTTTGAAGATTGTAATGGACATGTTGGCTATCTCCCCAACGTCTGTTTCTCTCCCATACGATTGTAATCATGCCCATTGAGAGGGACTGTCCCCACTCTTAGCACCTTTTATGGACTGAATTCTACCACCATTAAACCAACGTATTGAAGCCCTAACCCCCAGTTAGAATGGTTTTTGGAGGTAGGACCTTTAATGAAGTTAAATGAGATTGTATGGATGGGCCTGAATACAACTGACCAATGCCATACGAGGACATAGCAAGAAGGCAGCCACCCAAAAGCCAGGGAGAGAGGCCTCAGGAGAAACCAGACCTGCTGACACCTTGGTCTTGGACTTCCAGCCTCTGTAACTGTGAGCGTATAAGTCTTAGTCGTTTAAGCCACCCTATCTCTGGTGTTTTGTTATGGCAGCCCTAGAAAACTAGTACTACCTCCACTGGGCCCTGTACAAGGGTCTCAAGGCAGTCCATCCTGCTCTCTGCACAACGGTTTTTCAGATAACCCTGACCTTAGCGAGTCAGTCCTCTATTTCCCTGCACACAGTGGTTAGTTCAGGAGTACTCCCATGAGTATCCTGCTTAGAACTTTGTTTCAGGGTGTGGAAAA
This sequence comes from Bubalus kerabau, assembly GCF_029407905.1. NCBI lineage: Eukaryota > Metazoa > Chordata > Mammalia > Artiodactyla > Bovidae > Bubalus > Bubalus kerabau. Next base: position 13,622,919 of record NC_073626.1, read on the forward strand.
TGCCCCCTTTGTTCCTGATGCATGTGACAGCTAAGGAAACATGCAACATCCGTTGATGGGGGGAGGACAGTCATCTCATGAAAGCAGTCAGAGGATGACGGACAGAAAAAGCAGACAAGAAAACAGAAGAGAAATGCATTTGGAGCTCTGGTCAATCCAGAGCTTAAGACTGAGCTTTCCAATTATGTGAGCTAATGACTCTCCAGGTTGTTTAAGCCACATTGTACTGTTTGCTTTTATTTGCTATGAGAACCATCCCAACTGATTCACGGGTTACAGAGGGGCCATAGTGGATCAAGCTTCAGCCCCAACCCAAAGTCTCCAGGGTAGCTTTTAGTGTCCAGATTATTGCGTGTCTGACTTGTCATCTGAGTTCCTGAGCACTAATTTCCAGTTTACGTTTCACCGTTCTGCTCTATTGCCTTCAATATCAGGGTATGTGCCCAATTTGTGATTCTCTGACGTCTTTTAATTAGCTAGATTTCTTAATCCTCTATAAGTGATTAAATGATAGGCTTCAATGCGTAATCCTTTCCATGCATAAGGGACTCTTTAAAACAGACATGCCTTCAGAATCCAAAGGAATTTCTTCTTTGAAAATATAAGGCCATCAGACAATCTAATGGTGGATGTATTTTGGGGATAGGACTTAGGTCTTCTAAGCATCAGCCAGCTATGGATATTATAAAATCTGGCTATGGAAACATAAGATGAGGAAGTGTGTCCTCTTAGGCTGTAGGAATTAAGGGCATTTTCAAGACATTCAACAAAATGAATTCTCCAGATTTTGAGGCCTGATGCTAAAAACACGCTTCTCTTTGGCTAAATTCCTGATTTCCTGTGGGTAAAGCTGACGACTAGGTCCATCCACATTGACCCTTCTTTCTTTCATACCCTGAACTACTTGTAAGCTTCCCTGAGCTTAAAGGCAGATGTAAGGCCACTGCTGGTAGTCAGATGAGTCAATTTCTTACAAGTGTGGTATGCTAGCCGGACAACGCCTTGCGCACTGGCAGACTCTGAAGATTGCAACGATGACTCCGTGACTTGCTTAGTTTTTGGAATTGAGCACTCATTCATTTCCTGAACCTCGATTTTGTCAACCACAAATTAATGATCCTGACTCAGACTTTGCCCCCAGGTATAATTCAAGGGCCAGCAATCAAAAATTCAATCAACAATTATTCATTGAATATTTGCAATCTTCTGGATACTGAGGTGTATAAAACAGATAAAAGTCCCTGCATTCAGAGGGTTTGGGACTCTGTGTGTGTCTATATGTGCTTGCACAAGTGCACACACCCACAGGCACATACAGATAAAGAGAAACGTGTAATTAAAGTATGTAGTATGTGAGATGATTAAAGACTGTGGTAGTTTTGTACTGTGTCCAATTGGTTAAGCTGGAGCCATGTTTCTCCTCATTCCATCCTTTGTATAGCTTTCAGTTAAAGTTAGCCAAAAATGGAATTTGCTCAAGATGGGGAAGCTGGAAGTGAAGAAGTAGCCATACTGTTCAAAGAACATCATGGTTAGATGCCAGGGGAGACAGACACAGAGGAGCCAGAGGATTCTGCCTCTCTCTGCTCTCTCCCTGATCTGTCTCCAGCTCTTCTACGGACCTCCTGCAACCCCAGGCGGACCTGCAGAGCAGAGCCTACCAGTGGCTTCTCCACACACCCTCCCGTGCTGTTCTGCTTCCTCTGGACGTACTTCATAGGACTTTGATTTCCCTGTTCCCTTTGCAGACCTTTATTTCCCCAGCTTCTCTCCTAATTGTGTCAGGCCTGATTTCTATAACACACCCATGTTCCACACTCCTGAGTGGTTCTGCTTCCTTAACTGAATCTCAGTGGAAAAAAATAAAGCAGGTAAAGGGCAGATAGAGTGCACGTGGGGAGTGAGCTGCAATTTTAAGTAATATAATCAGGGAAGTCCTCACCAAGAAAGAGATACTGGAGCCCAGACCTGAGGAGATAAAGAAAATAATTGTAAAATTTTGCTAAATCACATAAAGACCATTCAAAGGATAATCAGAATAATAAAAGACTTGGCCCAGAAACACCTACAACTAAATATCTTATAATACGGCATAAATATAGTAATCACAGAAATACTCTATGATTTTCTTTACAGTCTCCTTTTGAGGTTGTATTTTCTTAAACCTTATGGCAACTTGCTGAGGCGGAATCAAGGCCAGAATTGTTCTTTGAGCTTTTAGAAGGAAAATAGCTCTGTAGGTATGAAACCATAAGAATAAAGTACCCTTGTTAAATCACATTGCTCCACTGACTACTGGAGCTCAGCCATCTCTTTTTCTGAAGCCCTCCTCCAGCAGTGTCTTGTGTTTGCAAGGGCAACAATGACAAGGAAATGTGAAGAGTGTAGGGAAGTCAGGGGAGGTGGCCCTGAGAAAGAGAAAGTGACATAGGAAAGTTTCTCCACTGGGACTCGCTGAGACAAACTTGGCTGGAGCAGGGTCTGCCCCCAGCTGGTGTTCTAGAGAGAGATGCAACTGTGTAACCAAATTCTGTGCAGAAAGAAGACCCTCTGCTTCTGCATTTTCCTGTCTCCAGCATCAGGGGGTTGGTTTCCTGGCAACCGGCCACCTGCTTTCTCTCTGCGGAGCCTGGCTGCCCCTAGGGGGAGCCCTTCGTCTGTCAGCCTCCAAGGAGCACTGTGTTTGAACTCTCTCCTCTTGGGACAGCAGGCTGGCTCTCTTGCAAAGCACAATTAGAGCATCTGCCAGCAAAAGATTATTTTGAGGCCTGTAAGCATTTAATAAATTGGTGTTGTGGGCCTCCTGTGCCAAGGCCTTGCTGACTGCCCATGGACAATCGTGGACTTTCTTTTGATTCTAAAATTTAAATAGAAGGTGGATGTCTGTAAACAATTCTCTTTAGATCATGGTAAATCAAACACTTACCTATCTGATAATCATAAGAGCTGCCAAAATTCTGTTTTGCAGTAAAAACGTTTGTTTCATTCTTAGTTGGAATTTTAAAAAAGCCTTTCTTATAAGAAATGGATGTGTAAAAGTTGTATACATTCTAACACTCTAAGATAAATGATATTTTGTATATATATTTTCCTACCTTCCAAGTTCTTTCCTGAAAGCGACAAGCACAAGTCAGCATAGTTAGATGGGGACCAAGAGTTGCCCTTTGAAAAGGTAAAAACTGACCATGACCTTTTGTGCATATGGAAGGCAAACTGATGAAGGAAAATGTGTCCCCATTTGAGGGGTATGACCTAGCCCTACGTTTCCCTGGTTCTCCTACTATACTCTCTGACAGTTAACATCAGTTTAGAAGCGAGCTCTCTCCACACACCTGTGGATGTAGCTTAAGTCAGAAGGGAAGGCCTGAGGGTTGGAATCGGAAAGCACCTAATCTTCCCACACGTGAACTCCTTCAGTGATTCGCCGGCTATTGACAATGGTCCCCATTGACTACAGTGTTTGGAAAGGAAGGAAGGAACGAACCAGTGAACCTGGTACGAAGCCAAGTTCATGGCAAAGTTCAGTGATAGGAAGACTCTTTTTGCTTTGGTCTCTTCCTTCCTTTTTTTGTATAATTTTTTACTTTCATTTATTCTTCTTAATGTTCCAGAGGATAGTCGAGGCCAAGACAATGTCAACCATTTCATAAATGTCACTTATTCCATTAAGGTAAACAAACATGGGAACAAAAGCCAAGAGTTTAGTATTTGTCTTTTCAAACATTCAGTTTCACAAAAGCCAGTGGGAAGAACCAGGTGTGAACATCCCATAAATGTTTCTTACCTGACAACACTGCTCAGATATGTTGATTTTCCCTCATATCGAGTGCCAGTCTGTTCTAGGAAAATATCCAATATTATCCATTGGTTTCAGAAGTCTCACTGTGCATACCGATGTTCTAATTTGCCTCTTCACAGAGTGAAAGTCTATATCCCTCCCACTTACGATTAATACACATAACCTGATCTGTAATTAGATACATTTCAAATAACTGAGTAGGCATTCACTCTTTTTTTTTCTCTAGTATCTCTTAAGTGCTAGCATGTTCTATTCCTTCAGTAATTACTTGCATATGGGAAATGAAACAGTTCATTTGCCTCCATTGTGTTACCATCAGGATCCCATAGGAACACCTCTTTACCAACCAACCAAGGGCTATGCAAGCAAAGTGAGGGCAAATCAGGAGAGAAGGACACAATGATGGTGTTTTCCTATCTTTTATTTAAAAAAAAAATAAAGATCTTATCTGAAGTGGAAAACTGACATAAATTTGGAATTTGCAAGTCTTGCCTTATGACTGAATACCTTGAAGTCCATTTGGCATATTATGAGGTCTTTCTTATTCATCTCATTGAGAATCAGCTTTAAGGAAGCAAAAAATAATCACATCTTCCTGATAAGGTAACTGCTCTAGCCAGTCAGATTTTATTTTTGCATTAGTTTTATGTCAAAAGTGTACTTAGAGTAAAAATGCCTTGCCAGCATTTACTTGTAAAAATAAAATTGTTCTTATCATTTAGAAATGTGACAGCATTATAAAATATAAATTCTGAAGGCAAAGTAAATTAGCTTTACACTTTCCTCACCTTTCCCTAGCTCTTATTTTAATGCCTACAATGTTTACAAGCCTTGAATATGAGAAGCTTTTTTTTTTCATTCTCATAATTATTCATGAAATTCAATTAACTTGTCATCAGATGAACAATTATGTTATCCTGGTCTTTTTGGCCCCCAACAGCTAGACTTCCTTTGAGTTATCTGAGTCAAAGTTTTACCTGATTTTCTTCTAAATTGTAATTTTTTCATGAAAAAATTATGATATTGGAGCATATTAAACTATAAACTCAGCAAAACTATTTATAGCAATACTTAATATAAACACGCAAGTATACTTAGCACCCTAACCTAATCCTTGTATCCCACAGAGATTTTGCAAAAAAAAAAAAACAAAAAACATGCTTAATCTTTCTATCTCTGATTAAAACAAAAACAAAAGTCCCAGACAAACAAACAACAAAAAGCTTCCTGGGCTTGTGTATAGTTCCAATAAAGCTTTCAGACACTTTTAAGATAATGTGTCTCTTCAGTCTTTTAGCACATTTGCAGGAAAGACATATCTGTCTTCTGCTCTCTCTTAAAGGATTAAAAGGCTGATTGCTCTCTGTGTTACTCAGATCTTCCCCTTGGTCTCCTACACCAAAAGCCTTAGAAGGAATAAATAAAAGTATAGAAAACAGTAAAGGATAAGGGTAGAAGAAAACAAAAAGAAAAAAAAAGAAATTATGCAGTAAGTATAAAGCTACTGGTGTGTATGGAAAAAAAAAAAAAAAAAAACCTATGATGGCCTTTTCCCAACCACCAGGGAGTAATTTTCCCTTTTCAAGTAAGAGACCTTCTTTGCCCTTTGAAACCAGAGTTGATGTTCACTAATTAATATATATAAAATGGTCCCTTAGCAACCATTTCAAATGGGATCTGTTACCTCTGCTCTCTGGGTTTAAAGGTACATATCCTTTTTCAAGACGACAGTGTTTGTGAAGGCAAGCAGAGTGTAGCAGCATCTAAAGACGGGATCAAGTGGTACTTCCATAGGACCCAGGGATTGAATGGATGTCTTAGAAATTGGGATGCTGCTATTTGATGTTGAAATGGTTTTTTTCCCCTTATAACATCTAGTTTGTAGTTATTGTTATACCAGATGAGAAGACCTTTAAATCACCAAAGAATTACCATCTGCCACTCTGTATATATTTACTTATTTATTGTCATATCTCACTCGCCCTAATTATGAAGCATGTAAGTGCTATAAGGAAATTATATTCTGCATTTTCATTATATCCTCGGAATCTGGTTTCTGGCTTAGAGTAAGCACTCAAACATTTGTGGACTGAGAAATGAATTCATGGATCAGGATTTTTTCAAATTTTGATAAGGGGACAAAGGGTACAGATGAATCAGTTCAGTTCAGTTGCTCAGTCATGTCTGACTCTTTGCGACCCCATGAACTGCAGCATGCCAGGCCTCCCTGTCCATCACCAACTCCCAGAGTTCACCCAAACCCATGTCCATTGTGTCAGTGATGCCATCCAACCATCTCATCCTCGTCATCCCCTTCTCCTCCTGCCCTCAATCTCCCCCATCATCAGGGTCTTTTCAAATGAGTCAGTTCTTCGCATCAGGTGGCCAAAGTATTGGAGTTTCAGCTTCAACATCAGTCCTTCCAATGAACACCCAGGACTGGTCTCCTTTAGAATGAACTGGTTGGATCTCCTTGCAGTCCAAGGGACTCTCAAGAGTCTTCTCCAACACCACAGTTCAAAAGCATCAATTCTTCAGCACTCAGCTTTCTTTATAGTCCAACTCTTACACCCATACGTGACTACTGGAAAAACCATAGCCTTGAGTAAACAGACCTTTGTGGACAAAGTAATGTCTCTGATTTTTAATATGCTGTCTAGATTGGAGAAGGCAATGGCAACCCACTCCAGTACTCTTTCCTGGAAAACCCCATGGATGGAGGAGCCTAGTAGGCTCCAGTCCATGGGGTCGCTAAGAGTCGGACACGACTGAGCGACTTCACTTTCACTTTTAACTTTCATACACTGGAGAAGGAAATGGCAATCCACTGCAGTGTTCTTGCCTGGAGAATTCCAGGGATGGTGGAGCTTGGTGGGCTTCCATCTATGGGGTTGCACAGAGTCGGACATGACTGAAGTGACTTAGCAGCAGCTAGGTTGGTCATAACTTTCCTTCCAAGGAGTAAGCATCTTTTAATTTCATGGCTGCAATCACCTTTTGCAGTGATTTTGGAGCCCAGAAAAATAAAGTCAGCTACTGTTTCTACTGTTTCCCCATCTATTTCCCATGAAGTGATGGGACCGGATGCCATGATCTTTGTTTTCTGAATGTTGAGTTTTAAGCCAACTTTTTCACTCTCCTCTTTCACTTTCATCAAGAGGCTCTTTAGTACTCCTTTACTTTCTGCCATAAGGGTGGTGTCATCTGCATATCTGAGGTTATTTGTATTTCTCCTGGCAATCTTGATTCCAGCTTGTGCTTCCTCCAGCCCAGCGTTTCTCATGATGTACTGTGCATATAAGTTAAATAAGCAGGGTGACAATACACAGCCTTGACGTACTCCTTTCCCTATTTGGAACCAGTCTGTTGTTCCATGTCCAGTTATAACTGTTGCTTCCTGACCTGCATACAGGTTTCTCAAGAGGCAGGTCCGGTAGTCTGATATTCCCATCTCTTTCAGAATTTTCCACAGTTTGTTATGATCCACACAGTCAAAGGCTTTGTCATAGTCAATAAAGCAGAAATAGATGTTTTTCTGGAACTCTCTTGCTTTTTCCATGATCCAGTGGATGTTGGCAATTTGATCTCTGGTTCCTCTGCCCTTTCTAAAACCAGCTTGAACATCTGGAAGTTCACAGTTCACGTATTGCTGAAGCCTGGGTTGGAGAATTTTGAGAATTGCAGATGAATAATATTGACCAATTTCTTAAGTTTAAGGTGACTTTCAATGGATGGCTATAAATGCTTTCCAGGGCTTTATAAATTATAATGGAAATTCGGATCTTATTTTCATTGCAATATTTTAAAATGGGATTTTCTTTTAGTGGTCTTATCACTTTACCCATATCTCCTTGCCCTTACCTGTAAATAGATTTTTTTTTTAATGTTACCTTAACTGAGTTTTGAGGTCCTAGTTGGCCAGGAAGCTGGCCAATTCCCCTTCTTGACCAGCAGTCCCAACCATCTCTCTTACTGGGCTCACATACTCTTGTCCACTATCCATCTGCCTTCATCATCACAGAGCCTGGTCCCAGATAACTGGATACAGCCCACATTGCCCCGGAGCCCCCTGATACGATCCAGATTAGCTAGTCCTAAACTCAGTTACCTCGCCTCCCTTGTTCCTTCCCTGGGAAACCACAGTAATGGTGCTGGTCCGCCACAGTTTCACTTTCTCCCTCTGCCTCATGCAGGCTTGCTGTGTTCTCTCCGGGGAAGTGTGAGCATAATCGAATTGCCAAGACTTTTCCTGGTTACCTTCTCTCAATCTGTGTCTCAGGTCACCGTACCTCACCTAGTAATATAGTTAAGACATCTCCCGAGTGGCCAGACGGCCACAGATAGTACCTGCACTCTTTGTGTGGCCTCCCTCTCCTGTGGCAGGAATCACTTTTGGTGTTCAGGTGGGAGCTGGAAGTGCTGGGGAACCAGCATCCCTGGGAGTAGCCCTCAGCCCATGGCAGACTGGGCTGGGTGTGTAAATACCCCAGCTGCCTTCTCCCCGGATCCATAAACCCTGAGGCATGTACCTCATGCTGTCTCTCAGGTTCTCCCCAGCAGTACTGAGCTCCAGTTGCTCACACTGATAGTTCAGTTCAGTTCAGTCGCTCAGTCGTGTCCGACTCTTTACGACCCCATGAATTGCAGCACGCCAGGCCTCCCTGTCCATCACCAACTCTCGGAATTCACCCAAACTCATGTGCATCGAGTCGGTGATGCCATCCAGCCATCTCATCCTCTGTCATCCCCTTCTCCTCCTTCCCCCAATCCCTCCCAGCATCAGGGTCTTTTCCAATGAGTCAACACTGATAGTTAGATAATGGTTTTTTGGACTGACTTCTCCCTCTCACTTTTCCATTCTCCTATCCATATTTTCCTTTGCTTCCCTAATAAACTACTTGGATCTTGTTTTCATTTTCTGCAGCTGCCATAACAAATGATCACAATAGAAATTTATTCCCCCACAGTTCTGGAGGACAGAAATCTGAAATCAAGGTGTTGATAAGGCCATACTGCCTCTGAAAGCTTTAGGGGAACCTTCAGTTCAAGGAAGCCTTGCTCACGTATTCAATTCTGCTGTCTTCAGGCATTGCTCAGCTTGTGGTAGGATAATTCCAGTCTCTGACTCTGTCATCGCCTTTTCCTCTTCTGCAGTTCAATGTCCAACCTCCTTCTCTTAGGGGCATGTGTCATTGGATTTTGGGATCACCCTAATCCAGGAGAATCTCATTTCAAGATCCTTAATTTAATAATACTTGTAAAAGCTCTTTATCCAAATAAGGGCCTTTCACATTCGCAAATTCTAAGTGGACGTATCTTTTGAGGGGCCGCCATGCAACTCACTATAGACCTGAATACTTGTCTTAGGCTTTGCTTCTGAGCAACCCAGATTAGAACTTGGCTTGTCATATAAAATAGACTGAGATTGTTTCAGAGTAGCTAGAAGTTCAAAGGTTAGAGGCTAGGGTCCAGATCCATCCTTCCCCTTCCCCAGCTGATGTTCTCAGAAGGCTGTGCTCCATACATGGAAATATTTTCTACTCTCAGTCCATGCTTGGCTTCTATCCAACCAAAATGAGTAACGAAGCAACATTTTATTCTTATCTGTAAGTTTTTATAGCCCTTGGAACATTCCTATAGTGATGGGAGACGTGAACCTCAAAAGTCCCCAAAGAACTTCTTTCCTTCATTTCTTTTTATTTTTCCTTCCTTTTTTCCATATGCTGCCTGTTTCTTTTGCTGTCACTGACCACCATTTCTTTATCAAAACAATTCGTACTTCCCCATTGAGCCCACTGTTCTGCTTTTCCCAAACACGTGTGTTAAAGCTTATTTATATGTGTTGGGTATGAGGGGAAGCTGGTTCAGAGATTTCTAGGGTTGTGAGATACAGACATAATTAAATATCTCTTTCAACTCCATCTTTTTATAGATTAAAAAATAATAATAATAAGGCAACAACACAGAGGAAACCCATCAATTGAAACTTCTGTGTCGTGCTGTGGATATCATAGGGAACTTTAAGCTTTGATTTGTCACATCCATTTAAGTGAATATAAATTTAGAAAATACATGTGATTTCCCCAATGAGGACTAATTATGGTACTGAAGATAAGGCCCCCTTTCTTCACCAAATACTGAAGTCTTTGACTTCAAGGAAACTTTTCCCTAACCTACGTGGTAGGATTAGGAGTTGCTCTATCTGCTATGCATGGGGTCTTCTGTGTTGCTCCCTAAATAGTGACTACTTTTCCCTCTGCTGATAACCAAAGTGGTCCTACATGATAATCTACCTGAGGTAGTCAATGACTTTCTGTTCCCTTCTCTCCAGAAGCTCTGAAGATTAAAGGGCCGGCTAACTAGACATTCCTTAGATCTGAGAGAGGAACGCTCTTACCGATCAAAGCATATATATATAAACAGGATTTTCATCATAAATGCCCTATTCACCCATAAGTTTATTTTTTTTCTAACCCTAACCCTGTTGTTCTTGTATCCACAAGTAGTTCCCTATCAGATCTTCAGTCTGATAGCTTTGACACTCTCCCTAGGAAGCCCTGCCTCCCTGTTTCAGAAGAAGCCTAGCCTATAGGTTTCCTTGGCAAGCCTGGCCACCCTAAAGTTTGGGTGGGATGTACATCAATATCTACTTGTATTTGGTCATTTCAGATCCATAATGAGTGCTGGTCAAGGTAAACCCATCAATTTCAGTCCAGTCTTTAGTCTCTTTCCAAGAGGGAGACTCTGATTTTATAACTTAGTCATTTATAAAATAAAAACAGCTCACAAAGATAATCATATTTTTTTTCCAGGGATAGTATAATCTAATCACAGGTTGATGGATGATGTTTTACAATTGGGAGCTTCTCTACCCTGCTTCCCTGAATTATGGTGCTGAAAATCATTTGCTTTTTCTTGTTCTTCTTGAGGTATAGCTGCCATCCATGGTATATCAATCTTTTTTTTAAATTGAGGTATATAATTGATTTAAAATGTTGTTAATTACTGCTATATAGCAAAGTGATTCAGTATATAAATGTGCATATATATATATATCCATTTTAAAAATATTCTTTTCTATTATGGTTTATCATAGGATATTGTATATAGTTCTCTGCAGTATATAGCAGGACCTTGTTGTTCATCCATTCTGTATATAGATAACCCCAACCTCTCACTCCATCCCTTGCCCACCCCCTCCCACTTGGCAACAACTAGTCCATTTTCTATGTCCAGGATTCTGTGTCTGTTTCATAGGTTCACATGTGTCATATTTTAGATTCCACATATAAGTTATATCATGTGGAATTTCTCTTTCTGACTTCACTTAGTAGGACAGTCTCTGGTCACATCCATGTTGCTGCCAATGACATTCTTTCTTTCTTTTATATGGCTGAGTAGTATTCCATTTATATATGTGCCACATTTTCTTTTTCCATTCATGTTATAGACATGTAGGTCATTTCCATGTCTTGGATATTGTGGATAGCACCGCTATGAACACTGGGGTGCCTGTATCTTTTTGAATAGTAGTTTTGTCTGAATATGTGTCCGGGAGTGGGATCGCAGGCTCATATGATAATCCTATTTTTAGTTTTCTGAAGAACTTCCAAACTGTTTCCCACTGTGGCTGCACCAACTTACATTCTCCATGGTGTACCAGTTTTGATTAAGGTATTTTGATTTGAGGTTTTATTTTAGTAATTGAATTTAGATTCTCATACGAGGCAGGTAGCATCTAGTATTATAGATATGTCTGCTTCACTATGCAAAGCAGAGAAGGCAATGGCACCCCACTCCAGTACTCTTGCCTGGAAAATCCCATGGACGGAGGAGCCTGGTAGGCTGCAGTCCATGGGGTTGCAAAGAGTCAGACACCACTTCACTTTCACTTTTCACTTTCATGCATTGGAGGAGGAAATGGCAACCCACTCCAGTGTTCTTGCCTGGAGAATCCCAGGGATAGGGGAGCCTGGTGGGCTGCTGTCTATGGGGTCACACACAGTTGGACACGACTGAAGTGACTTAGCAGCAGCAGCAGCAGTATGCAAAGAAGTTAACCTTGTGAATCTTTCTTACGTTTTTATGATGAATTTTCATTACATCTTACACGGTGAAGCACACACACACCTTCTACCCCAAATAGCCTCCCTAATCTGAGACCTCTAGAAGGTGTTCTGCAGGCTTGAACAACATTGTCTTGGAATTAAATCTGAGGGAAGATGGTGAGTAACTCTCAGATGCTAATCAGATGCCTATTTCACACCCATCTCTCTTCTCCCAAAGGTCTTCGTAGGGATTCAGGATTATGTTTGCCCTGTCATCCTCTGCTTTGCCTTAGCGTCTCCTGCCTGGACTCAGATATGTGCCACAGTGTCCCTCACCAGCTCCACTGGGATAGTTAATTATTTCTATCCACCCTGTGGGCTAGGGGCTGCTCTTGTGTGCACATTATATACAGTTCAACACTGGCTTGGGGCATCTTTCTACCTCCATGCTATTTTGGGCTTCGCAGGAATTTCTCAAGTTCCTCCACTAAATGGGAACACCTGCCGGGAAAAGCAAATGAAAGCCTCACACTCGAATAACACCAAGAAGTTTCCGTTCAGCTGATGTGCAGGTTGCCACGGAGAAAGTGTGGAGACAGGTGAGAGGTGGGGTTGGCAAAGGAACAGGTGCCAGGTCAAGTGCTTAGGGTGCCAAGAAAGGAATCTGGACTTAATCCTCAGGGTACTGTGGGGCCAATAAAGTGCTTTAAGTAGGATAGAGCATGACATTCTTGCCCAGGATACTGAAGCATGTCTAAATCCAGCATCCTTGACATGATCCTTTAAGGGAGGTCACTTCTCCTTATGAACAAAGTAAATGAAGGTCTTACACAAATATCTCTAATCAGTATTAGATGAGTACCAATCAGTTGCTTTGTGCTCTGGCTCCATAAGATGCTATTATGATGATTGAAAGCCGACCTGTGCTCCATGCCAACACTAGTCCTGCCCTGCCCTGTCGTGTCACGGCAATCGTCTCTGCTTTTCTCACTTGTCAGTTCAGTACTGCTGATCATCTGCTGAAAAAGCAGTATTGGGACTCAAGCTATTCTGTGGCATAGGTTTATTTTTGAAACCTTAGTTTGTTGTGTCTACAACAAAAACTGCAGATAGTAATTAATATTAATTGAGTTTTAAAGTTGTGTTTGAAGAAAAGACACGGCCAGAGATTTTAACTGTAATGTGTATGAAAACATATCTCATTATTTGAACGCTAGTTTGGCATGCTGCACTGGACAGAGTAGGATGATACACCTGAGAGATTACTATAATAATAATGTCTATTCAAGAAACAGAAGGCAGTAAATCTGAAAAATGTCCCCCAAGTGTGTGTGTGTGTGTGTATATATATATATTTTTTTACTTATATCACAATAAGTATATGCATATGTATACTATGTGTATAATAATATGTATATAATATATACATATTACATACAACTACATATAAGTGAAAGTGTTAGTGGTTGTATCTGACTCTTTGTGATTGCAATGGACTGTGGCCTCTGTTCATGGAATTCTCCAGGCAAAAACACTGAGTGGGTAGCTATTCCATTCTCCAAGGGATCCTCCAACCCAGGGATTGAATTTGGGGGCCCCATATTGCAGGCAGATTCTTTACTGTCTGAGCCACCAGCAAATCCCCTTATAATACATACCTATTTTTGGAAAACTCAGCAGTGGCCACAGGACTGGAAAAGGTCAGTTTTCATTCCAATCCCAAAGAAAGGCAATGCCAAAGAATGCTCAAACTACCACACAATTACACTCATCTCACACGTTAGTAAAGTAATGCTCAAAATTCTCCAAGCCAGGCTTCAACAATATGTGAACCATGAACTTCCTGATGTTCAAGCTGGTTTTAGAAAAGGCAGAGGAACCAGAGATCAAATTGCCAACATCCGCTGGATCATGGAAAAAGCAAGAGAGTTCCAGAAAAACATGTATTTCTGCTTTATTGACTATGCCAAAGCCTTTGACTGTGTGGATCACAATAATCTGTGGCAAATTCTGAAAGAGATGGGAATATCAGACCACCTGATCTGCCTCTTGAGAAATTTGTATGCAGGTCAGGAAGCAACAGTTATAACTGGACATGGAACAACAGACTGGTTCCAAATAGGAAAAGGAGTACGTCAAGGCTGTATATTGTCACCCTGTTTGTTTAACTTATATGCAGAGTACATCATGACAAATGCTGGACTGGAAGAAACACAAGCTATAATCAAGATTGCCGGGAGAAATCTCAATAACCTCAGATATGCAGATGACACCACCCTTATGGCAGAAAGTGAAGAGGAACTAAAAAGCCTCTTGATGAAAGTGAAAGTGGAAAGTGAAAAAGTTGGCTTAAAGCTCAACATTCAGAAAACAAAGATCATGGCATCCGGTCCCACCACTTCATGGGAAATAGATGGGGAAACAGTGGAAACAGTGTCAGACTTTATTTTTCTGGGCTCCAAAATCACTGCAGATGGTGAAATTAAAAGACACTTACTCCTTGGAAGGAAAGTTATGACCAGCCTAGATAGCATATTCAAAAGCATTGAATATGCTTTTGACGTTACTTTGCCAACAAAGGTTCGTCTAGTCAAGGCTGTGGTTTTTCCCGTGGTCAAGTATGGATGTGAGAGTTGGACTGTGAAGAAGGCTGAGCGCCGAAGAATTGATGCTTTTGAACTGTGGTGTTGGAAAAGACTCTTGAGAGTCCCTTGGACTGCAAGGAGATCCAACCAGTCCATTCTAAAGGAGATCAGCCCTGGGATTTCTTTGGAAGGAATGATGCTAAAGCTGAAACTCCAGTACTTTGGTCACCTGATGTGAAGAGTTGACTCATTGGAAAAGACTCTGATGCTGGGAGGGATTGGGGGCAAGAGGAGAAGGGGACGACAGAGGATGAGATGGCTGGATGGCATCACTGACTCGATGGATGTGAGTCTGAGTGAACTCTGGGAGTTGGTGATGGACAGGGAGGCCTGGCGTGCTGCGATTCATGGGCTTGCAAAAAGTTGGACACAACTGAGCGACTGATCTGATCTGATGTGTATATACAAATGCATACACATGTATACATATCTTTTTTGACCATCAGTCTACTCATCTATAAAGTAAGGATTATAATGCTCATCTCAAAGGTTGGTTCTGAAGATTCAGTTCAGGTGCTCAGTCATGTCTGACTCTTTGTGACCCCATAGACTGTAGCACGCCAGGCCTCTCTGTCCATCTGAAGATTTAACTAGTTGTTTAATCTGAAGATTAAACTAGTTGTATAAATAGTGTCCTTAACACCATGCCTCGTGTATAGGAGGAATACAAATGCAGTGAATTTCCTTTTCAGAAGACTTAAGCATCAAAGCCAAACACATAGAGATTTACACATGTAAAGAAATGTGAATATGAATTCCATCAAATTATTAGTAGAGAAAAATTTAGTCACACCTATTTTTTCCTCTACTTTACCATGTCATTTATTTTATATCATTTATGTGTATTCTTAGTTGCTCAGTCATGTCTGACTCTTTGTGACCCCATGGACTGTAAACCAAAAAGCTCTTCTGTTCATGAGGATTCTCCAGGCAAGAATACTGGAGTGGGTTGCCATGCCCTCCTCCAGGGATATCATGTATAAGCATCTATAAATATATACATAATATATGCATAGTTTATACATAATGTATACACACATAGCATATGTACTATCTATTTCATTTTTAGTCTCAGAGTTTAACTCCAAATATTGCTAGGTCCAGATCTGAATGTCTTTCAAAGAGATTATTATATTTCATGAAATTTGACTACAATTTTCATGTTTGTTTTCGTTGTATTTTTGGAACCTAAGTTGCTATACACAAACATATTTAATATTCATAAGTGAATTTCAGAGGTACAAATCAGATATCTATGCTAATCTCCTAGAAAATGAATACTTTTCAGAACCGGATTTTAAATCAACATGGAACATGAAATATTCCCAGGTTTGTATTAGATGATCAACAAATACTTATAAATTTATCTTGTTGCTAAAAACATTACAGTTTTTGGTAATGGTAATGTGCCAATTTCCAGGCTCAGGCCTTAAGAAAGGTCACAAAGAGTCAGACATGACTGAGCAACTAAGAATACACATAAATGATATAAAATAAATGACATGGTAAAGTAGAGGAAAAAATAGGTGTGACTAAATTTAATTTTCTATTATTAAATTACATGGACTAAAGAAAACCTCAGATTGTTTGACACATTATCCCTTAAGAGTTCTACCTGTGTTCTCTCTCCTTGAACTTGAATAGTTTTCTTTACTGCCTGCCAAAATGACAATGGCATAGGTAATGTGCCCATTTCCAGGCTCAGGCCTTAAGAAACCAGCTGTGTCCACTTCCTCTAGAATAGTGTCTCCAGGAACCATGAACCACACAGTGGTCTCACTACTCTGACACCACCACGTTGGAAAGGTCACTTGCGAGTGCTTCGGGTGACAGTCACAGTTGATCCCAGCCTCCCAGGTATTCCTGCCAATACCACAAACATCTGAGTGCAGTGAGCATCAATCCTCTACCTAGCCCATCCACCAGCTGAATACCACCAATGGACATCAATTAATGCCACATGGAGCAGAAGAGCTGCCCAGCTGAGCATTGCCAGCATTCCGGACCTTCCAAACTGTGAGATCTAATATTATGTGGATGGCTTCAGTTCACTAAGTTTTGGGGTAACTTGTTACATAACAATGAATAACCAGAATGATGGATTTACAGACAGGGAAGTAGACTATGTTCCTCCTTAGCAGGTATTGTTAGTTTGAATTCAGAGACCATGTTATGAGCTTTAGTAAACTGTAATGGGTGAATAATAGGCTTCAAATAAAACTGTAATGTTTTTAGCAACAAGATAAATTTATAAGTATTTGTTGATCATCTAATACAAACCTGGGAATATTTCATGTTCCATGTTGATTTAAAATCCGGTTCTGAAAAGTATTCATTTTCTAGGAGATTAGCATAGATATCTGATTTGTACCTCTGAAATTCACTTATGAAGTTACAGACATGATAAGTTAACATCAATTTTGCTTAAGTGGTAAGATTTTTGAAATAACTATGATTTTAATAGGTTCGATCTAACACTGTCTTCTGGTAATACTCTGATTCAGATACAAGGGATTTATTTTATTGAGCTTTGTGGAACACCAAACACTATTTTTGAAGCCTCCAAAATAATTCTTATACTTAAAAGATAGATATTAAAGGGCAAGAGAATATGAGAATTACGTGGGTCCACTGTGTGTTTAGATGTTTAGATATATGAGGGTCACTTAGTAGCATTTAAGATAAATAACAAATGAGCTCTCCTAATGCCACCAGCCTCTGTCAGTTACCCTTCGTTCTCTTCACACAACACATATCCTAATGGTGGAGAAGCTTCAGCCACAAAACATAAATTTGAAGGGACTCAAATTTAAATTTCTAGTTTTGACCTTTTTACTAAGTTTTGACCCGTATTTTCAATTGCTTAAGTATATGCCCATCTAGATAAATCTCTCGTATCACCAACCAAATGTGTCCTAGATTAAAAAAAAAAAAAAGATTCATTATGTTAAACTGTATAGGCATTCATATCTATCAAGCTAGAAACTTTAGAGTGACTTTTATCTTCCTTTTTCCTCATCCTCTAGATAACTGAACTTCAAGTCCTCTGATTTCTATCTCTGAAACATTGCTTCTGTTCTGACTCATGTCTCTATTCCCACACAATTTAGACTCTCATCTATTTCCTGCATTTGCACAACAATCTCTCTTTATCTTTTTTAAGGCAGAACACTTTGATATTTGTTGTTGAAAACATTGTCCAAGAGGAAACAGACGTCAGCAAAAAAAAAAAAAAAATCTTTCAACATAATGCCAGAAAAAGTCATATTCCATCAGAGAAAATATCATGTTTCCTCCGTTCTGATTAAATTCCTATGAAAATGTTTAAAGTAGAATTTGTATTAAGTTATAGCATAAACATAAGTATGCACAAATCATATGTTCAGTAAATTTTCAAAAAGTAAACACACTTTACTGGTACATATGAAGAAAAAGAACACTCTAGAACTCCCAAAGACTCTTTCATGCTCCCTCCCCAAAGGTAATCATTTACAGGACTTCTATATTATTAATTAATTTTGCCTGTTTTGAACTATATATAAAGGGAATAACAGAATGTTTCTTTTGTTATGTGTAACAGTAATTCGCTTATTCTCAGTGTTGTTTGATATTGCATTATATGAATATACCACTATTTATAGCTCCTGAGAGTTGGACTCTAAAGAAAGCTGAGCGCAGAAGAATTGATGCTTTTGAACTGTGGTGTTGGAGAAGACTCTTGAGAGTCCCTTGGACTGCAAGGAGATCCAACCAGTCCATCCTAAAGGAGACCAGTCCTGGTTGTTCATTGGAAGGACTGATGTTGAAGCTGAAACTCCAATACTTTGGCCACCTGATGCGAAGAACTGACTCATTTGAAAAGACCCTGATGCTGGGAAAGACTGAGGGCAGGAGGAGAAGGGGACGATAGAGGATGAGATGGTTGGATGGCATCACCCACTCAATGGACATGAGTTTGGGTAAACTCTGGGAGTTGGTGATGGACAGGGAGGCCTGGCGTGCTGTGGTTCATGGGGTTGCAAAGAGTCAGACATGACTGAGCAACTGAACTGAACTGATAGCTCCTGATTGACTTTTGAATTTTTCAGTTTTGGACTACTTTAGAGAATGCTATGGTGAACATTATAAATACATATTTTGGTACAAATGTGGATGCAGTTGTGTTGAGTATATTCCCAAAGAGTGCAGTTGTTGGGTTGTAGGAACATTTGCCTTTATAAATATTACCACTTTTCCCAACTGGTTATACCAATTTTTATTTCAAGCAGCCATCCATATATGAGTGTCCCTTGATCCAGATCTTGATAGCACTTGGTATTGTTAGTATCTTCAATCTTAGCTAATTAATGAGCATATACTTATATTCATTATGGTTTTAGGTTCCAGTTCACGATGAGTAATGACATTGGCCACATTTTCACATGGTTTTTGGCAATTTGGATATCTTTTCTGTGAAGTGCCTGTTCAAACATTCTGAGCATTTGAAAACTTGCTTGCTGGCTTGGTTTATTGTAGGAGTTTTTAATGTATTCTGTATTTCATTCCTTTGTCAGTTCTATGTGGGGCAAGTGTTTTTTACTCTGTGGTCTTCTTAGAAAGGGATCTTGGGATAAACTTCCCCTGGAGAAGGAGTTGGCAACGCACTCCAGTATTCTTGCCTGGGAAATCCCACGGACAGAGGAGCCTGGAGAGCTACAGTCCATGGGGTCACAAAGAGTCAGACATGACTGACTGACTGATAGCAATAGCATTGATAAACTTCACCTTTAAATTTGAATGAAGTCCAGTTTATTAAGGTTTTTCATTTTGGTTTGTGTTTAAAAAAAATGTCTGTGTAGAAGATGTTATTTTTGATAATGTTTATTATTTTACCTTTCCCTTTTTGATCTGTGGACCATCTAGAATTAACTTTTATGCAGGGAGTGGGGTACGAGTAAACCTTTATGTTTTTTTTCCCATGTAGATATCTGGTGGGCCCAGTACCATTTATTGAAACTACCATTTTTTCCCTTACTGTGGTACAGTGATATGCTGTGCTGAGTTGCTCAGTCATGTCCAACTCTTTGCTACCCCATGGACTGTAACCCTCTAGGCTCCTCTGTCCATGGGGATTCTCCAGGCAAGAATACTGGAGTAATTTGCCATGCGTCCCTCCAGGGGATCTTCCCGACCCTGGAATTGCACCAGGGTCTCCTGCATTGCAGGTGGATTCTTTACCAACTGAGCTAGCAGGGAAGACCAGTGATATAGTGATATCTTTTTATAAATCAAGTGATATTGTATGTGTGCATTTTTTTCTAGAATCTCTACACTTTTCTATTGGTCTGCTTAGCTATTCTTCTGATAATACCACAGTGACTTGAATTTTAGAATAGGCCTACCAAATTTCACAAAACTTCATGGATTTGGATTTTGATGGCTTTGAATTATAGTTCAATTTAGGAGGAATGGTTATTTTTGAAATCTTGAGGCTTTGAACATTCCAGTGTATGAATACAGTGCACTTCATTTGTTTTGGTGTTCTTTAGTTTCTCTCAATAATGTTTTGTGGCAAGAACTCAGAGTTCTTATCATATGATCTCCTAGATCTCTTCTACCCACCTTATTTTCTGCCACTTCTCACTATCCCTGTATTTCCCCCACTTCTTTGAACTTCATAAAATGCCTAGAATATAAAAGGCAAATACTTAGCTCCTTGCTTTTGCATGTGACTTTTATCCTGCTTCTAAAAAATTTCCTTCTCTTCTATGCTCTGCAATTTTCTTGAAACAGTTGTAAACAAAGCTTAGCTTTTATTATCTTTGTTAAATCTGTCCTTCTTAAGTAAAGTCCATTGCCCTCAATGCATTAGTAATGCATTTCGTATCACTATGTGCCACCAGTTCCTAGTACAATTCTCAGCTGAACAAGAGTTCAACTATTATTTACTGACCGAATGAGTGTGTTACCATTAGCTAACACTAGTCATTTCATGTACCTGGACGCACTAACCCAGAGAACTTCATATGCCTTCAGGTTTCATAGTCTCAAGGCTACCTGGTACCCAAAACAACTTAAGAGAATAGATAACAAGTATACCTTAAAACCCACCTTTCAAGAAAAAAAAAAGAAAAAAAATATATATATAAAACAAACTCCTCTTGCTGTGTCTCTAAGCCTCTTATAGTTTAGGTTAGCAACACTCAGTGTGTTTCCCAAACTGCACATCAGAATCACGTGTGGTCATCTATCAAGCCCCCTCACCCCAGTTCTGAATCCAGACCTTCTGAATTGGACAAAAGGGATCTGAGAGTTTGCCTGTCTGACAAATGCTTACAATGATACTAATAGGCATTCACTTTTGAGGCTCATGGACCTAAAATGTAACCTTTTGGTAATTCTTTCAAATGACAGACATTGATCTTCAAGCAGAGCTATCCTCTGGGAATTGTGGCCTTAGAACCTCTTCCTGACTTCCACTCCCTCTGAGAGGATGTACAGTAATCGGGAGCTAAGCTTCTAGAATTAGAGCAGTCTAAGGGATTTAGCAGAGAAGGCAATGGCACCCGACTCCAGTACTCTTGCCTGGGAAATCCCATGGACAGAGGAGCCTGGTAGGCTACAGTCCATGGGGTCGCTAAGAGTCAGACACGACTGAGCAACTTCACTTTCATTTTTCACTTTCATGCATTGGAGAAGGAAATGGCAACCCACTCCAGTGTTCTTGCCTGGAGAATCCCAGGGACAGAGGAGCCTGGTGGGCTTCCGTCTATGGAGTCACAGAGAGTCAGACACGACTGAAGCGACTCAGCAGCAGCAGCAGCAGCAAGGGATTTAGCAGGAGACGGTTTCAGTTGAAACAGAGCCTACACAGGGACCTGTCTGAGATCAGGATAAGGGGAGCATGAAGGAAACCATGTCTCTACTATTATTGTGAAATCCACCCCACTGGATGCCATCCAGTGCCAAAGGGTATTTGGTTCTTCAGTTCTTACTCATCCTGCTTTAATCACTGTTTCCACCTGTGGTGGCAATGGATATGGTCCAGAAATTGGCACTGACAGTTGTATTTATAATGCGGAAGACCAAGAGCAATCTCTGAGGGTCACACTGGCCATTTGTGGTGGCCCATGTAAAAGCAGAGGAAGCAGTGTGTGAATTTCTTCCATCCAGGGCATAGTGGCCATCTGGATTGTGTGGCCATTCTATCCCGAGGCATGGACACTTGTGTCCTGTATTTTTTAAAAAATCTACAATAAGAAAACCCATTTTTTTTTTTTTTGCCCTCTTCCCACTTCTACAATGTAAGCCACTCTATTCTGCCCCAGAGCTCTGTAACTAGAAAGACCCTTGTTGTTTGACATGTCCAATGAATTAATGGCAGAGAAGATCATTCTGTGACACTAAACGGCTTATCTGCAGGAAAATGGTGAGAACTCAGCTGACTCATATGTAAGCAAAGTCAGAAAAAAGTAAAACCCCTCCATACCCTGAGTAGAATACAAACCATAGGACTATTTCAGCCTCACTTAATTTTGATGCAAGTGCTGTTTTATTTCTTCATTATAAACATCTCCCCACACTCTTTTTAGCTTTTTGAAGTTTGGATGCTCATAGATGGTTGTATGATAGTGAGGAGGGAGAAAACTGCTGAGTTTGGAACTACAGGGTTGTTGAAATTATCGGGAGAACGTAGTCCCTGGGACATATGCTGAGACAGTAAGGGCTGATCCATTTCCAGATGGAGATCTCACACCGAAACTGTAGAAGGACCATGAATTTGATTTCACAACTAACAAAGCCTCATTTCCAATCCAGCTGCCTAAGGAACCTGTTCCAAAACAGATTTACAAGATGGCCAACAAAGACCATGGAATTAAAATGTTTCTAGGCAAAGACCATGTAGGAAAACACGTAATGATTCCTTATACTAAAGACTATGCTAATTGTTAGTAAGTCAAATTAGTCAATAACACTCAAGTGATACTTCCATTGCTTGCTGAAGAAAAATACTGAGAAAAACAAAGATGGTTCTACTTTAGAGACTGGTAATCTTTATGTGCCAAGAAAAGAGTTATCTTCTCTGAAATTCTGAGCATGATTGAGCTTTAGAAAAACAATAGCATAAGTAATATAGACCCCATACTTCCCCATAATTTTAAAAGTATTCCCCTGAGGTTGGAAGACACTAAAAATGTGGTGAGAATGAAGGTTATAAAGTTCACCTAAAGCCAACTACATGTTTCAAAAGCTCCCTAAAATGTCAGATATCAGTAAGGATGAGAGACCTGGATGCTCATAAAATCATGAATTGCCCAAGGCCAATTCCAGGACAGCATTTGCTCACAGGGGATGATATTAATATTTGCTCACAGTAGACTCTTCTCAAAATATTGTGGAAGCAAATATATCAGACACACTAGAGCAATTCTCTGATCAGTGACAATATTCATCTTAGTAAAGATGTGATAGAATTTGAAATTAATTTGTTAATTCCATATGTGAAACAAAGATGAGTCAAATATGAGTCAGCTGCAATGAGTTGGAATATAAAACCGTAATGGATCATTTGATGCTAATGTACATCATAGTCGTTACTTACTGGCACAATGAAGGCAGTGGTTCTCAACTCTGGTGGCACATGCTGGGGAACTTGAAAACTACTGATCTCCCTTACCCCCACCCACATTCTTATTTAATAGGTCTGGAGTGTGCCTTGGACAGAGCTTCCCAGGTGGCTAAGCAGTAAAGAATCTGCCAGCCAATGCAGGAGATGTGGGTTTGATCCCTGGGTGAGGAAGATTTCTCTGGAGTAGGAAATACCCACTCCAGTATTCATGTCTGGAAAATCCAGTGGACAGAAGAGCCTGGTGGCCTACAGTCTGTGGGATTGCAAAGAGTCGGATGTGACTGAACACCCATGAATATGCCTTGTACATTAGCATCGTTTTTAAAGCTCCCCAGGTGATTCCAATGAACTACTGAGGCTGAAAACCACTAACCCATGGATGTAGGTCATTATTTATGACCCTATCCCAGACTAATTAAGGTAGAAGAGGGGCACTACTGGCTATAGAGATTTCTTAAACATTGCCTAAGTCATTCTATTTTTGCAACCAGAATTGAGAACTACTGGTAGAGGGTTAAGACAAGTTAAATTCATTTTAGTAGTCTTCTAATTTAAAAACCACATGGTTAATTGACCTAAATGCAGCCTTTTTTACTTTTCAAAAATCTATTCTCTAATATATATCATACATGAAAGTGAAAGTTGCAGTCGTATCCAACTCTGCGACCCCATGGACTATACAGTTCATGGAATTCTCCAGGCCAGAATACTGGAGTGGGTAACTTTTCCCTTCTCCAGGGGAACTTCCCATCCCAGGGATCAAACCCAGGTCTCCCACATTGCACGCGGATTCTTTACCAGCTGAGCCACGAGGGAAGGCCATATCATACATATATACACATAAATATATATAAAGATATACATATCTTTACTATGGATTAGAACGTAGAGGATATAAAAGAAAAATGCATGGTCTTGTCTTCAAGAAGTGATGAAGATGTTGGATTAAACTTAAAAGTTTCCTTCAGAATTGCAACACCAAAAAAATATTAGCAGAAAAGACACCTAATTTTTTTCTTTTTTCTTTTTAACTTTTTATTTTATATTGGCGTATAGCTGGCAAAGATTGAAGGCAGAAGGAAAAGGGAGTGGCAGAGGACAAGATGGTTAGATAGCATCACTGATTCAATGTAAAGAATTTGAGCAAATGCTAGGAGATAGTGAAGGGCAGGGGAGCCTGGCATACTGCAGTCCCTGGGGTCACAGGGAGTCTGACATGTCTTAGCAACCAAACAAACAAAAAAAAGAGCCAATTAACAACGCTGTGATAGTTTCAGGTAAACAGCAAAGGGACTCAACCATATATATACATGTATCCATTCTCCCCTAAACTTCCCTCCCATCCAGGCTGCTACATAACATTGAGCAGAGTTCCCTGTGATGTGTGGTAGGTCCCTGTTGGTCATCCATTTTAAATAAAGCAGTGCATACATGTCGATCTCAAATGGAGTTTTTATTTTTTTCTAATTTGTGAAGCTGGGAAAGACGATTCTCATCTCAGGTCTGTGAGTAGAAAATCTCTTTCCTCCAGGAGATACTGTGATTCAGCCCTTCAGTTCCTGATGTATTTGAGAAATGCTGATATGCTACATAGATTTTTCCTTTCCAAAGGAGTTGGTTATGAAACATTTAAAACTGAAGCATGAAACAAAAGAGAGAGTTAATTTATAATTGTTCTGTTAAAGCATCTTGTGCAAATCTTGGCAGATTGGTGACTCCATTTGCAAATCTCAAAATTTGAAAGTCAGCAACTCTTAGGTGCTTATGGAATCATTATGCCCAAGGCTTGTGTCACTGCATCTGCAAATTCCAAGTAGATTTTGAATAAATGAAAGAATGAATCAAAGACCTTTTACTTATAATATGTGGATCATATACATCATAGGCACTTTTAT
The DNA here is from genome assembly GCF_029407905.1 of Bubalus kerabau. Classification (NCBI taxonomy): domain Eukaryota; kingdom Metazoa; phylum Chordata; class Mammalia; order Artiodactyla; family Bovidae; genus Bubalus; species Bubalus kerabau. Next base: position 13,647,914 of record NC_073626.1, read on the forward strand.
AATCTTTTCCCCATGTAATATTGATAACATTTCTGTGATTCAGAAATTTATTATACATGCTTCTAAAATGAGAAAACAGAAGCCCATGGAAGTTGAGGAACTTTCTCAAAATTACACAACTACAAGGTATCAGAAATTGGTTTGAGTTTGTCATTCAGTCCTTAAAGGGCCAGTTTTCATCAATATCTCTAAAGTTTTCCAGCAGACAGAAATAAAGGCATATTGATTCTCTCCACATACACAACAGATGGGAATGGCCTTCTATACCTTTATTCAATTCATTGTTAAGGCACGATATGGTTGTTTGTTAGCATACACTGAAGGGACTGTCACCTTCCGCTAATGCCAGTCCTTTTACTATTCCAGTTTCTGTTGGATCTTCCTAAAATGAATCACCGAAAACCTTTGCCTTCGTAGGTACAGGATGGAAAATAAGACAGATTTCTACTTTGGTCATTTAGTGCCTACCAGGATCCATTTTCATTGGGAAGATCAGGTGGCATTGTTAAACACTATATCATAGAAAAAGGTCAACTTTTAAAAAATTCTTTACTAGTTCCTCCCAAAAGCAGTGCTCAGAAATAAGTTAAGCGTGGCATCAGATAAGTGAATGGTATTGTGTCGACCCTCGAAGCAAGTGTTGAATTTGATATCCTCAGTATATAGCAACATGCCTTACATGCATCAGGCAGTTGACAAATATCTGTGGCAATGATAATGATGGAGATTTGAAGGCTTATAATATTACCTGCTTATATCACTTCTGTTTCCCTTATCCTGTTTTTAATTTTAATCTCAGATATATATATATATATATATATATATATATATATATATGCACAGAGATGTGACATTATGGAGAAGAAAAAAAAATTCTTGTTGATAACTGTTGCCTTGGAGAGAAAACCTCATTGTTCATTGAAGGAGTTTATATTCAATGGCTTTAAAAGGAATCTCTGAGTAAAGGATAAATGTGATTAACTGAGGATAGCTGTGCATTTCTAGAAAGTGTCTCCTCTGATCTCTACCCGATTCCTATCATGTTAGTTTCCTGTTGCTGCTCCAGCAAATTACAACAAGCAATGGTGTCAATGGCACACGTTTGTTATCCTGCAGTCTGTGGGTCAGAAGGCCAATGTGGTCTCACTGGATTAAATTCAAGGTGTTGACAGAGCTGTAGTCTTTTCTGGAGGCTTCAGGGCAAAAATCTGTTTTCCCTGCGTTTTCCAGCTTTTATGAAATCTCTGCATCCCTTGGCTAGTGGCCCCTTCCTATATCCTCACGCACAGCAAAATCATATCTGCCTGACCCATCTTCTATTCTCATATTTCTCTCTGCACAGCCAACCTAGATAATTGGATATTAGGTTTGACCTGCCTAGATAATTCAGGATAATCTCTCCCTCTCAGGATCCTTAATCACAACAGCAAAGACTCTTTAGCCATGTGAGCCACAGGTTTCAGAATGTGGCCATGTATGTGTGTTTGGGGGAAGGGGGGGGGGCATTATTCTGCCTACCACACCCACTCCCACTCCCTATCTTGTGCTCTCTAGCCTTTTCTTTCTTTAAAAATCTTTTAAAATTTGCTGTGATGCTATGGGAAAGACTAGACATTTGCTGTAGCCAAAAGTGGCATTATGGGTAAAATGAATTCTGAAACTCCTAAGTGCCTTTTGGTCATTTAATGTTGGGGGACTGTGGAAAGTTTGATGAGTGCACGTCTCAAAGATAGAGTGGTTGTAATTACCAAACAGGGAGGAGTAAAGATTTCAAGAGAAAGGAGATGACCAAAGTACTCCTGAGCAATGGGTCATAAGGCCCTGGTAAGGGGAATCAGCAAGATTAAAATCTTCCCTGATCCATTCTCTAAAGGACTCTGCCCCTAATTCTGAGTCTCTACAGGGAGAACAGTTCATCCCTCTTGTGATGGTAGAATCTCATCCCAGTGTGATCCTCAACTCTTCAGATACTTGACAAGACTTCTCTCCAAAAAACTAGAGGGAATTGGGAAAAGATTTGGAGTAAACAGAAACCAAATCTCTCCATTCTCTTTCAAGTTAATCTTTCAAAACTGTATCTGTAAAATTATAAGGACCCACTTGTGCTCTGAAGTGTTTGCCAGCAGTACAGACCTGTCTTCTGAGAGAAAGAGGAGAAATAGAATTAAATGAACTTGCAGTAAGTCCCTACTATGTGTTAGATGCTCCACTTTTAATTTTCTGTATTTGTTATGAGTTAAATATTAGTAAACCTCTCTGTTTTTAGGGACTGATCTTAGATTGATAACATTATTTGAGAAGCAGCAGTAAGAGATTTGAATTTAACTTCTTTGTCTCCAGAGACCTGTTCTTTCCCCGACCTGACTAGACAGGTATTAGCTGAAGATTTGTAATACAGATCGAAGTTAAAAGGTAAAGCAACAATGAATAGTTATTGTTTTTGTTAAAAAATTTTTAGAACAGTATTTAGATATAAAATCTAATAAATTGTAGCCATTAGTATTTATAATATTGATCAAAATTACAATGAACTCTATTCTTCCTACTCATTAGAAAAGCAGCCGGAGGCTATATGTATCAATCTATTTTTCTCAGCTTATCCAACTCTTACATAAAGGGTATCCTGAAGGAGGCTTAAAGTAAAAAGGACATGATTTTGAACTCATGGCCTCTATGGTATAGCAAGGGATCATACAATTAAATAAATAGCTAAAGTGAAAGGAAAAATGTGATAAATGTTATAAGGGGATTGGTACAAAGTTCTATGAAAATATTTCACCAAGGCACTCAGGATAGGTTTCATTTAGTACTTGTTTTAGTATTCATCTAGTATTCATTTCAGTAGTATTTGCTTGATCATAGGTTATGGCATAGTTTCAAGATTTGGCAAAAATAACAATAAAGGAGATGGAAATAGTCTACAGCAGAGGCTAGCAGAGACAGATATAGATGGCTGATTAATGAGATCTCCTAGTGTTCTCATTGCCCATATGCCAGAGTGACTCATCATGATTAGTGAAGCTCAGGAGAGAAAACTTCAGATCTTAGTAATCTTTCTGAGTCTAGTTAGTCAGTTTCCTAAAATAAGATCATTTTGCGTAGGTAAAGTGTATATAGTAGATGGATTTTTAAAAAGACTCTAAGTTTCCACTGCTTTTTGTATTCAAACCCTTCACAATATGACTTGCATCTCCTCCTATCAAGAGGCAGCGTACGTTTCTGTAACCCTTGAATATGGGCTGACCCTATAACTTGTGTTGGCCAAAAGAATGCAGCTGCTGTCTGTGCCAGACCGAAAAGCCTTAAATAATTCCATTTGCTTTCTTGGAAAACTGCCACCACCATGAGACCAAATGCAGACCACGTGGAATAAAACGGAACCAATCTAGTTGTCCCAGTTGAGGTCTAAGATATGTGAAAGAATTCAGCTAAGAGCAAAAATGAAGACTTTGAGACCTGAAGTTGAGCACAAGTCAATAAGTGAACCACAACAAGCCCATTCAGATCAGCAGAACTGACTAAACAGTTGGTAGATTCCCGAGGAAAAAAAATATAAATGGTTGTTATCTAAAGCCACAAAAATTGGGGGGTGGTTTGTTATAGAGGAGTAAGTAACTGATGCAACATATATAATATTCGATGTTTTAATCCTGAACAGATGGTATGAATGATAGAGGAACCTCTGCTTTTCTAAGTACAAATAGATGTCAGCCTGAAAAAACATACAATCTATTGACTTCTTTTTCCATTTGACAAAGATGGAGGTATAAACCATCCCCATTTTATAACCCCAAACTTTGGGGTAAAGGATACTGTCTCCTATGTAAAGGTAAGCTTTTCCCTCTTATAAGCAAAGAAATTTTAGAGAGATCACTACCCACATAAGTCTCTTTGGAAAGATATGTCAAACTTTTGCCTCCAGCCATGATGGATTAACAGATTTATCCTCACATCATAAAAATCTAGAAAATGAGAACAAAACTAGAAAGATGAACAAACTATATGAAGCAACTCTTCCAGACATTAGACAAAATATAAATCAGGGTGGTATCCCGAGAGAAGAAAACAAGCAAGGTGAGCGCTATGATCATCCCAGAAATCATAGCTTAAAGCGAAAAGCCTGAAGTCACTTTCCAGACAATAATATAGGAAGGCCATCTTAACCTAGATCTAGAGTAAAGGAAATCAACTACCCGGAATATTTGTTGAAAGGACTGATTCTGAAGCCGAAGCTTCAATACTTTGGCCACTTTGCTGATGTGAAAAGCCAACTCATTGGAAAAGGCCCTGATGCTGGGAAGGATTGAAGACTAAAGAAGAAGGCAGCAGAGGATGAAATGGTTAGATAGCATCACCAACTCAACAGACACGAGTTTGAGCAAACTCCAAGAGACAGTGAAGAACAGGGAAGCTGGGGTGCTGCAGTCCATGGGGTCACAAGGGGTCAGACATGACTTAGCGACTGAACAACAACAGAGAAATTGAGAGAAGAGTGGAGGAGAGACAAGAGAAGGAAAGGAAAGGTTAATAACTATTGTGGACTTGTCTTTCAAGAGATTACGTGGTTAGAAGAAGAGAAAGAAAGAT